>NC_134576.1:12543675-13143675 GCF_050947875.1 Dermacentor variabilis | reverse complement strand
TGCACTTGGCCGTTAGTCAGGTTACACAATTCAGCGAGAAGGGCTTCAGCAGAAGGGCGAGGGTTAGATTCAATATCTCCATCTTGGAGTAGTAGTGAGCGCATTACAATAACGCATTCCCTAACAATAGTAATACAGCACTGTGGACTCGGTCACTGTACCAGGCAATAATTGCTCGTTTTTTTCGCAAACATAACGTAAATTTCACCAACCTGCATAGCGAAAGTGAAACGATTAGTGGCCCGTGCACACGCACAGTCCGTGCACTGGCACGCTTATATCCATACACGCAAGCACTCACTTACATTCACACTCACCAGCACTCAACACCACGTTCACGCTCACCTCCACTATCCCACGTTCACACTCGCCTGCACTCACACTCACCTCCACTCATTCACGTTCACGCTCACCTCCACTCACTCACAAGCCCTCACCACCTTCACACTCACTTCCACTTGCACTCACAGTACTGAGTCACGTTCACAGTCACCTCCACTCACACTCACAGGCGCTCACTCGTACTCACCTCCACTCAGACTCACTGGCTCTCGCTCGCACTCACACTCACCTCCGCTCGCACTCACTGGCACTCACTCGCAGTAGCACTCACCTCCGCCCACATTCACGGGCACTCATTCACACTCGCAGTCAACTCTGCTCACACTCACTGTGCTCTCTCACACTCGAACTCACCTCCACTCACACTCACCGGCACTCACTCGCACTCGCACTAACCTCCGCCCGCACTCACTGGCACTCACTCGCCTCGCACTAACTTCCTCCCGCACTCACTCGCACTCACCTCCGCTCACACCCACTGGCACTCACTCGCACTCGCACTAACCTCCGCCCACACTCACTCGCACACACCTCCTCTCACACTCACTGGCACTAACTCGCACCCGCACTCACCTCCACTCACACTTACTGGCACTCACTCGCATTCGCACTCACCTCCACTCACACTCACTGGCACTCACTCGCACTCGCACTCGCCTCCACTCACACTCACTGGCACTCACTCGCACTCGCACTAACTTCCGCCCGCACTCACTTGCAATCACCTCCGCTCCCACTCGCACTCACCTCCATTCACACTGACTGGCACTCACTCGCACTCGCACTAACCTCCACCCACACTCCTTCGCACTCACCTCCACTCACACTCACTGGCACTCACTCGCACTCGCACTAACTTCCGCCCGCACTCACTCGCAATCACCTCCGCTCCCACTCGCACTCACCTCCACTCACACTGACTGGCACTCACTCGCACTCGCACTAACCTCCACCCACACTCACTCGCACTCACCTCCGCTCACACTCACTGGCACTCACTCGCACTCGCACTAACTTCCGCCCGCACTCACTCGCAATCACCTCCGCTCCCACTCGCACTCACCTCCGCTCACACTCACTGGCACTCACTCGCACTCGCGCTCACCTCCACTCACACTCACTGGCACTCACTCACAAACGCACTCACCTCCGCTCACACCCACTGGCACTCACTCGCAGTCTCACTAACCTCCACCCACACTCACTCGCACTCACCTCCGCTCACACTCACTGGCACTCACTCGCACTCGCGCTCACCTCCACTCACACTCACTGGCACTCACTCACACACGCACTCACCTCCGCTCACACCCACTGGCACTCACTCGCAGTCTCACTAACCTCCACCCACACTCACTCGCACTCACCTCCGCTCACACTCACTGGCACTCACTCGCACTCGCGCTCACCTCCACTCACACTCACTGGCACTCACTCACACACGCACTCACCTCCGCTCACACCCACTGGCACTCACTCGCAGTCGCACTAACCTCCACCCACACTCACTCGCACTCACCTCCGCTCACACTCACTGGCACTCACTCGCACTCGCGCTCACGTCCACTCACACTCACTGGCACTCACTCACACACGCACTCACATCCGCTCACACCCACTGGCACTCACTCGCACTCGCACTAACTTCCACCCGCACTCACCCGCAATCACCTCCGCTGGCATTCACCTCCACTCACACTCACTGGCACTCAGTCGCACTCGCACTAACTCTCGCCCACACGCACTCGCACTTACCTACGCTTACACTCACTGGCACTAACTTGCACTCACCTCCACTCACACTCACTGCCACTAACTCGCACCCGCACTCACCTCCACTCACACTCACTGGCACTCACTCGCACTCGCACTAACTTCCGCCCACACTCACTCGCACTCACCTCCGCTCACACCCACTGGCACTCACTCGCACTCGCACTAACTTCCGCCCACACTCACCTCTGCTCACACTCAGTGGCACTCACTCGCCCTAACCTCCGCCCGCACTCACTCGCACTCACCTCCGCTCACACTCACTGGCACTCACTCACACTCGCACTCACCTCCACTCACACTCACTGGCACTCACTCGCACTCGCACTAACTTCCGCCCACACTCACTCGCACTCACCTCCTCTCATACCCACTAGAACTAACTCGCACTCGCACTCACCTCTACGCACACTCACTGGCACTCACTCGCACTAGCGCAAACCCCCGCCCACACTCACTCGTCCTCACTTCCGCTCCGCTCAACTCACTTGCACTCACTCGCACTCCCCTCTGCTTACGCTCACTGGAGCTTACTCATACACGCACTCACGCCTTTGAAATGAGGGCTACTGAGTGTGAGTGCACTCATTAGTGGTTGCAGGCAATTCCTGAGTGACGCAAAAACACAAGAGCTACTCATCCATGTCGATATCGATTTATCTGATGAAGACGGCATTCTGGATGACCTCCACAGCAGCAATGAATGCTCAGATATCAGCACTGATGATCAAGACGATGAAAATGACGCACCACGAAGCCAAGAAGTTCCAAGCCGAGGGCCCATTTGGAAAACGACAGAGTATGTGCTTCGTTTCCGTAAATTGTTTAGATGATAATGGCATTATTCGAAAGCACCTTCTTGAATCCAAGTTGTGAATGATACTTTTTTTGCTTCCATCCCAGGCGCACTTTCGATACCACGCCGCTTCAGCTCCACTCAAGGTTCCCTCTGCTTCTGTTTTCCTACTTTACCAAATACTTCCTGCTGAACCTTTTCTAAGCTATGCGCGGAGTAAACGAACCTTTATTCTGTTCAGAAGAGAGACCACAGGTTTGTGCGAACACTATCGGAAATTGGAAAACTTGTGGAAATCCATATACTACTGGGCGTTGTTGTACTGCCTAGAGCAAGACCCTGCTAGTACCGTATATCTCCTGCACATCTTGTCAGAGTAAAATGACACGGGACCAAGTTTTCGAGTAACGCGGCATGCTGCAAATCATGGGCATCACCAAAACATCAGAAACACAAACCGAGAACACGTTCAGAACGGAGCACATCATCCAGTCATTATGAAATGCGTGTCACGAGCTGCCGCACCCGAATGTGCTATCTGTCGATGATCAGATGATCCTGTTCAGCCGACGTTGTCCTGCCCGACAATACGTACCAAGTAGACCAAATACTGTTGCCTGAAGAACTTTGTTTTGTACAGTTGAGATGGAGTCACGCTAGATTTCGTCACCAATAGCGCGTCGAATTGAGAGTAAAGGAATGCTGTGCACAAGGACAAGGCCAGGCCCCTCCCCCCCCCCCCTACGTTCTGTCAAAGCACGCGTGTTAGCCGGCGTATCAACGGCGTCTGACACGCCGCCTCAAAAAAGAAAAGAGGAAAAGACAGGGAGAAAGAAAAAGGAGGGGGGGATACGCCAAGAAATCAAACTAAGTGTTGTTGCCTATAGCATGCAATTTAGCATAGCGAATAGATTCTAAAGCTCCCTTTGAAACGTTTATGCCTATTGGCTGGAATGTCTTGAACTTATGGATAAGGTGTGATTCTCTGTATTTTTTTCTCGTTCAGAGCTGAAATTTGACTGTAATATGTGTAGTTTACGTTCATCAAAGTTATGACCTGGTTGGTTGAAATACTCGGAGATGGCTTTCGGAAGCTTTTTAGCTGTGTCCGTGCGATGTGCGTTTAATCTTACATTCATTGATTGTCCTGTTTCGCCGATATATTGTTTTTTACGGAAGGAACATTCAAGCGTATAAATCACATCCGAACTTGTACAAGTTAAGCTAGATTTGACTTCATGTATATAACTATTTGCGGTGCTTTTAATTTTAATGGGACCTTGAAGGCGCCTGCAGGTGTTGCACCTGGGGTGACAACATGCTTTTATTACGGGGGAATACTGTTGGGTGACTTTTGCGTGCACTAACGTCTCTTTAATGTCCCTGTTTCGGCGATAGGTAACCCTAGGTACATCCGGGAAAGCTTTGCTCAGACGCTCGTTACTTGATAATACTGGGTGGTATTTTGTTAGGATGTTGTTTATGTTTGGAAGTGCATAAAAATATTTTGTTATAAAGGCCGGCGGTCTGTCAGATTCTAGTGTGGGTTGTTTCTTCGCCAGTTCCGACTTTCTCTCCAATTTTGAGGCGGCATTTAAGCTCTATCGAGAGCAACTCAGGGATAGTTCCTTTCTGCTAACGTTGTTTTAAGGTCATTGAGGTGGTGTATATAATCGTGGTCTTCACTGCAGATTCTTCTTATTCGTTGCGCTTGTCCGACAAAAATTCTTTTCTCGCAATGTCGCGGGTGATGACTGTTGTAGTCTAAATATCGCTTGCTATCTGTGGGCTTCCGGTAAAGTGTCGTTCTCAGTTTCACGTTTTCTGTGTAGACCGCCGTGTCCAGGAAGTTGATCTGACTAGGAGAGTGCTGAGCAGTAAATTTGATACTCGGGTGAAAGCGATTGAAATGGCTCATTAAGTCGGTTAAGGCGCTTGTGCCGTGTTCCCATATTATAATTATGTCGCCAATGTAACGAAGATAGGTGTAGGGTTTTAAAGGGTAGGATTTCAACAGGTCTGCTTCAAGCTGTCCCATGAAGATGTTCGCATACGTGGGAGCGAATGGCCTACCCATGCTACTGCCGAAAGTTCGCAGGTAGTGAATACAATCCAATTCGAAGTAGTTGAGCGTGAGAACTACATAAGGAGCGATAAGTAAACTTCAGGAGCATGCGCTTGGGGATTGATTGCGAGGGATCTAGAAACGGCTTCAATTCCTACACTCATGGGAATGTTGGTGTAAAGGGGCGAACCATCCAAAGTGATTAGAATAGCGTGGTCGGAAAGGATTTGGCTGGCGTTGATGCCGTCGATAATTCGAAGGAAGTGCGGCGTGTCTTGACACGCCAGGAACATTGCCCGTGACCGCCTTCTGAAATCTCATAAGAGTCAAAGGCGTTTGTACGACCGGCGACACCGAGTCGTGCACTTACAGCCTTGTTCTTGGGTGCTCCTATTGTCTCCGTCGCGTCAGGTCGGCCTGTCAGAAAAACTGCTGTCTCGTTACACAGGTCCATACCGAGTGCTTCGTGCCGTGACTCCCGTCACCTATGAGATCGCCCCTGACACCCGATGTGCTTCCCAGTCCAGTGATATTGTACACGCTCCACGACTGAAGCAGTATCACCCTCCCAGTGAGGACATTTGGACGTGCCGGGGCGTCACTTCTGCCGCCGGAGGATTATGCTACACGCGTGTGGTTTTTGATTGTTTGAACGAGGCGTGTGGGCGCCATCACTCGAGAAAGGAGGAGGAAGAACAAAGTGGGCGTGGCGCTGTGAATCTAACTGGTCAGCGCTACAAGTGCTCTTGTAAATAAATCGTGTAAATAGTTGCTCGTCTTACTGACTCGTCCTTCGCGTAACAATATGTCTGCCTTGTTGTTCACGAAACTGGTTACCGTGAGTGATTTTCACGGTGGCTTCGGCAAGATCATTCGAAAGTGCTATGACGCGTGATAGCGCATATTCATCATAAAGCTTGAGTCCCTCCAAATATATGTTTACTGATCAGGTTGCTAGGTAGACATCGTGATGTGCGAGTGGGAAGGGGAACTTGTAAGCGACGAGACCATAGAGTGTGAACGCGTTTATGTAGTAGACATAAATGTGAAATGCTGTGATGGGTAGCGAATGGCTGAAGGTCAAGTTCTTGTTAAAGTTAGTAACCATGAAATTGCGGCGGTACTTAGATGACATAAATAGAGCCGGCCTGTTCTGAATCAACTAGTTTTATCTTGTAGACGAAGTACTTGTGATGAGGAGACCAGTCTGCTGAGGCGAATTCTAGCTATGGGCGAAGAAGAGTTATGTAAGCTAATTTACGTACACTTGAGTTAGAAAGACGCAAGTTGCAACGCATGTAGCCACTGGTTTTAGATGCCTTAGCACAAATAGTAGTTATGCGTTTCCTCCGAGAAAGGATAGGAGTTACACTCATGTTTAAGTAGGAGTATGAAGACGCATGAGGTAACACTCTTATTTATAGAGTAAGGGAAGATAGATATAGAGTGCTCACGACCTAGCGAAACTACCTTGTTTTTAGTTGAGTTAAGCGTCATTAGCCTGTTATCGAATGAGGAGGTAATAGTGTCAAGATGAAGGTTAACATGATGATCAGCAATTTTATTACCTTGGTAGATGATGAAGTCATCGGCAGAGGGCCCTATCCTGGAAGTTATATTAATGCTGACGTTATTAATGTAACTAATGTAACTAATTATATAACTGTAATAATGAGAACACAAATATAAATTGTGTTGTAAGCGCTTACAACATACAGAAGTTAGTGAAATGGAATGGGGATTAGAAATAATATTACGGGGACCAGACTTTGGAATAGGAGCAACGGATGCTTTCTTCCCGACCTCGGGTAGAATTTTTTTTTCAAAACTTATCTTTATGTACTACCGCGCTCAATATGAGTTGCAACGTCCAAGCGCCGACCGGAGCTCTCTCCTCGGCTTGCATTGCGACAACACTCGCTAGGAATTCTGGGAGAAAGTGCTGTTCCGGGAAGTGACCGTACCCCCATCAGAAAAACAGCTTGCAGTCTGTGGCTCCAGGGTTTTAAAGGCGGCCTCCTTCAGCAGATGAAAAATTTTCTGCTCAGAGCCCGAATTTACCTGCGTCACTTTATTACAAAATTGAACTCAATTTGATGCAAACGGACTAAATATGCAGTGAAACGCAATTCAAGCATCACGCACATGCAGGAAACGGTTTTTGAAGCCCAGTTTCGCTATGACTAAAAGATCGCACATGGAGTCACTACTGATTCCTGTCACGAGACCACATTCACTAGGTGTATTTTTTTTTGCTCCCAAGACACGACACATGTGAAACGACTGGGATCTCCACGCCCTGCTTGGTTCTGAGCATGACAAGCTTACATGACCAAGTCGCTAGAGATTCTGGTCACGCGAGCACCTTCTGACATGCTGCCCTATTTCGTACCCTGACTTCATGTATGTCAACCGATAAAAATTCAGTCGAGTGCAATGCTCTTCTACCCGGGGATGATGCATATCAAACGAAATGGTTTTCGAAGCCCGGCTCAGCTACCACCATGATAAGCTCACATGACCAAGTCACGCGTGATTAGGGACGCACGATCACCATAAAGAGCACTGGAAACTATATCTACATACCCATGACGCATATCAAGCGACGCGGATGGAGAAGCTCTCTTCGAGTACGAGAGTAAGAGAGTTGACACGGACAAGTCAGTAGTCATTCAGGCCACGTGACTACTTTCGGGCTTGCTGCCATATTGTGTACCTTGGCCTGATGCATATTAAACGAAATGGTTTTTGTAGCCCAGTCTGACTATCGCTACAATGTGGCTTCATGTTGTGGTTAGTGACTCTTATCACGTGGCCGTATTCGAAAGCATTGCACTCGTTTGTATCCTGGCCTGATGCATATCAAACGAAGTTGTGTTGGGAGCCTGGTTCCGCTATGACTCTTGTGAGCTCACACTAGGTAAACACTAGTGACGTAAATAAAAGTGCCACATAGCGACCGTGTGCACCGTTCTTCTATCCCAGAGCATGATACATGTCAACCAATATCGTTTTTGAAATCCTCTTCAACAATCAAATCGATGAACGGTAACGACCAAGTCCCTAATATATTTTGCCACATGACCACTTTCGGGTGTGATGCAATGGTTTTCTACGTGCATGATGTATATCAAACGAAATGGCCTTAAAAGCCCTGGTCAACTGCCACTATAGTAAGCTCACATGAGGCAATTACAAATGATTAGCGCTACATGACCCCGTCCGGACATGGTGAACTCTTCTTTTGTTCAGCCTTGGTACGCACTTATCTGAATGGTTTTAAAGCCTGGTTCAGCTATCACTGAATGAGCTAACACGCTGAAACTTAAAGACTGGTGTTACATGACAGGGTATCTTAGCATAGTGCGCTCTTCCATCCACACATTATAGATAGCAAAGAAGGTGGCGTCCGTCTCTCTTGGGCTATCTTTACATAAAGCTCACTTTGCAAATGAGCTAACGATTCGTGTAACATGACCATGTTCGATCACAGTGCGCCCTTTTAGTAACAAGGAATGACACATATTACAGGAACGAACATATGAACCCCTGCTAAGCTATCGCTCCAATTAACTGGCAAGACTAGTTCAGTAGGGATTCTCATTGCGTGATCATGTTCTTGTAAAATGTGCTTTTTTACTGCGTTAGGTATTCCTAGCACTAGACCCCCCTCCCCCTACGCCCTTGAGGCTCAGCGCTATTTTTACATTGAGAACACTTTTATGCGAATATATGAAAAGATGTTATGCCCATTTTGATACTGCGAGTCACCAAATTGAAGCAATTTAATACAGATATCATCCTATGTAGTCATACTCTTGACAATTAAAACGAAGGCGTAAACGAAAGGAACTGAAAGGGTTAGGATTCAGCTGTAGGTGACGCCAAATTTCAGTGAATTAATTCGTATGTCCTTGCGCGTCACCTCAGGCCCAGTGTCGGGTTATGCCTCCTTGGAGGTCAGTGACATCCTCTATTCGAGAAGGCGGTCCTCTGTACAGTGCGTCAAAGAAGCTGGAGTCGGCATTCGCACAGTCTCACCTCCTTTCTACCGCCTCCGAGAGCGCACTTGCCAAAGTGCCATGACATTCGCTCCTCAAGATGTTCAGCTTTCTTTTGCCCCCTATATGCTCAATTCTGTTCATGTAGGCTCTGTTGGTAGCCATCGAAGCCTTCTAACGTTAAGATAGATATGAAGTCCATCCACTTTCGTAATGTGTGCGCAGAGGAGAGGTCCTGTTGAAAAAATAAAATCACTATCGGGATAGCGCCGTCTTGAACCTATAAAAGCATGACGAGATTACGTATTTCGGAGCATTTCCCTGGTGTACGGCTCCCATCTATCCAATGCAGCACACAAGGTTTCCCTCTGGATACTGCGTCCCACACATTGACTGCGCATCTTTCGCTCAAGTAGGAGGTCTTGTGTACATAGTGAAGGTGAGACCTTTAGTAATCGGGACGTCAGATGCGCCTTTGGAAATCGCTAACGGTCGTAAAGGCAGATTAATCGGTGAAGACGACTATATTCCACCTATCTGCGCCCCACGAGGCGTGTTCGTTGGCGAAAAATAGGTGCTCAGTTTTGTTTTGTGCCGATATCGGTGGTATCTGCGCCGCTACGTGGCTGTGGAGGTCGCCTTCCGCTAGCTGCCGTTTCAGTGTTGATTGGCTGAAAACACGCTGGCAATAGCACCAGTTTGGCAGTTCCAAAGCGTTTCATGTGGGCGGCAGCAAGAACGGCTTCATCTTCGAATTCTTCTGTTACCCAAGGGCTACGTTGATGAGGAGCACCCGTGATTCAGCCATCTTCTCTCTTCGCTTGTGTGATTCTATTTACGCTCTGCGTTTACCTTCCCACCATTATCTCAATTTGTCTCTCAAAATATTGCTTTGTTCAGGGATCTGTAATTCGTACCCATTCTTTGTTCAGCACCCGTGAGATGACGGCCACATGACGGTCGTGTGTTCGTGTGTTCAAAGCTTACAGACAGATAAATTCTTGTACAGTGGAATCATTTTGCTGTAATCTGCGTCTCGCTGATTGGAGCCAAGTCATAGATTCTACTGAACCAGAAGGATCCTATACAGAGTTCATAAGGGTCTTTAGCGCGGCGTGTGACCAAAGTTTTCCGCGTAAGTTAAGAAAACGAACTCGGAAAGCCCGTAAGCCATGGGTCACATGGGAACATCTGCAGAGTATGAAAGAAAAAGATAAGCTCCACCAGCGTTTCATGAAAACAGGACACCCGACTGACTTGCAGGTTTTTAAGCGTTTCTGAAACAATCTAAACAAACAGTTCCGAGATGCAAAACGGATATACATGACCAATCTTTTTTCTCCCGAAGTGTGCAGGAAACCCTACCTAGTCTGGAAACGACTAAATACCGTACTGCAAGGCGACCCCAAAGAGGAATCAGTTTTATCAATCACCAATGGAGGCGAGACATTAACAGATACCCATTTAGCGGATTACTTTAACGAGTTCTTCACATCATTAGTCAAGAGTGAGCACGATCCCAAATGCCTTGACTACTTAACAACACGAATAATGAATAGTGCATTTCTGTTTCCCACTACAGTGCACGAAATTTTAAGTTCAGTCATGTCCCTGAGGAATAGTATGTGTACCGATGCTGATGACTTCCAGATACAACCTGTAAAATATGCCATCAATATAATCGCACCGATTTTAGAACATGTAGTCAACCATGTGTTTTCCATCGGCACTTTCCGCAAAGGACTTAAGAAATCAAAAGTATCAGTGATTTTCAAGGGCGGTGATATTAACGACTTATCTAATGGAAGTCCAATTTCATTTATTTCTTGTGTTTTCAAAATGCATTGAAAAGTTGATATATGAACGCATTTCCAGCTTCGCAATGAAACACAGCATTATCACGCCATGTCAATACGGTTTTAGGAAAGGCTGCTAAACCGAAACGGCCCTTCTTAGCCAAAAAGAACACATTTTGCAGTCCTTTGAAAATCGACTATGCACACTAGGCATATTTGTTTCCTACTCTAAAGCATTTGATGCAATTAATCACCAGTCTTTGCTTGAGAAACTGGAATATTATGGCTTTAGAGGCACTTCCCTAACACTTCTCACTTCCTATTTTCATCATCGTCGGCAGCAAACCAGTGTTAACGGTTTTCTATCTGAAGTAAAACCAATTCGTGCTGGTGTGCCTCAAGGCAGTATCTTAGGCCCATTACTCTTCAACATATATGTGAAGGATATAGTAAACATGGACAGTAACACAAAATTTATTATATACGCAGACGATACACGTATTTTCATAACAGGGTGTGATCCGTCTAGCCTCATAGAAAAAGGCAACGTGGTGTTAAATAAACTTGACGCTTGGAGTGTGGTTAACTCATTAAACTTAAACGCTGCAAAGACGAAAGCAATTTTATTTCGCCCTCAGCACAAAGCACTCAATATAACCAGCAGCCTGAAAATTGGGTCATCAAGTATACCAATATCGCGCGAAGTCTTGGCGTCGTTTTTGAAGAACACATGACGTGGACAGTTCAAGTAAATGAAACATTAAATAAGCTTTCAAAAACTGTAGGGGTGTTGTGCAAATATCGCTACATCTTGCCTCAGAATATAAAATTGTTAATTTACAAATCCCTGTTTTTGTCGAAATTATCGTACTGCTAATTAGTCTGGGGCACGACGAACACAAACAAACACTCAGAAACTACATAAACTTCAGAAGAAAGCCCTTCGCAACATCGTTAATGCTGCATACGACACACACACGGAACCAATCTTTAAGGCCCTAAATCTATTAGCAGTAAATGAGTTTTACCCTATAATGTTAAATAAATGCTACAAATCGGAAGGAAAAATAACAATTCATTTCTTACTGAATTGTCCGGACTACGCCGGCTTGAGCATGCCCGTACATTGAGAATGCGTGAGCTGTGGAAGGTACCTTGAACACGTACAAAGTACGGCACTCAGATGTTAAAATACCAGTTACCTGCGCTGCTTAATAATTCAGAGTTCCAAATATAACACAATGCCACGCCTAAATGTCTTCTTTGCTTTGCTGTGATGTTCTATTTATCGGTGCTTTTTGCTTTCGCAATAGAGTGTGTAATCTCATGCAGTATTCATGTACTCATTTGACCCTGTAGTGTGTTCAAGCGTATTTCTTTCTTATTTTATTATTTTTTCTACACAATGATTTGGTGTTATGCTTCTTTTACTAGTACTTATGACAATAGCAGCTGATTTAAGACCGTAAATGCACACACACCTGACTTCTGTACACTGTTCAGTTTATTTATGTTGGCGTGCTGTATTTGTTATCCGCCTTCTCTGCCAGTATTCGGGGGTGCAGACCTCGTCAAGCCTGATGAATGGCTTTTTGTCTGTACCCACTAAGTGTCTTTGATACTGAAATAAATTGATTGATTGATTGATTGATTAATCGATCGACACCGCCAAGAAGCAACAGTAGACGTTTACCGAAGTGTATCATGTGTTCCACGTCTGCAATAAGCAACAACTCGGAAGAGGTGGCAGTTACAGACTGCCGCGTTATGTACTGACATGCGGCTCACATCATATAGAGTTTTAAAAGCTTTTTAAATAATATGTATTCGCTTTTTCTTCACGGTAAAAACTGGCTGCGGCTCAGCTCGGCTAGGCCCAGTTATGCAAGCGAAAGCGTGTTATGCTTGGTTATGCTGTGTTGTTGAGTTAGGCTCATATGGACAACCCCATATTTTACATTGTTTGCATCGTTTATTTACGGTTTAGTTTTATGGCAGCTAATTCTGTTCCCTTTTGTTAAAGTAGTTTGGCGCCATTTTATTCTTGGCCACGCAAAGTAAATCAAGCCCAACCACTCTCTCTAGAACACGAGGCCTATTCGTGACTCAACCAATCCATGCGGTACCTGGCAGCAAAAGCAAGCAACGCTAATTGGAAGTGAAAGTATCAGACGCCCCTGGTCAGCCTAATAAAAACCATTAGTATATGGCAAGTGGAGCCGCGAAAAAACAAAAAAAATGAGCGGGAAACTACTTTTGCAGTGTTCTGCAATACGTGTCAACACGGTGACAATCGCTTCACAAATTTCCTTCCTGCTGCAACAATCGGCGCCGCAGGACTTTATGAATTGTGAATCTCCGCGCATGGGTATGAAAGTGACGCTTGCATGTATATTTTCGTCCGTTGTGAACAAAAGATTTCGTCATTCCTCGCATCTATTATTTTTAAGGTGTCCGATGCACGGAGCTCCTGTGTGCTCGTATTCGCCTTTGTCATCACAACGTTGACTCGCACAAACAACTGCCACAGCTGAGATCATAACGCATTTCAAACGCGCTACAAAGTTGCGCGCACTTGCTGATGACTAAACATGCAATCTATTTCGCCAGATTTTGTCTTGGGCCAGTAATCACCGGTCATCTTGGGCCAGCAGCACCGGTCTCAATCTTGCACCGCGCGCATTACTGCAACAAGGAACCGTTGCGCGATAACTTGCCTACGTAAAAGATCGTGCGGCAGTAACTTCATGTACTCGAGGCGTGAATCCCGCATCTGTCTCGAATAGAATGCGAGGAAGTGATGACCGGCCGACATCGCAACCGTAGCAGAAGTGCCTTTATTCCGGATAAGGTCCGCGAAAGGGGTGCCCCTGGGAGCAAAGTCCACACACACATAGCGGCGGGTAAGCAGACGCAAGCTAGAAAGTATGAGTAAGCAACAGACCGTACCCGCGCAAGCCCCCGATGACGACGATTGGCTTTTCCTCATGCAATTTTTTAAGCATCTATAGGAACGCACGTCGTCGGAAGGCAAAGGTCGTCTTGACGGGTGGAGACCACTGCTTGTTGTCTCGGTTTCCCTCTGGAGGTTAGCCCTTTGGCATTAGCGGTAGCACGTGCAAACTGTCGACGCCAAAAGAGGCTACCGACACGATCGATCATGCAAAATATTTTTTCGTACTTGTTTGGCGAAATTTCACTGTGAATTAAAACGACCTGTCCACGCACACGGATGAATCTCAGCAAAAGCACATGCATTTTTACGTGAGCACGTTACATATGTTCGCATGCCGACTTATTTGGCTTCCCCTTCTCGCTACAGACAGCTATACATTCCCTACTGAGAACAAAAGAAGCTGCCAACGCGAGAACGTAATCTACTGCTACAGCTACGAAGAAGTTGGTGGAACAAACGCGGCGCATTATTAGAAATATTGACAACCGAAGGCACCCTCGGCGAGCGTGGCTCCATTGGTTGCAAGCTAATTGATGGAAAAATTGCCCACTCCCTTACTTAGAGTAATGAATGAACATGGCGCTAAGGTACTCCCTTCCGTCGGCGACACCTGAAGCTCAGAAGCCATTCGATTCCCCTATGTAGACTCCGCGAAAACATTCGTCAGCTAGACCGCGATCTCGAGCGGATATGACACGCCGAAAATTCCGAAACTTCGGTGTGATTGCTTACAGTGGCTTAAACACGTCGAAACTGCTCGACGTCAAGTATTGGATCGTTCTCCACAAAACACCGCGAATACCTCCACAAGCAAGGAGCCACAATATATTCCCCGGCGACGAGCATCGAGTGAACCTCCATGTGACACAATGTGGCCAGATCCTCGCTGCGCCCCCTAAAGGTGAGGTAACTCACGAATAGTAGTTGGATCCTCCTTGACCATGCACAGTTTGCCAACCGAACTAGTCGAACGTTCTGTTCTGGGAGCACTCACTACCGTCGTTTCGTCAGTTTTCGAGGCCGTCGTCGAAGTTGAAGGCGAGGCGTCCATTGCCGCCTCTAAAGCTCGCCCTGTCGTCCTTCTGCCGCCTTCACCCCGCGCTAAGCTCGCCGAAGTTCACGTTCTTCACTGGTTTCAACCTGCCACTTAGCGCGCCCGTACTCACGTCTCCGCTTTATCTCATTAGCAAGTCGAGTGACATCTGGAGGTTGGTACGACTCAGCTTGCCGCTTTCGTCGCTGGGACCGGGCAGACAACTTCGCCGCAGATTGACCAGAGTCCACGCTCCTTTCTACCATCGCACGACGGCTCAACTGAAGTACTGGCCTGGATATAGCGAAAAACTGCGAGGTGGTAGAGAGCACGGCGCCGTCTGCCTTTGAAGAGATCGGCGAGTCACGTAGTTAGTCACTTAGACACATCTGGCGAGGTGGCGGTCGGTGCAGCGGCAGCGAGTCATGTGGTATCAATTTTTAACTATAAAGTCTTACTCTCGCACACGGCGAAACTCGCTCGACTAGGCCAGTAACGCTGTCGCTTTAAAAATAACCAGTGTTTCAAATGCGCAATATGTAATAACGACGCAAACGAACTCACAGTGTCGTCTGCAACCGCGTCGCAGGCAGACGATACTGAGCTGAACTACGCGGTGAAGCGGCGCACTGGCGCCAGTGGCGATAAAATCGCGCCTCGATCACTGTATAACTAGCGATCTGAGTGCAATGCTCCTGGGTCTGAGTCCAAGTGCAGTGATCCTGGTAATATGGCCAGGGTTCCAGAAAGCGAACGGGTGAAGATTGTAGAGCTTTCCTTGCGGTGTTATTCTCAGCGGAAGATCGCAGAGATGACGGGGCGGTCTACACACACAGTCAACCGAATTCAACCGAAGTCAACCGAACAAGGCCGCATTTCAGATGCTCCACATGACCGACGCCCACGGGCAACTACAGTAGAAGAAGACGAAGTCTTGACCGCTGCAGCGTGTGCTAACCCATTCGGTGTTGCTAAAGGATTTGCCGATACTGCAGGTGTTTCTGTATCACTTGCAACGGTGAGAAGAAGACTAGCGCAAGCGGGTCTAAAGAGCCGGGTTGCTGTGCAAAAGCCAATGGTGACTGAGGGAAACAAAGCGGCCCGTCTCCAGTTCGCAATTGATCACAGTGGATGGAGCGTTGACCAGTGGAAAAGAGTGCTGTTTTCAGATGAGTCGACATTCGCCACTGTCTGGGACCAGAAACGTCGTGCTTGGCGTCCGGACAACGCTCGCTACGACCCTGAATATATTCAGGAAGTGGCTACAAGTGGCAGGACTGCTGTAAGCGTATAGGGAGCCGTGTCGGCCAAAGGACTGGGTCCACTGGTCCGAATCGAGGGTGCCCAGACGTGTGAGAAATACTGCGACATCTTGGACTACACAATGATTCCATATGTCCTGGTTGGGCGGTTTCCCGATGGAAAATTTTATTTTCAGCAGGACCTATCCCTCATCCACATAGCAAACCGGGTCAAGACACTGTTAGACGATCATGGCGTGCCCCAGCTTCAATGGGTCCCAAAGGGTGCGGACACGAATATTATTGAACATGTCCGGGGCCGAATGAAGAGCACCCTGTCCAAGCAACTCCTCCACAGTGCATCCCATGACGACTTGTGGGTCACCGTCCAAGAAGCTTGGAATGCCATTCGAGCGGACACTTGCTTCAATGAAGCATTGTTCGAGTCCCTTCCTTCGAGGATGCGTGAGGTGATCAGGGCGCGTGGAGGGATGATACGCTACTGGACGTCTCCAGTTTCCCCCATTTAGGTTTACTTTTTCAAAACGAGGGCCTTCGTTGGACCTCCTTTGCTTATGCTTTTCTCGGCAAACAAAGATATCAATGCAGTGGCGTTTTGTTGCTAAATGAATTACAATTTTTCCTGAACAGTGCTCGCTCCCGTGACGGACGTTGGTAACTCGTAGTTATGTCATCGGCATGCCTATGTCTATGGCACACTAAACGCACCGTCATCTGCGTGCAGTGACGATGGCATATAGCGTTGAGAAGACGACACGGGAATGCAGCTCGCGGCTGGGACAGCCGAAGCCCTTCCACATCAACCTCACGCGCGTCGTGTAGGCAGCACCGTACGTCCGTTATGGTCTACGGCCATACGCTCGTGTGTGCAAGTCATGCAATCAATTTGCCAGGCCTCTGGACGAATGTGTGGAGGCGCTGGGGGGGGGGCGGGGGGAGGGGTGTTGAGCTTATCACTGCCATCAAGAAAGAGCGCGTTATGCTACAACAATGGGATGTAACGAAGGGCTTTACTGAACTTGCCTTCCCAACCTTTCTTTAGTGATAGTGGGATGCCTTGTAGAGTGCATGGCTTCAAATCTGTATCCATGCCTTGCTAAAAAATATACATCAATTTGCATAGTCAGTCGAATGGGAAGTAACTGCTTTGGTATTGATTACCACCGCTACACTTTGCTGTGACATTAACCAGAGAGAATATTGCACCTCCTGATGAATGCGCGTGGCAGTTTCTTCCCTGCCCTACGGCTGATCTCGAGAGTGCGCGCGAAGAGCACCCGCTCCCCTCGAGGCCGGTAGTGCCTTCCCGCGTATCGGCGCCGCCGCATACTGTACCGCAGGAATACCAGCTGAAGTGAGTGTTTTATCCCTAAATTGGCGCGCTCCGAAAATATCTAGCTTGAGGTAAGATCCCCAGGATTTAATTATGGTGTAGTTATTCTGACCCCTTCTCCTTCAACAAAGTCTCAACGTAGTTAGCTCTTTAGTTCGTTTGGTCTGCGTCTGTTAGAGGTAGAAAGATTATTAGCCGCAACCCTAGCTGTTTTTTGCATTTAGTAGAAACAAAAGGAACATATCTTACAGTCTGGTAGCCATCCTTTGTGCTAGGAATCAGCCTCCTATTTGACGAGATATTTTTTGTCATATACTATCGCTTTCTTTCTGCTTGCCTCATCTTGCTCATTGTGTCCTGTTCCTGAAGTTTCCGTTCTGGACTTGCAACATTTTTGCATTATGAAGGTACAAGGCGAGTGCTAACCTAGCTTGTTTTTCCTGGCATAAGTGGAAGTTGCAGTCTGCGCTTCGCAGAGCAGCAGTCACTCGCGGCGCTAAAGATGATAAGTGCGTCCCAATTTAACAATCACCAAAGTAAGGTTTCGTTTTTCCTATCGGTGTGCAGCAGTCGATAATCTAGTGCACCAGAACTCCTCTGGTACTTTGCCGGCCCGGCACAACATCAACGCTGCTTTGAATAAAAACAGACTGCTGCAGTAATTTGACTCTTTTACTGTCTATTTTTTAAACGTGAGAATAATCGTAACGCCTGCCACTAGCGAACTTTACATGACAACTATCGAGCCTCTGAAAAATCCCTACGTACCAAAAGAAGTAGTGACTCCCTGAACGAGAAGTAAAACCCTAGATATAGGGATCAGTGGCGTAGTAAAGGGAGGGGGGGGGGCGTGGGCGTGTGGTGTACTCATGCACAGGGCGGGCACCACTAAATAAACAGTGTGGCGATGTGGCTTTTGGGTCCCTCTTCGCTTCAGTCCGCGCTATCCTAAAATATGATATTTTAATAATTGCTTAATTAGAAATTATACACGAAACATTGCAATTGGGGAATTGAGGACCTAAAGCCATATTATTAATTCAACAAGAACTTCTCTACGCAATATCGTCTAGGGTTCTAGAGCATGCAATGCTTGGCAATGCGGGCGGCCCAGTATGGCAGTACCGAAATTAATATGAAATAATGCACCAGCGACAGCAATGTCTCTCTCCTCTTGATTGCGATTGCATACCAACTGTAGCTCATGCTTTCGCTGGCGCGGGCTTCATCACGGCCTTCTCGCTTTCTGCGTGGTGACGTCAAGAATCCACGTTGAGCGGGCTCTATTTATTTCCCAACATGGAGGCGGTAGAGCAGCTATAAGATGACGACGTTCGCCAATAGTAGCAAAGAAAGAAAGGTTTTATGGATCAGAATGACAGACTTCGGAAGTGTCATAGCATTGACCCCGCGCCACAGGGAAGCATGTGCCATTTTCTAATAGGGTGAGGAGATCCGCGTCACTAACACGTTATTAAATTTTCTTTCGGGTTCAAGGATGCGCACAGCCAAAATACTGCATGCGGTAGTGCCTACGACAATTTTTGTTGAGATGCTGTTGGGCAACTCATGAATGTCGTGCTTCAACTGTGCAAATGCGATAGAGCCTCTGAAATTGCCAATGAAAGTTTTATTGAAATATTTTTGTGACTTGTCATCCATATTTTCCACGATGCCTTACATTCTGACAGCGCATGTGCAAATGCGCTTAATACAAGTTATCAACGCGGCACCCTGTGCTATTTGGTGCAGAAAATATACCTGCGTGTGTATACCTGCTTCATTCGCGATTTCAGGGAATAAAAGCGAAGAGGGGGGGGGGCGTACCCAAGGCGGCTGTGCTGGTTCTGAAACAAACCCCACACACCTCCCCGCAAATTTTCGATGTTCTCCTCTTCCTGAATACAACGCGGAGGGGGAGGGGGTGACATAGGGTCTATGGGCGCCGGGTGCCAGACGACCTAGCAATGCCACTGCTAGGGGCAAATCCCTAAGGGTGGTGTCAATGCGCGAGATACCCTGGCTACAATGTTCCTTGGCCGTCTCGTCGGCCGCTTGTTACCCGGTCTCTCGCACGCAGCACGCAGGCCGTGAGTGAAGTGGCAGTGGGGCGGGGCTCCTTTAAATTAATGTAGAACCCTCGGCATTGGCCAAAGCGGCGCTCTGCCCGTGAGGCTGAGAAAGCGGTCTTCGCGGTGTGGCGCTGGCATAGTCTCCTGGAGCAGAAATCAGCGCGGATGCGGTGGTGGTCGTGAAAACTTTTATCGGTCAAATCGAGAAAGTTCGGAGAACACGATGTGGCCCGCTACATGGCCGTCTCGTCTAGCTCCCATTCACCAAAGCCCTTTAGAACTCCAGCGAGGAGCAGTTAAAGAGGACAGACAGTCTCTCATGCCTCTGGGGAAGGGTTAGGTGAAGCGGAAAGGTGGGAATTTTGTGTGCATGCCCACACCATGTGTACGATATCACAGGTCTCCCCACAGTGCGCGCACCAACCTGCCGTGTTAGGATCAAAATGTTTGATGTTTGCAGGAAAGAACAGAGTACCTGTCTGCAGGCGCCTTAATCTTCGCTCCTCCGCCTTACTTAGCCCGTTTGTAGGAGCCGGCAAAAAGCGGTGGTTGTCTCTATAATGTATTATGATTTCCTTGAACTGCAGCAGCGGTTGGTTTGCCTCCGAGCCAGAATAGCCGCGGTGAGGAGGATCCCGGTGCGTCAGTGCTCGGGCAGCCGCGTCAATGGCCTCATCACCTCGTAAACCCTGGTGGGCCAGGGGCCCGAATGATACGATTCGGTGTTGGATCAGTGGCAGCCAGATTTAGAATTTGACTGGCTAAGGGGGAAATGAAGGAGAAGCAATGTGGTCCAGATTGCAATGTTATCGGCATATAACGCGTGTTAAACGCCTTCCACCCGCGTTTTGGAGGCACATAATAGCTGTGTTGGACAGGAGCGGGGATAACACCGATCCGTGAGGGGTTCCCCGGGTTCCCAAAGGCTGCAGGGGGCCGACCGCATAGTCGCGCTGTCTGCTGTGGCAGTGTCACATCACTACCGTATGTTTGTTTATAGCTACGAAGGTGCCAATGTAGACGCATAAAGAAAGCTGTCCCTTGAATTTGAGTCATTTAAAAGGAAATCAGTTGGTTGAAAGCGCGTTTCATATGAAAAAGCGGAAACTGCCGACCCTTGCTTTTCCGAGCTTTTTCTTTGCTCTTTTCTTCAGTAATCTCAGCTACAATAACCCCTCCCCACCCCCACACGCAAATAAAAGCAGTGTTACTGTGCTATGGGTCCGGAGGTGACATCGACTGTTTTCCTTTCCGATGCTCGCTCACATTAATAACAAAAGACATCGCAAATAATTTGTCTACATTCATCCTATATTTGTTTGCCTGCTATGTAAACATACAAGCGCACTGAGACTTATTTTTTATTGTGGCGATCAAAGCAAGATTTACAATACCAGGATTTAATAAAGTTACAGAACATATCGTAGGTCGCGATACAAATTTATTGCAACTTGAAAAAGACGAAAACAAATTGCGTACTAAAACGTACCCCTCAAATAGATCTGAAAATGTATGATTGTAGATTCTCGAAAGCGTCGAAGTTGTACGACAATATACACACATGAAATTTCTTCTGTTAGGTGCTAGTATATTTTACCTACTGTTTCATAATTCGGATACGTAATCGCCAGCAGAAAAGACGCGAGACACGCATAGGGGCCGCCGCCCTTAAGTCTGCGGGCTAGGGGCTGATTAGCTGCAAATACGACGGCCACAACCACCCTCTGAATATCTCCAATTAAAGATGATTCAGTCATCCATGTAGGGGCGCCCGATAGATCACCATTTTCCGGAGTGTTGGGCATACCTCGTAGCTGAGTTTGCTGTGAAAGCTCATTTAAGTGAATATTGAGCGAACCCGCGCTGCCGCTAGCTCTTCGATGATACTAATTCGCACGTTATAAGCTCCACGTCCATCCAGCACCGCCTTAGCGATCGACCACTGCTAGCTACCATTCAAATTTAACATAATAAAGTACAAACAGCGGAAATAAATAAAAAGACTACGTATTGGTAATTGTGATGAAATTGCTACCAACTTTCACTATTTACGGATCATTGCCTTTCGGTCTTCGACGCACGTTATGTCCCCGTCTAGTGGGACATTTTCACTGATATGAAAGCCACAAGTTATCTTCACATACATACACAGAAAAACTGCCTCCAAGGCCCACCTACATTCGACTGATATTCATCTTGGAAATCTTATCAGCGGTACCATTCCTCAAAACAGGGACTGCAGCTGCGTGTCGTTTTCACAAAACTACTCTATGATCGCGAAAAGTGCCAGCTGCCTTACCAGAGAACTTAGGCCTGGTCGAAGCACTTCTGCCAGACAACGTTGTATCAAACATTATCATAGAAATGTAAACATTTTTTTTCCCGCGAACTTCATGAATCATTTTTTGCAGTGCTCACCCACCTTTATTTTCGTCGTTTCCCGTAATATTTCTTGCTTCCTTCTTTGCCTCTCTTCCCTTGAATTTATTGACACTTCATTTTCTTCTCACGGATTTTTTTTCGCACCTTGCTTATATTTTTGCCTTTTCCTGTTCATTTGTTTTCCTCTTCTTTTACACCTTTTCGCTATTGCTGAACCGTTGCCTCCTGGGTCCTTCCTGAATGGTTTTGCAATCCTCCCTCCACTGTTTAGTTCCTTCCATCTTTCGTTCTACCTCCTCGTCACTCCACTCCTACTACGCGTTCGCTGGCCTCCTGACTTTGCAGCGCATTGCATTTGCAATGGGTTTTCATTCTATATACTTCCTCAGGATGTCTCGTTGAAGCAGCGTCTTCGCGGGAGGCATTTTGTACAATGTCCACGTGTGACAGGGACCCGCTTCCCGTTTTTTGTCATAACTTGTGCAGTTTTGCAATCCCCCAGGCAAACTGTTTGTGCTTTTCTTAGCCTCACAACTACAGCCAGCTGAAATCGTTCCTTTTTTTTAACGGCAGCGCTGAAACCTGCTCAATGCAGCAACGCGGCGAAGCAGACAGCCAGCATTTCTCCTCCGATATTCGACGGGAGAACAACGCGCGGGCCACCGCCTTTTTGACACACCGCCTCCCATCGAAGCGCGCCGCATTCTGAATAGTACCCAGCCTTCTAGAACACTAACTTCGTGCTCCGCTGCGGCTTTGGAGAAACCCCGGCGAAATCCGTGACTGTGGCCAGTGGAACTAAGGCACTGAAACGATGCACTACGATCGAACTTTGTCAAGATACTGCAATCACTGGCGAACCTGCACTTCCGCGGTGGCTCAGTGGTTATTGTGCTCGGCTGGTGGCATGAAAAGACTCGAGTTCGATGCGACGGCAGCGGTTCCATTTCCATTAAGGCGAAGTGCTAGAGGCCCGTTTACTGTGCGATGTCAGTGCACGTCCAAGAACCCCACATGGTCTAATAATCCAGAGCCCCGCTCCACAGTATTCCTGATATGCTGAGTCGGGTTCGAGGCGTTAAACCACGTAAAACGAGCAGGCAAAGGATCGCGAATTTCCAAAGTGAGCATTATGTGATGATAGCACAAGAAAGTTTAAGAAATGGCTTCTTTGCTACATATATGTGATGACCCTAATATGGGACAAAGGTTCGTGTACTCAAAAGGTTCTGATGGTTCTCTTAGGCGGAGCCTCCGAGAACCCAATTGAGGACAAAGCCGTTCGTTTCGAACACACACACACACAAATGTTTAATGGAACTAAAGAAGGCTTAAAATTAAATAGAAGAAACTATCAAACATAAAAGAAACACTCAAATACACATCAAGACGCACATAAGCCCCTTTTTCAACAAGCTTTTCAGAGGAAAAGCTGCCGCTTAGTGCGCGACATAGCTCACAACTCTACAGTCATGGTCTGTCCACGAGATTGCGCATAACACTACAGTCATGGTCTGTCCACGAGATTGCGCTGTAAGGTTTCATGCGCAGTTCACACAGTTGCACAGTTCACTGAGCATACAGATCAAAGATATTAACGGAAGACACTAATTGAAAAGCACCACAACAAACTCTATAAAATTATAAGTGTAGCATCAAAGACTATTACAAAACACTCTATAAACCATGAAGTTGAAGTCACGAAGTCCGAGGTCAAAAGTCCGTGAAGAGCCATAAGCGAAGCATCGGCTCATCAGGTGACCCTTTCTCATATCAACCTAACTAGACATTTAACTTCTCGGTCAGAGTGCACTGGCCGGTCCGTGACCATATAGCTCCAGGCATTAATGTCTGTGCATGGCTTCGACCGAGTCACTGCCTGTGTTCTAATGTAGTGAACCTTGTAATGCGTGGTTGCCGCATCAGTGCCAGTGGTCGAACCACACATGAGTTCATGAAAACAAAGGATGTTCTGGATCCTTAAAGCCACAAGTTGGTGGGGCAGACATTCCTGAGCCCTCCCAAGTGCCCATAGTGTCACAAATAGTTTTTGTCTGATTCGAGGGACGCAGTAAAGCCCCTCAATACTTTTTGTGGAAACCAAACACGGTTCCACAGGAGCCCTGATATTTTCAGGTTCAACTTGGCCCTGGTGCGAACCCTCAGACGTGCTATCTTTAGCCTGTAGGAGGTGCTCGGTTCCAACTTTTTCAACCAGGCCCATGCACGCCAGCTCTGAACCTTGCACGAACCATTCATCGCCTGCGCTGTGCTCACGCGGCACTAGTTGAGGTATGGAAGCAGTATGCTCCTTGTCTTGTGACCATACCTCAGTATATTTGCCTACAATGGCATCATTACAAGGTGTCTCTCCTTGAGACACTTTTTGGTCGCCAAGGCCTGACGTCATGTCGGAGGGCACCCTCGGGTCGCCGCCGCACTGCGGTGCTGCATCCTCAACAATGGACCTCGTCCCTTCGGAGCAAGCATCCGCGAGTGCCTTGATGTGAACGCGCACCCTGCGAAGCTCTTCCTCCAGGCGTTCCCTCTCAGCTGCCTGTTCTGCCACTCGCCTGTCGTGCTCTTTCTGCACTTTTTCGCATATTATTACCCATCTGTCTTGAACCCACCTGTTCGCGTCTGCCCCATGCAAACCCAATCGCTGGGCTACGGTGGCTAAAACAGACAAACTAATTCCTGGCTGTTTCTTGCCAAGATATGCGCCCTCAGCCTCTGCGACTTTAAGCCGCAATTGTAAAATTCTCTCCTCTAATACAAGCTCCTGCTTCTTGGCTTCGCACTCCGCTGCCCGCTCATCTCGCGCCCGCGCTTCCTGCTCGTTCCACCATGCCCTCAACTACGCACTTTCTAGCCCCATGCGCTCGGCTAAGGCTAACAAGTCTCGTGTGCTAGCCATAGTTCCTAGCGACCAGAATAAAAAATATCCAAACGAACGGCTTTGTCCTGTAGCGGACGCCAATTTGTGATGACCCTAATATAGGACAAAGGTTCGTGTACTCAAAAGGTTCTGATAGTTCTCTTACGCGGAGCCTCCGAGAACCCAATTGAGGACAAAGCCGTTCGTTTCGAACACACACACACAAACGTTTAATGGAACTAAAGAAGGCTTAAAATTAAATAGAAGAAAATAGGAAACATAAAAGAAACACTGAAATACACATCAAGACGCACATTTGGGGCTAGTATGGAGCTAAGTAGCGCGCGAGTCTGGGCTTGCCATGACGGCAGGGATACATAACAGTCTCGAAGCTGCGACGCTGCGACAAGCTGGTGAAAGGAGCGGCGCCGGTCTCACCAAAGGTCGTGGTCTAAGTTGGTTGACCGAGCGACCGGAGCTGGCCAGCTCTTTCTCGGAGAAGTAAACCATGCGGCTTGGTGGCACGAGCAGACGGCGGCGGCGTTCTGGCCGGGCAGCTGGGTGTAGAGATCGGGCCCGTAGCCCGACTGCTCTTGTCCTGCCCACGGGCACAGAAGCTTGAACGCCGGCCTCGGGCAGCGGGCTGCACGACAGACGGGGGCGGCGTTCTGGCCGCGCAGCTGGCGTAGAACTCGGGCCCGTAGCCCGACTGTTCTCGTCGTACCCACGAGCACAGAAGCTCACCGGCCTTGAGGAGCTGGCGGCACGCTCGGGTAGACGGGCGACGCACAGGAACAGGTTGGCAGGAGGCCCCGGTCGGGTGAAGTCCTGGTGGCTTGGGTCCGGAACCCGACGGCCCGTCTTCAACGCCCGCTACGGTGGTTGACCTCCTCCTGCCGTCGCTTCCTGGGACTCTCCTGGCGTCTCCCCGGCGTCTCCTTTGCGTCTCCTTGCGTGTCCTCCGGTTCTGCCAGCGCACCACGCTTTTTTTTCTGATCTGTCCGATTTGGCATTCTCGGATTGGCTGCCTGACTCCCCGTGGTCTTTCCTAATTGGTTGCTTTTCTTCTTTTTGTTTTTCATGCGCCGCGCGTTCTCGTGCCGGACGCTCTTCGGTGTCGTTGGGTTCCTTCTTCCAGCATGGAATCCGCCTCTGCGCGCGCACTCCCTGTCGTGTGCTCCTGACCGTCCCGATCACCGCACCATGTTGCGCCCCACACATCACAATATAATATGTAGATAGAAGAACGCACTAGGCTAAGACATGCTCTCACATAATCCTATTCGCAAAACTTTGCCTATGTGAGCTCATTATTGTGCTAGTTGGACAAGGCTTTAAACCTATCCAGATTACTGTGCATCTACACTGAATAGTAAAGGAGTGCATCGTGCCCGGTCACATACACAGAACACTAATGACTAGCGAATGCCTCACGTGAGCTCACCCGCCGTGGTTGCTCAGTGGCTATGGTGTTGGGCTGCTGAGCACGAGGTCGCGGGATCGAATCCCGGCCACGGCGGCCGCATTTCGATGGGGGCGAAATGCGAAAACACCCGTGTGCTTAGATTTAGGTGCACGTTAAAGAACCCCAGGTGGTCAAAATTTCCGGAGTCCTCCACTACGGCGTGCCTCATAATCAGAAAGTGGTTTTGGCACGTAAAACCCTAAATATTATTATTATTATTCACGTGAGCTCATCAAAAAGACAGCTGACAAGGGCTTTTAAAGTAATTTTGTATGATATGCATCATACCCTGGGTTAGAAAAACAGTGCACTATGTTGCAATGTGGCAATTTTATCGCAGTCACTACCGATGCTGCACGTCAGCTGGGGCCAACGTTCGATAGGTGTCGGCAGTTCCTGGCCCAGTGATGGCCTAAGGTTGACAGCGTGGTTTTAATATTGGCTGTGCCATTCTGATTGCTTGCCCAATGATGGCCTAAAGTTAACAGCGTGGTTGAAATATTGGTTCTACCATTCTTACTGCTTGCCGAATGATGGCCTAAGATAAATAGCTTGAATCGTATATTGGCTGTGCCACTGTGACAGAGATCCAAGGTTGTTTGCACATGCAACACAGAATATAGCCCTGCCATTCGAGAAGAAGGAAATATGGGACCGACATTCGCATTGATTTGCCAACATGGTTTACTAAGCTGGCTTTCTTGGAACAATGCAGGGCTTCAAGTAAGCAAATGTGTTAGGCTTAAGTGACGCTTAAAAATGTCAATACAAATTTAAAATATGAAGTTATGTGTGCCTAAACCACAATGTGATTATGAGGCGCGTCGTAGGGGCGAGGCGGGGCGGAATTTGTACTAACCACCTGTGGTTGTTCCATGTCAACTGAATGCGTGGTATGCAGCCGTTTCTGCACTTCGCCTTCACCAACATGCGCCCCTAAACAGACAAGTCAATGCACGGCGTAGCAAGCAGGAGAAGTCGCATAACGGGCAAACTAGCCGCAGCTTTATTGGTCATCCTTGGTAACATGAGCTTTGCATAAAAAACAACCGTATTGCGCACTTGCCTGCACATTGTATATTTTGCATTACGCTCCGCGGCTTCAGAGGATCATATTTCTGAGGAGAACCAAGAATTACAGTGCCGCAGGGCTGATGGAACCGTTTTATATTGCATCGAGATGGAGCGCATATGTATTAGTGAAACTTTGTTTAGCATGCATGGCAAGTTGCAGTGACATTATCGTCGTGCTCCTATTCCAATAGAATTGTTTGTTCGCAGATGCGTAGTAAGCTCCTTTATGAGTGCCCCTGACAGAAAGAAAAATTAGTTGGAAATTTGTGCTTGTCCGTGTCAACAGCCTCTAGTCGTTGCCTGTCTTTGGCACGTCGCCATTCCCGATTTTTTTTGCCCCTACTTGCATCTCCGTCACGCACCCGCGTGAGCCTGGTCAATGCTATCAATCAAGCGCTCAGACACTACAAGCTTCTGTGTCGGATTGGCTGCTCTCGCAGGCAGGAGTGAACGCGGCGGGGTTACTATTGTCGTCTTTGCCTTCCTCCGTCGCTGCCGCCCGAAGAACGCGGTCGGGCTAGGTCCAGCGGGGGAAAGTGTGGCATTTAGTGCCGTTTTCTTCATTCACCCTTTCCTTTTACCCTTTCCTTCTGTGCATAGCTAGCACCGACTGGGCGCAACACCACCTGAGTGCTTGCAGAAGTCCGTTCTTGTCAGCGCACTCCTATCGCGAAAAATGTTCGTTTGCGGTCGTCATTCCTACTGAGAAGCCTACATCTTGAAATACGCAGCAAAGTTGGCACGACTGCTCGTGAGTATTAGAATTAATTATAAGCGGAAACAACATGCAGAAAAATGTCGGCGCTGGTGGCCACTGTCTTCGATGTGGGATGAACTCGGATACACAGAAGCGTGGATCTTGCAATGGTGAGTGCATTTGTTTTGCGCATGTTATAAGTTTTATAAGGAGTCAGACGAAGTTAATTAGGAAACGACTTAGGGTTTGTGTTTTGCAAGTAAGGTTGTTTCAAAGGCCTCAATTTCAGGACACTTTTGTTTTTAAACATATGTCCAGCTGCTCAACGCTCTTTCTCTTCACTTTTTAATTCCAAGATTTGTGTGTATATTACTGTTGACGTTCTAACATTTCTCATCGTTTCGCTGCGTCTTTAACGCTGAATTTTTCCCCATTCATGCTCAGCACTGCATCGATTTTGAATGGATTAAAGAACGATGTGTCGTGGCGATTGCAACTTTATATTACGTTTGCCTGCTGTAAGCTTGGGCCATTCATGTGTGCATCATAAATATAGGTTGACTAGAAATTTAAAACAGTTTTTATGTGCAGCGGTTACATTTCAGATATGATATACCATACTTTCTCCGCCGACTTTTTTAAATGAATACATTTTCATATAACCGCCAGATCGTTGTCGAGTTCCCTGAAGTGGAAGAACGCAATTATTGCAGGAACGAGCAGGCGATCTAAAATGAAATGGTGGTCCTCACAGCTTAAAAATGCTCTTATCACAGTAGGCTAGTACACAGCCGAAAGAATCTCTCAAATATGCTTTCTTATTTGTTCATTTCTTGCCTGTGGAAATTTAGGTGCTACTAAATTGCTCATGTCGACCCATCAACTTTTTCTGAGCAGAAAAACTGTGAGCCGAATCGACAATTCTTTTGCGATATTTTAGAATGAATGTTATAAACTGCTGCCAATCCAAGCGAAATCACGCGATATATACAATACCGAAACAGCCCTGGCTAATGTAGAGTGCCTACAATTACATAGTTCTTATTCGTAGCGTCCGAATGGTGCCCGGAGCAGAACACGTGTAAATCTGTTTGTGAATTTCACCCAAATTCAGGGGCTTTGCTTTTATCAAGCCATGCGCGCTGCCTGATCCTGCTAGTCATACCGAGGAACCGCGCTTATTCCCACTTCTCTAGGTCAAAGATTGTTTCCAGCCGGCAGTCTTTCTTTCTTTTCCTATAATAAACGACGATTTTGCTAGTGTTCCTTGAGGGAACTTCTCGGATTTCACATGACCAATTTCGCACAAAGGCTGCACTGTGTCTACACTATCTGAAACTAGGCTTTTTTTACTGTAGCAGGTTTTGCAGCAATTTTTTTAATTGGAAAGTGCTCCGGTGACTAGGTGTTAGGTGTAAAAAGGCGGACGGATCTTGCGCATTTTGTTTGTGTTCTAAATATTCTCTGTTACACTTTCTACGAAATATGCCATATATGTTGAAATAATAATACGTGCTACATGAAAAATATCTTGCAAGAAAATTTCTTGATTTACCACTTCTAACTCTCTGCTCAAGCTTATATTCTTGCTGTAGGGCGATTTTTCAAATGAGAATACTGCCACATACATTTGTCATACCAACATCTCTGATAATATTTATTTTTATTTTACAGTGCAAGCATCTCCTCCAAGTAATGGTGAAGTCGCTAAGGAGCGTGGTAGCAAATTCAACGAAACCACCGCGTTATTGTGGTCCTCGGGGGCCTGCCCAGCCCGCCGTCCTCCAAGCACTGACCAACCTGCCTACCGATGTCAGCTCCCTGCCCTAAAAGCCATGGCCAGCACACTGTGCTGGGCACCTTGCCCACGTCCAATACTGAGGGCGCGGCCTCTAAATATTCGAACATAACCGAGCGTCACCCATCTAGGTCGATGGAAAATGCCTTTTATGCAAATTTATTCGCCAATGAACCGTCGTAAAGTGAATTTCAGTATTATTTTATTATTATTTGCATCTATATAGGACTTCTGCTTCTTGACATATCTTTCTGTTGAGCTTTCTTGGCTACTATTGAGGAAGAAGGCATGGGGACAATTACTGTCAGAAATGCCGCTACCAAAAGGTTCGGAGTAAGAATAGTTGTGTACCCTAGAGCCAGCGTACCTACAATATTCGTGATGAACAGGGCATGGTCTCAAAGCAGGAATCAATAATGGCAACGATATGGCTCAACACTGCTCCTACGCTGGCAGCACAATGGTTGCCGCATTGGCATAACATTGTTCCAATATTGGCTTTAATCCTGGGCCAACATTGGATTGCGTGGCACTTTGCCAATATGCCAATATTCGTTGAAGATTACTACCAATTGCTGCCAGGATTGGGCCATTCTTGACCAATGCTGGTGTGATATCTGGGCAGTTTACCTAGAATGAGCTCATAAGAGTTACAGCCGAACCAGGCTCCCAACACAATTTCGTTTGATATGCATCAGGCCAGGATACAAACGAATACAATGCTTTCGAATAGGGCCGCATGATAAGAGTCACTAGCGACAACATGAAGCCACATTGTAGCGATAGTCAGACTGGGCTACAAAAACAATTTCATTTGATATGCATCAAGCCAGGGTACACAATATGGCAGCATGCCCGAAAGTAGTCACGTGACCTGAATCACTACCGACTTGTCCGTGTCAACTCTCTCACTCTCGTACTCGAAGAGAGCTTCTCCATCCGCCTCGTTTGACATGCGTCATGGGTATGTGGAGATAGTTTCCAGCGCTCTTTATGGTGATCGTGCGTCCCTAATCACAAGTGACTTGGTCATGCGACCTCGTCATGGTGTTAGTTGAGCCGTGCTTCAAAAACGATTTCGTTGGATATGCATCATTCCCGGGTAGAAGAGCACTGCGCTCGGCTGAACATTGGTCACGTGACGACATCACTAGTGATCATCCCATGTGGACTTATTTAGTGATAGCCAGACTAGGTTACAAAAACCATTTCGTTTGATATGCATCAAGCCAGGGTACACAATATGGCAGCATGCCCTAAAGTAGTCACGCGGCCTGAATCACTACTGACTTGTCCGTGTCAACTCTCTCACTTTCGTACTCGAAGAGAGCTTCTCGATCCGCGTCGTTTGATATGCGTCATGGGTATGTAGAGATAGTTTCCAGCGCTATAGATGGTGATCATGCGTCCCTAATTACTAGTGACTTGGTCATGTGACCTCATCATGGTGGTGGCTGAGCCAGGCTTCGAAAACCATTTCGTTTGATATGCATCATCCCCGGGCAGAAGAGCACTGCGCTCGACTGAACATTGGTCACTTGACCACATCACTAGTGATCATCCCATGTGGACTCATTTAGTGATAGCCAGACTGGGCTAAAAAACCATTTCGTTTGATATGCATCAAGCCAGGGTACACAATTTGGCAGCATGCCCTAAATTAGTCACGTGACCTGAATCACTACTGACTTTTCCGTGTCAACTCTCTCACTCTCGTACTCGAAGAGAGCTTCTCCATCCGCGTCGTTTGATATGCGCCATGGGTATGTAGAGATAGCTTCCAGCGCTCTTTATGGTGATCGTGCGTCCCTAATCACGCGTGATTTGGTCATGTGACCTCATCATGGTGGTAGCTGAGCCGGGCTTCGAAAACCATTTCGTTTGATATGCATCATCCATAAGTAGAAGAGCACTGCGCTCGACTGAACATTGGTCATGTGGCCACATCACCAGTGATCATACCATGTGGACTCATTTAGTGATAGCCAGACTGGGCTACAAAAACCATTTCGTTTGATATGCATCAAGCCAGGGTACACAATATGGCAGCATGCCCGAAAGTAATCACGGGACCTGAAACACTACTGACTTGTCCGTGTGAACTCTCTCACTTCCGTACTCGAAGTGAGCTTCTCGATCCGCGTCGTTTGATATGCGTCATGTGCATATAGAGAAAGTATCCACCGCCCGTTACGATGGTCATGCGTCGCTAACCACTAGTGACATGCTCATATGACCTCATCATGGTGGTGGCAGAGCCGGGCTTAAAAAACCATTTCGTTTGATATGCATCATCACCTGGTAAAAGAGCAGTGCTCTCGACTTAACTTTTATCGGTTAACATACGTGAAGCCAGGGTACGAAATAGGGCAGCATGTCAGAAGGTGGTCGCGTGACCAGGACCTCTAGCGACTTGGTCAAGTAAACTTGTCATGCTGAGAGCCAAGCAGGGCGTTGAGACCCAGTCGTTTCACATGTGTCGTGTTCTGGGAGCAAAGAAAAAATACACCTCCTGAATATGGTCTCGTGACAGGAATCAGTAGTGACTCCATGTGAGATCATTTATAAATAGCGAAACTGGGCTTCAAAAACCGTTTCCTGCATGTGCATGATGCTTTAATTGCGTTTCACTGCATATTTAATCCGTTTGCATCAAATTGAGTTCAATTTTGTAATAAAGTGACGCAGGCAAATTCGGGCTATGAGCAGAAAATTTTTCATCTGCTGAAAGAGGCCGCCTGTAAAACCCTGGAGCCATAGAGTTTCTCACTATAACACCTAGAGGGTAATCCGGCGCCACCGTCTATAGGAGTTTCTTAAGGGGGCACCGTGCCGTCATGGGAATGATGGTACATGTGTCTGCGAGGCTCGTGTTGATTGGTGTTGTAAGAGGCTTCGTCTAAAACCTGAATATGGCTACGCAAATAACGCGTTCTCAAAGTAAAATCTTCATAAAATGTTTCCATTCACGCATAATACATCTTTACTCACCCACAATGCATGACCAAGCGAAGAAAACCAAGAACAGACGACCAACTGTTTCGAAGCTAGCGCGAACCTTGTCGTCTGTCCTCCAACTTTAGCGGCCCGGTGACACGTTTTACGTAACATGTAGTCGTACACACAATAACAAGTTCTCATAGTTAAACAAAACATGTTTTCGCGTAATAATAAAGCTAAAACAGCTTTTCACGTGCTGTTTTAGTAGAAAATGAATCGTCGTGACAGGCGGAACGGTATTTGGGAAGCGCGTCTTCAAGGTGTCCTGTCTCTACGAGAACAATGCCATGCGAAGTCACAAGATACCGGCATTTGCATGCATACCACAGCGCAGCAGCGTCAGATTTCCCTCTAGGTAATGTAGTGAGAAACTCTATGCCTGGAGCCACAGACTGCAAGCTGTTTTCCTGATGCGGGGTACGGTCACTTCCCGGAACAGACCTTTCTCCCAGAATTCCTAGCGAGTGTTGTCTCAATGCAAGCCGAGGAGCGAGCTCCGGTCGGCGCTCGGACGTTGCAACTCATATTAAGCGCGATAGTAGATCCAAACTCTGTAGTGTACATCAGATATCAGTAGTGAGTTCGGTAATCCGTTGGGACATAGAGCTTTGAACTTACACACCTTAGATGTCAAATGTGAGAGGCTCCACATCTGACCCAAGATTCATAACCATATCTTCCGAATCATCTGCCCCTATAGAACATGAAAAGACCCGAACCAAACATAAATATAAAAAAGCTGGTTTCTTTGGTTTGTAATTAATGATACTGCGTTGGTCACTGATCAGAAAGAGAACTACATATTCTGTTAACACAGCAAGCTGGGCGACTTGGTGACTGAACATATTCCGCTCGTATCGTCCACTTCCTTTTGCCCTATGTCCGGGTTGCAATGCCCGCCGCTAGGAATATTAAATATTGTGTTTCATAATTTCAGTTATGTATTGCGAAAGCTCTTTTGAGAATGCACTATGGAAGTATGCCAGCAAATTGTTTCGTTCTGCGTGAACCGGCTATCACCTGTCTTATCTATACGTTAAAATGGGCAAGGCATGACTTCATATAGGTTCGACTCAATATTCTTCCTTATTGTGGCAATCGCAAGCGTATCCGTGAAAGACCGAAGTTAATGGCCAAGAATTATTGTCAGCTTAAATTCCTTAACGCTTTATTTGCTAATATTGCTGGGAACCGCGGGTCACTCGGTGAGCTTCAACATGGGCGCACTGCAAGTGGTGAACGTATTGTTCCGACAGCCGTTGACTTCAAAGGAAGTTGTGGGCTGTTAATAAAAGCTTACAAATGGCAAAGCCGCGGCAACGATGGTTTAGAGATATGATCTGTTATAGGCGTTTTTGTCATTCTCGGGCCATTCACTGCATATTGCTACACGCGTGTGGCATCTGATAGTTTGAAGGAGGCGCGTGGGCGCCATCACTCGCGAAATGAGAAGGAAGAACGAACTGGGCTCGCGCGGTGAATCTAACCGCTCAGCGCTGCAACGGCTTTTATATGTGTAACCTGAAAATAGTTGCTTGTCTTACTGACTCGTCCATCGCGTAACATTGTGGTGGAGGTGGAACGTTCCCCGTCCCCGCCGTGGAGCTCCGAAGCGGACGCACCATCGTCTTCTCAGCCATGGCTTCCGATGGAACCATCCCGTCCCCACCTACACTTGCGGCGCCAACCACAACGTACGTTATGGTTCCTAACCTCCGTGATCCTGGGACATTCTCCGACCAAAATGGCGTTGACGTCGACGACTGGCTCAGCATGTACGAGCGTGGTAGCCAAAGCCACCACTTCGACCCTACCATCATGCTTGCCAATGTGATTTTTTATCTGGACGGGACACCGCGTGTCTGGTTTTACACCCATGAGGTCGAGCAAGCGAGCTAGGACATTTTGAAAGAGAGGCTTTGCGACCTATTTGGCAACCGCTCAGGTCGCCAACAGGTTGCGCGAAAAGAGCTTGCCACCCGTGTGCAGTCGTCGACCGAATCATATGTATCCTACAAATAGGAAGGGCTCGCGTTTGGCCGGAAAATCTACGAGCGCATGACCCAGGTTGACAAGATGCGCCATATCCTAAAAGGCATCGTTGACGATGCCTTCAATTTGATCGTCTATAACGACGCTTCTGCCGTCGACGCCATCGTCAAAGAATGCCGCCGCTTTGAGGTAGCCAAAAGCCATCGCTTCGTCTCACAGTTTTCATGGCTTCGAAACACCCCTGACACATCCTCTTGTTCCGCTATTATCGCCACAGACCATCTCAAGAGAACGTCCAAAGTATCGTTCACTGTGATATTGAAGCGGCGAGACCAGCCCCCCTTCATCCACGACCCCTTGACGGTACCTTCGACGAAACGGTCCCCACTATTTCCGTTATTAAAACAGTTGTGCGTCAAGAAATTGTAAACCTTGGCATCCCTACCGCCTGCTCTGTCTCCTGATCTGATTTGGCACCCATTCCTATGTCCACAACCTGTAATGACCTTTATTTCGCTCCTAGACCCCCGAACCCCAGAGGACAAACAGACCTGCTTCCACTGCCACCACGTTGATCATGTAGCCCACTACCGCCGCACCATCTGGATGCCGCCGTATTGTAGCTCATTCCCTGCTCCTTGCCCATACGCCGATGCTCGCCGTTATTCACCTCGCCGTCTGTGCCCTACTTCTTATCCCCCTGACAGCTGCTCCTCCGTGCGATCACCGTCAAGCCGTCGCTCTCCGTCACCCCAACCTCACCGCTTTTCTTCGCCAGAACCGACGTCCGGAAGACTAGGCCATGCAGGTCTTGGAGGTAGCGCTGCATCCATCACGTTCGTCCTGTCAAATCCTCCGGTGACCCTCCTCCCCAACACGAACCTAATTAAGGTAGACCTCGATGATGTTCCGTTGACGGCATTAATTGATACCGGAGCCCAAGTATCCATAATGAGCGCTAACCTATGTCGTCGCCTCAAAAACGTTCTTACGCCTGTCATCACTCGAGCCGTACGTGTCACCAAATGCGGTACTGTTGGCGGCAGTGGTATGGGCACAGCTCGCACAAGAATTGGTATTTGCTAATTTGGGCGCGGTATCTTTCCAGCACAAAATTCTGGTTGCGCGGGTCACCGTAATATATTCGAAAGGAAGCAGAGCTGATCGGGCTGCAATTATAGGCCAGTGTGTATCCTGCCTATAAACGAACTCTTTCGATAGGGTCACGTGGTAGTGACGTATAAAGAACACAGTAGCAATAGTGTGGAATACGAAACTAACTTTTATTCGGCGAACCTGTGCCCACAAAAACAGGCTAAACTTAAAGAACGGCGAAAGCAGTGAAATCTTATCTGATCGAAATCTGATCAGCGCGTCAAGCACGTCGGCTTCTATACGTCAGTGTTCGAATGTTCCAGAGTAATCACTGGGATTCGGGTCTTACACAAAGTTCTACACCATTGGCGTCACGCATACATGCAATCAGATTACACAAAGTTCGGTAACAGACAGCGGATGCAATCATAGATAACATTCGAGAAACTTCCTATACATGCAAGCGCGTCCTGCGCCGTGCGATAACATTTGTTAGGTGGTGAAATGTAGTCACCCGATAAAGATAAAAATGTACACGCGTCAACACCCCCCTCCTAGATAGCATCGACCCGATGCTGCAAACAAACGAAAGTAATAAACAAAAACACCCGTAGAAAAAATACAACAAAGGAAGTTGGCCAGCGTGCGCGAAAGGACTTAAGATGCGCCAAGTGGACCACTTCAGATAGTGCGCGGCGCCGCTGTGGATGCGAAATGGCGTCTGGCATGACCTCATAGTGCACTTCGTCAACACGTCGGATGATTTTGTAGGGTTCGAAATTGCGTCGCAATGGTTTCTCACCGAGTCCTCGTCGACCTATTGGGGTCCTACCCAAACACGGTCCCCAGGTTGGTACTGGACTTTGCTTCATCGGAGGTTCTAGTGTCGGCTGTCGGTAGGCTACTGGTTCTGGATCCGTAGGTGCGCGAGCTGTCGGGCTTCTTCGGCATGATGGAGATAGCAACCGACGTCAAGATTATGTTCGTCAGTGACGTGCCGCTACATGGTAGCGAGCGTCGTCGTCGGGTTACTGCCGTAAACCAGCTTGAACGGCGTGATCTGTGTAAGTTTGTTGCACCACCATGTTATAAGGACGGCATCCCACGTCTTGTGCTCGACGTCGACGTATATTGGTAGCATGTCGGTGAGGGTCTTGTTCAGGCGAGACGTTTCGTCTGTGGGTGGTCGGTAGTTGTCCTCCTGGGGCTTGTCTGACTATTGCAGAATGACTTGGGTGAACTCAGCGTTAAGAGCTGTTCCTCTGTCAGTTATGAGGACTTCTGGGGCACCATATCGCAGAAGGATTTTCTCGACGAAAAATTGCGCCGGTTCGGCTGCGCTGCCTTTCCGTAGCGCTTTAGTTTCAGCGAAGCGGGTGAGATAGTCCGTCGCCACGACAATCAATTTATTTCGGGATGGTGATGTCGGAAACAGTCCCAACAAATCCATCGCAATCTGATGAAATGGTCGACAAGGATGCTCGATTGGCTTTAGTAATCCTGCTGGCCTTGTCGGTGGTGTCTTGCGTCACCGACAGGCTCAGCGTATCTTGACGTAACGGGCGAAGTCGACGGTCAGACGCGATCAGTAATACCTTTCCTGTATCCTCGACAGCGTCAGGGAGAATCCGAGGCGCCCAGCGGTTGGATCGTCATGTAGAGCGTGCAGTAGTTCGGGATGCAGCACTGACGGAACAATAAGAAGGTAGTTGCCGTGGACTGGTGAGAAGTTCTTCACTAGGAGGTTGTTTTGTAGAGTGAACGAAGACAATCCGCGCTTATATGCCCTAGCGACAATATCGATGTTGCCTTCCAAATACTCGATGAGGCCTTTTAGCTGCTGGTTGCTATTTAGTTAAGTCTTCCGCGCTTTTTATTCCAAGGAAGGCGTCGTCGTCCTCGTCGTCTTGCGCCGGGGGATCGATGGGGGTGCGTAAATAGTCAGTCGGCGTCAGAGTGTTTTCGTCCGAACTTGCAGATTACCGTGACATCATATTCTTGTAGTCTGAGGCTCCACCGTGCCAGCCGTCTGGCTAGCCGGCACAACGCTTGATGGTTGCTTATGACAATTAATGACCTGCCATATAGGTATCGACTGAATTATGCTGTCGCCCAAATGATGGCGAGGCATTCCTTTTCAGTCCTAGAATAATTCCTGTCCGCTTTTGACAGCGACCGGCTAGCGTAAGCTATCACGCGTTGAGCTCCATCTTTTCTCTAAACTTGGAGAGCACCGTGGCCTAGGCTACTGGCGTCAGTGTGGATTTCGGTATCGGCGTCCTCGTCGAAGTGTGTAAGTACGGGCGGCATCTGCATGCACCGTTTGAGTTCTTGAAATCCGTCGGCCTGCGGCTTTTGCTACTTGAACTCGACATCGCATTTGGTTAGCTGTGTTAGTGGCTCGGCGATGTGACAAGTCTTTGACGAAGCGCCTGTAGTAGGCACACATTCCAAGGATTCCAAGCACTGCCTTCTTATAGATGGGCTGTGGGAACCTTGCGATGGCAGTTGCCTTCTGCGGGCCTTGGCGGACTCCACTTCTGCTGATGACGGGGCCTAGGAACAGAAGCTCCTCGTAAGCGAAGCGGCACTTTTCGGCCTTCAGAGTAAGTCCTGATGAAATTATAGCCGCTAATTCTGTCGCAAGCCTCCTAAGCTGATCGTCGAAATTTCCGGTGAAGACAACGACGTCATCCAAGTTAACAAGACACGTCTGCCACTTCAATCCTGCTAACACTGTGTCCATGAAGCACTGAAACGTTGCAGGTGCCGAGCACAGTCCGAATGACATGACTTTGAACTCGTAGAGGCCGTCTGGCATGATGAAGGCGGTCTCTTTGCGATGTGTCCATGTCGACTTCCATTTACCAGTAGCCAGACTTGAGGTCCATGGATGAGAAGTATTTAGCGTTGCAGAGTCGATGCAATGCGTCATGTATTCGTGGAAGGGGTTACATGTCCTTCGCCGCGATCTCTTTAAGTGGATGATAATCGACGCAGAAACATCTTGAAGGGGCAGCGCGAAACAACGACAGAAGACAGGAACACACAGGACAGCGCTGTCCTGTGTGTTCCTGTCTTCTGTCGTTGTTTCGCGCTGCCCCTTCAAGATGTTCAACCAGTACCAACTCGCCCAAATGTCGATCCTTCGACGCAGAAACGTAGGGTCCCTCCTTTTTCTTCACCAAGACTACAGGAGATGCCCACGGGCTTTCCGACGGCTGAATGATGTCGTGGCACAGCATTTTATCGACTTCTTGCCTAATCGTGTCACGGTCTCGCGTCGAAACTCGGTAAGGGCTCTGGCTGGGTGGTGGAGCGCACTCGTCAGATATTATGCGATGCCTTGCGGCTGGCGTTTGTAGAATCATCGATGACTTCGAAAAACACTCTTTGTATCGTAGGAGAACCCTTCTGAACTGTTGCTGCTTATTAATGGCGAGACTTATATTTATGTTGAAGTCTGGTTCGGGAAATATGATCGTCAGGGTAGATGCTGCAGAATCCGAAAGGACAAATGCATTGCTGGTTTCCATAATTTCCTCGATATACGCAAGCGTCGTGCCTTTGTTGAGGTGCTTGAACTCCTTGCTGAAGTTTGTTAGCAACATTTTAATTTTTCTTCCGTGCAGGCTAGCAATCCCTCTTGCGACACAAATTTCACTGTCGTGCAATAGGCCTTGGTCACACTCGATGACGCCATCTACGTCAGAGGGTGTTTCGGTCGGCGTAATCAGGTGTCCTCCAGCGGTCCGACTTTGAGGGCCTTCCCATGTAGTGTTAAGTTTCTTTAACTGGGCGGCGATGTGTCCACTCATGACGGAGTAATCAGCCGCTGTGTCCACTAAGGCGGGGACTGCATGGCCGTGGACGTCGAGAAGCACGTCGAGGTCCGTGGTTCTTTGTCTTGCGTTACAGTTAGGTCTTGGCTTCGGATCATGGCTGCTTCGCGTTGACCTGTGGCTGGTACGTGGCGTCGTCCAGTCATCTGTTGTCGGTGTATTCTTTGCTTCTAGGCTTCGTCGGGACGGCGGCGTGTCGTTGTTATGTCGTCGAGATAGTTTCTTCGGCGTCCTCATCGGCGGCGGAGGATCTTCGTCAGTTTGATGAACAGCAAGCGCACGTCCATCTTTTGCTGATTTTAGCTTTCCGGACATGGGCTCGTAGAACTGCCCCGGGCTAGCCCAGTCTATGGACGGCGCTGCGGCGACAGGCAGCGGCCTGGTGGTGGCCAACGGGGCTGTCTTCGAAAGCTCCATTGAGTAGCAGCGACATAGTCGGCGATATTGCGAGGGCATTCACCTTGCTGCGGGCGCAGAGCGTTCACAGCGAACCCTCGTCGTGCCATTTCGCGTTATGGGCATCGGCGGTAGGTATGTCCGGCTTTCCCTCAGTGATAGCAGAGCGGGCAATTGTCGGGGGCGCGCTTAATGTCCGTCTTACTCACGTAGCTGCACTGGGCAACGGGTGGGCGTGCTGGTGGCGGTGGAAGACGGAATTACGGCGTCACAGGGCCCTGGCGCAATCATGGAGGGGGATCTTGACGACGGGCGACGAAGGCTTAGGTCATCGCTTCCTGCACGGGAAGGGACGATTCGGGCTGCACTTCGGCAACGCCCAGTGATTGTCGAAGTTCATCCTTGACGATGTCAGTGACTGAGGACACCTGGGGTTGCGTCGAGGGAAACATATTGGGCAGTTCTTCGCGCACAATGGTCCTGATGGTGTCTAGGAGATCACCGGGGCCCAGTGCTTGGATCACCGGAGCCCAGGCGTGAGCACTTGGCGGTTAAATATCCTAGTGCGCATTTCTAGAGCTTTCGCAATTGTTGTTGCCTCTGTCAAGAACTCAGCTACGGTCTTCGGTGGGTTTCGTATCAGTCCGGCGAAAAGTTCTTGCTTTACTCCTCGCATCAAGAAACGCACTTTTTTCTCTTTGGACTGTTTTCGGGTCGGCGTGCCGGAAAAAAAAACGGGTCATCTCTTGCCTGAAGATGGCGATGGTCTCATTGGGTAGTTGCCCTCGTGTTTCCAGCAGACCTTCGGCCCTCTCTTTTCGGACAACGCTCGTGAGCGTCCCCAGGAAGTTACTGCGGAAAAGGTAACTTGTTGTAAAAGTGGACTCCCGGTTCTCGAAGCAAGTCCTCGCACCATCTTCCAAGCAGAAGAACACATGTCGTATCTTATCCTCAGAGGTCCAGTTGTTGAAGGTCGAGATCCTTTCGAAGGTATCGAGCCCGGTTCCCGGATCTTCCGAACTAGCTCCACAGAAGGTAGGGGGCTCTCTGGGTTGTTGAAGTACGATGGGGACACTGGGGCTGCCATTGTGATTGTCTTGGCCACAATCTTCTTGGTCTTGTCAGGTAGAAGTCCGTACTCCGGGGAATGTTTTGTAGACGGCGACTTGCTCGATGGTCGCAGTCTACGTTGCGGTCCGGGCTTGGCTCACGGCTTGTCGGGGGCGTCCGGTACATGAACGAAAATCACCTCCACCAGATGTCCCGTGGTAGTGACGTATAAAGAAACAGTAGCAATACCGTGGAAGACGAAACTAGCTCTTATTGGGCGAACCCGTGGCCACAAAAACAGGCCACACTTAAAGAACACCGACAGCGGGGAACGCAATCGGCGATCATCAAAATCTGATCAGCGGGTCAATCGTGTCGGCTTTAATATATCAGTGGTGGAATGTTCCAAAGTAATCGCTGGGACACGCGTGTCTTCCACGAAGTTCTACACATTCTCGTCGCGCATACATGCAATCTTGGGTGCTAGAAGATAAAGCTATTCCAAACTTTTCTATTCCAATTCTGCAATCAGCCATCCGAGATTGGTCAAAAACTATTTTGGACCCCGCTTACGCCACCTGTCTATCACGCGACGTCTCGAAAACCGCGATAGCTCCCCATCTGATATGACATTACACGCTAATTATGCCGGATTGGACCGAGCACGAAAACATTGTTAGTTTTGATTCGACGCCTTTTCGCCATTAGACCTCGGCTATTGGTCAAAAGCTTTAGGGCTGCACCCACTTCACCTGCCTTTCACGCGACGTGACAAAACCGTGAAAGCTCACCGCGTCAGAGTTACGTGTACGCGTTATGGATGCATTAATTTGCCAACAAAACTGAATTTTTTTCTGAATAGCCGCAGGCTGTCCCGTTCTGAAAGGAATAAAAGATGGCTGCCGCCGATCGCTCAGGCACTCGCTGCTCGCGCCTGCCGGAGAGCATGGATTTATTTGCGTATAATAAAACTTTTTGCGCCGCAGTGTAACGTTTTCGAGTATTCTTGGCACGTTTACGACCTATCTCTGCCAACTCTTCTTTGCTGAGTAACCATTTTAGCAGCATTATTTACCTTTCGTTGCATGCCACCGCGATTTTCGACCAGCCACCGCAAGCTAAGTAACGGGAAGCAGACCAATCACAGACGCTGGCACAACCCTCTTCATCCGGTTATGTAGTTTCAGTGCACTGAAACGAACCCATCGAATCGCTCTCCACTTGAACGTGCACCTTGCCTCTTGTCAGCCAATTAGATAAGACAAGCCACACAGTATAGGCAGTGTTATTAGGTTTTAAAGTAAACAGAAGTGACCTCCTAGAAACAAGGAGAACGTTTGATTGGTCTCTTCAGACCACCCAGCGGATCACCGCCCGATGCTTGCGTCGGCGGTTACGCAAATTTGACGTCACGAGATTGAAATGAAAACATATTGGAATAGTTTTACGTTATAGGGCCCCATACTGCACAAAGTTCGGTGACAGACAGCGTATGGAACCATCGATAACAATCCAGTAACTTCCTTTACATGCAGACGCGTCCTGAGCTGTGCGATGACATTTGTTAGGTGGTGAAAAATGCGCATGGGCAACAGATGTAATGAGGAGGGAAGATAACGGATGGTCATTAAGGGTTATGAACTGGATTCCAAGGGAAGGGAAGCGTAGCAGGGGACGGCAGAAAGTTAGGTGGGCGGATGAGATGGCAGGGACAACATAGCCACAATTAGTATATGACCGGGGTGGTTGGAGAAGTATGGGAGAGGACTTCGCCCTGCAGTGGGCGTAACCAGGCTGATGATGATGATGATTACGAAAACTGGTCACCCGATAAAGATAAACAAGTGCATGTGTCAATATGATCGTGTACGACCGGATATCAGAATTTATAGGGAAAGACACTGCATTACGGATAAATCAATTTTGTTTTACTAAATTACCAAGTCGACGGAGTCCTCATCACTAGAACGAAAGGAGTTCATCGTTCGCAGTTTGAAAACAAACGCATTGTGCTCGATGTATTTGTAGACTTCAGGAAGTTCTTTGACCTTCTCTATCACAGTATCTCACTGAGAAAGCTTATGGGATTTTATCGGTCGTCATGCTTAGTTACTACAAAAATCCTTTTTATCCCAGCAAAAACATTTGGTCTAAAAAGGCATTGAAAACTCTTGTCTCTACAGCCGTCATCTGTGGTGTTTCGCAAGGCAGTATTCTGGTATCCCTTATCTTTAACTGATACCGCGATGACTTTGTAAATATTACATATCAAGAGAAATAGCTCATCTACGCAAAAAACACGCGCATGTTTTTTCCAGGGACATACATTACTGAGCTTGCAATTGTATGCAACAACACGAGTCAATTGTTGGAAAGATGTTTGAAAGTAAACTACATGCGCACAAATGCAAGCGAAATCAAATCGCTTATTTTGTGAACGAACGAACATATAAGCACCACTCATCTCGCGATGAATGTCGACTGTAACGCGATTAGCAACGAGTGATGTAGTGACATACCGTATTTCTCAAGCCACATTTCTTTGATATCTGTAGTGGTTATTGTGGGAGTGCCGTTGACTCGGCTATATGTGACATGCTTTGGTATCATCCCACTTTGCTATGGCATTCTCTTGCAAAGGTAGTCCATTTGCATTGCTGCTCAAAAACGGCATCATGGCGCTGGCACTGGGACGGCGATGCAATGATGAAGGAGGACTGTCGTCCATGGAACGACCAAGGCGGTATGAAGACTACTACATGAAGGCAATGAGACGATCATTATTAGATGGTGCTGATGGTGCGCCGACGACAGCGTGACCACGGCATATTCACAATTGGATGACGAGAGCACGATAAAAATAGAATAACGAAGAGGAATTACGTCGATGGACCGGCGAAGGCGGTATAAACGCGACGATGACGCTGTGAGGAATGTCGAAAACACGTTGCTAAAGTGATGGCCGTGATGATGACGCTCGCTCTCCTTCCCCTTACTAAGGTAGAGGAAGTTGGGTTTAGGAAGCTTCGGGTCGGGGTAGTCCTTGCACCCGCTGTGATCTTAACCTGGAACTCGTCCTATTTACCGCTTGGTGCTACGTGCCCCTACTGGTGAGCCCCAGTGATGGAGGCAGGTGCGTACGACCTAATCTGCACGTATCCAGGCTTACAGTTGTAACGCTCATGTCTCCTGCTTCCGCTACGGTGTGACAACCAGCTAAGATGGCCTGACACATAACAGATTCCACAACACACTGCTTCAGTTCATACACAACACAGGCCTCGTGGCACACAACAATACATATATGCACGTCAAAAATTGTGCCTTATAGGAAAGTCTGCATCACGATATAAAAGCACACGGTCATGTGTTTATCTAAATCAACGACACCCCGCCCCCCGCCTTTCATACTCTCTAAATAACCCTATCTTCATAGTGAAATATTTAGCTCGCACAATTGACAAGGACACACTGAAGGCGGACACTATTTCACTATGAATATTTCACTATATATCTCAATATGAATTTGTACCAACTCGCCCAACTATTAGTTCTGCAACACTATCTTGACATCCGTTCTCATTCTAATGCCTGCTAGTCCACACCACGAATGAGGTACCCTGGCCTGCTTCATTATTTACGCCACGGCTTCTTTACTACTCAGTCTTCTTCGAAATTAGTAGTTCCAGGTATATTCACACAAGCACTTGTCTTCATCGGGCGACACGTTTCACCACCGAACAAATGTTATCGCACAGCGCAGGACGCGCTTGCGTGTGTGGGAAATTTCTGGAATGTTATCGATGGTTCCATCTACTGTCTGTGGCCGAACCTTGTGTAATCTGATTGCATGTGTGCGCGCCGCGAATAGTGTAGAACTTTGTGGAAGGCGCGCGGGTCGCAGCGATTAGCCTGGAACATTTGACGATTGATGTATAAAAGTCGACGTGCTTGACCCGTTGATCAGATTTTCGACGATCGCCGACTGTGTTCGCCGCTGTCGCCGTTCGTTGAGTGTAGCCTGTTTTTGAGGGCACAAGTTCGCCCAATAAAACGCTAGTTTCGTCTTTCTCAGTTCGGCTGCTTTCTTCACAGTCACTACCAGGGGACAATGTCTAGCTAACTGCATTGAATTTCAATGGTATCATTCCGTTTATTACCTATTCGCCAATCAGAACCGTACCAACGTAGTTTTGACGATGAAAGCTAGCCTCGTATTAGCCTCTGATAACTTGAGGAATGGTTTCTCGTTTACGACTGTTCGCAAATTGTATCGCCCTTGTTAGCTACATGACTAGTCACGTCTGCGCATAAATCAACAGAAGTAGGAACCGCATAACAAAATACAGGTACATTTCTTCCCTCTTTGCCTCGTACATCACTCCAAGTTGCCGTTCTGGTTCCCTATTTATAAGTTTTGTGACGTTCTAGCAGACATTAGATAAATAGGGGCTGATTTGCATAAATACATTTTCTGATAGCTTTTTATTAACTTATATTGCATCCTATCCCTACTCCCCTGTTTGATATGAAGTTTCCCCGAAGTAAAATAAATAAATTCATATATAAGCAAATAAACAAATAGCACATACTTTGTCCAACAGTGAAGGTGCCTGAGCCGCTTGGTAAAAAACGTATTCCATAACACAACGACGCCCAAGACCGCGTCAAAGCATTTAGTACTCTAGAATAAACCAAAGTGAATTCTTTCCTCTTGGTGTCCGATAAGTTCATTATTAATGAATGTGTAAGTCTATGATAAAGGTAATGATATAGTTCATCGGTAATGAGAAATCACTAACAGAAAAATACTTACAAAGAACTGTTGATACCATTTCGTAAGCGAAACATACGAAGGAAGGGGCCACGAATGCTTTGAAACCAAGCTTACGCTGATATCAGTGTTAAGTCATCGTCAGCGGCCGCACTCTAGAAGCGCGCCTTATGCTCCAGCTACTCTTTTTTTATAATATCCCTGGTAAGTAAGCGACTGCAGCGCCATCCATGTTTGAGTTCATGAAGTGGTCCACCGTTACGGGACCAAAATGCCACGCGGCAACGTCCCCACCTGTCTGTCAACGGTGGCGCGCAGGCGCTGCTGGGTCGCTGTTCTCACAGGAAACGGGAAGTGGCTCATGAGCGCCCAATTCGGAGCGAAGGCCTCGAGACACAGCGCGCCACGCGGCCTGGGGGAGCACACCGCTCATGTGCGCGGTAACGCGTGTCTTGGAGAACCGTCCCCGGGCTTCCAGGCAGTCTCCTCGCTGGGCGTTTTGCGCGCGTGGCACTTCCGGGACGCGGTCATTATACATACGCTGCCGCACCCTTCGTGATAAACCGCATCAAAACCTCGTGGTGCTTCCCTCTTTGTAGCCGCTAACTTGCATTCATTGGAGCCTGATGTGTGTTCGCAACACTGGTCAAAGGCAGTAGGTGTCGTGCAAATTATGTTCTGAAGAAGAGCTGATGCACTAGTAGAGTTTTTCATGTACCAACATTGTGGGCTTTTCCCAGAGCCTGCGTAAACTGTAATGAAGAGAAAAATGTGGGAGAACGTATGCCTGGAAAAAATCAAGAGAGCAGCTGGGCCCGTGATTCTAGTCCGCTGAAGTGTCACAGAAAGTCTACATCGTCGTGAAGCGATAACATTGTGCTCATACGACGGCACCAGAACTAAACTTGCCATTTGGACGTGTCGCTGATATACGAGAGCTGTAAATGAAGTTCAGTGTTTGACGGAAGCCCGTCTGGTCGGGATGAAACATGGTTAAAAGGTTAACAAAAACCCGGGGCACTTCGCCGACCAAATAAAGATTTAAAAGAAAAGAAGTCGTTTCGGGAGCCGAAACGTCTTCTTTTCTTTTAAATCTTTATTTGGTCGGCGAAGTGCCCCGGGTTTTTGTTAACCTTTTAACCACGAGAGCTGTAAATGTAACATAATTCCGTCAAGAAGATACTAGGAAGAACTTAGCCCCACGTGAGCCCAGTTCCTCGTTTCTTCCTTAGTGAAGAAACCACGCTAGGTTTACTTCAGCCACTAAGCACTCCCCAGGCTACCAGCTAGATTCATGTTGCGCAATCACAAACTCCTGCTTCTGTTAGCATTTGCTGTGGTTCATTTCACTGAATAGTATTGCACATTTCAAAATCCTACCTATGCAATCGCCCCCATCTTTTTAGGGGGGGGGGCGGGGGGAGAGAATCATTAGCGCAGTAACATACAGGCAAAAAATAATCATAAAAAGTGGGGGTGTGCGAATATTCGAAATTCTGAATGCGAATTGAATCGCCTCTTCTAAGACGGTAGGCACGATGCGCGACCACTCTTATGTCACGGTCGTGCTGCCTTTGCTCTTTGTATTGAGAGAGAGAGAGAGAGAACAACTTTAGTAAATATGCCTGCAGAGTCGGTTAGGCTCCCTCCACGCAGGGAGGACAAGCTTTTACCGCGACGCGGTATTGCTACCTGCGCGGTCTGGGACTGCACTCACATCACGCGAAGTGGTTCGTTCAGTTCTTACGATCGGCGTCGCCACGTCACTGTTCACCAGTGAGCTTAGCAGCATATAAGCTACGTCGATGTTGATGAACCCTTTCTGTTGACTATTGCTTTGCTGTTGCTGCTTTGCTGCTATTTTTTAATACATTGCTACGTGTTTTGCTTTCTTGCTGAAAGATCTTTTCATCTTTGGTGGCATTGGGCCCGTTCTACGGAAAAAGAGCTGCTGACTGAGCAAATAACTCACAAAAATAAAATCAATATTATTGAGCGCTGATGCCCCTTGGCTTTCCCTACAATTTCCGCTTTCACTGGAAGACCGACCATGGGAACCTTCGGGACCATCCGCATCGGCGTACTTTCATGAAATGACTGAGGCAGACGAGGCCGGATCAGATGACGAGATGGCAATCTCTGGGAATCTGAGCAGTTGTGCGGCTCTGTGGTGTACGCCAGGTTCTTTAGATTCCACTAGGACTACACATATTCGTTTCTGCAAGCATTCACTTTTCACTATTCAAGAATTTGCGAACAGTCGCGGGAACCTTAAATGAACTGGAATAGCTTTGTGTCTCCGCACTGTGAAAGCTTCGTTTAATGTAGGGTACGTTTGACGAGTGTGTGCTAACTTCATTCTTGCTTAGCGTTGTAAGAATATATTTCTTACAACCAACGGCATTCGACTTAAGGACATTTTAGCGGCGACGAGAGGGGGGAGGAGAGGAGGGAAGTTGTCGTGTTTCTAATTTTTTTTACAACAACGTGGTACACAGTCGCACGGGAACCAAACATCGCTACAAAATAAAATAGTACAGCACAGTCTGTAGTGAAAAGCAGTATATTGCAACATCCGATAGAGAGGCCCTATATGTATCAAAACAAGAAGTAGAAGGAAAGGCTGTCAAGATGCAAGAAACTGCAGTGCATTTCCATTTTTACAGCCATGAAACTCGGTTATGCAACATTGAATTTCGTTCAAAACTCTTAAGTTCTTCAGGAAGTAAGTTTCATTGAGTAATTGTGCGCGCAAAAAAAGGAAACTTTAGTAAATTTGTCGCAGATTTTATTTCCCGAACTTTCTAGCCATGATTTCGTCGCTGAAAGGTTTAATGCGGCGGTAACACATATATTTATTTCTTGATGCCAGTGTGCTTGTGGTAATTATTAAGAAACAATTTCAGAATCAGACAGTGCCTACGGTGGCACAAGAAAAACTTCTGTAGATTTGTCTTCATCGCTGTGAAGTTGTTGAGACGACGGTAATCCCTGATCATAAAACTGGCGTGGCAATTTGGTATCCTGTATGCTTTCCCCAGAGTCCATTATAATTAGGATCCCAAACCACGCAGGCGTATTCAAAAATAAGCCTGAATCATGTTCCTCAATCATTTGTTGCAATTCGACATTGAAGATGAAATGCATCAAATGAGTGAGGACCTTAACTGAGAAAGTGCACTAGTAGGGTTGAAGTATAATATGCAGAAGATGCAGGTAATGTTCAATTGACTGGGAAAGAAACAAAAATTAGTGATCGCCAGTCGGCCTCTAGAGTCTGTAAAGGAGTGCGTGTATCTAGGTTAATTACTTACAGGAGACCCTGGCCGTGAGAAGGAGATTTACTGAACTATAAATATGGGTTGGAGTGCATACTGCAGGCATTACTAAATCCTTACTGCGAGCTTACCACCGTCGTTGAAAAGAAAAGTCTAGAGTCATTGCATTATATCGGTGATACCATATGGAGCAGAAACTTGGAGGTGAACAAAGAAGCTCGAGAACAAGTTAAGCATTGCACAAAGAGCGATGGAACGAAGAATATTAGGCGTAACACTGAGAGACGGGAAGAAAGCATAAACGAGAATACTCGATATTCTAGATACCACTAAGAGAAATAAATGGAGCTCGGCCGGCCGTGTAATGCGTAGGGTAGATAACTGGTGAACCATTAGTTACAGAAATTATGGAATTGGTGCGAAGGGAAGAAAAGCGCTGTCGAGGATGGGAGGAAAGTAGCTGGCATGATGATATTAGAAAAATTTACAGGCGCAAGCGGGAATCGGTTAACGACAGACACGCGTAATTGGAGATCACTGGCAGAGGCCCTCGTCCTGTAGCAGACGCAAAGATAGGCTGATGATTATGATGTATACATAATTTTTTATTCATGTAGAACTACATATAAAAGTACGGGCCAAGAACATGCAACTTTTTTTTTCCTTTATTCGTTGTTCCAATGGTATGCTCGAGCCAGGAAAGAGCACTTGTGAAATGCGCACCAAAGTATTTTGCACCTGCCACGCGCTGAAATATTATGTGGTTTATAAAATGTAACATATGTGTGTTTAACTTTTTTCCTTGTGAAATTAGTGTAAATATATTTTGTAATATATTGAGCTATAGACAAATTATATTCAAATCTGACGGAGTGATATTATATCTTTGGCATTCTACATTTCTATGTAAACAGCGCCGTTGTCGGGGTAAAGCCAGTCCTGGGAGTCAATTTCTTTTGAAATGCCACTATAAATATTGGCAAAATCAATGTTTACAACAGAGATCCCTGTGGGACACGGCGTAATATGTGCTAACGAAAAAAAAGGAGCCCTTTAATAAAGTGAGTTACTTTTGGCCTGAACGACAACCTTTAAGCCTGCTGACTACATTTTCTGGAAGACCAAAGTGTGTAAGTCAGTGATTTGAATTGAAGTGACTGTTCTTGTCCAAAGGCTTACAGGAATCCAGGAGCACGCAGTTCACTGGAATGTCTTTGTTAACTGATGATGCCATGTCAAAATGGAGGTTTAATAATGTCTTTGTTTATTACCGCTGGAAACCGTTTGGTAGCCAAGGCAGGAGTGGGTCCACAAGAATAACAGCAAAAGAAAAGCACATACGTACAAAGTGAAGCTTCTGCGGAGCAAATCAGGAAGAAACAAACAAGACACACACGTTTTACATTGAAATACAAAAACAGAAAGCATCAGAAAGATACCATCGAAAAATAAAACCAAGCACGCCAAACGTATTCGCTGGATCTTATTGCACGTAAATATGCATAAGGTGACGATAATCCACAAGGTGATGCTAAGCAGGCCTATTAATAAGGCAACTTGTTCCAGTCGGCTATCATTCTTGAAAAGAAGGACAACTTGTATGCATTGGTTATGCGTTGAGGAATTACAATTGTTTTATCGTGTTTTTGTCGAGTTTGTCATGTTCTGTTGTGCTGCGCATAGGTACAGAATCTTATTTTGGTATGATTAATAATGATGTCAAATAACATATTCAAACGTTGGATTTTTCGATGGGATTCCCCGTTGGGAAAGCCTGAATTGAGTCGATAACAATTGCGAGTCGCATGAAAAATCTGCGCGAAATGCATGCTGCTTCTGGAAAAAGTAACTTTCTTTAGCGCTATTTCCTTATATTTTGTTAAAAAACTTTTCTTTGTTACTTTAGGTGCCCCCAATATAAGCAAAATTAGCGGGTGTTGTTCCACAATATGTCTTGGTTCCCGTTCGTGGACTGGTAGCGCATGGGCCTATGGTACCCGTGCTAATTGTCGTTCTTCCGGGTAAAGCCATTGCCAAGTGGGAACGGGATGAGTAAAATAAGAGGGGACCAAATGTGTGTGCGAATGTTTTCAGCCCTCTGCCACAGCCACTATCGCGCTGTCAGGGCCAGTCGCTGTACTAGGGTTCATGTCGCTCGCAGGGCCCAGAATGTCCTCCTAAGATACCCATGCCGCCGCCATAGATTACGCAACTTGCATACAGACGGATAGCTCCGCATGATTCCCTTGTAGAATATGCCAGAAAAACAGATTTGAGATGGTCGTTTAGTCCGATTGTTTTGCATTCATATTCCTGTAATGATTCCGTCAAATGTAGCGAGATTTGGCCTCTCCTAGTTCTTTGTTAGATTTACTTTTAACTAATTACCAGACTCTATTTCTCCTACTTTCACGGACGATAGCAAGTTTTTATAGGATGCATTGTTAGCTTCCGTAATGTAGCTTTCTTACAAATACTTAACTCTAGAGATTTCCTTTATGAAGGGGCCATTTTCGCTTTGCAAAGGCGCGCAAATAAGAGTGGTGTTCGTTTTTATATATAGGGCTACGTATTTCACTCGTCACGAACGGTTCGCATCTGCGACGTTTAAGGCCATGCATAATTGACTGAATGTGCTCCTCAATCACGAGTTGTATAGTTTTCTTATTAGCGAACACCATGCATTGTCCGCAATGCATTCACAACATCTTTTATAAAATTCCTATTAAACAGAGCGTAACTCGGTTGAAATAGCTTGGGAATTTTCTTGCTTATATAAGTATAATTTCGTTTTGCTGCATCTTATGTTGCGTAACTAAGTGCAATGGAAACATGGTCAAGCGTTTTCAAGGTCGCTCATTCCATGGACGCACTAAGCGTCTAACATTACTAACAGCACTTACGAATAACAGGTAAAGAGCAGCAAATGTCCAAGAGATTGCTTTAGCTCTCTGCAACACATACTGTATGAAAAAAGAGGTGTTTACAAAGCTCTCACGATCATTATGCAAAGAAGTGTGCGCGTTAAACAAGCGTTCTCTCTGAATACTGACAGCGTCTGGAAGATTGAATTCACCTCTTATGACAATAAAGTGGCAAGATTTAGCAATAGGGAAGCCTTGCAAATCATCAGCAGTCCTGAATTTTCTGTGGGTGGCTTGTAGTGTGATCCACTTGTAATTGTTCACTCGGTTGATAAGGAAACCTTGCGTCATTGCCCTTCCCAGCTTCGGTCTGAGTTCAACGACCAACTTTCGAACGCAACACTTTATACCAAGAGAAGAACACCACCGCCATGTGTGCGATAGGCTCTGATGGAAGGAAGGCAAAGCCTGCTACGGAATTGCCAGGACATGACTTAAAGAATTTACTCATTTTTATTTCTTTTGAATGTATTTCCTTTCCCACGTTTTCCTGAGGTGCGCGATAGAAAGAAGTCGCACTGTTGAGAAACCAGGTGATACTTGTGCGAATTCACCGATGTCTATCAAGGCAAGCACTGAGCTTGTGACGATTCGCCATCGTCATGAATTAAAGCACGCGCTAAAACTTGCATTAGTGCTTTTTCTTTTCTGTAATTAGGTCCTTCATAGATACCAAGGAAAAAAACACTCACCACAGGCGTTACATCTAATTTTGCCCAATTTCTACTAGTTACTAGTCAAGACTTCTACCCTCCCTCTACTCACGGTGGACAAGCCTCAGTCCAGGTAAACTGTCAGAAATGTCTCATTCTAGATAGAGAGAGAGAAAGAACTTTATTTGCCACTGCAGGGTAGGAAGTTAGGGCAGGTAGGCCTAGTGCGGCTCCCAGGTGGGGGCGACGTCTTGGGCCCACGAGACGAGTGGCAGTTGCGTTTTCTTGTCTGCTCTGGTCAGCAGCTGGTTCCTACCCTCCTCGGAGGGAGCTGGCAGTAATGATTGTGGGGGAGGGTTGCCCTCGCATCCCCAGAGAATGTGCGCCCGAGTGGCGAGCACTCCATGGTCGCACTTAGTACATACGGGGTCGTAATCCCCTCCAGTGATTAAATAAAGCCTAGAATGACTGAGAATTGAATCAGTTTGCAGTCTGCGAAGCATGGTGGCTTGCGCTCGTTCGAGGTCGGGGTGGGGAGGCGGGTACACTCGTCTCGTCACCTTGTAGAAGTTTGTAATTTCAGCATAGGATTTGGGGGCGTCTACGAGCACATCTGGGACGAGGGGCCGGCCTCCCGGTTAGTTAGGCCTCGGGCTAAACGGTCGACCCCTTCGTTCCCAGAGTTCCCCGCGCGAGCAGGTACCCACACTAAGCTTACAGTTCTGTCGAGAGCGCAACCGCGGAGGATGTGTGCGGCGGGAAGAGAGAGTGAGTTTTTTGAGAAATTTTGGATGGCTTGTTGAGACTCACTGAGAACCGTGCTTGGGCGGGGATCCGCGATGGCTAGCGCGATAGCGACCTCTTCGTCAGTGGTGGAGGAGTGCTATGCTGCGTCGCTAGATTATTGCGGCACACCCGCTTTTCCAGGTGAGCTGGAGAAACTGCCGCTGCTGTGAACACTTCACAGATGGCGTTTGATTATAGCGCTGTGCTCAGAAGGAAGCTCTTGTGGTCAGCAGTGCCGTCAGCCGCTATCAGAGATTTGTTCCTGAGAGCCTTAGGACAGTTCAGTACAATGCTTTAAGACCAAGCACAAGATATCTTCATTTACTTTTGTTCGATGCGCGCCGACATGAGTGTGTGTTGTTTGGGTGGTTTGCGACCTTTCTCTTTTGCAGTTTTCTTCCCTAATTGTTTAATTGTTCTCTTAACTGCCACTGTGTGAAGCAAATTATGATCGCAATTTTTTCGTATAAAAAGGGGCACATGGAAACCACTAGGTTCAAGGTAGAGACGTTGTGGAGCCTGATTGTTTGCTAACAGAATAGTGCGCAGTGCCACGAGAAGGTGAGTAGCTTAACTGTCGGATTTCTCTATAAAGGCATCTAGTTTAATCAGGACCTAACCATGACTCAGTTGCTATAGAAGCGTGCCGTGATTTGATGAAAGTGGTGATCCTTTAAATATAGGCTCCTAATATATCATGAACGAAGCTGCCCTTTTCAGGCAGCCTTTTCTTAAATTTTAGAAGGATAATTTTTATGCATGTTTGAATAAGTCATAATTTGATGTTTTCCTCAGCTAGGAAATGAAGAGATTTATTAGGTGAATTAGCACTGGCCAATAAGTAAATCATAGTTATTGTGCTCGACAGGTACCACCGATTGAGAAGGCAGCCGCTAAGGTGCACCCTGCAGTTCTCACCACCGCAGGAGGTCGGGTGGCGGCAGAAAGGTGCGCACAGCAATCGCTCATAATTTCATGGCCACAACTTATTTCTAATTTGAACTGCGAACCTGCTTGTCGGTTGCATTGCATCTATATATATATATATATATATATATATATATATATATATATATATATATATATATATATATATATATATATATATATATATATATATATAGGGGGTTTCTTCAAGGTTCAGCATGCAGGACCCGACGTAACACACGCACGCAAGAGCCGACGCACTGTTAGGAAGACTTGCTTACTGAACGTTTTCGGCTGGTGGAACAGCCTTCGTCAGAGTACAGTAATACATGAACAACACACACACACAGCTTTAAAGTTTGAATCATAAATCATTATCATTGCGCGTTATGAATGATTATCAATATATATATATGTTTGTGTGTGTGCGTATGTGCATATATTGTAACCACTATTAACGTACTTCATCGTTTTCATTTGTACATAGCGATCATCATCTTCCTTATCCTTCAACTTCTTCGCGCATGAGCTGGGGCGTTGGATTTTTTTGGGATAAACAGTGCCGGACAGCTTGGTCAGTCTCGGTCTTATAAAGTGGTCGTTGTACGTCAAGACTCCGACGTCCTCTCGCGTTCCTATCCTCCTTGGAGCCAAGTTTCGGTGACCGCCTGCGCCCGGCTACCCCTACAACGACACTTCCAACCCCGGCTCTTCCGGTGCCACTAACCCTACCACACAGACGACTCCACCTGCTATGCCCTCTTGGACTGTGACGAGCATTCGACGCGATCCCCCCATCATTGCGGGACTCCGCGGTGATGGCGTCGACGACTGGATCGAGCACTACGCCCGCATGAGTTCTTGCAATAAGTAGAACGACACGCAGAAATTGAGGCACGTCACATTCCACTTGACTGGTGTTGCAAAGACGTGGTATTTCAATCATGAATTCGACATCGCAGATTGGTCCACGTTTACCTCCAAGCTTCGACGAATCTTCGCTTCCTAGTCTGGCCGTGCCTAAGTCACCAAGGAGAAGCTGGGCACGCACCTCCAGCTTCCACAAGAGTCTTACACCTCATACGTAGAGGATGTCTTGGCTCTGTGCTGCCATGCGAACCCTAGCATGACGGAAGCCGAGCGCGTTCAGCACATATTAAAAGGCATTGGGTCTATCGCGTTCGGCTCTTTAATCCTGCGAAATCAGGCTTCAGTCCAAGGCATCACTTCAACATGTCAGCGCCTACACGAGCTGCAGTCTCTTCGTCTTCAACATGGCAGCAGCGCTCCTTAGGTTCCCTATTCTTCAGATCTACCTCCTCTTATCCGCACGATCATCCGCGAATAGCTTCAAATACAAGACCTGAGGCGTTCACCACCTGCCTGTGTCCCCCCCCCCCTTCGTCTTGCGCGAGGTTGTAAAGCAAGAATTGACAGCGATGACTACACCCACGCGGCATCTTGCTCCGGCCGCGCGCCCCACACCTACCTACGCCGATGTTGCTTCGCTACCCACCTCTACCGTGACCTCCGTGCCTGCTGACGTTACCTATGACCATTTGGCTTCGATGGGAACCAGAGCATTTTCTGCGCCATCTTACCCTCAGTGGCGTCCACCTCGTCCGGTTTGATTTTGCTGTGGTATACGCGGCTACATATCTCGCTTCTGCCGCCGTCGCCAGCAGCATGGAAGACTAGGCTATGCTGTGCACGAGAGAGACCGCACTCGCCAAACAGAAGCCTACCATCCCGGATCCTACTCATTCCCTCAGCAGCGTGCTCCGTCTCCTCAAGCTGCTCCCAATCTGCCTCGTAGTTCCCGTTCGGCCAGCCGTCGTTCTCTTTCGCCTTACCGGCGCGTGCGCCTTACCGGCGCATGTATACATGACCGCTTCGCCCCACTTTCCATCTTGCAGACCAGCACTCTGAAAACTACCCTATTGATAATCCCAGCATTGCCCATCATGAATTTTATGCTGGCCATGATGTAAAATGTGCTGGGTATGATGGAAAACATGGTGGTTATGGTGGAATTCATCGTGGGTATAATGGGTGGATGGTGGGTACAGTGGTAGATGGTGGGATGTATTTGTGGGATACATATTGGGTGACTTGGTGATTGTCTCAATGGTGGGCGGGCTGGGTGAATGGTGGGTGGATGGTGGGATGACTACTGGGTGACCTGTGTAAATGGTGGGTGAATGCTGGGCGTGCTGGGAGGATAGTGGGTACATACGGGGTGAACTGTGGGAATGGTGGGTGAATGATGGATGTGCTGGGTGAATACTGAATGTACGTACTGGGTGAAATGTGAATGGTGGGTAAATGGTGTGCATGCTGGTTGAATGGTGTGTGTACTGGGTAATTCGTGAAACACATAGCGCAAGAAAAATGAGCGAATATATGTGACAGCCAGAACATGACAGGTGTGTGTGTGTCACGGATCTCCTCCGGAGAACACTCTGGCCGAAGGAATGGACTAGGAGACAGGCGTACCCACACAGATGCACATTTAATACAACCCACGCGACAAGAACAGCAGCACACAAACCTAACAAAACTAACACACAAGATACAAAAACTATCAGTACACACGAACCGGTAACACTGCCACTAGCGTTCCATTGAGAGTGGTTGGCGTTCGTGCTTATGTCTGGTTCGGTGCGGATGTGGCGTGGTGTGGGTCCCGTAGCCGGCGTCGGAGTGGCGTTCGACGTTCGAGGACTGGCGTCGCTGGAGGCGTCGTTGGTTGCGTCGTACACGCTCCCGGTCCAAGCGCCCGTGGAGGTGTGGCCGATGATGTTGGCGTTGGGGCACCACCCGAAAGAGTGGTGACAGCGGTAGAGACACCCCTGGCCGTAGCATGTGGTGGCGTCCTCCGTGGACTCCCCGGAACGGGCTCAGGAACGGCAGGAAGTCTGCGGTGCAAAGCCGTAGAACACGAGCACGCCGAAGCAGTAGCCGGCGTCGCTCTCTTCCGGTCGAACCGTCCCTCACCCGCCGAGTCTCCGCTGCTTTCTTCTCCCCCCCCCGTGTCTCGCCCTTCCTCTCCCTTTTATAGCCTTCTTGTTAGTCCACGTAATCCTTCTCTTCGTCTTCTCTTCTTCACCAATCATTGCTTTCCATCTCACCGGATACTTCTCCACCAATCATCTCTTGTCACCTCACAGAGAACTTCTTTATCTTCTTTCGTCTTCGGTTAATCCACGTCATTCCTAACGCCATCCTCGTCGTCTTCTTGAAACATTTCTTCGTCTAGCATTTTATTTTATCTTCCCTCTTATATGTGACAGTGTGTCAGTGGTTGTAATGTTTGGAGTGATAATGGTGGGTGCCTAATGTGTACATGATTGTTTGATTTGCCAAATGGTACCAATGCATGTAGTCCCATTTTTTACGCATATAAACACGCATGCACATGTACTTTGCTATTATAACATTTATTCTAATATTTCAGCATATTATTTCATAGTGCATGCCTAATACATAATACAAGTAGTTTAATATATCTTGATGTAATGACTAATGAATGCGTACCGTTCCTACACTTCGTAGAAAGGCATGAAAGGAAGCGGTTATGATAATGAAAGGTTATGCTTGTAGCTTTCATAAAATCAACTTTGAATGATATGCTGAAAGCCAGTAGTTGTGCCTAAAAGGTGTGTTACATAATGCTTGATTCTACTTATGTTACACTATACTAAACATTACGTGAGAACCAGAAAAGAATTCCACATTGTGTTGGGAAGAAAGGGTATTTGCTAAACAGAAACGCTGTGCTTACAGATGGCTTGGCAGTTCTGTAACTCAGAAAAGCAGACACGTTCGCTAAGTAAATCTGTCATTTTAGCAGTAGTGTGACATAGGAGCTTATTGTTTAGTTAGCACATTGTTGCTCTTATCTTCTGTGCCATTGTCCAGACGAATGCATATAAACATCCTACATGCATAACAATTCGGTGGCAAAGCCAATTACCAAACTAACAAGATAGTGGAGACTCATACTTCAGCACAAGCTGAAATGAATTTCTTGTTTGCTTCATGACATACCAACTACAGGTGATGGAGGAATGAGATTTTGAGTACTGATATATATATATATATATATATATATATATATATACATATATATATATATATTTACTTGAATGGAGTAACTAGACACGGCACAACCTATATTACTGCTGAATTCATGTCGGCACAATGTAACAACTAGTGCTGAATAATATCTCAAAATGTCTTCTTAACTCGAAAAGGCAACAGTGCATAGATGAGAATTTTGTACTTGGAGCTAATGATATGAAGAAATGGCATACACTACTCCAGACAAATAAACAATTATATTTGCCTTTAATGTGGTGGAAGGGCGCCAGCACTGGGGACATGCTGAAATTTTGATAAATCAACCTGAGATTCACGTACTGCAACAAGTTTAGATAATTTTGCTTTATAGTACGATTTCTACAGCTGGATTGCTATGAAATTTCAACACCACTAGAGGCATTTTACTGTCAAGCAGGAACATCTTTAAAAGGACACTTATTGAAGAAGGCGAACAAGACAAAATTAGTCACAATGTGATGTCATGTCCCACTTTAAAGACACAACCTGATCAATATTTAATAAAAAATTGAGAGACCTCTTTACGGATATGTAAATTTATTAGTACAAAAAAAAAGAAAAGTATAAAAAAAACACTTCTAAACCGGGATTCGAATTTTGGACCGAAGGATCACGAGCCTAGCGTCTTACCACGGCACCACGGCGCACTGGTCTTTCAACGCACATTTTGGCTATGTCAACAGTAAAAATCGCTGTCCGCGTTGCTGTTTACATTTGTATTTTAAAAGCCAAGATGCGCGTTCCCTACACCGCGTCAAGTGTTGCTACCAGAGCACAAGTGTTGTTACCATCGACAGGTACATGGTGGAGTGATAGAACATCGATTTTGCTGTACGATATGCATATTGAATAAGAAATTCAGAAATAGACAACGGTGACCGGGGACACTGTTAGGGTTGTTACTGCTAATTTCGAAAATTGTCTCTCGCTCTTTACACTTTTGAGCGCGGACATAATTCGTGTGCTCAACGCAAAATAGCTACTTAAACACTCGTGGATGAGTCTTCATTCTGACAGCATACTGGCTTCTCACGGCAGCGCTGTACCAGATTAATGAGACCCGAGCGAGACAGGTTTTTACGCAACTTTGTGGAACAACCCAAAACTTCTTTTCCGCTTCGCATAAGCTTGTGCAATAATTCTGGGAAATTAACTAATGCGTCAGTGTAACCGCACATGCAAGTTCACAGGCTTGTGTGCCACATCTTACCAAATAAAACAAAACGGATACGCAGCCATTCCTGCGGATGGTATGATTTTCATCAGCGGCCGATATTGAGGAGGCGGGTAGGGCGTTGCTGGTGCCGCGTCGTAGCGGCACAATTATAACAATTGGCCACGTCGACTTTAATACCGGTGTCGGTGCTATCAGCATTGCCGGATTGAGAGAAGCACGATTGAATGCCGCGCAAGAGAAAAGTACAGTGCACACCACCGATGCGAAACTGGCAAACAATTTTAAAGGGCGGCGACGGAGAGCGCTTCTGTTGCGACTTCAGAACTCTTGGCCGTCGAGACCGAATGTTTCAGTTGCGACGTCAGAATTGCTGCCGTAACGTCAGAGTCGCTGTCATGATAGAAAGCTATTGTTCCGACTTCAGAACTCCTGTTGTCTCGACAGAACGTTTCTGTTGCGACATCAGAGATCTTGGTCATCGCGACAGAATGCTTCTGTTGCGACATCAGAATTTCTGTCGTAACGTCAGGAATGTCTGTCAACTACGGAAACGTCAGGAACTTCTGTCGTACAACAGAAATTTCTCTAGTTGCGACATGAATTCCTGTTGTCTTTTTCAACTGGGGTACCTTGTGGATTCTATCGCTGACGCAAGTAAATCACAAAGCTAATGAAGAAACACCGAATAAAACCGCGCATAAGCAGCCGCGTCTATTCCCTGGAATGCACGGTAGCACTTGGCTGCGAACACATTGTACACCGCCGCACATTTCTTGCACCCACCACATAGGACACATTCACGTGGCAGAGACATGCGGTTTTTTCGAGGAATATTCGTGGGCCGCAAGATAAATACAGAAGGCATGGACGACAGGAGCGCAATACGCACACATTCACCACAGCAACACGAAAGCAATGCGGATGACACGGTTGTTACCCACGCCACACGAGCGATTAATCCTCGTAGATTTGATGCTTTCTGACTGAATAAGTTACAACGCGCACGGAAACATCGCACACTGGACGTGTACCTCCGAGATCATGTCAACAATTCTAATGCTACAGTAGAGGGTGACGACATCAACAAGTCCTTCAAAACGAAGTGACGGCGCAGGTAGCACGGGCCAATGCACGGGCAGTAGCGCAAGGCGTCGTGGGTAGGCATGCATGGGCTTCAAAACAGCTGAAAGTAGGCGGCACACTTTCCAGAAGGGAGCAATGGGAGACTTGGCTCGCCAGCGTCGACCAGGCACGGCGGACCGCACAAGCCAGTGGAGTTCTGGGCTAGGGGCTCCACCCCCTCGCTTTCCACACCTATTTTTTTTTCCTTTTTTACTAAACCTTCTTTTATATATTTGTTCAAATCACATCCCGGAGAAGGCTTCGTAAGAATGGCATACGCGAATCTCGAAGGCCAGCTTTTTACTGCCCGCATGCGGCGGAAGCTATCGGAAATCGAATAAACGTCATAGAATTTCTTTCTGCGCTAAAGTACAGCGCACAATATAAACAGTGCGATGGTTGTTTATGTATTGGAACCTCTATATGTAGTTGGGCGCAACAAGGCACAGAGCGAGTGTGTGCTGGTTATTATTTTAGTCATCGCGAAGGCCAAACAAACTCCCAATTTCACAGGTGGCGCAACCCACCGCCCCGTTTCTAATAGGTTGCTCATAGTATCCATCCACCAATCTTGTTCCCTTGTTTACATGTGCTGTCGGTCGTAGTGTTTTTTTGATCGTGTTTTTGCGTTTGCTGTAATGAATTGTGACAGTTCGCGTGCACAAAAGTGCCAGAAGATAGCTTGTGTCTCGCTGCAAACTTGCGGTATGCGTGGTGCGCCAGGCAAACGTGGACCAACGATTTTCATGCCATGGAGTGCGTTCCTTTTGTCCCTGGTTGTTGTGGAGAGTTCGGTGGACGCCGCAAAGAAATGATGCGCATTATTAGCGTTCCGCAGGTCGTCCACTACGCAACGGCATGTATGCGGGAATAACTTTGCAGCTCTGGCAACTTGGAGGGCGCTTTTCGACCGCATCGTACCATTTGAAAGGTGAGTACACGCATGCTGTGCTTGCTTCTCGTGTGTGCATAGAGTGCCTTGCGAGCATAGGAAATCCAACTCCCACGACGACATTGACTGTGCCGATGCTTGCTGAGCGTTGGTTCACATAATTTGCTTGCGCAAGTTTATTGGCTTAATGCTAAATTGAAAATCTTGGTGAGCGTTTCCTTCTGGTGAGAGGGATTAGGTTCGGCAACAATCCTTATTTGCGCGAGCTGCCACTTTTCTGCTGAAGTTGGATAATAAAGACTCATCTGCCTCTTTACCTTTTCTTACTGCAATGACGTTTCCTCTCTTCCTTATGCTTCGAGGTTGTAAATAATCTCTGTTTACGCGGTTGTTGGTTTGCGAGCAGTTATTGGGAAAAAGTATAAACACCATGCAAGTGATCCTGCGCGCGACAGCGACGCGATGTAGATGGCTGTCGCGCTCGCTCGTTCCCTACAAGTCGTACCCCATGCGAGCGGTCTTGCGCGCGACAGCGACGCGATGTAGGTTGCTGTCGCGCTCACTCATTCCCTACAAGTCGTACCCCATGCGAGCGATCTTGCGCGGGACAGAGACGCGATGTAGATGGCTGTCGCGCTAGGTCGTTCCGTACAAATCGTACCCTATGCGAGCGACGACATTGAGAGCCGTCTCTCCGGTGTTGGCGGTATGAGGGCAGCAAATACGCTCCAAAAGTGTGCTTTAATAATTTAGGTTGCTATGTTTTACTCAAAGGAGCAGCGTAAAACATTTCTTTAAAGTCTTGCAGTAGATTCTTAACCTTGCACGTATCAAAATAGTCGTTTGCTTGTTCCGTGCAACAAGCGGTAGTACTCGACTGATGTACATCCAGTTCCGGCTTCGCGCTATTGTCTGTTCGCTCAGAGCACTTCTGGGCGACGAGCGACGAATTCTAGATTTCCAGAACCGGGCGACAAGAACGAGCGATATGTTCGCGCGACGGCCCGTTTTCTCGCTCAAAGCCGTCGCGCGTCGTCGCCGCGGGCAAAATCTCCCTCATAGGCTTCGGGCAAAAATTTTAAGCAAAACGGCTTGCTACTACTACAGCTTACGTTTTGAGACAAGGTGTTTTGACATAACTTTGACATAAGTAGACATGATAAGACAAAGTTGCTTTAACTAAGTGATAGAAAAAAATGAATTGTTACGTAAACAAACATTTCTTTGCAATGTACTGTTGCTGTATGTCTTAAAAATTTTATTGTCATGAAAAGGTCCCTATTATCACAGCATTCACCAGTAACTTCGACCTTGTGCTCTGTTCCCACCCAGCAGAGGTGCAAACATTGTTTTTGATACTTTTTAGGTGCTCCTTGCATGTGTTCACAATGTGACTTCTTTAAAGTGCCACTGCTATAAGTTAACACAGAACCTATCTTGCAGTGGCAAGGCCGTGGCCAACAACAGTGTCCACTTCAGGGAGGAGCTATGGCTGCAGCAGCACTGTGTGTAATCGGATGGTCTGGTCAGGTATGACTGAAGTGTATGTGTTTGCAAAAGTAGGATCTCGGTATCATTCGTCAATAAGTTTATGGACATATTACTCAGCAGTGCTTACTAAATAGGCTAAATATCTGCTCAACTTTATTCAACTTGCTGCTTATTTTTGTTTGTAGACATTGTGTACACATTACCTTGTTCACTTTAAAACTAGACCTAACATGTCTTGAGGTTTATTTTTTCTTGCATCAATCACTTGGCCTGCGCGTTACATTTTATTTTGCTTAGTACACATTATATCTACCTTTTGTTATTTTGTTTTATCGATTTGAAACTTTCCTTTGTTATACCTTTTATATCCACTTTTTTTTTCGTTTAGGCTACACGCTTGTGCAGTTTCTGCACACGTATGGATTAAAAGTGTAATGGGCCAAATATGTCACAGGTCTAAGCATGCAGCACGCTTACCATTGTTTAACATTGGTATTTACAATTATTGTGATGGTTAATTGCACGAACAAGACTAATTGAGAAAAGTGGGACAAGACAGTGCACTAGACTTCAACTTACAAGCTTTATTCAGAAAACACGAAATGAGGCCCACCATATGCTCAAAAATATCTGCAGACAGATGCATAAATAAATGTGCCACATGGGAGGAAACCAAATGGGCAACGAAGCCAATACTGCCCACAACAAGCCATTACAAAGCATTCAGCAGGTTCTTAAGGTACAACAAACAATCCTTTATCAGTGAGTTCCAGTAAAGGAGTGCTTACACATTCATCAGCAGCCTTTGAAATGCCAAACACCAAATGTTTCCTTATCTAACTGCCTGGCAAACCGTCTGAGCAATTGCTTGTTTTGAAAACACAGGTAGCATTTACAAGCACATCTTCACCAGTGGTCAGCCAAATGGGCAGCGCCTGCTAGAGCGTTTACAGCGTTCTGCTGCTCCCTAAGCCTCTCATTCAAGAACCTGCCCTTTTGTCCAATACAGTACTTTCTACAGGGAAGTGAAATCTTGTATACCACCCCCACATTGCAGTTAAAAAAATGGGTGACATGCTCCTTAGTGCATGTACCCTGATTCCCAGCGTTGCTTACCAACCTGCACATTCTTGCGAGCTCTAGTGGCGCTGAAGAAAACACCTACGCTGCACTAGTTTGCCACTTTGTTTAGGTGGTGGGACACCCTATGTACATATGGCACAGCCACAGGGCGCCCACTGGGACGTGCGTTATTGCACCGAGCAGCTGCCAGATCTGTTTTTACCTCTTTAATGAGGCTCCCAGTAATTGACACTAAGGTTTATCGAGATACCCGGCCCTAAATAAATGGCTCGCTTGTTGCTGAGCGCTGCAGGAAACCCGGTGCACAAGATTTAACCAGAACAGCTCTCGGGCAGCTAGGAGCTATGCAGCTTTTTACATGGAGTATGCCAAACGGTAGTCGAGCAAGAGCTTCTTTTTCCTTAGAGTGTATATATAATAAAGGAAAGTATGATTTAAAATTACACTAGAATATCGAATGATTGCAGGCGATCATCTTCTGGCAACTCATGTGTGAACTTGGGTCCTACTGAACACTGTTCGAAAACACCCACAATGTTTTAACAGCAAAGCCAGCACAACAAGAAAGTCATTGGCACTACCACATTGCCCACTGGACGTGCAGTAACGCATGTCGCAGTGGTAGCTGTGCAGCTCTGCCATACATACACAGGGTGTCCCACCGCCTAGAAGAAAGGCGGCGAACAAGTTTGGTGTAGGCATTTCTTCAGCACCGCTAACGCTCACAAGAATATGCAAATTAGTAAACATTGCCGCGCGTCAAGGTACATGCACTAAGGCGCATGTCACCCGGTTTGTTAACTGAAATGTAGTGGTGGTAAACTACATTGCACTTCCCTGTGGAAAGTGGTATATTGAACAAACAGGTGCCTGAATGAGTGGCTTGGGGAGTACCGGAACACTGTAGATGCTCTCACAGGCGCTGGCTACTTGGCTGATCACTGCTGAAGTACCCATAAATGCTCCCCATGTTTTTATAACACACAAGTGCTCAGCCAGTTTGCCAGGCAGTTATATAGGAAAATGTTTGAGGTGTTTTGCATTTCGAAAGCTGCTGATGAATGCATAAGCACTCCATCACTGGTACTAGCTGATAAATAAGTGTTGTGTCTTCAGAAGAATCTGGTGAATGCTTTGTAATGGCTTCTTGTGGATGCTTATCAGCTTCTGTGTGCATTTGGTTATCCCTTATGTGGCACATTCGTTTATGCATCTCATCATCATCATCATCATCAGCCTGGTTACGCCCACTGCAGGGCAAAGGCCTCTCCCATACTTCTCCAACAACCCCGGTCATGTACTAATTGTGGCCATGCCGTCCCTGCAAACTTCTTAATCTCATCCGCCCACCTAACTTTCTGCCGCCCCCTGCTACGCTTCCCTTCCCTTGGGATCCAGTCCGTAACCCTTAATGACCATCGGTTATCTTCCCTCCTCATTACATGTCCTGCCCATGCCCATTTCTTTTTCTTGATTTCAACTAAGATGTCATTAACTCGCGTTTGTTCCCTCACCCAATCTGCTCTTTTCTTATCCCTTAACGTTACACCTATCATTCTTCTTTCCATAGCTCGTTGTGTCGTCCTCAATTTGAGTAGAACCCTTTTCGTAAGCCTCCAGGTTTCTGCCCCGTAGGTGAGTACTGGTAAGACACAGCTATTATATACTTTTCTCTTGAGGGATAACGGCAACCTGCTGTTCATGATTTGGGAATGCCTGCCAAACGCACTCCAGCCCATTCTTATTCTTCTGATTATTTCCGTCTCATGATCCGGATCCGCCGTCACTACCTGCCCTAAGTAGATGTATTCCCTTACGACTTCCAGTGCCTCGCTGCCTATTGTAAATTGCTGTTCTCTCCCGAGACTGTTAAGCATTACTTTAGTTTTCTGCATATTAATTTTTAGACCCACTCTTCTGCTTTGCCTCTCCAGGTCAGTGAGCATGTATTGCAATTGGTCCCCTGAGTTACTAAGTAAGGCAATATCATCAGCGAATCGCAAGTTACTAAGGTATTCTCCATTAACTTTTATCCCCAGTTCTTCCCAATCCAGGTCTCTGAATACCTCCTGTAAACACGCTGTGAATAGCATTGGAGATATTGTATCTCCCTGCCTGACGCCTTTCTTTATTGAGATTTTGTTGCTTGCTTTATGGAGGACTACGGTGGCTGTGGAGCCGCTATAGATATCTTCCAGTATTTTTACATATGGCTCATCTACATCCTGATTCCGTAGTGCCTCCATGACTGCTGAGGTTTCGACTGAATCAAACGCTTTCTCGTAATCAATGAAAGCTATATATAAGGGTTGGTTATATTCTGCACATTTCTCTATCACCTGATCGATAGTATGAATATGGTCTATTGTTGAGTAGCCTTTACGGAATCCTGCCTGGTCCTTTGGTTGACAGAAGTCTAAGGTGTTCCTGATTCTATTTGCAATTACCTTAGTAAATACTTTGTATGCAACGGACAGTAAGCTGATCGGTCTATAATTTTTCAAGTCCTTGGCGTCCCCTTTCTTATGGATTAGGATAATGTTAGCGTTCTTCCAAGATTCCGGTACGCTCGAGGTCCACCATCCTTCAACAAATCTGCTGTTACCTGATCCTCCCCAGCTGCCTTCCCCCTTTGCATATCTCCTAAGGCTTTCTTTACTTCTTCCGGCGTTACCTTCGGGATTTCGAATTCCTCTAGACTATTTTCTCTTCCATCTGTCTGCACATTAACTGAGCATGCGGTGGCCTGTTTGCATGTTTCTTCTGAATAAAGCTTGTCAGTTGAAGTCTACCGCTTTGAATAGTCCGACCTTTATTCCGTTCGCCTTGTTTGTGCTAGTAACTATGTCACAGGAGCTGTGTCAGCGCCAACTAGCCCAACCTTCTGCATTAATTTCACAATTATTTCTCAAGTTCCCAGTACAATGAACACGAGCTTGAATTTCTTTAAATAGTACATGAAGGCCAGTATTCACTGTGCTGTAAGTACTACAGCAGTGAGGAGTTTTCTAGTAAGCTTGCTTTCTTTCTCTAAATATTTTTATTTTTGACGCAGTAGTTCTGCGGAAACCCGCAAGGTGGAGAGAAGCAATGAATAAAGGGAAAATGAGACATCCACCCGATTTGTAGCAATTGCTACAAAGGAAACCCATACGGGTTCCTCGAAAGAAAAGCCTCATAGTTGAAGAAAAATTCGTCCTGGTCCGGGAATCGAACCCGGGACCACCGCCTTTCCGGGGCAGCCGCTCTACCATCTGAGCTAACCAGGCGGCTAGCAGATGGTAGGGCGAAGTCGAATTTGTCGACAACACGAAGCAAAGGCAAGAGTTTGACGTAGTAGTTCTGCGGAAACCCGCAAGGTGGAGAGAAGCAATGAATAAAGGGAAAATGAGACATCCACCCTATTTGTAGCAATTGCTACAAAGGAAACCCATACGGGTTCCTCGAAAGAAAAGCCTCATAGTTGAAGAAACATTCGTCCTGGTCCGGGACTCGAACCCGGGACCACCGCCTTTCCGGGGCAGCCGCTCTACCATCTGAGCTAACCAGGCGGCTAGCAGATGGTAGGGCGAAGTCGAATTTGTCGACAACACGAAGCAAAGGCAAGAGTTTGACGTAGTAGTTCTGCGGAAACCCGCAAGGTGGAGAGAAGCAATGAATACAGGGAAAATGAGACATCCACCCGATTTGTAGCAATTGCTACAAAGGAAACCCATACGGGTTCCTCGAAAGAAAAGCCTCATAGTTGAAGAAAAATTCGTCCTGGTCCAGGACTCGAAGCCGGGACCACCGCCTTTCCGGGGCAGCCGCTCTACCATCTGAGCTAACCAGGCGGCTAGCAGATGGTAGGGCGAAGTCGAATTTGTCGACAACACGAAGCAAAAGCAAGAGTTTGACGTAGTAGTTCTGCGGAAACCCGCATGGTGGAGAGAAGCAATGAATAAAGGGAAAATGAGACATCCACCCGATTTGTAGCAATTGCTACAAAGGAAACCCATCCGGGTTCCTCGAAAGAAAAGCCTCATAGTTGAAGAAAAATTCGTCCTGGTCCGGGACTCGAACCCGGGACCACCGCCTTTCCGGGTCAGCCGCTCTACCATCTGAGCTAACCAGGCGGCTAGCAGATGGTAGGGCGAAGTCGAATTTGTCGACAACACGAAGCAAAGGCAAGAGTTTGACGTAGTAGTTCTGCGGAAACCCGCAAGGTGGAGAGAAGCAATAAATAAAGGGAAAATGAGACATCCACCCGATTTGTAGCAATTGCTACAAAGGAAACCCATACGGGTTCCTCGAAAGAAAAGCCTCATAGTTGAAGAAAAATTCGTCCTGGTCCGGGACTCGAACCCGGGACCACCGCCTTTCCGGGGCAGCCGCTCTACCATCTGAGCTAACCAGGCGGCTAGCAGATGGTAGGGCGAAGTCGAATTTGTCGACAACACGAAGCAAAGGCAAGAGTTTGACGTAGTAGTTCTGCGGAAACCCGCAAGGTGGAGAGAAGCAATGAATAAAGGGAAAATGAGACATCCACCCGATTTGTAGCAATTGCTACAAAGGAAACCCATACGGGTTCCTCGAAAGAAAAGCCTCATAGTTGAAGAAAAATTCGTTCTGGACCGGGACTCGAACCCGGGACCACCGCCTTTCCGGGGCAGCCGCTCTACCATCTGAGCTAACCAGGCGGCTAGCAGATGGTAGGGCGAAGTCGAATTTGTCGACAACACGAAGCAAAGGCAAGAGTTTGATGTAGTAGTTCTGCGGAAACCCGCAAAGTGGAGAGAAGCAATGAATAAAGGGAAAATGAGACATCCACCCGATTTGTAGCAATTGCTACAAAGGAAACCCATACGGGTTCCTCGAAAGAAAAGCCTCATAGTTGAAGAAAAATTCGTCCTGGTCCGGGACTCGAACCCGGGACCACCGCCTTTCCGGGGCAGCCGCTCTACCATCTGAGCTAACCAGGCGGCTAGCAGATAGTAGGGCGAAGTCGAATTTGTCGACAACACGAAGCAAAGGCAAGAGTTTGACGTAGTAGTTCTGCGGAAACCCGCAAGGTGGAGAGAAGCAATGAATAAAGGGAGAATGAGCCATCCACCCGATTTGTAGCCCGGACCAGCACGAATTTTTCTTCAACTATGAGGCTTTCTTTCGAGGAACCCTTATGGGTTTCCTGTGTAGCAATTGCTACAAATCGGGTGGATGTCTCATTTTCCCTTTATTCATTGCTTCTCTCCACCTTGCGGGTTTCCGCAATACTACTACGTCGAACTCTTGCCTTTGCTTCGTGTTGTGGACAAATTCGACTTCGCCCTACCATCTGCTAGCCGCCTGGTTAGCTCAGATGGTAGAGCGGCTGACCCGGAAAGGCGGTGGTCCCGGGTTCGAGTCCCGGACCAGGACGAATTTTTCTTCAACTATGAGGCTTTCTTTCGAGGAACCCTTATGGGTTTCCTGTGTAGCAATTGCTACAAATCGGGTGGATGTCTGATTTTCCCTTTATTCATTGCTTCTCTCCACCTTGCGGGTTTCCGCAGAACTACTACGTCAAACTCTTGCCTTTGCTTCGTGTTGTCGACAAATTCGACTTCGCCCTACCATCTGCTAGCCGCCTGGTTAGCTCAGATGGTAGAGCGGCTGTCCCGGAAAGGCGGTGGTCCCGGGTTCGAGTCCCGGACCAGGACGAATTTTTCTTCAACTATGAGGCTTTTCTTTCGAGGAACCCGTATGGGTTTCCTTTGTAGCAATTGCTACAAATCGGGTGGATGTCTCATTTTCCCTTTATTCATTGCTTCTCTCCACCTTGCGGGTTTCCGCAGAACTACTACGTCAAACTCTTGCCTTTGCTTCGTGTTGTCGACAAATTCGACTTCGCCCTACCATCTGCTAGCCGCCTGGTTAGCTCAGATGGTAGAGCGGCTGCCCCGGAAAGGCGGTGGTCCCGGGTTCGAGTCCCGGACCAGGACGAATTTTTCTTCAACTATGAGGCTTTTCTTTCGAGGAACCCGTATGGGTTTCTTTTGTAGCAATTGCTACAAATCGGGTGGATGACTCATTTTCCCTTTATTCATTGCTTCTCTCCACCTTGCGGGTTTCCGCAGAACTAATACGTCAAACTCTTGCCTTTGCTTCGTGTTGTCGACAAATTCGACTTCGCCCTACCATCTGCTAGCCGCCTGGTTAGCTCAGATGGTAGAGCGGCTGCCCCGGAATGGCGGTGGTCCCGGGTTCGAGTCCCGGACCAGGACGAATTTTTCTTCAACCATGAGGCTTTTCTTTCGAGAAACCCGTATGGGTTTCCTTTGTAGCAATTGCTACAAATCGGGTGGATGTCTCATTTTCCCTTTATTCATTGCTTCTCTCCAACTTGCGGGTTTCCGCAGAACTACTACGTCAAACTCTTGCCTTTGCTTCGTGTTGTGGACAAATTCGACTTCGCCCTACCATCTGCTAGCCGCCTGGTTAGCTCAGATGGTAGAGCGGCTGCCCCGGAAAGGCGGTGGTCCCGGGTTCGAGTCCCGGACCAGGACGAATTTTTCTTCAACTATGAGGCTTTCTTTCGAGGAACCCTTATGGGTTTCCTGTGTAGCAATTGCTACAAATCGGGTGGATGTCTCATTTTCCCTTTATTCATTGCTTCTCTCCACCTTGCGGGTTTCCGCAGAACTACTACGTCAAACTCTTGCCTTTGCTTCGTGTTGTGGACAAATTCGACTTCGCCCTACCATCTGCTAGCCGCCTGGTTAGCTCAGATGGTAGAGCGGCTGCCCCGGAAAGGCGGTGGTCCCGGGTTCGAGTCCCGGACCAGGACGAATTTTTCTTCAACTATGAGGCTTTCTTTCGAGGAACCCTTATGGGTTTCCTGTGTAGCAATTGCTACAAATCGGGTGGATGTCTCATTTTCCCTTTATTCATTGCTTCTCTCCACCTTGCGGGTTTCCGCAGAACTACTACGTCAAACTCTTGCCTTTGCTTCGTGTTGTCGACAAAGTCGACTTCGCCCTACCATCTGCTAGCCGCCTGGTTAGCTCAGATGGTAGAGTGGCTGCCCCGGAAAGGCGGTGGTCCCGGGTTCGAGTCCCGGACCAGGACGAATGTTTCTTCAACTATGAGGCTTTTCTTTCGAGGAACCCGTATGGGTTTCCTTTGTAGCAATTGCTACAAATCGGGTGGATGTCTCATTTTCCCTTTATTCATTGCTTCTCTCCACCTTGCGGGTTTCCGCAGAACTACTACGTCAAACTCTTGCCTTTGCTTCGTGTTGTCGACAAATTCGACTTCGCCCTACCATCTGCTAGCCGCCTGGTTAGCTCAGATGGTAGAGCGGCTGCCCCGGAAAGGCGGTGTCCCGGGTTCGAGTCCCGGACCAGGACGAATTTTTCTTCATCCATGAGGCTTTTCTTTCGAGGAACCCGTATGGGTTTCCTTTGTAGCAATTGCTACAAATCGGGTGGATGTCTCATTTTCCCTTTATTCATTGCTTCTCTCCACCTTGCGGGTTTCCGCAGAACTACTACGTCAAACTCTTGCCTTTGCTTCGTGTTGTCGACAAATTCGACTTCGCCCTACCATCTGCTAGCCGCCTGGTTAGCTCAGATGGTAGAGCGGCTGCCCCGGAAAGGCGGTGTCCCGGGTTCGAGTCCCGGACCAGGACGAATTTTTCTTCACCTATGAGGCTTTTCTTTCCAGGAACCCGTATGGGTTTCCTTTGTAGCAATTGCTACAAATCGGGTGGATGTCTCATTTTCCCTTTATTCATTGCTTCTCTCCACCTTGCGGGTTTCCGCAGAACTACTACGTCAAACTCTGCCTTTGCTTCGTGTTGTCGACAAATTCGACTTCGCCCTACCATCTGCTAGCCGCCTGGTTAGCTCAGATGGTAGAGCGGCTGCCCCGGAAAGGCGGTGGTCCCGGGTTCGAGTCCCGGACCAGCACGAATTTTTCTTCAACTATGAGGCTTTTCTTTCGAGGAATCCGTATGGGTTTCCTTTGAAGCAATTGCTACAAATCGGGTGGATGTCTCATTTTCCCTTCATTCATTGCTTCTCTCCACCTTGCGGGTTTCCGCAGAACTACTACGTCAAACTCTTGCCTTTGCTTCGTGTTGTCGACAAATTCGACTTCGCCCTACCATCTGCTAGCCGCCTGGTTAGCTCAGATGGTAGAGCGGCTGCCCCGGAAAGGCGGTGGTCCCGGGTTCGAGTCCCGGACCAGTACGAATTTTTCTTCAACCATGAGGCTTTTCTTTCGAGGAACCCGTATGGGTTTCCTTTGTAGCAATTGCTACAAATCGGGTGGATGTCTCATTTTCCCTTTATTCATTGCTTCTCTCCACCTTGCGGGTTTCCGCAGAACTACTACGTCAAACTCTTGCCTTTGCTTCGTGTTGTCGACAAATTCGTCTTCGCCCTACCATCTGCTAGCCGCCTGGTTAGCTCAGATGGTAGAGCGGCTGCCCCGGAAAGGCGGTGGTCCCGGGTTCGAGTCCCGGACCAGGACGAATTTTTCTTCAACTTTGAGGCTTTTCTTTCGAGGAACCCGTATGGGTTTCCAATGTAGCAATTGCTACAAATCGGGTAGATGTCTCATTTTCCCTTTATTCATTGCTTCTCTCCACCTTGCGGGTTTCCGCAGAACTACTACGTCAAACTCTTGCCTTTGCTTCGTGTTGTCGACAAATTCGACTTCGCCCTACCATCTGCTAGCCGCCTGGTTAGCTCAGATGGTAGAGCGGCTGCCCCGGAAAGGCGGTGTCCCAGGTTCGAGTCCCGGACCAGGACGAATTTTTCTTCATCTATGAGGCTTTTCTTTCGAGGAACCCGTATGGGTTTCCTTTGTAGCAATTGCTACAAATCGGGTGGATGTCTCATTTTCCCTTTATTCATTGCTTCTCTCCACCTTGCGGGTTTCCGCAGAACTACTACGTCAAACTCTTGCCTTTGCTTCGTGTTGTCGACAAATTCGACTTCGCCCTACCATCTGCTAGCCGCCTGGTTAGCTCAGATGGTAGAGCGGCTGCCCCGGAAAGGCGGTGGTCCCGGGTTCGAGTCCCGGACCCGGACGAATTTTTCTTCAACTATGAGGCTTTTCTTTCGAGGAACCCGTATGGGTTTCCTTTGTAGCAATTGCTACAAATCGGGTAGATGTCTCATTTTCCCTTTATTCATATTTTTATATTCTTCTTAAGCTATATTCATTCATGCAAGTAGGCATTGTGGCAGAGTCTGTGTCCAGTTGCATCCTTTTTGACTTTCTGTCTATACTGCATAGACCACATAGTTGGTACATAGTTCAGTCTATTGATGCACTATCATTAAATAAGCATGCAATTTTGCACATGCAAGATTGCCTGCTCGCTGTTGCTAAAGCATTTGCTGGTTATTGCTATGTTGCTCATCAAGTGAACTTGATTTCAACAGCACCACACAGAACATCTGCTTGGCAGTGGTGTAATTTTAATAGTGATTATCAGCCAACAAGCTCTAACTCTACAGCTGTCCAGAAATAATTCTATTACTTTGGGTCTCTCCACATATTTGGTCAGCACAGTGGGCAGTTTTCTATTTATTCTGCTTGGTGCTGTTCAGGTGAGAATATTTTCAACCAGCAAGTACAAACTGTAATGCTGTCAAAAGCCTTTGATTACTGGCAAAGGAATTGAAAGCATTGTACGTAATCCAAAAAGTAGTTTTCACAAAATACCAGTGTCAAGAACAAGCATCATATGCACTGCAACTCATGGTTTTATGTTGGTATGCAGGTATCTCAAGCTAAGGGTGCTTGTGCATGTATTTTCCACATATTAGCTAATGCTTTAGCCATATGAAACTGCCTATGTTGTGGCTGCTGAAGTCAAATTTGTGGTTGATGAACCTGCTTCTTTTTGCTGTGCACTTACATTTCTGTTGTGTCTTAAGGTTTGTAGCCATGTGACAACTGATGTATTGCAGCAGTGTCAAAGGTAGCTTGCACCCATTATTGCTACAGTGTGCCAACAGACACCTGTCGCCGTATTTGTGCCTTTTCTGAGAACCAGCTGTATCCTCTAGGTGAAATTTGTAGTGTCGTTTTGAGTTTGCCAGTCATTTCATATAACTCTTGAGAACAAATTTTACACAGTGAAGGAAGGGAAACCATACAACATGACCAGTGATGACTAAATATTTTGATAGAAGGAATAAAAATAACACTGAATGTATGCTTATATTGTGCACAAGTTCCTTCAGAAAGAAAATGTGAGTTGTCATACAAAGGCAAAAAATCACAATAAACAGTGTTTGCGTAAAAAAAGGTGAATAGTCAAAGACTAATTTCTATCCCCTGTCATCTAGAAAGGACGCCTTTTTTCATGCATTCATAATGGGGGCTTGCTCACACGTCTTATCTTGTGGTATGCCTCTCTGATTTCACTTGTCAATTTTTCACCGTGGGTGGAAACAGATAAACTAATGTAATCGGGCCTAAAGCCCCATCGCGGCAATGCACGGCCAAGTCGGACGAGCATGCTGGTCTTCTCAGTAAAATGTGGTGATTTCTTTGGTACATATTTACTTCCTGGCCTGTCAGCTTCCTAACATTGGAATGCAGTACACTGCCCCTAACACGCACTAGACATATTTGGTGGTATGTTTAACCAAGCGAACCTCGCTTGCCTGCTCGCTTTTCTCAGTTCCCTTGTGGACTGTGCTGCATACCTGCCTACTTTATTTTTTCGCTGGAAATATGTGTGCATTGCATTCCACAAGCGCATTGAGAAAGACATCCAGGCAAGGGAGATTTGTATAAATTACCACTAAATATGTGTTGTGTCCGTCATTAGTAGTGTAGCCTATGCCTCTGTTCATGTGTATGTTTAGTCAAATGTACAGGGTCGTCAACTCTTGGCACGAACACGACTCAGCGTGACCACGCGCCGCGGAGTGCCAGCGTGCATGGCGCAGGGGGGATGTGGAGCTTCGTGTCATCTGCTATAGTGCGGGAGCACGCCATGCTTTAGCGGATGACACACGACATGAAGTCCCACCTCTAAGCCCCTGTGCGCCTGCGCCGCTTAGCTCCGTTGCACAGCCATGCCATGCGCGCTGGCAATCCGCGGAGTTCGGCCACTCTGCACCATCTTCATACTAAGAATGGACGGTCTTGTACATGTGGCAGACTGGCCGGTGCATCAGCATGTGCCCAGGAGAGCACCATTATCCACTCAAGGGACAAGCATGCTCGTCCCACTTGACAATGCATTGACACAACTGGTGATGCACGCCAGATTTAGATTGTTCATCTGTTTTGTTTACTTAAGGCAACCGATTGATCGACAATATCACTGAGGCATACCATTTAAAAAAAGAGGGACATCTGTCAGCCAGTGCTCATTATGATTGCATTAAAAAGAGGAATACTCTCTAAATGACGCGGAATAGTGATCACTCCCTGCTTATTTGTTCTATTTTTATGCATGTACTGTTTATCATGATTTTGTACATTTGTATTGCAACTTGTGCCCTTTGTCTTAAAAGATCGCTTGTGCAGTGCAAGGGCACACACAGTTTAAATATTATCTTTAATATTTGCATCAAAATTAACGGTGAATTGGTAGCTTTTGTGTCTTGTTGTCTTCTTTCTTTCCCTTGTATGACTCAAAAGGTAAACATTAACGTACACCAACTTTCTTAATTACTTGCCCGTCAGTGTTGATAAACATGAAATGTTCTTTTGAGCCAGAATATTCTTACCATTTCTCATTTCCGGTCAGCATAGTGCTACTCCTTTGGCTATTTACAAAGCGTGCTAATATGTACTTCTGATTAATGCAAAAGTTAGTTCTAGTTGGTGGTAGCTGAACTTGGACATCATGACAAGTGCGAGGGCACACACACACACAAAGAGACACAGACTGAACGGGCGCTAGACATCAACTGAAAGACCTAATGACAAAAAACAGCAACGCACATATTGCACAAAAACCTACAAAAAAGATGTAGAAGGTGCAATTGTCACTAAAGAGAATTCCACTGCCGCTGTACTAGCGCTGTACTGTTACAACAAACATTTCAAAGCTGGTCGCAGTAAAAGGAGTGTGCACACCGAGTTCTGAAGTTTGAAGTTGTGACGGGACTTGGTGCATTCGTCGCTGCAGTTTAGTCATGACGAAAATATAACTGCTGAGATGAGTGAGTGGTGCGAGTGGTTTTCAGAGACCACAAGGGAATTCACTTGTTTTCAACCATGCAAGGGTAATCATACTTTCAAGGCATGTCTCCAGTGTTCTTTAGAACAAGGCCATGTTGTGTGATGGTAGTGGCCTTTGGAGACTGGCGTGCGTAAGTCTCTAGGTAACTTGTGCTGGACTGTTCTCCGTGTGATACTGCAATCTTGGAGGCCTTGACGTCACTCGTTCTTGCATGGCGCCACCTTCTCTGCATGGCGGTGCGCCTATTTGAATCAATTGTTTCGCTTCCTCTGTTAATTTCATTATTGCAAGGTTAGACTGTACGAAATATGAGCGTTTGCTGCCCTTAAAATGGCAAAATTTTATTAGTTTAATCGTTTACACAAAAATGAATTTCTTGGTGAGGTTGGGTTTAACCCCATCTTTTTAAACTTGTTCGAGGGGCAGAAATTGGAAATTATAGAGTTGCATCAGAAATTGACGGACCTAAGTAACCTATATCATATTGTTTTATACAAGTGTGTTTTAGTGTTAAGAATACTGCTCAGAAAAAAAACACTTCATATCTATTGCAGGTGCAGATTGGTGTGGGATTTGTGATGCCACTCAACAAGTGGCATTACATACTCAAGTCTGCTTCCGACGGAAAGTGCACATTAGAGGTGGCATGGCACCTGTGGACACCAGTACAAGCAGGTGAAAGCAGCCTCACTGGTCAGGCCTGCCGGACAATGTGCCGCGCATCTGGGAAGCTTCCGGCAACACCGGAGAAAGTGGCTGCTTTGAAGAGTAAGTCAACAGTCACCTCATTTTAAGAACATAACTGCATATCTACAAGTTATCTGAATGAGTCAGCATTGCATGATGTATACAGAGTGACAAGAAATGCCAAAGCAAGAATGAGGCAAGTGCCTATATGTTTTTTTATTTTATTCAAAATACCCCCAAAGGCCCTCATTACGAGGGTATTACATGGGGGGGGGCAATCACAAGCACTGGTCATTAGTTAGTACATACGAAAAACAAGAGAGTGTAACAGAAGTAATAATACAGTGAAACATAGGTAATATACAAGATAATTAGGCAACAATTATTACAGAGAAAACATTAGTACATATTAGGAGAACATAAGGCAAACTGCAATGAAAAACATCAACAAACATCCAAAACACTGTACAAGTATCAAAAAAGAATAGTAATACGATTAGTCGACAAGTCGTGAGCGAATTAAATGTTGAAACTTAGTCAAGTCGGGTTCCGTGGCAATGACTGATGGTAAGGCGTTCCATTCAGTTATTGTGCGAGGTAAGAACGAATATGCATAATGGGATGACTGGCAGTTAATGCGTTTGACTTTGTATGGATGGTCACGGCGTGGAAAAATAACTGTTGGTGACTGAACGAAATCATCGTGAAGTGATGGATGGTGATAAAGCTTATGGAAAAGTGTTAAGCGAGAAATTTTACGGCGAAGTGCTAAGTTGCCCAAGTCAGCTTTATTCTTTAACGAGGTGACGCTGGTGTAACGTCAATAATCTGAAAATATAAAACGTGCATCACGGTTCTGCAAGGCTTCGATGTTACTGATGATATAAGTTTGTTCGGGATCCCAGATGGCAGACGCGTATTCTAGTTTAGGACGAATTAATGTTGTGTATGCTAGTTTTTTAACATGCATAGGGGCTTCTCTTAAGTTATGTTTATTAAGTCCGAGAGTACGATTTGAAGAGGCAAGGGTAAGATTAATATGATTATTCCATGATAAGTTTGACTGAAGATTGATGCCAAGGTACTTGTAAGTAGTTGCGAGTTCCACAGGGTTGTTATCAAGGGAATAGGTGGTTAGAATTCGTGGCCTATTGGTGAAAGACATGAGTTTAGTTTTGGAAATAGTTAATGGCATTAACCAATTAGAACACCATGTACTTATTGCGTCCAGATCAGTTTGTAGTAAGTGGCTATCAGTGTTACTTGTGACACATCGGTAAACTACACAATCGTCTGCAAATAGTCTGATTTTAGATGAGACGCTACTGGGTAAATCATTAATATAAATTAGAAAGAGTAAAGGTCCAAGTACGCTGCCCTGTGGAACTCCAGACGTAACATCAGCATAACATGAATTGGAATTGTTAACTGATGTAAACTGAATTCTAGATGAGAGAAAATCGGTGATCCATGCAATTATAGTAGGGTGAATGTTAAGCTGTGAAAGTTTAAGTAACAACCTGTGGTGCGGAACACGGTCAAATGCCTTAGAAAAATCTAGAAATATTGCGTCAACTTGGAACCCGGCGTCTATTAGTGCGTGTATGTCGTTAATAAATCCGGCAAGTTGTGTGTCGCATGAGTAGCCTTTGTTAAAACCGTGCTGATGCTTAAAAATAATGTTATGGTCTTCAAGGAAGTTGATGACTTGACTGTGTATGATATGTTCGAGTAATTTACAAATAGTGCTGGTTAAGGAGATGGGACGATAATTAAGGGGAGAAGCACGATCACCTGATTTGAAAATGGGTATTATTTTAGCAATGCGGCAGTCATTAGGAATACCACCAGTTGATAGTGACTGGGAAAATAGAGCTGTTAACATGGAACAAATACTATGCGACGTATTCTTTAAAATTTCATTGTTGAAACCTAGATGGTCGGCACTAGATGACATTTTAAGATTGGTTAGTAGAGATAAAACACCAGCCTCACTGATGTCTACCTCATGCATTGTGAATCCCACTGTCTGTAAAGTTGGCAATGAGTTAACGTTTTCATGGGTGAAAATTGATACAAACGTATCATTTAGAAGTTGAGCACAATCTGAATCGGGGATGGGAACACCAAAAGAATCTGTAAGAATGATGTCAGTGCGAATTGCAGGGTTCACTACACGCCAAAAGTGACGAGTATTCTTTTTTAGCATGGATGGTAAATCATGAGAAAAAAAGTTATTGCGAGTGGATTTTAGCAATGCCTTATAAGCCTTTTCACACGCTTTGTGTTTATCCTGGGCACTGGCTAGACCAGTCAGCTTAGCCTGCCTGTAAAGTCTTTTCTTTTTGTTATTAAGCCGCCGAAGCTTGTTTGTAAACCATGGAGAACTGCTTTTGCAGGAAATGGATAACACAGGAATGTAGGTGTCAATGAGTGAACTGAGGGTGGCCTCAAAGAGGACCCAGTTCTGTTCAATGGAACGTGAATGATAATCATGCAGAAATTGACCTGAAAATGTTGTTAATTCATTGTCAATTGCGTCGAAATTGGCTTTGCCGTAACACCTAATTTTCTTTTTGGTAATTATTTTTTTGCTCACGCAAAAGTTAATGCATCCAGTTATGATATCATGGTCAGCGATGCCTGCTTCATGAGTTATGTCGGATAATATTTCAGGATTATTAGTTAAAACTAAAAGAAGTTTCAGTGGATCGTGTTGGTTGACTAATAAGTTGTGTTAATGAAAAGTGAAGACAAGTGCGGAGAAAGGTATGTGCGGCCCCATCCGTGGCCGATACGGAGAGCGTCGACCAATATATATTTGGAAAATTGAAATCACCAAATATGATAATTGACGACCTCGGAAAATGCGCGCACACCTCGCTCAGCACTCGATGATACTCTTCGGAAAACGCGCCAGACATGTCGGGTGGACGGTAAAAAACGCCAATTATCACACCAAATGCTGCACCCTTCAAGGAAATCCAAATACATTCCAGAAAAGAATCGATAATGATGGGTGCGGCGATGAATTCTTCCTTTATCGCGATGAGCACACCGCCCCCTCTACGCTGTTGCCTATCACATCGAAAAAACTTGAAAGTGGATTCACTCGTAAAGATGTTGTTATCGTGTATGGCGTTGTTAAGCCAGGTCTCGGTAAGTAACACTAAAGAAGCCTGGAATGAATCGATGAGCGATGAGAGTGCAATACCATGAGCGATAATACTTGTAGCGTTGGTGTATAAAAAGAGAAGTTTGTTATCAGTGCTACAGTGCAATTTAACGGGTGAGCCAGTAGATGAAACTGAGCTTAATGAAACAAAGGAGGAGGAACGTCATTGATCCCTGCGCCGAGAAACAAGAACAGCCTGGCCTTCATTGGTGTTCCACTCGTAAACGTCATTGTTCAAGTGCAGTTTGTTGAAAACCAGACGCACTCGATCTCCGTCCTTCTTCATAGTTCGCGAGAACTGGAGAAGTTTCCGTCGCTTTTCACGAACTGCTTCCGAGTAATCTCGCGAGATGCTCAAGTTAGTGTTCTTCAATTTATGGCCGCGGCTCAGAACCAGTTCAACTTCCTTCTCATTGAAAAATTTGGCTATGATAGGCCGATTCTTCTCAGACGAAAAGCGGCCCACACGATGTGCTCTCGAAATTGACGTCACGGTAAGCCCAAGTTTTTGGTACAGAAATTACTTACGAGTCGTTCTGACTCTTCCCAAGTTTCAGACTTCGCCGAATCTGTTAAGCCATAAAAAAGAACGTTAGACCACCTAGAGCGATTTTCAAGGTCATCAATTTTTTCCTGTATGCCTACGAGACCGTTGTCACTGCTCGTGATGGACTGAGCACATGGGAGCGCTGCAACTTTCTGCTCTAGATCAAGGACACGCTTTGTCAGTTTTTCTAAGTCATTCTTTAACTCCACGTGCATTTGAAGCACCTTGTTCACAGATTCTTGAAGCACTGAATTACTAGCTTCAACACGCAAGATAGAGCCAGCCACAAGGTCTAGCTTTTCCTCTTGAGCCTTGGTCATAGGTCCAGGGTTTAGCTCGACATCACCATCCAGAACAAGCAGGCACAACAGATACGATGTACAAGCGCGAACACTTTTCAAAACATGGGGTGGCCACGACACCGCTAAAAGACAGACATCATCGTCACGATAGGAATAAGCGTCATAGTAGCTAACCTGTATAAACATCAGCGGTGAGCGCAGGATCCCAGTGGCGGTGCCGTGGCCTAGGGCGGCGTTGGAATGCGCACACTTTTGTACTGCCCGCTCAGCTGACTCAGTCCCACGTTGCCAGACGGAAAAATCTGCGGCATCCAGAAGTGGCGCAGCATCCAGGAGAGGTGAAGTGGCCAAAAACGGTATTGATAGGCCGCAGTCCGTTGACGAAAGTGCGCCGAGCCAGGGGGAGCTTGTATCGTTGTGCCATACACGCATGGGTGTCATCGGGACCGGCTGCATCGAAGAAACAGACCATGGCCGGCCCAGGGAAATCAGCAACAGGACCAGTATAAACATCAGCGGTGAGCGTAGGATCGCAGTGGCGGTGCCGTGGCCCAGGGTGGCGTTGGAATGCGCGCACTTTTGTACTGCCCGCTCAGCTGACTCAGTCCCACGTTGCCAGACGGAAAAATCTGCGGCGTCCAGAAGTGGCGGAGCATATCTTTTTGTATATCTTTTTGTTCTGCTGTATATTCACTGTGTCTCGGCGCACAATTTAAATGTCTCTGTGGGTATGAAAAGGAGCACAAGATAATTTCGGGATAGGGGTTTCCGGCGAAAACCGCCCACAAAGGTTCCCCCATAATCTGGTTGAATTAAAAACAATCAAGAAAGTCGGGTGGCTACACGAGCAGTTAATTTGACAGGACCTTGATAGCTTGCATTCACCTGCTGCTCATTGTCTTAACAGAAGTGAACATTTAAGCACCTCATTGTCTTTGAAATTTCTAATGTAGACTTGGCATGGGTTATTGTAGCTTTTCATGCTGCAGCTTTCATTTCACTTTTTGAAATAATGCTTCGCAAGAAAATGGGTTCCGACACAGCTTGGCAGATTGTATGGTCTAAAAGAAGCTTTTTAAACCACTGCCTTCCAAAGTGTTGACTGTGGTCACCTGATGTGCTGCTTTGCAATCTGCAGCGTTAACAGCCATGCAATTTCAAAACACTATTCTGATTATTGTAATGTAAAAGTTATAAACAGGGATAAAGTGCCTCAGAAAGGGTGGCCAATGTTTCTTTAGGAGGACCTATCGTCTGAAAGGCCGCCTCGTCATCCTCGGCATGTTAGTTTTAAAGTGTTAGTAGAGTGACGTCACATGCGGTTGTCGGGAGTGGCTGGTTGTAAAGGGAGAGACTTGAAGGAGAACGAGCGCGGTCACCTGATGTCTGTAAGCATGATTCCTAAGACGTGGGAAGAAGAGTGGGAGTGGGAAGGCGGGGAGAAAAGGAGAAAAAAAGAGACACCAAGAGGGAAAGAATGAACAATAAAAGAAAAAGAAGGGCCTAGGAGAGTGTTTGCGAAGCAAGAGGTTAGGGATCATTCACGGGTGTCTTTGGCAGCATGTTCTTGTGGTTTCAAAGGAGCCGGTGAGGCGGTCAGTGCTCGTGTAATAAAAAAAACCCAAAAAGACAATTGAAAGAATGACTGAGTAGCATAGCAGCAATGCGTCGGATAATTTAGAAGGAGTTAAGATTGCAACAAGGAGTCCGAAATGCAGTGCATAGGGTAGCTGGAAGGCAGCGGCATGGTCTTTCTAGGGACGTTAGTCTTAGTAGCTCAACGTAGGTGTCGTCACAGCGGTATACAGAAGTGGTAATACCCTGTGTGGCTGAGGCACCGAAGAAGGTATCCTGGCGCCTGGGACTTTGGAATGTGTTGGTGAGTGTGTTTCGAAAAAATATAATAAAGAACAGACAAATATGGGGGTGAACTGAAACTGGAATAACAAATAAGAGGGTGGCATGAGCAAAAGCGGGCAGAAGCAGATGTACATGGGAAAACTTATTTATGCGAACACATTTATGGGGATTCTACAGCCTTCCTATTGCGCTGCACTGACAGGCCCCACACATACCTACGATACATAGACGACATATTCATAATATGGGGACATGGTCAAGACAGCCTTGATAAATATGTAGGATTTCTAAATTCTTTTCACCAAACAATGAAATTCACATCAAAATCTTCAATGGAGCGCATAAACTTTCTGGACACAAGAATATACATTGAGAACTGGGACACTAATGACAATGCTGCATGGAAACCTTTTGACAAACAACAGTACCTAGAATATACAAGCCACCATCAAGCCACATTGCAAGGAAGGCATCTTTAAAGGCCAAGCACATGGCTACGTCGCATGTGTATTGAAAACAAAGACTATACATCACCTTAACGAAACCCTATCAAAGGGGAACCACCCAAAGAGTGCCCTTCAGAAAACCTGCACCGATGTAACCAAACTTGACTGAGCCGAGGTGCTCGAGCTCCACCCTAGGATCACTAGAACAGCACCTCTTCTTAGTACTAAATTCTCAAACACACTCCCAAACATGAACAAGATCCTCAATAAGTACTACCCAATTCTCACCAGCAACCAGAAACAAGATTTTTCCCGCCCTGCCCAGAGTAGTCTTCAGATGCAACACTATAATATTAAGGATATTCTTGTATGTGCCAAACTAAAAAAAACAAAGTTAGGAACCAGTCCCTGTGGCTGCCCGGGTGCTCTACATGCAAACATATTTAATATACTACTACAGTAATAAGTACAGCATCAAATTACTCGAACAAGGTAACTTCGAGTTTCATCTGCACATCAAGCAATGTAGCCTACTGTCTAGAATGTGCCACTTGGAGCAAATAATAAATAAGTGAGACAGGACAAAAATTCATAAAAGACTCAACGGTCACCGCGCAGATACAAAAAAAATTTACCTAAAGCAGTAGCCAGCCACTTCAATGAACATGTCATATGTGTGACAAAGCAAGTCTCTAAGACTACAAATTTCCGCTCACCTCTCTAGAGCAGATATATGAAATCATACCTCCTACACAAGTTTAAATGCCTACATCCAATCGGAATCAATTTAACACATAGCAACTTAGAATCTTTAAAAACTTTAAAGCGGTAACTTAAATCGGAAAGCCTCATGTCATCAACCAAGGCACAAAACACATTTTGCCACCAGCTAAAGTTAATTCTTAACCTCACATATTCCACTATTCCCAATTTTTACCTGCTTACTACCCAATTTAATATATTCTTTCATGTTTTAACGTTTATATCAACTGTATGACCCCTTGACCCATGTACACCTACCTCCGCCCGCTTTTACTCATGTCACCCTCCTATATGTTATTCCACTTTCAGTTCCCCCTTTTTTCTGTTTTGTATCATATTTTTTTAACACCCTCACCAACAAAATCCAAAGTACCAGATGCCAGGATACCTTTTTCTGCGCATCAGTCACAAGGTATCACCAGCTCTATATACCACCGTGACGATACCTACGTTGAGCTACTGAGGCTAACATCCCTAAAACACCATGCCTCTGCCTGCCAGCTACCATATGCATTGCATCCCAGACTCCTTGTCACCATCTTAACTTCTTCAAGATTACCCGACGCGTTGCTGCTACGCTACTCAAGTCATTCTTTCAACTGATGTCTTTTGGGGTAGTTTTTGTTACTCGCGCCCTGACCTCCTGACCAGCTCTTCTAAAACGGCAGAAAAATGCCGCCAATGACACTCCTGAATGCTCCCTAACCCCTCACTTCCCCAACAAGCTCCCATGCCCTTCTTTTTCTTTCTTTTTTTGCCTCTTGGCATCTCTTTTTTCTGCTTTTCTTTCGTTTCTTTTCTCGCCGGCTTCCTATTCTCACAGTCTTGTGCCACAGTCTTAGGAACCATGCTTACAGACATCAGACAGCGCTCATTCTCTTTAAAGCCTCTCCCTTTCGAACCAGCTGCCACTGACAACCGCACGTGACGTCACCTTACTAGCCCTTTAAAACTAACATGCTGAGGCTGACCAGGCCACTCGCTTTTGACGAAGATATCTCCTATCGAAACGTTGGCCAGCCTTTCTGAGGCACCTCATCCATGTTTATAACCTTTATACCACAGTGTGCTATTCCATCTGTCAGCCCCTTTCTTGATTTTGGATGTTCTGATTATTGAAGTTTGTAAGATATGGCCTATCAGCACTTTCGGCATCCTTTCAGTGGCCTCATTTTATTTAAGCATAAGAATGAGGAAAGAACTGCTACACAAAGAAAGCACCTCGTACATTAGTCGCATGTACGCTCTGATCTGGATAGCTGATCTTGTTCTATGCAAAGCATCCTAAAATTGTCATGCCTCTCGTCGGTGCCAAGAAAAGCAAGGTGCTGGGTGTCATGCGGAATTCCAGCGCTTTCTGCCAGCCTGGATTAGGAAGGACAATATAATGTGGCTGTAACTGGCATTCTTCTGCCAAGATTCAATTGTTTTATGGATCAAAGTACCAGTTACTCTTGTAGTCGCATCAACACTCTGCCGCAGATTTCATTTCCTACAGAAATATGTTTTTTAAACAGACGAGCATGAAAGATTGCTCTGTATTAGGTTAAGATGCTTCTTTAGGCTTTTTTTGCATTGAAGATGTAGGTTAGCTTAGCAAAGTAGCAATATGGAGATTGAAAAGTACAACACAAAAAAAAAATGGCAGATCCCATGCACTGTGAGAATCGCTGTACACGAAGCACACATTGTTTGCTTTGATTGACAATAATTAACGGTGATGCTAGTGGCAAGCTTGTAATTGTTTCAGCGTTTAGTCGAATACAAAAGTGGCGAGTTGATGTTAAGCGTTACCTTGCATGCACCACTTCTGTTTGTCTGCATAGTCCACAGAACACACAGGGAGATGTTTGCTTGAGGCGTTGTTGCGAGTCATTGTTCATAATCTCTGAGAGGGAATTGAGCGTTGTCATTGCCTCACATGGCGCACCGCATCATGGCAGAAATATTAAACTTTAATTGAATTATGATGCTGTGCATACTTCAATTAGGTATTGTAATTGTATGTATACAATGTATACATAAGTTCGCGGTCTGCACTACATTTCACTGTGTAGCCAAGACCCTCCTGTTCTGTGTGACGCTTCTTTCAAGTCTGGGTGTCCTCGACGTCGAGTGCACGCCTTGCTGGCACGTGTTAATGGGCTCCTTCTACACACATGGCCAACACACTGTTGAGATTCCAGCTTAAAGCGCTCTCTTCAGACTAAGGACGATTCTAATGTTTACACTATCACAGCCCAGCATCTGAATTTTTCTCGCATAGAAATTAAAACCAGCAAAGCACGTGCAATACACACTAATGGTGAAATGCTGGGGCAGCAGCGCCGGTCAGAATGTGCAGAGGTGAGCGCCAATGGTAACGTTGCAAGAAATCCAACGGCACGCATGACAAGACCATAGCAGCTGCAGCGCCCGTAATGTTGGGAGAAGAGGCAAAAAAAGCTTCACTTTAAAACATTGGTTGCCATCATTTGCAGCTAAATAAAGCTTGCAAGCCAGCCATTATACAGCTTTTACATGAAATCTTTTATGCCTATCTGGCAAATGCTAAAGTTACGACTTCCACACCAACTGCACGAGCACCAAGCAATGCTAATAAATGATAGAATGGACAAACCAGATAGCTTGCACCTTGCAGCTCTCCTGCATGCGTTAGAGACAGTGTAGCCAAATTGTGGCTCTCCGAAGTTGACAGGAATTTGGGTGGTCAAAGAGCAGACAAATTATGCGAAATCAGAAGCCATATATCCACCCCATAAGGCTTTGAGTACAGCTCCCATGTGTCTAAATTTTGCAGTTAAGCCAACCTCCCGATGAGAAGAGGCGTGGCTTTGGCTTTGGCAAAAAACATACGAAAATCCCATGTATATCTGCAAAACAATGTGATGCATGTGTATGCATTCTCACTGCAAATAAACCTGTGCTGGCTGCGCCCTGGGTAGCATGTTTGTGTGTAACATTTGCTGCATTTTGTTATCTGAAACTTTTGTTGAATTGATCTTTCACTTGAAGTGATTAGAGCATATTTCCTTCATTCATTCATTGCTAGAAATCATTGGAAAAACAATTCACTTATATATTTATTGCACTCTCCTTTTATACTGCCTGGAGAAATACATAAGTGACCATCCAATGATGCCACCTGCACCACATCCGGAGAACCACCTTGCTTCTCTGCGAAAGCACCTTTGGAGCTTTCTTTACACAAGCAGGACGCCAGGGCAAGCGAGTGGAAAAGTAAATACAGTACATGTCCATTGATGCTTTTTGAATAAAGTGTGATGATATGCTACGTAGTATGGTGCTTTACAGATTGATTCTTTATGGCATGAAAATAGCCGCATCTTGTCCACATGTATATACAGACTGTACACTTCACAAGACTCAACATCACATAACGATAGCCCGTCATGAGCTTTCGAATAGCAATGGCTGCTCCTTCAATTCATCACACAACTTGCCTTTGACGTGCTGCGCCCACGATGATATCTAACCCAGTGCCCACCGTGCAAGCCAGCGCCCACCGTGCCACCCATCCCTCACCGTACCGCCCAGCACCCACTGTGCCCAGCAACCACCATGCCGGCCAGCACCCGCCGTGCCCAGCAACCACCATGCCGACCAGCACCCGCCGTGCCCAGCAACCACCATGCCGCCCAGCACCCACCGTGCCACCCGTCACCCACCATGTCACCCAGCACCCACCATGCCACCCGTCACCCAGCATGCCACCAATACCATATTTCCACCATGATGATGGATGATGGATTCCACTATGCCCAGCATCGGGTAAATTTTCATTAGGGTAACTGTTGCAGATTTTGGAGGAAAAACTACTTCCTATCGGTGTTCTAAAATTTCTCATGTTCGCCTGACCAACATTCTTTATGTAACTGTTGAAGGTGTTCCGCCTCAGCTCTTATCGATACCGGCGAGACGACTCACCGGTACCGTTTCTGCTCTTCGTAGTGACCTGTGTTCACGACTATGGAAGGTAAAAACGCCTTATCTAGGACCTATTTTGTGTGGTGCTAATAATGCATTCATTCACCCCGACGGACAGTGTACTGTTCGTGTTCTCATCGATGGCATTCGCCACCACATTGAGTTTATCATCCTTCAAACGTGTATCAATGAACTTATACTGGGTTGGGACACCCTACATTCTGCTTCAGCCGTCATTATATGTAGAGAGGAAGTTGTCCATATCACAGATACAGCCCTTGTACCTTTTACGGTTTCTTCACCTTCATGCGTGAACTTGGCCATTGCTGTAGACTACGCCCTGCGCCCTGGTCATGAAGACGTTTTCGCCGCGAAATCCAGTCAGATGGCAGACGGAGACGCTCTAGTCGCCCTTTCTTCCCCAGTACTTCTCGCGGAATTCTCATTGCTGCCTGTCTCGTACGGTTCTCGCGTGGCCGCGCCCTTCTGTCTGCTTGCAACACGACCGCAGATCCTGTGATACTGCCCAAAGGAATGATCGTGGCAACCCTCGCCGACAGTCAACCTATCTCTATAGTCGCGCTTTGCCCTTCTTCATCGCCAGCACCAACTTCAGGTTTCGATTATTCTTTCCCTCCTCCCGCCGTTCTCGGCTCTGACCTAACAGCCGCGCAGTCAGAAGCCTTGCTGATGGTCTTGGCGAAGCGCAAAGCCCGTTTCGATAGCTGTTTCCCTGTGTTGAGCCAAATTTCTGCGACTTCACACCACATCGAAACCGATGGTTCCGCTATAATACGACGACGCCCCTATCGTGTATCGCCGTCCGAATTGTAGGTCATTGAACAAGAGGTTGCTGACATGTTTGCTCGGAAGATGACACGACCTTCATCTAGCCCCTCGGCTTTTCCCGTGATTCCGGTGAAGAAAAAAAGATGGATGCGTTCGCTTTTGCGTCGATTATCGAGCGCTTAATAAGATGCACACGCAAGGACGTATATCCAATACCTCGAAGTGTCGACGCCTTGGACACACTTTAAGGGGCGGAGTACATCTCCAGCCTTGATCTTCAATAAGGAGTGGCAAATTCTGATGAACGAGACTGACAAAGAATAGACCGCATTCGCTACACGAGACGGACTTTGCGAATTTAACGTAATGCCTTTTGGCCTTTGTAATGCTCCCGTCACAATTGAGCGCATGATAGACAACGTACTTCGTGGTCTAAAATTGAAGACCTGCCTCTGTTATCTGGGCCATATTGTCATTTTCTCGCCTAACTTCAGCCAACACCTTCATCGATTAGACGAAGTTCTCAAGTGCCTTGCAAGTGCTCGTGTCCAGATCAATAAAAAATGCTAATTTGCAAGCAAGGCAATAAAAGTATTGGGCCACGTCGTCTCAAAAGATAGCATTCAGCCTGACCCCGAAAAGATTAGTGCTGTTGTCCAATTTCTTCGCCCCCAGAAACGGAAAGATCTACGTAGTTTCCTAAGCTTGGCGTCATATTTTCGCCGATTTATACGCAATTTCGCTGCAAGAGCAGCTCCTCTACACAAGCTACTGGTTACTGGTGCCCCTTTCACAGGGACTAACGACTGCGAGTCGGCTTTTCAAGCTCTTAAGCAACATCTTACTTCCAGACCAGTGCTTCGCCACGTTGAAGATCGAGCACCCACCATACTTCATACTGACGCGAGCGCACAAGGTATTGGCGCAGTAATTATTTATTTATTTCGAAATACTTCTGCAACGTAATGCAGCCTCTAAAAAGCAAGTCACAGCATCTGCCAGCCGAACACTTTCTTCAGCTGAGCGGAACTACACCATTACAGCGCAAGAGTGCCTGGCTATCGTTTGGTCGATTCAGAAATTTCGCCCGTACTTTTACAGCCGCCAATTCACCATCGTCACCGACCATCATACTCTGTGTTAGCTGTCATCAATGAAAAACATGTCAGGGCACTTAGGACGCTGGATACTCCGCTTGCTCGAATATGACTTTACAATAACGTACAAGTCTGGGAAAAGTCATCAAGATGCAGATGCATTGTCTCGTTTCCCACTCTCGCTCTCTCCGGGTAACGCGCCGTTGTCTTCCCAACCACGTCGTTCCAATGCTACGCCTGCCTCTTGATAACGCTCCTGCACCAAGATAAACTTTCATCATGCTCTGATTTCGTCTCGCTTCAGCGGGCCGACTCCTACTGTCGAACTCTTATAGATCGCCTTAGTGGATTCACCGAACCACCCAACACCCGCTTGCTATGCCAACTTCGACAATTCCGCCTTCAAGGTGGAGTGCTACACCACTACGTTCCCACCCAACAGGTCACTGGTGGGTCCCAGTTCTACCTCGCGGCCTTCGCCTGCGAGTATTAGTGGCACTTCACGACGACATATCGGCTGGCCACTTAGGCTTCCACGTGACTTACGACCGCATCAAGACCCGCTGCTTCTGGCCTGGCCTATCTACAACGGTGGCCAAATACATTGCCTCTTGCGGGTCATGTCAGCACCGCAAACGCTCGACATCCCCTCCTGCCGGTTTACTACAACCTCGCCCTTGCCCGGGGGTACCTTTTGAATTTGTTGGAATTGATTTATATGGTCCTTTGCCTTTGATATCCTCCAGTCAGCGTTGGATTGTCACTTCAGTCGACCATTTAACAAGATATGCCGAGACTGCCCCTCTGCAATCCGGTACCGCCTCTGAGGTCGCAGACTTTTTCTTGCGCTACATCGTCTTGCGCCACGGCGCTCCTCGCGTTCTTCTCAGTGACCGTGGCAAGGCGTTTATTTCCCAAGTCCTCGAGGAAGTTCTTCGAGCCACTAATGCCATCCACAAACCTACTTCTACCTATCATCCGCAAACCAATGCCTTACTGAACGCTTCCACCATACGCTGTCTAATGTGATTTCCATGTACATCCGTCCTGACCACGCTGACTAGGATAAAATTCTTCCTTTCGTGACATCCGCATATAATACTGCTATTCAACAGACTACCACATACAGCCCTTTCTTTCTTGTGTATGGATTAACTCCTTCCACCCTATTCGACACGGAATTTTTTAGCACCTTCTTCGCCTAACGCGTCCCTTCCAGAAGATGTCGCTACCCGAGTTGCGCATTGCCGTTAAATCTCCCGGCAAGGCACCGAAGCTACCCAAACTGAGCGCAAACGTCGCTGCGACAACAAACGCCGCGACCTCCGTTTTCATCCTGGAGAGCAAGTCCTGCTCTGGACTCCAGTCCGCACTCCATGCCTCTGTGAAAAGTTCCTTCAACGCTACATTAGCCCATACACCGTTGTGCAGCAAACATTTCCAGTGATCTATCTGGTCAGCCCAGCACACTCCGTCACTGGCGGGCGCCGCTGGAATGCCGAAATTGCTCACTTCTAGTGGGTGGAGCCCTTCTCTCCCCGTTTAGATAATCTCTAATCTGCGGAAAGTGGCTGAGGAGTTCTATAGAGATTTGTACAGTACCAGTAGCACCCACGATGATAATGGAAGAGAGAATAGTCTAGAGGAATACGAAATCCCACAGGTAACGCCGGAAGAAGTAAACAAAGCCTTGGGAGCTATGCAAAGGGGGATGGCAGCTGGGGAGGATCCAAGTAACAGCAGAGTTGTTGATGTAGTGCCTGGAATATACTGGCTAGTGGGCCGTCCAGCCGCTCTTTTCAATGGATGAGCGTGGCGCCGCCTGCAATGAATGCCCACGGTGGCCGGCAGAGGTCGTTGCCATACGGGTGGAGGCAGACTGCGCGTGTCGTCTGCTTCGCACATCAGTTTCGCAGCGGTTGCGTCGGTTTCCATGTTTGCGTTCTCAGTGTTATAACAGTGTTGCGTGTTTGTTCTTGGTGTTATCAAAGAGTGAGTGTGTCGCTGTGGTGTTTGTGTGCCTGTCATTACCAGAAATATATGGCGGCGGTGAAAAAATGCCGAAGCTAAAGAGACCATGCAAGGAGAGGACCTGCTTTGTGCCGTTGTGTAAAAGCGGTTACCGCTCGAACACAGAGCGTGTATCCTTGTTCAATGCACCATCTGATGTGAAGCGGCTAGCAGAATGGGCAAGAATGATCAAGAGAATGGACAGAAGACTAGCACCATCTGCTGTGGTTTGCGAAAAACATTTCGAAAGCAGCTTAATCGAGCGCGCGTTCTCTGTCACCGTGAACGGCGTTGTCCACGAGATTCCTCGCGATAAACCGCGCCTGAAACCCGACGCCGTACCCACGATATTTCCTGACTATCCTAAGCACCTTGTGCCTAAAGTGCCAGTAAAAAGAAAAACAAGAAATCTGCGGGAGCAAGATCTAAAGCTTCCATCAAAGTGGCGCAAGCGGGGTGAGTCAGCTGCCTCTGAGATGTGCTCAGCCGTTGAGGGAGCGGAAACAGAGAGTCTCGAAGGTGTCCACCAGAATGCTGCTGTACCTGAAGAGTGCATCCCACGCAGTAGCTTTGAAGCAGCAAGCGCGCAAAATGATGGAGCTCAGTGCCTGCAAAACACTACTGAAAGTCGCCATCCGTTCAGCGACCTCTCCATTCCTGTCGCGTGGATGAAAGTGCCATCTCTGCCAGCAGAATCTGTAGCTTACGCTTATTGTGAAGCCGAAACAAATAACTTCGCCACCGTTTTCATTCAGAAAGTGGTATTGTTCGAAAAGCCTTTGCCTGAGCGACAGTCAGTAGTAGCCACGGTTTACTTGAGAGGGAGAGAGAAATCAAAACAAGTCCTTACAACTCGTGATGAGGCCGAATCCCTGATGAAGAACGTTTCCTTGACTGTTCTTTGTGGTGGATGCGGCCTAAAGCCTGCTTCAAAGAAGCACACTTCCTGCAGAGATGTATTTTGCGGAAAATGCTTGTTATCTACGAAGTCTGAAGGGGAGTCCTGCGGTATTTTCTGCAAGTACCAAAGAGTTCTAGCTCAAAACCAAGCCTGCAGGAGAAAGAAAAGGGAAAAGGCAAGCGCAGAGAAGCATGGCGAAAAGAAACACTGTAAGAACATTTCTCGAAATTTGCCAAGAACCAAGAAACGACTCGCAACGGCAAAAGAACAGGTGGCACACATCAAAGAGAAAAATGAGGCTGTTAGCGAAGAGGCATTTGAAAATAAAATTAAATCTCTTCCTCACTAACAGCAACTCGCTGTCAAGAACTGCTTGGTCACTCCAAGACGGAAGTCACATAAAGGCATGCGATACAATGATGAGTGGATCGTAGAATGCATGATGATGAAGATGCGAAGCCCGAAGTTGTATGAACATCTCCGCAGAGAAACTATTATGGTACTGCCTGGGAGAACTTGCCTGCAAAGGTATCTGCAACGCTTCAAGGGTGGCTTTGGCCTCAGTGCCAATATTTTCAATGCCTTGACTGAAAAGACGAAGGCCATGGATGTTTACAGTCGACACCGTGGTCTCGTCATCGATGAGATGAAGCTTTCAGAGCACCTAAATGTAAAATCAGCAAGTGAGTAAAGCTTCATTGCATATTCTTCGAAACTCCTGCGTACATGAAGAAGTTGGAGTGTTCTGCTAATCGCTATGATTTTCCTCAAACAAAATGTATTACGATCGAACGCCCATATGCCTAAGGTGTTCTGCAATGTGTTGCTTTTTATTGCGATATTAATTATATGAACACGTACTCCAGGTAAATTTTCGCCACCGCCGTAATGTTCTGTGTAAAGTTAAAGTGCGGTAAGATCCATTCACACCCCTGAGTGCCGTATCGTGTGCGTGCGACGGTGCGCCAAAAATTATGATGGTTTGATGCACACCGTCTTCCCGTGCGCTCTATGTTGGAGCTGACATTCAAGCGCGAGCTATAGGGGGCAGCAGGCTCCTCTAGCCCAGCCGTGGCTGCGCATAAAGCCCGCATGGCTGTTCGCGCACCGCACCTTTGCGACGGGTGCATAGCCTAATTAGGGCGAGCCGAGATGGTTTGTGGCTACATAAACGCTCTCTGTTCGCCTTGAGTTGGAGGTCGCGTAACCTCAAATTCTGGAACGGCGGTGAAGCGAGAGGCATTTCCTCCCCTCTGCATGTGCTCTAAACCAGAGTTCCTGTTCATCGAGTGCTGTCCGTCAAGAAGTACCGGTGCGCACGCGACACCGTACTTGTAAATTGAATTAGCGAATCTTTACTGTAACCTATACGACTGATAAAACTACGAAGCTTAATACGTCGTGCAGGTTAATGCTTTGCCATCGCTCTAAATTCCTCGCCTTTCATGTGAAACTGACATGTTTACATTGTTTTACTAACTACTGATATGTTCCAACCTTTCTTGAGATGTCAAAGTAAAACTAGATGTTCCTCCTGTGCTTATTTTTTACAATTAAGGCCACATTGAAGGTTTTGTCGACCTCGGGGATCATACACCTGCTGACCAGAAGAATGTGCTGGCAGACCATGGCATGGTAGTGCTGTTTCAGCCATTTACTGGTTAGCTGATTTATTTTTCTTTTTTGCTTCGCAACCGTATAATATGTAAGGCGTATGCGCTCAGAAAATACTTATACCTTTATGCAGGAAGCTGGACACAAATTCTTGGCGTTCTTGCCTCCAAGGGCAATGTGAAATCCGCGACACTGGCAAAAATCATTGTGGAAACAGCCATCCTTGCGGAAAAAGCTGGTCTCTTTGTGGACTGCATAACATGCGACGGCGCCAGCTGGAATAGGAGCATGTGGCGGCTGTTTGGAATACACGGTGAGATATCTTATTTGAGTGCAATATGCTAAGTTGTTCTTGCAACGTTGTGCTAGTACTGCAGCACACGCTTTACGATTTTTTAACTTGTGATGAATTAATCGCCAACCGTGGTGGAGCAGTGGCTTTGTTGAAGAGCGCGCTGCAAAGCCCAAGGGTGCGGGATCAAATCATTGCTGCAGCGGCAGCATTTCGACTAGGGCGAAATGCAAAAACGCCCATGTACCGCGCAATGGGTGGACGTTAAAGCACCCCAGGTGGTGAAAATTAATCCATAGTCCAGTCACCCACCATGGGGTGCCTTATAATCTTATTGTGGTTTTGGCACGTAAAACCACACAATTTTTTTTCTTGAAATTAGCTAATAACTGCTTCTCCTTAACATGTTTTCTTTATTTATTTTTACAAGGTTCTGCAAGCCACGTTCGGAGCAGCAGCAAGCACTCAGTCGATCTGAAGAGGCAGTTGTTTTTTGTGTCCGATTTTCCACACTTAATGAAGAACGTGAGAAATGGATTTGTTGCAAAAGGGTACCTGACACCAACTGGACATGTCCACAGTGGTATTGTTCAAGCAGCTTTCGAAGCAGATCGGGAAAGTGTTACACTGAAAGTGATGCCGAGCATTACAAATGCGCACATTAAGCCGAAGCGTTTCGAAAAAATGAAGGTGGACATCGCGTTTCAGCTCTACAGCGATCAGGTCATCAAAGGACTATTTGTGTACAGGGAGCGCGTTGAGTCTTCGTATGGGACTGTGCAGCCGACTGTACATTTTGTGAAAGAAATGAATCGCCTGATTCGTGTCATGACATCACGGACAAGCGGAAAGGCGCTCAAGCCTGGAAGTCCAAACATGCGCGTTTTGAAAGGGTTTCTTGAATATTTGCGAGAGTGAGAGCAGCATGCAAAACCGGCTGATGATGGTTTTCTTACAGAAAGCACAGCTTCTGGACTAAGGGTTACCATCACAAGTATCCTTAATCTGTTGTCCTACCTGTCATCTACCGTGGGCTTGAAATATCTTTTAACGTCCCGCTTAAGTCAAGATAAGCTAGAAAACCTTTTTGGAATAATTAGACAATCATCAGGCTGCAATGACCATCCAACAGTTTCGCAGTTTCTCGTGACTGTCAAGTTACTGGCATTTTATAATCTAGCCAAACCACCCAGAGGAGGAAACTGCCCACCAGACGTGGTCAGAGCACTGCTCAATCCAAATGAGTTGTGTGCAACAACAGGCAGCAGCCTACTGGACAGGATAGACGGCCTTCTTGACCGCGGAAGTATCAATGAAGCTGAGGATGTCATTCAATCTCTTGCGTCCAGTGGTGAACATGAAGCTTACACAGAAAAAAGGAGCAATAGCGCTTTGATATACTATACTGCAGGTTATGTTGCACGAAAAATCATTGCCAAAAATTCTTGTCCCCAGTGTGCAGGCTGCCTTTGCGTAAGTAAAGCAGAAGCTAGGGCCGACGTTGCTTCATATTTCACAACCCATTTTGACAATGGAGGCCTTGCCTATCCTAGTCACGCCTTGTCAACAGCTGTGAAGGCCATGGAAGATGCATTTACTGCGTTCTTTAGTAAAAACAAGTTGCATGTAGCGAGTCTAGCTGATTTTTCAAGTCAGCTGCAGACACCGGCCTTTCCACAACTAGGGTGCCCAGAGCACGAAAAAGCAACTTTGACCGCAGTTGTAAAGCTCTATGTTCTTTTGAGGTTTCGTATTTTTGCAAAAAGCATCAACAAAGAGAGGGAAGCGCAAAAAAAAAAAACGGCAGAAGCTCCTTAAACTGTGTCACTGCAACTAGATCTATCTTCATGTATGTGTGCTTTATCTCATCTAGTGCAGTATTGTGCCTCCGTTTGACTGTTCTTCCACTTGAATAAAATCTTCGTTACGCTTAAATAAAAGCTCTGTTTCCTATTTTTGTTCAAGTACCTCAGACATAGAAAGAAAACTGCACGTGTTTACCAGCTTTAAGAAATTTATATAGCACACGGAACACCAGCAGTCCATTTTACATATATTGTGCCAGGGCACTACCCCCGGCGGCAAAAGCGCCGTCCCGGAGCGACTAAAGATCGGACTCGGAAGCAGTGTAGTAGGCCTTGAGCCTACTGACGTGTACGACATCACTAGATGCCAGAGGAGAGGACGAGGTTGAACCCACAGGAGCAATTTCGTAAGTCACAGGCGTCACCTGGCGCAGCACGCGGTAGGGCCCTGTGTATCGCGAAAGGAGCTTCTCTGAAAGTCTGACGTGACGAGTGGGCGACCACAGGAGCACGAGCGCACCAGGCGAAAACTGTACGTCACGATGTCGGGCGTTGTACTGGCACTGCTGAGTGGTTTGTGAGGCCGTCAGTCGAGCACGGGCAAGCTGGCGTGCATGGTCGGCGAGGGCGATGGCGTCGCGCGCATACTCGCTTGTGGAGACCGCAGCAGGAGGAAGTGCCGTGTCTAAGGGCAAGGTAGGTTCGCGACCATACAGTAGATAAAAGGGAGAAAATCCAGCTGTGTCGTGCCGGGAAGAATTGTACGCAAATGTTACGTAAGGAAGGGCAATGTCCCAGTCGTGGTGGTCCTTGGAAACGTACTTGGCCAGCATATCGGTAAGAGTACGGTTTAACCGCTCTGTCAGGCTATTGGTTTGAGGATGGTATGAGGTAGTCAGCTTGTGTTGAATAGAGCAGGAACGCACAATGTCGGCGATAACTGTCGAGAGGAAGTTACGACCACGGTCAGTAAGCAGCTGTCGCGGGGCGCCATGCACTAAGATAATGTCACGCAAGAGAAAGTCCGCGACGTCAGTGGCGCAACTGGTAGGGAGAGCTTGCGGGAAAGCGTATCACGTGATAGTTACTTTAACGTGGTTTAGAAGCATTTTAAAGCTTACAAGTTGTACACAAAATGCGTGTTAGACTAATTTGTAATTTAGTACGCTTCGCATTATACAACGAGCGAACGCTGTGGTGGCGTCATCACATCCATTCACCGGCCGAGCATGGCCTAAGCATCTTAGAGGCCCAGTGTAAACGAGCTCGTACAACGAGCTTGCAGTGCGCGACCTACTGATCAGGCTCGACGAAGGCCACTATTTCTTGGCTAGTTCTGTTCCTCCGTGAGAAATCTTTCCGTGCACCCCGTCAGACTTCCAGTAGCTTCGGCGACCTTACAGATCGCAACGCGCTCCTACTGTTCACGGCGTAATGCTGAAGAAACAGCTTGTCCGGTGTTCTTTCTGTGAGTGCGCTGAGTTCCTCCACTCTGCGTGACTGCTAGCGTCACGAAAATTACATAGTGCGTGCAAAAGGAAGAGAGCCTATGTAGCTACGATGCGACAAGGAGGTGCCGTTGACGATGTAACTCGGAACCAACACAGGGAAGGAGGCATCGCCAAACTGCAGATAAGCATATTTCTACTGTTTATTATTTAGCATAATATTAGAGCACGGATTAAGTCACTTTCGTAGTAACGAACTGAATGTGCAGCATTGTAAAAAAGACACTGAGAACCAATGAGTGTTCATGCTTTTACATGCACGGGAGCCCACGAAAATTGAAAGGTGATCGCGTTTACCCGAGCTTCGACGCCATCCCATGCCACATTCATGTCATCAATCAGGAAATTGAAAAATCTGCAGAGCACAAGAAGATTTTTACATGGCTTCATTTATAGTACATATGCATTTTGATTCTATGATACACATACAGTCATAAACGTTTGACGTAGTAGTTCTGCGGAAGCCCGCAAGGTGGAGAGAAGAATTATAAAGGGAAAATCAGACATCCACCCGTTCGTAGCAATTGCTACAAAGGAAACCCATACAGGTTGCTCGAAAGAAAAGCCTCAGAGTTGAAGAAAAGTTCGTCCTGGTCCGGGACTCGAACCCGGGACCACCGCCTTTAGGGGCAGCCGCTCTACCATCTGAGCTAACCAGGCGGCTAGCAGATGGCAGGGCGAAGTCGAATTTGTCGACAACCCACGAAGCAAAGGCAAGTCTTTGACATAGTAGTTCTTCGGAAGCCCGTAATGGAGTTGTCGACAAATTTGACTTCGCCCTGCCATTTGCTAGCCGCCTGGTTAGCTCAGATGGTAGAGCGGCTGCCCCGGAAAGGCGGTGGTCCCGGGTTCGAGTCCCGGACCAGGACGAATTTTTCTTCAACTCTGAGGCTTTTCTTTCGAGGAGCCCGTTTGGGTTTCCTTTGTAGCGATTGCTACGAACGGGTGGATGTCTGATTTTTCCTTTATAGTGATAAACGTTGTGCGTAATAGAGCACAGGAAGCACACTACCTTGGGAAATATCGAGACTATGCAACTATATTAATTCGCCACTAGCAAAGTGGAATACGAATCAGAAAAGGGGTCAAGCAAGGATACAATATCACCTAGGAGCTATTCACAGCGTGGTTAGAAGTATTCGAACTATTACACTTAGGCGGACCTAGTGTGAGCATTGGAAGGTTGAATAATATGGAAAAGATAAAGGTAGCCTTCACTAGCTTGGGGAGATAGGAGAAATTCATGGCTGACATTCAGCCCACAGGTTCTATGGAAGAGTATCGTTATCCAGGGGAAATATCAATAGCAGGTGCTGATCTAAACCAGGAAACTTATACAAAAATTTTATGGATTAAACAGCACATCATGATCGCCACGTTACCGGTATCCTTGAATAAAATTCAGAATCCTTCCATTCTACCGGTTATAATATATGGGACGTAAACCTGGAGGTTAAAAAAGAAACTTGAGAAGTTGAGCATTGTGCAGAAAACGAAGTAACAAAAATGGTTGGATATAGCATTAAGGCAGGAATACAGTGGCGTAATAAACCGTGGTAACTGATATATGCTAGTTGAGATAAAAAATGGAGTTTGCGGACAGGCCACGAACGTCTTCAATCACTTGTTGCCAATTCATAACAGGTGATTACATAAGCGTGACAGAATTGATGTCAAGGAGAGAGAACTGCAGCTGAGGATAGTAGAAAATTTTACCTTGGCGCTTCATGACATCTTCACGCACACCGAGTTCTGCAGAGCGTTGGGTCTGCATTGTTCGACTGCTAAGGAATTAGAGCCCCATTGTGAGACGAAAATATATGATTTGTCCATCAAGAATAACGCTGACCCCCCCCCCCACCCCCCGAAATATACACTCAACCTGTGGCACATGCCCCAACAGGGAACACAGCAAACACTCGGTAGTATTTTCTTCAAGCAAGCCAGCACACTAAGATTCTCAATGCATTTTCATTTCGCCACATATGCATAAGCACAACCGGCTTGGCGCAACATCCGCATCTCGCGCTGCAATGAATTGTTCAATGCCTCGCTGTTTCATAGTGCGGCCAATAGATGACACGTGACCAAAATTCAGCATTATGCATACTTAGTAACTTGACCAATGAAGAACCCCAAGTTCTTTATCAGATTAGCATTCATAGGGTATTTCACACAATTTGTGATGTCCATTTATCTATTTATACTTAACTAATCTCTTTCCCAAGAAAGTGAGCCATTTGGAAGGCACCCTGACAGACAAGTGGAACCACCGGCAAAAAGTCAGCAACCAGCGAAAAAGTGAGTTATCACAGGCAGCTGCATGTGAGATGTGGATAGCACAAAATTTGACTCGGCTACATAGAATCGACAAATTTGGCAATATCGTGTGCCTAGACATTGCTTCAATGCTAGTCACAGTAGCGCTGACATTGAAGGCGCCTTAATTCCTACGTACGTTCCGTCGACAGACTCGACTACGTTCGTTATCTTCTCGCGAGGTAGGAAGCGTTCCTTTATATATACCCGCGCAGCCGCACTCGTCGGGAAAGTTAGCCACCGCTTACGCACTCCCGCATCGATAAGCGCGTCAGACACATATCTGACACAGCGGCTCACAGTAGTTTGATGACGTCCAATGTAAGGCTTGGGGCCAACGCTTCCCTGAAAACTCCCAGTCCCGTAGAAACGGAGGGCGCAGGAGTCTTGCTCTTCGACGGTGAGCGAATGAAGCCCGCCACGCTGTCTCCGCAGACGAGTCTTCGCCTAGCTCGTCACAAAGCCAGCGCAGTGATGTCTTCGACAGGCGAAAATGACACTGGAACTCCACGTCAGTGATGTGCGTGAAAGGGTCCAGACGGTCCTACTGACGCTCGCTGCCGCTGGATGCAATGACACAGGCTGCTGCTGCCGCCACCATGTTCCCGAGTTGAACTCTGCGGGGGTTTCGCGATGTACGAGTTTAGCACGAGTTCGCCTGTCAATCAAAACCAGAGGTCACGGCCCGCGCGAGGCATGTAACTCTTGTGTGCGCACCCACCACGATTGGGCCGCGCCCAACTTATTTTTTCACAACAGCGACGCATTGCCGAGCTGAGAGGCATCAACAACCTTGTCTGCCGACATAAAACACGCACAACGCACTGTCATCGGCGATGTACTGAGCAACATTATCAAAAACAAAGCGTTGACTGTCACTGGCGTTTGCATATATATTCTCGGGCTGAGATGGCCCCACAACACGGTTTCATTGCCTGCATTGTGGCGAGGTAGCGCACAGTAAATAATTATCGGCACGTCACTGTAGCTGCTTGCAAGGCGTCGATGCGCCGGGGTGGACGACGATGCTGAGGAGCGCGTATCGCAGTAATCGTTTGAGGTGGCTGCTCTGTCATCGGTGATGTATCGGAGCCACAGCGTCGTAAACACGATGAGTGTCCGAGAATCGCTCGCTTTTCTACACCCAGTGCAATGACATTTATTCATCACAAGCACTGCGCACTCAACAGTTCCAACACCTTCCTCGGTTCGAAGTCTCATTTCATAACTGCACACAAGAGCTGTCGCCTGCTAAAATGCGATTGCTGCGGTGTCGTTACAATATTCATCTGCCATCGCTGTGGCTCCACCAGAGATAATCCACAAGCACCTTGGTGTGCACAACACACTGAAATACTGCGTACATGTGCTCATAGGCTACTTCATTGGGCAAGCCATGACAAGCGATGAATTGTGTACCTGGGAAGCGGGCACTTTTTTGCAATGTATCACAGAGGCTTCGCGCACGAACATAAACTGGTACAGTTTCACTGAACTGCGTAACTACGGTCCCTAAAATAACGTACCACCGTTTTACAGCGAGAGCCGTTGCTCCCGTATCTATGACTAGTGTGGGCCTTAAATGGGGGCCTTAATACCCTAGTGAAGCGCTGCGTTTCTATTACCCCAATAGAGAAAGAGCGGTCATGACTGACTTTATTGAGAATAGCACTGCAGCGCTCTAGGCGACTTCTCACCGTATGAACTCCCTCGTGCGTGCGACCTCCCTTCAATGTATCCGCTTGTAAGCTTTCGCCTCACTGTCGCCACTCGCGGCAAGAAGTGCAAAATTTAATCATTTGCTCGATCTCCGTTTGTCATCAGAAGTTTCTAGCATTCAAAACGGGAAACAGATACTTAAAGAAATAAAAATGTTCGTTCTTTTATTTGTTGTATCTTAACGTATTCGTTTGAGCGAAAGTGTAGGTGCAAGAATGCGCCGCATGTACCCTGCTCGCAATCGACGGAGAATAGAAAGACATTGCCCGAAAGTGGAGGCACGCCCTTACGCGCCCGAGAAAGGAGTGTCAAGCGGCACACTGCAAGTGTGCCGCTTGACACGCTTTTCGGGACAGTCACGGTATTGCGAAGTTGCGATAATACGTTGATAAAATTACGCGGCGCAGGCGCGTTTAGCTGTGCAGCCTTCAGCGCTTGCAACGTGGAAGCAGTGACATGCCGCGTGGAACGTGGAAGCAGCGACATGCCGCGCAGGGCGCGCTCATGTTGTCATACGCGGCTTTTTGTCTACATATGTTTTTGCCTGTAGCTTTTGTGCGTTCCGCGCTATCTCGGTTCACTGACTGCCGTTGAGCAAACTCGAGTGAACGAGAAACTCGGTGCATCCTGCATAACACCCTTTGTTGGCCTCCAACAATTGACACGCTGCAGAATCTTTACTTTTAAATATGATTGCTGTATCCTGAAACCTTGCTTCGCATAATTTCTTATTCTCATTCTCGCCGGCCTTGGAATGAAGCGCCAAATTTGTACCCTAATCATTTTTAATGAAAGCTTACGCTCCCGCAGGCGTTCATTAATACATCGGCCAGTTGGGCCGATATACCCTTTCTCACAGTTCAGTGGTATGCGGTATACGACCTCTTCTTCAAACTTCACAAAAGGGTTTGTATGTTTAATAGAACACCCTACTTAGAGTTATCAGAACCAATCAGGCTGCACAAAGTAGCAAGATTTCGAGGCGGTGAAAACAACACAGGAATCTTGTATTTCACGGCGCATGTTTTAAATTTATGCGCCACTTCATGAGAATACAGTATCGTCAGTGGTTTAGCTTTCTTTTCAAATGTTTGGCCTTCTTTACTGCTTCTTCTTTCACCTTTTTTCAATAGCGGCTCCGAAGCTGCGCTTAAAACCAAACAACGCAAGCCAGCCTTCCTCAAGTACAAAATCTGTTCGTCAAAGCTTGCTTGTGCCTTATGACAGCTCACTGAGTGGGCATGGAAGCACAATCAAAAAGCGGGACACGCGCTTCCTCTTGTTAATTTTGCAGGTTATCGGCATGTTCCTGGACTGTCATGGTATGCATGCTACGCCCTTCTTCAGCACCAGCATCACACCTGCGCATGCGCCCGAAGACTGCAGCGGTGGAGCGCAGCTGACATCTACGGCTTTCATCGTCATCACCATCATCATCATTCGGAATACGCCCACTGCAGAGCAGAGCCCTCTCCCCTACTACTCCAAATAGTCCGGTCGTCTTCTAATTGAGGTCACGTCGTCCCTGCAAACTTCTTAATCTCATTCGCCCACCTAACTTTCTGCCGCCCCTTGCTATGCTTCCCTTCTCTTGGAATCCAGTCCGTAACCCTTAATGACCATCGATTAACTTCCCTCCTCATTACATGCCCTGCCCAAGCCCATTTTCTTCTTGATTTCAACTAAGATCCAATCTGCTCTCTTCTTATCCCTTAGTGTTACACCCACCATTCTCCTTTCCATAGGTCGTTGCGTCGACATCAATTTGAGTAGAACCCTTTTCGTTAGCCTCCTGTTTTCTGCCCCGTAGTTGAGCACTTGTAAGACATAGCTCTTGTACACTTTTCTCTTGAGGGATAATGGCAACCTCCTGTTCATGATCTGAGAACGCCTGCCAAACGCACCCCAGCCCATTTTTATTCCTCTTATTTCAGTCTCATTATCCGGATTCGTGGTCACTCATTACCTGTCCTAAGTAGATGCATACCCTTACCACTTCCAGTGCCTCGCTACCTGTCGTAAACTGTTGTTCTCTTCTCCCCCCCCCGAGACTGTTAAACATTACATTAGTTTTCTGCAGATTAATTTTTAGACCGGCCTTTCTGCTCTGCCTGTCCTGTTCAGTGAGCATGCATTGCAATGGGTGCCCTGAGTTACTAAGCAATAATAATAATAATATTTGGGGTTTTACGTGCCAAAACCACTTTCTGATTATGAGGCACGCCGTAGTGGAGGACTCCGGAAATTTTGACCACCTGGAGTTCTTTAACGTGCACCTAAATCTAAGCACACGGGTGTTTTTCGCATTTCGCCCCCATCGAAATGCGGCCGCCGTGGCCGGGATTCTATCCCACGACCTCGTGCTCAGCAGCCCAACACCATAGCCACTGAGCAACCACGGCGGGTTTACTAAGCAAGGCAATATTATCAGCGATTCGCAAGTTACTAAGAGATTCCCTATTAACTTCTTCTTCCCAATGCAGGTGTCTGAATACCTCCTGTAAACACGCTGTGAATAGCATTAGAGCGATCGTATCTGCCTGCCTGACGGCCTTCTCTATTGGGATCTTGTTGCGGTCTGTATGGAGCACTGCGGTGGCTGTAGAGCCAATATAGATATCTTTCACTGCTTCCTTTGCTAGCTTTCATGGTATAAATTATGGGGTGTTACGTGCCAAAACCACTTTCTGATTATGAGGTGCGCCGTAGTGGAGGACGCTGGAAATTCCGACCACCTAGGGTTTTTTAACGAGCACCTAAATCTAAGCACACGGGCGTTGTCGCATTTCGCCCCCATCGAAATGCGGCCGCAGTGGCCGGGATTTGATCCTGCGACCTCGTGCTCAGCAGCCCAACACCATAGCCCTGAGCAACCACGGCGGGTAGCTTTCATGGTTGGAGTCGAGCATGAAATAGGTGGTAGCTGGCCCACGCCCTCGTCCAACTTATCCACGCTGAAGACGTCGTTGAAGGGAAGAGCTGCTTCCCGTTGTGAACGAGGAATATGAGATTTATTTACAGTATCTACATCAGAACGTTAGAGTTCATCAGTCTAACATGACTGAAAGAGGAATGCACTCTGAGGAGCCGCCAACGGCTCCTTAAATACACAATGTCCTCCCTAGATCCCTAGGTTAGGGATAACAGCCGTTGAACCTCTGACCAATTCGGAGCGTTTAAAGTCATCGTAGCTGACCCGCCTTTCAGGGGGAGGGTTTACACACACAGGTTTCACTGACTACGCCGAGGTGAGCTGGTTCTCGCAGACACGTTTCTTACACCGAGCTGGCGCCTCTTCATCCCAGTGTTGACTCCCCAGATAATGGCCGCCGCGTCCGTCCATGACTTCTAAGCCCCCTGAGATGGCGGCAAGACGGCCGCAAAACATCTCCTCCCAGGATTTCCACCCCTTCTAACAAGCCATGGCGGCCACGGCGAATCCACGAACAATAGTTGATCCCGCGGGCGCGTTTAGTCATAGCGGCGCCGAGGGGTGTTGATGCGGCATACCGTCGTCCCTACCAAACGAGGCGCCGCGGAGGTGGGGAAGGCTTCCATGGTCGCTTCTGGGAAGCTCGCCACCCTCTCAGCTGCGGCTGGCTGGGAAAATTTTGTAGGTCGGTACCCTTGCAGGCTGTTCGTAAGAGCTCCTCCATGTCCCGGAAAATCTCGAATGGTCAGCGCTGATAACAGCTGGGCAGGAAGAGTATGGCTGGTGGCAAGGGGGGATGCTTTGGCTCGCAGCGACCAGCTGTGAAATAGTGACACCACCACAAAACATTCAACAAGGACAGGCAACTGCAAAACGAACCCCACAACAGACTTCTGCGCCGAGATGAAGTATCTTCGATCTCACTTTAGACCCGCTAGGCTTCAACTAAAACAGAAGTTCGGAAACAAAAAATGCTGCATTTCGCTACTGCGATTTGATAGGAATTTCGTGCTGACAAATTGGGCAATCATGGAGGGAGTCCTGCTAAATAAGATGGGATCTTCTTGGCTTAACAAAATTAACAGTAAAAACCCCAAAATTTAGGCGGGATCCCAAAACTCAGAATTCAAATTAGCCTGCTCAAACCATCCGCACTGCTATGGAACTTTACCTTCTTATATCTCACGGAGAAGTTGCACTCTTGGAGAGTGTGGTTCCATCGGAGCAAGCGGCCATTTTTGTGTGACATTTGATTGAGCTACGTCAGAGGACAGTGGTCTGTCTCGAAGATGAACCTCGCTCCATACAAGTAACACAACAACTTCTGGGCTGCCCAAACTAAACAAGCACATTCCTTTTCTGGAGCGCTGCAGGCTTCCTCTCTTACAATTAGTTTACGGCTGGCATAGAGGATAGGATGTTCCTCGTTACCGTGGCCGACCTGACTAATTACCACTCCCATACCCCTGTCGCTTGCGTCATACTGAACTATGAATTCCTTTGCGTAGTCTGGTGCGCGAAGCACAGTACGTGGAACCAATAGCGTTTTCAAATTTTGCGAAGCCTTTTCCTTGTCCTTATCCCAGTGCACGCTATTGGGTGCTCCCTTTTGGAGGGCATCCGTTAAAGCACTTGCCATTTGCGAGTAATTCTGAATGTACCGGTGATAGTATCCCACAACTCACGAAAATGAACGAATGTCTGTTTTCGTGCGTGGCTGGGAAAATTCTCCAATCGTAGATATTTTCAACTCGGCCGGCCGTCTCGTGCCCTGGCCGAGAACATCGCCCAGATAAGTAACATGTGAACAACAAAATCTACACTTCTCCGCTTTCATCGTTAAGCAGGCTTTCCTCAATCATGGGAACACCTGCTTGAGGTGCGATACTTGTGGTTCCCAGCTGTCTGAACAAATTGCTACATCATCAACATATGACAAGGCGAACTCCTGCAAGTCCTTTAGGACCATATCCATTAACTTAGAGAAGCTAAACGGCGCGTTCTTCAGCCCGAAGCTGAGTGCCAGAGGGCGAAAAGTGCCTACAGGTGAGATGAATGCGGCACAGTAGCTGGCACTTTCTGAAAGAGGAACTTGCCAGTAGCCACGCACGACATCTATAGTTGAAACGTATTTAGCAGGGCTAACTCTTTCAATTCGCTCCTCAATGTTGGGTTTCTAATACAGATGATCCCTACAGTGATGGAATTTGACTTCCTTTAGTGAGCACACGGACGAGGGTCCTTGTTAGGGGTTTCTACCAGTATTAGCGATGACGTGTAGTCACTCTCAGCGGGCTCAATACCTCCCAACTCTAGCATGCGCTGTATCTCTGCCTCCATAATTTCTCTTTGTCTTGAAGACACCCTGTAACGCTTTGATCTTACGGGTTCAGTTGATATCAGCTCTATTTCATGCGTTATTAGTTCGGTTCTACCCGGCCGATCGTTCAATCTGTCGAGATATTCCCCTCACACCCCTTTTAGCTCGTCTAGCTGCTCGGGTCTTAGAGCGTGCGAGCTTACCGAATGTTTTACTACTTCTTCTACGGTGATTTCAGAGTTGGAGGTCGCCTTATACTCATTAAACTTGGTACTAGCGTCATCCTGTTCCTTGATGGTACAGTTAGCGATTCCACTCCGCTCGAAGTATGGCTTCATCAAATTGCAGTGGTATATCCTCACCTCCTTCCTGCGACCGGGCATTTTCAGAGAATAGTTCGTATCTAAAAGTTTGTACAACACTTTAACGGGCCCGTCCCAGTGAACTTCAAACTTGTTCTTTCTTGAAGATTTCAAGATCATTACCTGGTCTCCGGCGTTAAACGCACAAAGCCTCGCATTCTTGTCGTAATAGAACTTGCCGTTCGTTTGAGCTACTCCCATGTTCTTTTCAACTAGTTCTTGGGTTGTACCTAGCCATTCCAGTAGATTTAGCACGTATTCTACCAGTGTTGGACTCTCTCCTCTTTCCTCCCACATCTCCCTTAACATTCTCAGCGGAGAACGGAGTGTCCGCCCATACGCTAGTTCTGCTGGCGAGAACCCTGTAGCCTCATGCGGAACCGTTTGCAATGCAAAAAAAAGTAGCCGGAAGACAATTCTCCGAGTCCTCCTTGTGTTCGTAACAGAGCACCCGCAAAACTCGCTTAAGCACTGAGTGCCACCTCTCTACACTATTTGAGTGAGGGTGATAGACGGAACTGTGTATCAACTTTACCCCGCACTTTTGCAAGAATGTGGAAGTCAGTGTGCTGTTGAATACTGACTCTTGATCCACTTGAATTGCGGCTGGAAACCCAACTCGTACAAATACTGTCAAAAGCGCGTCTGCTGCTTCGGTGGAGCTGAGCTATTTCAGAGGGAATGCTTCTGGAAACTTTGTAGCCGGACACAGCATGGTAAATAAGTACCTGCAACCCGACATTGTCTTTGGTAGAGGCCCTACCGTGTCTATCACAAGTCGTCTGAAAGGTTCTGATATTAAGGGCATTACTTTTAGTGGAGCTTTCCACGTTTCCCCTGGCTTACCCGAGCGCTGGCAGCCGTCGCATGATCTTACAAAATTTTCTCCGTCTTTTAAAGAGCCAGGTCATTAGTATTCCATAATCAATCTTTCCTTTGATTTGTTTGTGCTTATGTTGCCAAAGCACTCATTTCCATGACAGAGGCTCAAAAGGTCATCACTGTACATAGTAGGTACCACAAACTGATCTAGAATCCTACCCTACCGGTCTCTGTAGTGCCGATACAACAATCCTCCTCTCTCTTGTATCGTCACGTTGCGACTAGCAATGCCTTCTTTAGCTGTGTGATGTAATTTAGCTAAGCTGTCATCTTTCTTTTGCTCGGCTGCCAGTGAATCTCTGTCCGCACGTAAGAGCTGATCAAAGTTCTTTGAAGCCGGTGATAGTAACGACCCTGTCTCAGTTGCGAATGCGTCAGCTGGCTCTTCCTGCAGGCGTGAACTTCGACACCATAGTGATACGCTCGCTCTGAGCTGGTCAGCTGACAGGCTTTCCTCAAACGTCTTTTCGTCCCTCAAGCCTAGCTCGGATTCGGTTACTGAAGTTACCTCTTTTGCTACTTCCGCTGAAGCAGCATTTGCATTTTCAGCCGAAAGCGACGCGATTTTACAAGCTTGGCCTCGCGTCAACGCTTTTACCACACCCTCTCCCAGTTTAAGCCCTTTGTCACGTACACTCTAAAAACAAAGAGAGTTCCGGGCACTCTCTTTGAGAGAGTAGCTGCTTGCCCCATATTTCACTCTCTTTTCGAGAGTACATCGACCCTCTTTGAGAGAGAGTAGGTCAACGCTGCGGAAGAGTACTAGCAAGGGATTGCTAGTACCCTTCCGCAGAGTGATAATACTCCTCCCACAGGGAGTGCTAGTACTCTTCCGCAGAGTACCGATACTCTACCCGCAGGGGTAATAGTACTCCGACAGACCGAGTACTTCCACCCCCCCAAACAGAGTGCTTCTACTCCTTCAGAACAGAGTGCTAGTACTCTTCCCAATACCCTCTTAGCCAAGTCCTGGCGACGCATGCAGGCAGGAAATCAGATCAAATTAGGACCGCTGATATAATGTTACGTGGTCGTGACGTCAAAGAACACAGTAGCAATACTGCGAAAGGCAAAACAAGCTTTTATTGGGCGAACCTATGCGCATAAAACAGGCTACACTTAAAGCACAACGAGAGCGGCGAACACAGTCGGCGATCGTCGAAAATCGGATCAGCGGGTCAAGCGTGTCGGCTTTTATACAGCAGTCGTCGAACGTTCCAGACTAATCGTTCGGACCCGCGTGCCTTCCACAAAGTTCTACACCATTCGCGTCACGCGATGAAATCAGATAACACAAGGTTCGGCGACAACAGACAGCCGGATAAAGCATCGATAATATTCCAGAAATTTCGGATACATGCAGGCGCGTCCCGCACTGCGCGATAACATTTGTTAGGTGGCGAAACGTGGTCGCCCGATAAAGATAAGTACACGCGTCAATATTCTTCCCTAGGCAGCTCCTCAGAGACAGTGGGCCAATCCCAAGCGGCCTTCACAATAGGCGTGAGCAAAGTTTTGCAGGATATTAAAGTCATTTCTCCTGGCAATTTGCTGCCTACCACGAGGCGTGACTGCTCTGAAGTGGCGTGTACGTATGCATGCCGAACGCCACGGCGGAGAAAGAAAAGGTAATTAACACTTAATCCGCAATTATCTTGGCAGATTTCACAATCAGGAGTCACATAATCTAATTAGAACACAATTGTCAAGGGAACCACATACTTATGAAGAATCACACAATGCTCTATACATCACGTGGATTTGAACCCGCGTACACTCGCATCTATACATTTCAAAGCACACATCCTAACCATTACACCACAGCGCCACCACGCCCAGCCATGTTCTTTTAGAGGTTATATATATACCAAATGTATTTGAGGAATCGGCTGCGGTGGTTTCTCTGCAGTGCGCTGTGCTGTTGTGTACTGGAATACGTTTGCGTTTGCACCATTTCCATTCCTTGCTACGACTAACGAAGGAAGACAACGTAGACGACAACGTGAGAACTATTCACGGCTTGTCGTCACCGCAGGAAAACAACAAATGTGCCGTTCGGCTCACGATCGAGTGCTTCTACCGTCCATGCATTATATGTTCTCCGAAAATACGCGGATACAAAGTATCGCGCCAACGATCTACGTATGTGAATTTAATTCGCGCGTATACCGGTGAGCATTTGTTTATTTTTTCGCTAGTTCCATTCGTATATGGTCAACTTCGACGCCAGTACCAGGCATTTCGACGTGCCTCACGCTGCCGTGTAGGCGTTCTTTTCAAGTGCATTAGTTTAGAGTTTTGTTCAGTCCGCTGTGAGCTGTTGTCCTGCATTAGCAGTGGATCGTTAGAGTTTTGAGGAGCATGCATTCCAGCACTTGGAGACTGCTTGTGCTCGATAGCCGCGTCACATGCATTGGCACGCATGTTTAAATGACTAATGTGTCAAATTGTTACGCGTGCACTGCTCGTATCCTGTGGCAGTGCTCGTTCTAAAAGCTTCGAAGACCATCTACACTCATGCGTGTGTTCAATATATATGCACAGGAGGGACTGGCCGGCTAGTTGGTTGAGCATTTTAGAAGAAAAAACAGCGCAACACAAGGACGACGCAAAAACATGGACCACACCACGAAGCGCTGGTGTGGTTGATGCTTTTTTTCGTCCTTGTGCTTGCGCTGTCTTCTTCCACGGTAGACGCACACCATAGGTACGCGAAAGTTTAGGAGCATAGGGGGTTAACTTTGTTTTCCCCGTTTCCTCTCAGTGTCAATGGCACAGTGCGTTGCCCGGAATTGTGCACACTTACCCCCATATGCAGAAATGTATCATGACTTGAAGCCCATGCTGGACTTGATCTTAATGACGCAAGTTGTGAACGCACGAAAAGAAAGGCAGTGATCGTCTTGGGGGAAGTTCGCAGCAGGCGTCGTTTATATCAAGTCAAGCATGAGCTTTGTATTAAGATACATTTCTGAATACGGGGGTTAGTCATTTGTTTCTCACAGAACGTGTCGAAGAAATGCCCACCAAAATGAGGCACATTCGTAAACTTTACTAGGCAATACGATGCTCCATAGAAAAAAAGGAGAGTGGTATTAAAAGCTTTCAGTAACTTTCTTTACGCCAAAATGGTTGCGCTCTCGTGGCTTCAATGTACAGAGATTGTGCAGCGTTAGCTAAAAAGCATGAATTTCCGAACTCCATGCCAAAATATGCTTGTAAAATTATTTAGGTACTACAATGCCGGGTTTGTAGCGATCCTTGAAAATCCTTTATTTCTGAAACGCCATTTTCAAGGCATTGAAAACCCTTGAATTTTTAGAAGTACTGGAAAATCCTTAAACTTGTACACTTGGCTAGACTTAGCAGACATTGCCAAGCGTTTTTTTCCTTCTGCGACACTCTCTCGCATGTCGCAGAGAATTGTCTGTGGAGGTAATAGAAGGAAAGCGACATCCTTAAAGTTGAAATTACAAAGGAGCTGCAGATACCAGTTTTATGGACATGGAACCGGCGACAAATGTACTTGGAGGAGCAGAAGCAGGAAGCTCATCAGTTGAGGCATTCTAAGAGAAGTCGTGAAGAGTAAATCTTACAGCTACAGACACAGTAAAAAGAAATTAGAAATGATTATTGCTTATTTGATGGTGAAAAGCTGTGGCAACAGATGACATCGCATACGCTGTCAAACCAAACAGTATTCAAAAACTGCAAATGTTGCAGGTCCAAGTAGTTAATTGCGCTATTCCATAAGAACTTTGCGCGCTTTCTTGAAATGCTTCCTTGTGTGTGTGTAGTGATGGGCGGTGAAAGGCAAATTAGCAGTCTTTCAAATGTTTGAAATCAGTGAAATGCGATTTGTTTTTTTTCTTTTGCTTGCATTCAAGTTAACGATGTTGTTGAACAAGTTATTGCCTGCCCAAACTGCTAAACACATCGCACGAGGCCCTTGAAGTTACTGTGTCGGGGTCTCGAAAGTCCTTGAAAACCATTGAATTTTTTCTCCAATAATGCTACGAATCCAGTAGAACAACTGTCGCGGAGTAAAAACCTTGGCTGAACAGGGGCTTATGCGCAGAGCACAGGAAGACTAGAAATGCAGTAATAAGCATGGAGGGCCCTGAAAAAAATGTGCCACATCTGCTCGTCTGCCTTGTGTTTCTGCACCGACTATCGCATTTTTAATAGAAGTGCACTTTCTGTTCTACTCCAATAAACGCAACATTACGAACTCCAATGGGGGGCACTCCTTCAGCCAGTGCAGAACTCTTTCTGTACATCCCAGTCAGCTCTGTCATTTTTCCAGCATTGTAGTACAAGATTTGTTAGACTAGTTTAGCAGAATATGAGCAGTATACTCTTAAATTAGCTGTTTATTTGTATGCAGAAGTTCAGGTCCTCAGTTTGGTTGCATGACAAATTTCCATACCTCAATAGATACAAGAAACAGTTTTATTGCAGTTTAATGGAATCCAAACAGTAATAATCACAACAATATACTGACATACATTTTTGTTCGTACGTATACAGCCCATGTCTTGGCACTCTATAAATTCAACTATACATCGCAAGCACTGTGTCCTGAACACTATTATTCACATGTGTAAAACCATCACAGCAATTCTTCAACAAATATCACAGTGATTAGTGACATACACTTTGTAACTGCTTTACATGAGCATAATGTATACAAATGGTCCCTTTGTACGTACACATGACTAGTGCCACCCGAGTACTATTACTCACAGATGTAAAACCAATAAAGCAGTTCTTTAACAAATATCACAGCACTTAGTGACGTACATGCTGTAACTCCCTTGTAAAAGCTTGATACAAACACGTGAGGACACAGAAAGCTAGCAGTGGGCCTACATGGGAATACCACCGCCTCAATACTAATTCACAAGTGTAAAACCAACCAAGCAGTTCTTTCGTGATATTCTTTAAAGAATATCACAATGCTTCGTGACATACATTTTGTAACTAGCTTATATAAGCTTTATACAAACATGAGAACATACGCGAAGCTAGCGGTGCACCGACACAGAAGTGTGGCCATCTGAACACTAACATTTGCAAGTGTAAGCTTAACAGAACAGTTCGTTGTAGTGATTCACATTTTGTAACTGCCTTATACAAGCTTAGTGCAAGCACAAGAATGCGGAAAAAAATAAATTAAAAACTGGCTCAATGCATACACAAACAGATCAACACAAATGGTAAACACCGCTTTGAAGACACACGTGACTGTGGCAAAGCGCAGTGCTGTGCCGGTTGAAACAGCCATCCACAAAAGTATTGAGCAATGCTTAAACCACAGGCAATAAAGTGCTGAAAAACTGCGTCTCTAACGTACCGATCTTAATTCAGATTTCTTGAATATACGGCTCTCTTGCAGATAAGGCATCTGATCCAAATGACCTGATTTTAGACCTGCTACATCCATACAATGCATTCAGGTATAAGTGGTAATATTAATTATAAAAGGCATTTAAAAAGTTGATAGTATGATGAAGATGCATGACTAGAAAAGTTGTCCCCCTCGTACTTGTTAAAAAGGTGTAAGTGCGACACATGTACTTTTTTCCTCAATTTTTGCATTAATGGACACCCAGGAACCTCGAACCCACACAAAAAAAGATACTGCTATGTTAATATTGTTACGAATAATTTCTTGTGAAAGCTTTTTTACAGACAAGTTGCAGTCTAGTTTCTGGAGGTTGAGCTGTATGTGCAAAATAACATAGAAAATGGCCACATGGGAGCATGACACTATGTCATAATGTTCGTTTCAGTTGACTCTCTTGCCCTACAAGTCGCTGCTCACTGTGGCTAGTGATGCAACAGCAGTGTCTGTGTTATTTTCATCACACTTGTGTCCTATGCCATCCTTACCAGAGTTGGCGGCACATAGATACCCAAATTTCGATAGTGTTGCTTTCTCAGGTGGTTGTTTTTGATTTGCTCAATATCAGTTGGCACTTCACCTGCATCAAACTTTTTTACCTTTTCAACAGCAACATCAACAACAATCTTATGACATCTGTGTTGTCCTTCAAGTTGCCTACAAAGACCAGTCAATCTATAAAAAACACTGACAGTCTCTACTATCTTCTAATGGGGGAGAAGTGTGCCCCACCATGTGTTCCACATTGTTGTCGCTAGGTGGGCTGGCTGGGGAGGCTGCAACTGTAATATGTTTGCATTTGCATATCTTAAAGTGACGCTTGTACTGTGTTGTAACACCTAACTTAGTCTTGCACTTGCTGCACTAAAACACTGGCTCACAGTCGTGGTGAAAAGCTTTTGTATGTTGAGCAAATGAGTTGTATGCACTACAAAAAAGTCACAGTGATAGCACACATGTTGCTGTACCAGGCCTAGTGCGGTTTCTTCTGACACTGCTGCTGATGCTGATGCGCTGCTGCTTGCCTCGTACACTGTTGTAGCTGCAGTAGACATGGCCGTCTCTGTATCTATTGCTGCCGTGTCATCTGTCTTGGTAACTTCAGGTGGTATCGGGCTCACTTCTGCAACAGAGATGTCGTTTGCCCCTTGAGGGCTCTCGTCATGAGGGCCAATAATTTCGTAGGCATTGTTTCCTGCATCGAAGAACCAGTAAGAACAGCCTGAATTAATAAACATAGCTCTAAATAGTACGGACATCAAGACTTAACCACAAGCTTTGCACATCAGTGACCAGGCTTAATGAATAATACTTGCAGGAGGAGTTGCACAATTGCATGTGTATATTACAGTAAAGCCTCATAAGAGATACTCAAGAGTCACGGGAAATGTCTCCCGAAACTAAAAATTTTAAAACACTGAGGAGCCAGACTAGATCACTTTATTATGCATCATCACTAAAGTAAGTTTAGAGATATCTGAAGGAATAATTGCTCAGGGTGGCTTAAAGGGCCTCTAAACCACTTCTCGACATTTTTTGAACATTTCAAGTAAACACGCGTATCGAAATCAGAATGCCGTCACAATGAACAATGCCAAACGCCACAGTGCGTATCACTGCGGGAGCACCACAATATGAAGAAAACGGCCCCGTGCGCCTCTCTGGACCTATCCTGCAACCCCCAGTTTGTCCTGACGTCCCCATGCTGTCTCTGATGATGTCACCAGTTTCCGATGCTGTCGATTGGTAGAACGAAAGTGTACGACTGCCGGCAAGGCCTGCAAGCAAATGCACACACTCCTTCTTCTTTGTTGCGTTGCTCGCGATGCCATTGTTGGCAGCCCATGGGGGCAAAGAACAGAAACGCCAACAAAAGGGTCTCCCTATGAGGCTCTTCAACATGAGTTACGATACAGTTCAATTGTATTGGCGAGGTCATTAGCGCCACCCCTCGCAGGACGACGGGCCAGCGCGGTAGCAAGAGAGCTCGTTGGCGATGGCCTATCCCGTAACATTTGGGGGTGTACTAGGCGAGGAAAAGACGATACTGCCCAGATGGCGTGTACCAGATGAAAGAGTAAAATGAGCGGGGACTACTTTTCGATAATCAAACACACGTAGCTCCACTATTACTGCACCGTTTCGAAAACTTCTCGTGGCTACGTGTTCGTTGCCTTATCGTGTACAACTGCAACACCGCAACTGAATTTCAACCTATGTGGTTTAGGGGCTCTTTAAATAAGACATTCACAACTTTTTAGTGACTGCAGATTGCGTTAGCTTCCTTCTCAACTTCTGGAAGGTAAACACTTCACTTTGCAAGCCTTGTTGCTCGCAGTACCTTTGAGGTGCTCTTAGACGCTCGTCAGCTTCAACTGCCGAAACTTTCTGCCCTGCATTGTCCTCGTTGCCCTCCTTTCATAGTTCATGCTTAAAGAAACATGTGCAATTGACTTGTGTGATGATTGCGTGATCTCTACGCCCTTCGGAGCACACAAGGTGCACGAAGTGAATGTGTCTGGGTTGTGTCCCTTCAAAGTAGTGAATACTTAGTCATCCTTAGTAACAAAGGTGTCTCTTTTATACAGTGTCGTTAACCTGGGAAACATCGGGAAACGAACCAAACCCGTTTCAGCTGTCTCTTACAAGCAAGTGTATCTTGTAATGAGATTCTACTGTGCTTAGTATTTTTCTTCTATGGATCATCTCCATGTACATATAGTCACAAAGACATGTTGTGTGGAATGGCGAATCAGGAAACAGCTCGTACCCTTACTTTTTGTTCCTAACATAAGCAGCTGATAACAATATGATAAAACAGCCGGCAATGAGGCTAGCATGGAACATAATCCTTGAGCTCTAAACAGTTTTTTGGGCCCACGTCATTCCCTCACATGACATAAGGAAACAACTTGATCGCAATAATGACTGCATGTGATCTGAGTTGATTGAAACAAAATACGTAAGGTTGTCCTGTATTTAATTTTATCAGAGTGCTTTTTAAATGTCCTGCTGGCGATCCTGGTTGCACGATGTTTCTCGTGCTTTTTGGCGCGATTCCTTTCTTTTCCATTCCACCCTTTTTTTCTGGTTTTCTCGCCTTTCTCTTCCCCCTTGTGTAAAATAGCACACCTGAAGTATCAAATCTGCTGAATTAACGTGTGTATCAAACCTGTTAACATGTGTGCTTCTCTGAGGTCTGTGGTATTTTGGCGCTGTACAAGTCAATTCAAAAGGAAAGGTCCCTGTCTTTAGTATAATTATATATATATATATATATATTTATATATATATATATATATATATATATATATATATGTCTCTGTCATGTTGTGCAATATATGTACATCCAGGAGTGCCTGCATGCTCTTCTCCTCTGCGCTCCAGTGACGAAAAGGAGAGCCTTTTTATGTACCATAGTAAAACATTCAAAGGATTTCGCTGTGCCCATTACATCACTTATCATATGGATCTCTCACAATAGAGAGTAGCAGTGGTCCATAATACTAGCCCATCCCAACATAACTATAAATTAGCACATACCAACATACTGTGAAACACCTGTTGCAAAGCCGCTGGTGCTGGCAATTTCTGCAGCACTGCAGTGGTACAGCCGAGTGCCACCTGTGCAGTGACAAATGCATATGCATGTTAACAACTCAGTAGTTGCTGATCGTTTCATAAGCGTTACACTACACAACAAAGTAATCTAGACAACTTTGTTGGAACAAATGCACATAATTAGGACACCATTTAAACAATAACTCCATTAATTGCCCCCAATATCTCACTCACTAAAGGATTACTACTGAAACATCGGTGGAGAGCTCAGATTAACACAGCCCATAAAGGACAAGCTTTCTTTGAGGAAAACAGCTATAACAGCGGTTAGTCTTCTTGATCATATTATGTGCTAGCTTTGATTTAAATTTCATGTAGTACTATCAAATATGAGGTGCCGCGTTTCTAGCAGCAGAAGGCGTCGTCAGCCTCATCGTACTACTGATTTTTGCACTGTTTGCGTCAGTGAGCCGACACATACAAAGAAAACCAAATTCACACATACATATACAGTGCCAAGTGCACTACTCCTTCTGAAGACGCAGCCACCAATGCTGCTGAAAGGAAAAGTTATATAGCGTGCGAGACTGCATGGAACTACCACCTATGACTGTAAGTGTATGATCTGCTGATTGGAGAGGTAGTCACATGCTATTTGTAGTCTCTTTTAGAAGCATTACTAAAGGGTGAATTAAAATCTATTCATAAGTCACGAATTCACGCATCCACAGTTTGGCTAAATAACTTGTGTGAAAAAGACATGTTTACCTGGAATAGCAACCTTTTTTCCTGCTGCAAAACTTTCCTTCGAATTAATGAAATAACCTTACAGCGTCCTAATATATTGCGCTTCTCGCAACTACTTGCTGGCTGTGGCGAGTTCCAGTATTTATACCGACTCATTGGGCGACAATACTGCCAAACACAAATGCTTCACGACCACGAGAACACGTCCCTCGCAGAGAATAGCAACCATATATGCCTCTGTGAGACATGATCGCACCTTTGTGGTCAAATTATACATTAGAACGACACCACCATCTCATTAAAAAAAGCCTCTGTACGAGGCAGCAGCCAACTGCATAATGTGAAATTGCAACTGATGTCCACTTACTGGTGGCCTGTGTTTGAGTCACTTCTGGCAGTTGACTGGGTGCTGAGAAATGCACGTCCTGCGTCGTCCCTAAAAAACATACAGGGTTATGTCAAATGTTGAAAATATATATACGCCGGCATTTCATAAGTCGGAAAACAAACGAGTAAACTAATAAACAACAGTAATGTAAACAGAGTACACATCATAAGATAGGCGGTCAACTGGTAATGCATTACGTGAAAAACCTAATGCATAGGAAAGACTATATGTATACACACGAAGCTGACAAACAATTTAATTTGCTTTAGGTTTTTCCGTGTAATATAATATATTCAAATTATTATGTCTCGTGGTTAGAGCGAAATTAGTGTAAATTACGCGCTAAAGTATGTACCCTGGAAAACTTTTCTTCAAGATGCACTTGTGCGCGCTTGGAATGAGTAGCATTCTAATATTTACGCATATGGCATTTAAGATAGTTGCTGAACACAGATTTCCTTTGCTCTATGTCGTGTACAGTGAGCTACATACATCCCCCCCCTTTTGTACTAGCCATACTGCGTGCCACTGCACCCATACGCAGTCAGCAAACCTCACAACACAGAAATAAAAAAAGATGCGCCAATCACCCGTGCCTGCATGTTGTACTGGGCCTAACCTAACCAAGCATGGGCAGTTGCTTTTTATAGTAAGCACAGGCGACGCGCTCATTGCAAGAATGTATGATGGCACTAAGCAAATATGCAATTTCATTGTACCACTATTTTTTTATCACATGGATGTATCGGCTGAGAGCCAAGAGAAAAAGCAGTCACTTCTCAGAACTAATTAGCTTTTTTAAAACACATTTCTAACTTTTCAATGACACTTGCTGCTATGTGTTTGTCTCCAGAGAGCATACTTGATTTGACTTTCCGATCAGAGACATTACATAAATTTACCATGTTAAGATGACTGCCTAGAGCACGTCAGAATTTTCTTCTTTGTGTAACATACTGTATCTCGATTTTGTTGACATTTGGTGAAATGGTACACCCAATATACCCACATACTAGTTTTTGTGTACAAATTGCATGCCAATGTATTTTGACTTATTGGCATTCGCTCCTCTGCACTACGTGAAGTCGCGCTGCACTGGCTGTTTCACATCCTCGTGTCCTTGCAGCTGCCTTCTTGCGTTATATAAAGCGGGTACCTGAAAAATATCGTGTGCAAAAGTCAACACAAGGGCATGGTGCAAAACAACATCAAGACAGTCAAGGCCATGGCAATAAAAGAAAGTCTTAGCTCTTTGTCTTCCTAGTGAAATGCATGCAAAACGTCCAAGTATGACTGCCACAGTCAACTGCTAAACTAACTTCAATTTTTAGATTTAAACAAAAAAAAATAACCAACAGTTCATCCTTGTTTGTCACCAATGTTAGAATACTCCTGCTAATAAATAGAATATTGGTCATTTTCAGACGTCATAGGTCTGTCATAAGTCTGGTGTATCGCAAACACCACTTGTGACACATCCTAAGCACGTGCCCAGTGTGCCCCCCGCACCATCCCTGGTTGTGCCACTGCTGAAGCCATAATTTGAGGATCAGTGAGGATGAAAATACTGTCCTTCAGTTCAATGGATATATGGATGTGTCTATAAAAAAAGGTAACAAGGCTTGTTATGGCAAGCTTACCCACATTTCAATACTAACAAGAAAGTTTACTGCGGCTTGCATCTAAGCTACTAAAAGGCATGAACTTATTTTCATTTATGAGGTGCGCAATGGAGTTCATTTTTGAGACTCGACTACTGCTGCAGTTTGAAATCTAGCATTTTAGATTCTTGAAGGCATGTAAAAGTTGCAGTTAAACCGCAGTTATTAGTTTATTAGACACGTTATTGTTCTGTGAACGACAGCCGACTGGTAAACGGAATTAAACCAACATCTTATTTTCATATTTTATTTCTCTACTAAAGATATTCAAGTGATAAACACATTTTGATGTGCCACGCAGTAGCAAAATGCATACATTAGGCTTGTAACCCCCAGAGGAAGGCTGATTTAGCTGTTTATATGACCGAACTCTGACACGCCAACTCATATTAGCAAATGCACAGGCATGTCCAAAACAATAAGCGTATGCAAAGCGCCCCTGCAATTGCAATTCCACACAGCAGCCGTTATATTCGATGCCGATGCATAACTGGCTGTTCGACAATTCACCAAGTTCGTAGACATAAGCATCCTTTCAGTTTCGCACCGTGCTCGAAAACCGCAACAGGAGACAAAACGAGACTATAATCACACCATTTCAATACATGAGCAAAAACAGTTCAGTCTTAGGGATAAACACTGTGAGAGCGATTTAGTCCGTGACGGCGACGAGCGACGGCGTCGAGCGACAAAACGGGCCGTCGCTTGAATAGATGGCTCGGTTTTGGAAATATAGAAATCGTCGCTCGTCTCCCGGAAGTGCTATGAGCGACTAGCCTATAGCGCGAAGCCAGGCCTGGATGTACATCGCTCAAATACTACCGATTGTCGCACGGAACGAGCAAATGATTAAATTTTTATACGTGCAAGGATAAGAACCCACTGCAAGACCTCCGGAAATATTTATTGCTACTTTTTTATAATAAAATACATCAACGTAAATTACTAAAGCACGCGTCACGCGTGATTGCAGCCCTCATACCGGCAGCACCGGGGAGGCATCGCTCAAAATCGTCGCTCGCACGCAGTAGGACTTGTAGGCGACGAACGAACGCGACAGCCATCTCCATCGCGTCGCTTATAGGTGCCGCGCGCAAGATCGCTTATATGGAGTTTATACTTTTTTCAGCATAAAACATGGATACCTCATGCGTTTTCAGTAAGTTCAAGATAACGCGCCCAATTGACCTCTTGCAGCATGCAGCTGAATGCCTGCGGCAATGTTTCTAACTAGCACTGGTGCTGCACGTAACTTCAGTGGCCGCAGATTCCCGCTCGGCGAGACACCGTCAAGCGCGCGGCTTGTTTCTAACAAAAGCATGCTGCCAGCAAAATGACGCCTTCTGTTATGTGATTCCTCATATCAACAGCGTTCCGTACACTGTATACTGCCAAACTGAATAAATTCAAACACACAAAACGCACGCAAATCACGCTCCGCATAGGCTCGGAATCACGGGCTGGTGAACAAACCATTTCAACCGTCCTCTCGCGTGGCGTCTTATTGAACATACCATAGTTCTGGCAGCATCTGCGATTTTCAAAGCTCTTACGGATAACGGCAAAGTGATGAAATCACATGCAGTTATCGCGACGACTGGCTTTTTCAATTGACATCGAGAGACACAGCGCGTATGCGTATTCCGTTGTCAATCGCGTCGGCTAAGCGCAGCGACGAATTCCTGGCGATAGCACTTCATATACGGAGAATGTGCACCTAAGTTAAAATTCACTTACCGTGGAGAATTTGTCGTTATATCCAATGCATGACGAACGACTGTCGTATTTTCGCGGCGGCGCGAGATGGCTGACACACGACCTGCCTTGGATGGCCTTCGTTGCGGCTCGCTGGACGGATCAACTTTCTCCGGTGCTGTGTTGTTCCGCGATCTTGAGCGCGCGCGCGCGGTGGAGCAACTCCGAGTGAAAAAGTAGAGCGCTCGCTACGCGTTCCTTTGAACTGCGGCGGCCTGTTCTCTTAGAAGCAAAATGATGTGTTCTTTGCTCAGCGTGCATAAGTGATACATTGCCAAGTTCGGGGCCAGCCACCTCAGTTGAAGCAGAAGATTACGCTACGTTTTGTTCTCTATTGCCGCAAGAGTAGAACGGGCATTCTACACTCTCTCTGAAGGGGAGAGTCAGAAGCACATTTCACTCTCTCCTTGGTGACAGAGTGAACAATGCATTTCACTCTACTCGACATTTTGCGAGAGTAAAACAACGCTTTGAAGAGTATAAATCGGCCGCTTCACTCCTGCGATACCCCTCCTAGTTTTTAGAGTGTAGTAACTGATCCGAACTATTCGAAAAAATGTAAGGGTACTGCAGCGACAAAAATTCGGGAACTGCAGCCTCGGTCACCAGCTCCCCTGAACGGTCTACTGATTTTCGTTTTGACCCTGGGCAGTCACACGCTGTGTGTCTCCCCATATGATTCTAACTGTTTAATCCATGCTACTTTTTCAGTGAAGTCATCTACCGTCACGCAAGATAGATGGACAAAGTTCATCGTGGCGGCACTGTCTCGCAGCACCCGGCATGGTTTGCCAATAACTTCCAGGTCGTGAAGATATGGGCTTAAAAGTTCCATATTATCGACTTTTTCATCCACGTAGGAGAAAACTATGCTGGGCTTCCCGCAGTTTACAGCGATCTGTTCCAGTTTGTGGCACTTATAGCAGCGGATCAGTCTAAAAGATTCCAATTTTCTTTTCTGCTCTTTTTGTACGGTTTCCCCGTTAGACTTCTCGCTCATTTCTGAGTGCTTTTCATCCACGTTTACAGGTTCCGGTCGTCTAGTCTGAATCCTTTTTCAATGGAAATGGTTCCGCAGTCCATTTCGACCTTCGCAATTTCCGTCCTCGGCGTTCAGCTTTCTACGCGTTGCGTCCACTTCAGCTAATTCAGCCGTCCTTTCCACAGTGTTTACATTTCCTCTGTCTTGCACCCACAGCTTCACAGATTGTGGGATGCTTCTGTAATAGACACATGCATTCAATAATTATGTCTCTGCTCTCGTACGCTTCCGCGCTTTTCCCACTCGACTAGGTTAGCCTTTATATCATACGCAAACTCCGGATATCCCTCGCTGTCTTTCTTGGCCGTGTTTCTAAACCTCTGCGAAAAGCTTCGGCTGAAAGGTGGTACTTTTCCAAAAGACTACCCTTAACTTCCGCATAATCATATGCATCCTGCGCACTGAGTCTGCCGATTACTTCCGCAGCCTCACACGGCAACATAGACAGCAACCGCTGTGGCCATGTACTCGGACCAAAGTTCATCTTCTCGCAAGTCCTTTTAAAATTTCCCAGGAACGAGCCTATGTCGTTCCCAACCTCAAATGGCTTTAACAGGCTGTCTATGCGGTATGATTCTGCCTCAATTGATCATCCCAGAGCCCCTTCACTTCCTTGAGACAACTCCAAACGTTTGCTTTCAACTTCAAGTTGCATTTTTATTAACTCGCGATCTTTCTCGCGTTCCTCTCTCTCTCTCTTTCTGACCCGTTCTTCTCTGTCCTGTTCTTCTCTCTCTCTGTCCCGCTCCTCTCTTTTCGCAAGAAGGTCCAACCCCATTACAGTGTCTTCCTTACTGGCGTGTTCCCTTGCGTACCTCTACGCCCATTTCCCCACGAACAATGAACAATTTGTCTCTCAGCAGTGTCCTTAACTCCATGATTGCTGCATTACTGCCTTGGTTGTGCTCGCTCAACCTACCTAGGAAAACACAACCTAGCTAACAATCAACAATCCAGCTTCCTTACTGTTCTAAACAGAACAACCACAAAATGAGGCCTAGAGAGTTAAAGCAAGAACCAAGCACTTACCGCAAACACAGCACCACGTCTCAAAGTCCGTCTCACCGCAGCCAGCCATTGTAATGGCTGTAGTCACGCATGAAATACATGGTAGCTGGCCCATGCCTTCCTCAAACTTATCCACGCTGAGGACGTCGTTGAACGGAAGGAACGTTTCTCATCCTGATCGAGGAATATGAAATTTATTTAAAGTATCTACATCAGAACGTTAAAGTTCATCAGCCTAACATGACTGAAAGAGTAATGCACCCTGAGGAGGCGCCAACGGCTCCTTAAATACACTATGTCCTCCCTAGATCCCTAGGTGAAGGAAAACGGCCGTTCAACCGCCTACCAATTCTGAGCGTTCAAAGTCATCGTATTCATCGTAGAGAGGGAGGGTTTACACACACTTCCGCACAGGTTTCACTGACCACGCTGAGGTGAGCGGGTTCTCGCAGACCCGTGTCTTTCTCCGAGCAGGCGCCTCTTCATCCCAGTATCGAACAAAAAAAGCACGCTTGTTCGTAGTGCGAAAAATCGTCGAACGCAGAGAGATGGGCTGTTTACAAAGCCGCTTCTGTGGCACATTTATAGGCGCTGAAAACGGCAAAATCTACCTTTCACCATTCAACGCTGCTGTCCTCACTCAAAACTAAACCTAAACCCTTTTGGAATACAACAAAAAACAGCAACAACTACGTAACTCTCAATAACAATGGTGAACCAGTTCCGAAGCATCTTTGCGCCTGGATCCATAATAAAACCTTTACAAGCTCATTCTAGGATCCAATATTCAGTCTTCCTTCGTATCTGAGAGCACATCTTACACCAATGGGTCCCATCATGATTGACCAAGCCGGCATTTGTGCTATTATTAACAGACTAAAACGTTCATCTTCATGTGGCCGGGATGGTATTAACGCTATATTCTTGCAAAACACTAATGAGTACAGCTCTATCATGAATTACATTTCAACTAAATCGCTCAGCGATGGGTGCTTACCCAAGGATTGGAAAGTAGCCAAGGTCGTGCCTTTCTACAAGTCTGGTGACGCACACAACCCAAGTAACAATGATGCGATATCGCTAACATCAGTTCCGTGCAAAATATTAGAACACGTCATCTTTACTCACTTAGTTAACTTCTTAGAGTCGAACAACTTCTTTCATCCATCCCAGAATGGTTTTCGTAAACATTTTTCGTGTGGAACACATCTACTTACATTTACTAATGACCTTCACGCATTCCTTGACGCCGGCCTTATCACTGATTGCATATACTTGAATTTTGCGAAATCCTTTCATTGTGTGAACGATGAGCTCCTTATGATAAAACTAACCAACCTAAACGTTCATCCTTTAGTACAACACTTGATATGCGACTTTCTTTCTTACCGCACTCAATTCGTCACGGTGAATGGAACCGATTCTCTGGAGGCACCTGTTCTCTAGTGGCACTCCGTAGGAGCCTGGTGGCACCTTCGGAGTGCCACCGGGCTCAGTCTTAGGCCGATTACTATTTTTGATTTACATTAATGGTTTACCTACTAGCATCGCTTCTTCTGTCTTTTTGCTGGTGATTGCGTTATCTACCGCACGATTTCAAATTATACTGAGACAATAATCCTTCAAACTGACCTAAATATTATTGCTGCTTGCTGCGAACTGAGGAAAATGAAACTTAGCATTCTTAAATGTAATCAATGAGAGTATGGCGTAATAACGCCTTACCCCAACTACCTTCTTCACAGCACAGCGCTTGAATCCGTAGCTACATATAAATACCTCAGCGTACATATTACTAATGACCTTTCATGGAAATACCACATCGACCACGAAACATCGAAGGCCAATCGTATGCTTGGTCACTTGAAAAGAAACTTCTCTATCGCACGTTCATCACTCAAGCGAAATCATTACATTGCATATCACTTATGTCCGATCTAATCTCGAATATGCCTCATCAATATGGGACCCCGGCCTTGCACACCTTACCAATAACTTAGAGGCAATGCAGAATCGTTCAGCACGCTTTATCTTAAGTAACTACCATTTAAATTCCAGCTTAACTAACAGGAAATGGATACTTAATCTGCTCCCGCTTGCAAATAGACGGAAACTATCTCAAATTGTCTTGTTTTATAAGATCTATCATCACAACCGTGTTCTTAGGAGACGACTAATTAAACCGCTTAATTTTGTTTCATCTCGACTTGATCACCACCACTAAGGCCATATCCCTCACCAAAACACTGTAACATACTCGCACTCTTTCCTGCCCAAAACCAGCCTTGACTGGAACCATCTTCCCGCCTAATTACTTAGTTTCCAACTGTGAGAATTTTAGTGAAACGTTTGCCGGCGCAATTTAACGCTATCTGTCACTTATTTTCCGTAAACGTTCTCCATGTCGGTAGAAAACTTGATCCTTTAGTGCCTTAATCGGCTGCAATAGTATTTTCTTGCGATAATTATTGTGCAAGCCTGCCATGACAGTGTTTGAATTTCCGTTGTTATTAGAAATTAGATTGGTTCCCATTCTTAAATTTTTTAATTGTGTATGTGCAAATGACTGTATTTATGTTGAACGATTGACCACTACCATCTATAATGCTTGTATGCCTTGAGGGTACAATAAAAAAATAAATAAGTAATTAAATAAATAATGGTGTCCACAAATGTAGGGACAACTGTTTAAATGTATTCTTTAATGCAAAAATGCACAAAGGTGACATTCCGCTGAGTGTACTGTAAGTGAAAGAGGTTCCTCGAAAACAACGTTAGCCGTTACCTTCTAAAGCAGCTTAACACCTTGGTTATAGATGACCCACTCATCAAAAAAATAGCCTTCACATCATAGCTATTTTACGTGAGACCAAGTCGCTAGGGTACTTACTTTCAATAGATGCTCTTGACCTTTTTTACTCTATTCCGCAAAAATAATTGTTAGCTGCCGTCCTGAGTTGCATTTAGATGAACGGGCAGGTACCCTTTCGGAATACCGTGGGAATTTCGCTTGATAACTTCATAGCGCTCCTGCAGTTTCCTTTGTGTTCAACAGCTTTTTTGTTTTCAAAGCCAGTTTATGTGCAAAACAAAGGAATTTGTTGTGGCGCGTGCGTGGCTAACGCACTTTGCAAGATTTTCCTTGCGGACATCGACAGAGCGCTATCCAAGGAGTTTGACGGAGGCAAATTGGTCAAGGTTTTAGATATGTTGATGATTTTTTAATTTTACTGACGAAACGATCTCCCATTACCTACTGACATACTGTGCAGGGCATTTTACCTGATTTTAAACAGCAAACCAAAGGCTTAGATTTTAGTTTTGAATTAGTTAAAGATACCAGCTTGCAGTTTTTAAATCTTGACATAAACCTTACCGACGAAGGCTCCTGCTAGGTGTACCAACCCCGTGCCCGCAAGGAATTGATGCCCATGAGTCTACAAACTCCAAGACTGTTAAACGTGCGATTGGCATTATGTGCCTTGACTCCGCGCTTAAGAGGAAGCTTTAGCTCGGGTGCCCCTATCTAAATACATGTAAAAGGATAATTCGTTTATCTCGGCAACAACTGTACCAAATATGACGAGGTTTGTTGAATTTAAAAGAAAAACTTAAAATCTAGTGACTGTTGGTTTCGAATTATTTAGTTATGTCGTCAATTTTTATTAATAATTGGCAAAAATTGAACATTTTTAAAAACCAAAACTATCAATTTTACAACCCTGTAGCTCAACAATGAAAACGATAATACAATTCTGTGAATTGCATATAATAGTACATCTAAAGCGGACAAAATTGATATGTCACACACGAGCCTGAAAAAATCTAGTAATGTGGAAATACAGAATTTGCAGAACCCTTGTAACCAACGTAACAAATTCACGTAAGATGTATATAGACATACCGAATTCGTCCGTTTTGAATGATCTAATGGGTGCCGTTTACAGACCTGCGATATCTGTTCTTGATGCAGAGCTATGGATTTGTAAATTTCGTGCTTCTAGTTTTTTCTAACGGTCGAATATTGAAAATTTTTTCAACGAAATTCAAACCGTAAATCGAAATTGCGCTTGCAACAGTCACTAGAAATTAACTTTCTCTCTCAAATGCAACAAATTTCATTAAAATCGGTGCAGCAGATATCTCAGAAAACGGTTATTGCATTTTACATGTATTTGAATAGGCCGCGTCGGAGTTGGGCCCGAGCTAAAGCTTTCTCTTAAATATTCGTGCTGTCGTAAGGCACAAGGAAGCTTTGACGAACAGATTTTGAAGTTGAGGAAGGCTAGCTTTCCTTGTTCGTTTATAAGCGCAGTTCCAGATGCGTTATGGGAAAAAAGGTGAGCAAAGAAAGAAAAATAAGCAGTGAAGTACGTCAAATATTTGAAAAGAAAGCTAAACCAGTAGTGATGCCGTATTCTCACAAAGTGGCACATAATCTTAAACACGTGGCCATGAAATACGAAATTCCTGTGGTTTTTTTTCCGTGCCCGAATATCTTGCTACTTTGTGGCGCTTGATTGGTTCTCATTACTCTAAGAAAGTAGGGTGCTCTATTAAACACACAAATCCTTTTGTGAAGTGTAAAGAAGGGGTCGCATACTGGATACCTCTGAAATGCGCGAAAGAGTATATCGCCCAAACTGGCTGATGTATTACTGAACGCCTGCGGGAGCATAAGCTTTAATTGAAAAATGCTTATGGCCAAACTTGCCGCTTCATTGCACGGCCTACGGGAATGACAATAAGCAAGTATGTGAACCAAGGCTTCAGGATACAACGGTCATGTGTAAAGGTAAAGGTTCTGTGGCGCGTGAATTGTTGGAGGCCAACCTCATTAAGAAACGAGGCGACGCCTGTGTCAGCACCCAGTCTCTGCATATTTACGCAAAAGAAAGCATGTTTTTAGATCAGATTTAGATTTTGGTTAATCGTGATGCCCCTTACATACGTCTTCAGTGTTCTTGCGCGTGCGCATTCACATAAACAGTGTTCTTTTTTCGTCCCCTTCTCCCCATGGCTATATAATCAGCTGCCTTTGATTTCAATGAACAGTTGGAAGTAGCGGCTTGTCCTGTCTTTGTTCCTTCTCAGTGTGCCGTCACTGCTGGCGCTTCATCTTTTGAAATCAGATGGTAGAGCGGCCGCCCCGGAAAGGCGGTGGGCCTGGGTTTGAGTCCCGGACCATTACAAATTTTTCTTCAACTGCGAGGCTTTTCTTTCAAGGAATCCGTATGGGTTTCCACTGTAAAAATTGCTACGATTGCGTGGAAGCCTGATTTTCGTTGATTAATTACTTCTCTCCACCTTGCGGGTTTCTGCAGAACTATTACGTCAACCTCTCACTTGTGTATTTCAAGGTAAATATTTAGGTGTTTCTTTAACACGCGCTCTCGAATGGGAAACCAATGTTAACAACATAACCTCAAGTGGAAATCAATGTATATGCTGAGTACCAAAGCGACCTATATTTCTGGGAAGAGGACTTCGTCTTGCGCCTGCAGATACAAATCTTCTGCCTTTCGAAATCCATGTTCAAGCAGTTCTGGAGTACACGAGTATTGTTTGATTTGCGTAAAGAAAAGAACTCATAGGAGGAAGGCAATAAGGCTCATTTCTAATAAATACAAGTTAACGGTCTTATCTATGGAATTATTAAAAAGAGCTGTTTTATTAACACTGCAAATTAGGGCAGTACTATCCCGACTAAAGTTGTTGAGTCAATTTATTCATGGTGACAAACCATTGACACATCCGTATGAAGTTCTTCGAATAGTTCTTGTTGAGCACGGTACAAGCACTCTAGAACACCTAATGAATACACATTTAACTCCAATTGCCTTAAATATTAATATTTCCTTAAAACAATTAGGGAATAGAATGAAATTGGTGCTTCCGTTACTAACGTTTTATCTTTAAGTAACTTCACGACTTCGAGCGGCCGCCAACTTAAACAGCGTTCGCTCGGAGCTTGTCTCTCGTTGATCATCGAGGAGGAAGCTGCAGGTAAACAAGATAATGTAAAATGTAAAACAAACTGGTTTAATACATCGCTACGGGCGAGCGAACATCAAGCAACAGAGCAATGGAGCAACAGTATGCCAGGAACTACAAAAGTTAGAAGGAGAGCGCTTATCTACAGAACAGCGCTCTCTCTCTTCATATCCCGTACGGGGTGTTGTCTTCACAACACTGGAATCTGGAACAAGCAATTTGAATGCGTCTTTATGCTTCGAAAAATGCATTGGCGCTATTTGTGTACTAGTGCGTAGCGTGCCGTCGATTCGATCTATTCGAATAAGAAAAAAAAAAGCTATTTCCCGGCATAGCGCGCGCGCATAAAAAAAGAACACGCCGCTAGCACAGGCCATTGCAAAAAAAAGAAAACTGCGTATGTGGCATGAGGGGGAGGGAGGAAGCGAGTAGCGAGCAGGAAAAGTCGGTATAATAATTAAAAAGAACGCTACTTTGGAGTAGATGTATCGCGCGTCATATGTTCCTTTTGCTATGAAGACGTACGGGCCGAAGTTACGGCACGAAGGGGCCATAGCTGAAAGACGCTTTAGCGCTAGCATGCAGAAAAGCCGCTGCATTTACTCGACCAAAGCGAGCCATGCGCAGGTGACGTTGGTCAGGAGCAGGAGCATGGTTAAAGTCATAGAGTTTCCTAAAACCGACTAGAGGAAACTCTGGCGTTACAGTCATTGACCCACCATGGGAATGGTGGGAAGTACATGAATTTTTCTGTGTTCGTGCTTTTGGATTGAGACATTCTTGTGCTTTCTTTACTACGATCCCTCATTGTCATAAACTTCATAGCGCTCTATACTCTTCGAAGTGGAGAAGACAGTGCGAACACGCTTAATCAGCACTAAGACAACAATTCAGCTTGTCGAGGTGCCCAAATCAAAACGCACCAAGCGTCTCAAAGCACTGGCATGCCTATCACATGGCCTATCGATGCATGTGTCCGTTGTCTAATGGTTTCAGTATCAGGCTTCTGGTCTAGAGGTCCTGTGTTTGAATCCAGCCGTCGGACAATTTGAAGAATGTTCATTTAATAATAAATTACGGAGTACATTGTTGAAAATGACTAGCTTATAAAGCCACAAAGCCGTTTGAAGCCAGAATGACGAAGATTAGGCAAATTTATGTACTTCCCATAACTCCTCTTGTGTCTGGCTCAGACCAGACGCGTGACACTGGACCACGCAAGCGCAGTCTGCAACCCTTTTATTCGTCACAGTAAAGCCACTTATATGGAAAATCATATTGAATGACGATGACGATATGTACACTGAAAGAAACGAAACTGAAACAATAAGGAAGGATACAACATCGCCTCCCACTTGAAAATACAACATAGTAATTTGCAACAACCAAAATAACACGAACTAAACGCTTATTGTTCAGGCAAAGAAAACCCAAATCTTTCGACAGGTCGGCGTACCCTAGTGCTGCGACGCAAAGGTTGCTACACCGAATCCTCTAAAGGAGCGATCACTTCTTCATTAACTTCAGCCCTTGTTTCCGGCGATCGCAACAGTTCACCCTGTTCAGCGTCTGCGCGGCTTTCAGCCCCAGCGGTACCCGAGTAGTCAATACGCAATTCCCATGCCCATTGTTCTGTTGTCTGCGATTGATTGCAGGGAACCTGAACTAGTTTAGACGCGTTCCAGCAACGGCCGTCGCTCATCAAAAAGCTATTTTTGCCTTTTCTGCCGACAATCTTGAAAGGTCCTATGTACTTTACCGACGCTTTCCCACCGCCTGCTGGCTTGCGTACACGAACGAAGTCCCCTACCCTAAAGGCTGGTCTTTTCGCACCTCGCCTCCTGTCCGTATACTGTTTTGCATACGTCTGCTTCGCCTTAACCCTAGCAGGAAGATTTTTATTTGAACCGGCATGGACACCCTCTCTTGTCGGCAAACCCACTGTATTGAGTCTTGTCCTTGGCTGGCGCCCGTGAAGCTACTTAGCTGGCGACACACCCGTTGTCGCATGCGGCGTCGACCTATGTATGCCGAGATAGTCAACCACAGCAGCCTGGAGGGGCCGTTGTTCCAGTTGGGCAACCAGCATGAAATCTTTCAGCACGCGATTAAAGCGTTTAATCGCGCCGTTTCCTTGTGGATAGTACAGAGAAGAACAACAATGCGCAATACCCCTCTCTCTCAAGAATGTTTCAAACATTTGCGATCTAAACTGAGGCCCATTATCTGTGACAATTTCTTCCGGATAGCCTTCTCGGCTGAACACAGCCTGCAAAAAATCGACCACACTCTGTGACGTCACTTTAGATGAAAAGGCAACCGCAGGCCACTTGGAATGATAATCGATCAGCGATATCATGTACCTACAGTTTGAAGGGGCCCAGTCAATCGGTCCCACTATATCCATTGCTAACTTCTGCCATGGTAGCGCTGTAAACGTCACCGGGCAGCGGTGCAAACGACGTTTTGCAGACTTGTCCGCGGCCTGGCAGATATGACAAAAATGGATTGCTTCTTCTACCTGTTCATTCAAACGCGGCCACCAGTAAAGATCACGTAGTCTCTGCTTCGTCCTCACAATTCCTGGGTTACCTTCGTGCGCAAAACCAACAAGGAGCGAGGTTAATTCACTCGGAACAACTACCTGCTCGCCGCGCATCAAAATGCCATCAACGAAAGAAAGCTCTTCCCCCACGTTAAAGTACGGCATTACTTCTGCTGGCAAAGCTTTTCTAGGTGCCCAACCATGTACCCCGTGTACAACAACCTGTTGCAGTGTGCTGTCTGCAGCAGTGGCCACCTGTAGCCGTTCCTTTGTTAGGCACTCTGATACAACGGACACAATTTCTTCCTGCATCGTCTACTGCGAATCACAGTCAAGAGGTAGGCGTGAAAGCGCATCGGCCACGACCATTTTGCGATCCCTTTTGGTACTCTATGTCGAAGTTATACTACAAAAGTCGAGCTGACCATCTGGATATACGCAAAGGTCAGCGTCCTGTACCGGCAACTGAAAGTAACGTCACTAGTGCCTGATGGTCCGTACGCAACAAAAATTTTCTACCCCACAAGTAGACGTGCCAGCGCTCGCACGCGAAGAGACAAGCAAGGGCCTCACGTTCCCCAGCGGAGTACTTCCGCTCAGCAGGAGTCAGCGCACGCGATACGAAGGCCACCTTGCGTACGCTGTCACCATCGCGTTGCTGAAGAACGGCTCCCAGTCCCTTATCAGATGCATCTGTCGTAACAATTACATCGAGGTCTGGGTTAAACATTTGTATGACTGGGCTTGAAGACAAAGCTGTCTTAACAAGCTGGAAGCTACGCTCAGCCTCATCATCCCACGTGAACTGTTGACCAGACCGCAGGAGCCTTCTAAGCGGCTCGACGAGATCAGCAAATCGCGGCAAAAACAGAGCATAGTAACCAGCGAGACCCAAAAATATCCTCAAAGTGGCAACTTCGTGAGGAGCAGGCACTTTGACAATAGCGTCAACCTTACACTGCAATGGTGTGAGCCCTTTTGAGCTCACCGTAGGCCCTCAAAAGGGTAGTTCTGAAACAGCAAATGTGCATTTCCGGTTGAGCTTCAAACCTGAATCACCAATGCCTTTTAGCACCTGGTGTAGATTCTTGTGGTGCTCCTCACGTGTCTTGCCCCACACAATCACATCATCAATGTAACAAAGTACGCCTTTACAATCTTTCAAAATATGCTGCACCATTATCTGAAAGGCTGAAGGGGCAGATGCAAGGCCAGAACACACTCTCTTAAAACGAAACAATCCTCCGTGTGTGATAAAGGTGGTTAGTCCCCGACTTTCCGGAGTCAGTGCTAGCTGGTGGTATGCCGACACTAAGTCGAGCTTTGAGAAGCACGTTCCTCCAGCTAGTTTATGAAGTAGTTCCTCTGTATGCGGAAGAGGAAAAGCATCGGCAATTACTGCCTTGTTCACTTCACGAAGGTCCACACACAACCTATTTGAAACGTCCCTCTTCCTCACGACGACGATCGGTGAAATCCACTCCGATGCGTCGACAGGTTCAATTATATCTTCGGCCAGCAGACGTTGTATCTCTACCACCGATACCTGTTGCCGTAGCGTGAGCGGCAGGCGTCGGAGCTTTGCAACGACTGGTTTCACAGATAAACGGCCTTTAACACGGTGAACAAAGCCTTTCACATGCCCTAACTGTTCCGTGAACAAGTGCGCAAACTGTTGCGTGAATTCTGAAGGCAGTGAATCAGGGCGCGTCACCTGGCAGCAATTCAAGGTTGAGCCGTTGAAAGTGATTCCCAGGCTCCGAACGGCATCAAGCCCCAGCAGCGAAGTGCCCTTGGTTGTGACATGAAAAAGCACACTGGCTCTGTTTCCCTTGTAAGATACGTCAGCAAGAAAGCAACCGCTTAACTTGATTTGTTCTCCGGAATAGTTACACAAATTGGCATTCGGCGGTCGCAACGAGTAGGTGTTGGCTAGATATTTGTGGCAGTGCTCTTCACTGAGCAAAGAAACCGTAGCGTCCGTGTCGACAATCAACGACAATCTTAACTTCCCGATAGAAATGTTGGCTCGAATATCTTTCGCCGACGCATTACGGTCACCGATTTGAAGTACCGTGACGGCGATGGCCTTCTCGGGCTTTCGAACGGCAGATTTCTTTTTCTTCGACTTGCACACGCTTGAAAAGTGACCAATTTTTCCACAAGAGTGGCAATTGCTTGTCTCTGACGCCCCGGTGATCGGAGCCAGCGCGCTCGCCTCCACGCAAGACCCAGGTCAAAGCCGGCCGCGGCAGTTCGTGTCTCGACAGCTTTTCTCAAAACCTCGCCGATCGCATTGTCTGGACGCGGCTAGGGTGGCAAAGTCAAGGGAAAGAGCAAGACCCGCTCTAGCCGGGCCGGGCGGCAGTTCCCGGTGGGTCGTATCCACCGTCTACTACGCAAGGGAAACTACGCCGAGCGCGTAGGTGCCGGTGCTCCGGTCTACCTGGCGGCTGTCCTCGGGTACTTGGCCGCCGAAGTACTCTAGTTGGCCGGGAACGCAGCCCGCGACAACAAGAAGACTCGCATCATTCCCCGACATCTGCAGCTCGCCATCAGCAACGACGAAGAGCTCAACAAGCTGCTCTCGGGCGTCACCATCGCGCTGGGTGGTGTGCTGCCCAACATTCAAGCCGTCCTGCTCCCCAAGAAGACCGAGATGAAGTCCTAAACACAGCGCACGGTTCCGCTGACCTCGGCAGCAAATGTATCTCAAGCTGGATGGAGTAACCAGACGTGTTCTCGTCAGGCATAACGCGGGGCTGTTTTTAAAAGTCGCTGGTGTCACTTTTTTTTCCTGTAAATAACTCGAGGTGAAATTTGTGTTGTCCTGTGTATAGAACTGTGCGTGAACTTGTCCGTGCTCTGTGATCGCGCTGTATGTGTTCTGCTGGTGGCAGTCTTTCACGTACCTGCTAGAAATATTTTAGTTCTATGCAAATTTGTTTTTTACATTGTTTAGAACTATCTTTTATGTTATGTTTGTATTAAGTTATCCACTCTTAGGTTGTAAATGGTTGTGTTGCACTTATATTTCACGAGATTGTATTGAATAATTTATTGTATCTATAACATCTGTTTTATCGTTATAGTTGACTTCACTAATTATATGCATGAAACAATGCCTTTTTTGCATTTTGTATTTTTCCAGAGTGTACTGTGTAGCTACATGTAGAGTATCTAGTTTATTGTACTTTGTATACACATGTTCTATGAAAAATGTTGTATCAGCGCTTACATTGTAACAATATGCCCACCTGGTATGGTCTCGATAATGTGACTGGCAGTATTGAAAGTAAATAATAATAATAATCACTCGCATATTGTTTAGGAATACAAAGCTGCTCTATCTGTATAATAAATATAATCGTCAAATTCAGAGACCTCCTATGTTCCGTGCCTGACCAAAGTATAACATGAGACAACGAATTATTGATCATAAATAGGTACAGGCTGGACGTTTGGGAGTATGCTCGGGCCAGTCATGCATCGCCCTTGTGTCTTTCTACAGGGATCACTGAACATCAATACAAAATATTTACCCAAGGTGCTAGGGTGATATAACTCAGTCTCACGTACAGCAACTTAATATATCTTGAAGATTCATGGCGGTTAGCGTTCGAGTATTTTAAAGACGTTGCAAAGAAATGGAGACAAGTGGTTACATAGAAAGCAACCATTCCAGCGGAAAGTGAGTGCGTGCGAGTGGGTCAACCGACCGCAACTTTCCGCTTTTTCCTGATGAGTACCATACCGTTCATGACGCTCTCATGATTTGAAGCTCTCGCGTACAGAAACAGCTTCTCAAAAGGTTTTCGGAATCTTTGATGAATCTAAAGAGATGGCAAGACGGGTACAGCAAGCGTCCCTTGTCCCGCAGCTAGACGTGAGTAATCAGCTGCGCTCAGCTGGCAAAGGTATTTTTTCTTGGCTAGTAGAATATAGCCACACTGGTGACACTTTGTTTTCAGAACAAACTTCCTAGTCACATAGCCGCAAATACACAATATGACCCTTTCATCATTTTTTTGAGACTGCGTTCGGCGTAATCGGGTTCTGCACCGTACAGGTTGCCTTCTTCTTTCAGCCTTTCGATCATGCAACATTTGTCTAGCTTTGCACCACTTGCATTATCTTTATTGAAAAGTGCAGTGAGTACACATGGCTCTGAATTGGTGCTATGATGCATTGTCTAGAACTGCGGCGGAGGCGCGTAACTACGGTATGAGCTAAGAGAAGTAAGAAAGTTAAGAAATATTGGGAGTGGTGAGGCAATTTGGGGACGACATTACGCCGTATGATAGCTCAATATGGTAAGTGAGAAAGGTTACGAGACAGGAAGTGATGATGTAATATGGAGATTACATTACTAAGATTACGCCGTATAACTAGAAAAGTGCAGGGGCTTTCTTCGCGTATAATAGGTCAATGAGAAGAAAGAAAGGAGCGAGGTGTGGACGTGATATGAAGCCGTGACATTCGGTCAACCCGCCAGAAGCATTGAATCTTGCATCTGCGTCACTTGCATTTTCGCGGCCAACTCCTCCTTTTAGAAAATTTTGCATCTGTTAACAAGTTTTTTTGTAGATTGAAATGAATATATGGCTATTAATGGCTCAGGTTTTTTCGCATTGTTGATGTGAAATTTTGGCCTCTCTTAAAGTCCTCTCTTAAAGCATCAGCATGTAACTTGTCTCATATTACCATATGCAAATGGCCCGCCAGTGGAATAGTTGTAAGGATAGTTTATTGCATAACGTAGGATTGTTTAGCAAGAATTTGTTGCGCAGGACGATGTATGCGTTTGCGTTATATTGCCACCCTTAATGCACTACAAATATTTCTATTTACTTTAAATATCAGTACTGCTATTGCCTTCAATGGCAGTAAAAGGTAAAAAGTTTACGTCCTTGCAATTTTCGTTAACTAATTACAACTACGTATTATCTGATCACCAATTATAGTTGCTATGTTCGAACCAGTGAACATACGGAATAAATTCCTAAATTTACTTTCATGTTAAGAAGGAAACAGCAGAGCGCGGGATACAGTCTTTCAAAGCAAATTCAACGCATGAAATGAAAGTAAGTGAAAGGTGCAAAGCGTTAGCACCAGTAAGCCGTTCATATCTGCTTCGTTCTTCTGGTTATGGGCGTAATCTCGTGCTTATTCTATTTTGCAGCACATTTACGTTCGTCATGGGACGCTTAACTAAATTAATATTCCTCCGCTTGAAATAAAGGGCGCGCTGAATGTGTGCCTGAAACAGCACCTTAATTAAGTGCGGACTATTGCCGTGACAAACCTGCAAGCATAGAAGGAAATCAACAAAATCCCTGTATATACAGCACACAAACACGTTCTCTGTGCGGTGAGTCTCCTGCAGTATTACGTTGCAGTTACGTAGTATACTACAAAAGCTAAATTGTCGCAATGTTGCCTAATAGCTATAAAAATATCAAGTGCATAGCTGACGCCCACCGCACTCGCGCAGCGCAGAAAGCACACGGGCCCGGCAAAGCAGCGCGGCGGCGTGGCAGTTCTTTGGAAAAGCTTCATCCCCCCAGTATTCTAGGTCACCCTAGCCCGGTTTGGTCCAATCAGATATGCACGCGAAAGATCGGACCATAAATTGGCATAACCGTCTCATGGAAGCACCCATCGCCAACTTATCGCTTTGGCAGATGAGAAGGGGTGAGCGTCCAAAGGAAGAGCAGGAACCGCTGGTGTACACACGCACGCACACACGGTCGTGTTTCGGCGACTCGTCGGCGCCTCCCTAAAGCCGAGGAGTCTCACGATTCCCGGCCCTTTGGCGCCGTCTGCAAAGGTCTTCCCCTGACATAAAAACTGTTACAGCGCAAACACATGCAAACACAAAGTATAAAGGACGAGACACAAGCGCTGAGTGATGCGAGAAGAGGGAACAACACAGAAGGAAGGGCACGCTGAACAAGAAAGGTACTTCATTAAAACTTCTTTCTGGGCGAGTTGGTGCATACTTGACATAAAAATTGTTACAGCGCAAACACATGCAACCACAAAGTTTCAAGGACGAAACTACCTAGCACTAAGTACTTGTGTCTAACTACTAACTACCAACTAAGGAATAACTACTCGTGTCTCGTCCTTGATACATTGTGGTTCCATGTGTTTGCGCTGTAACAATTTTATCTCAAGGATGCACCAACTCACCCAGAAATAAATTTTATTAAAGGTCTTCCCATCCCTGATGTTGAATGCCACTGCGCTTTGCGCCCGCGCTAAAGTTGCACTTTTTGTTTAGTTGTTCATTCATTGCAAGAGCCATGAAAATAATTTAGCTGCACTAGCCTACGCTTAGTGCACAAGCGAGTAGGCACTCGTGTACTTGAAACAATAGAAAGAGTTGTTTTCCATGCATTACACAAAAGAACGTTACAAAACAATAAACTACGTAAATAATGAATGAAAGCGCGCAGTAACAATCGGGTTTGTCACCTCGAGCACTCAAATACATCGCGCTAACACTAATGTACATTGGAAAGTGAATATCAACTGCTGAGAAAAGAGAAACGGGCGTGACGTGTAAATTCGCACCCCAATATAAAAGTTTTCGTTAACAGTGAATTTTCACAAGTTTTCTTTAAAATGTATTTGAGAATTTGCACTCCTTTTTCGGCCAGGACATTTGACCTTGGAAAGTGCGTACTGGATGTGACGTGAAGGGAAGTTGTCCGCTAGGCACGAAATAGAACAAGGGAAGCGGAAACCTGTGCCCCCCCCCCCTTTGCAACCGCCCCCATTTAAGGCGGAAGCCTTTAATGGCTCATTGTCAAGGTCATCTGTCGTTAGCAGAAACTGTCACGGCTTTCCGCCCTCCTGGTTGGTCTCCTCTGTGTGGTGACGTCACTGTCGCTAGGCGCAGGTGTGCGCCTCCTGATTTGCTCGCGTGCGTGACGTCACTGTCGTCAAGTGCGCGTGTCGGGGTGGTTCGTCAACGCACGGGATGACTCATCACATGGGCACGCGTGGCAGCCGTGTGTTCGACGGTGCGCCCTGACGTCACTGTCGTCAGGCGCTTGAGTTGGCTTCCCGATTGGCCGCTGTGTGGCCTGACATCACTGTCGCGAGACGCGCGTGTCCACCGTCTGCTTGGGTGTGGTGTGGTGGCGGCGGTGGCGCCAGTTTACTTCGCGGTATCGCGTGGGAAGGATGCCTCGTCTCGCCAAACCAGTGTCTCCCAACACGCGACGTCCGGCAGCCGCTGAACGCAAACGGCGCTCAAGATAGGCGGAGCGTATACGACGCATGCATCAGGGTGGCGAGGCGTGTCCGACAGCACAGAGTCGAGGGACGCGACGGGCCAACGCAAGAGAGGCAATACATTTGAAGCGACTCGCTGCATCTCCGGGTACCAAGGCAAATGAAGCTCGGAAGCGCTGTGACCGCCATATTGCCGCAGCAAGCCGAGCAAGTACAAGTCAATCGAGTGAAGTGGATGACGAGGATTGCCACCTACACCCCACACCGCCATGGAAGACGCGTCTCCTCGTGATGCACAAACAGCGCTGCAACAGTTCCAGGTCGACACAAACTACTTTAACAGACTCTTCGTCTAGAACTATGTTGCAGGCATTTAATAAACAAACATTCACAGTTACAGTCACATTCACAGTACGAGCATTCACAGTACGAGTTGTGTGCCTCCTTGGTGTTTCCGACGCAACAAATCGCCATTGGCAATGGTGTCAGGCTTCCGCCGTTCCACACTTTAGTCTCGACAAAGCGAAGTGTCTTCCGTCTTTTTTGGTAGGGACTCCGAGCTGCTTCACAAACGGTAAGGGTAGCCTTCCGGTAGTCCCTTGGAAACTGCTGCCTTTCTTCATTTGAAGTAGTAGCTAAGCGCGAATGAAACTGCGGACACAAGGAAGACAGAGAAGGACAAGCGCTACTCACAACTGTTTAATGGAAGGAAGGATAGTGCATATATATAAATATATATATCCTGTTGTCACGCATGCACCTACCAAGCATACGAGTAGCAGGTGGATGCACATCGAAGGAGGTTGCGCAAGAAGTGAAATTCGGCATCCAGTATTCTGATAGAAGGCTCACTCACACATCTCTATTCTTCTTGAGAAAGAAGGCCTCAAGAGCGAGCCCGGAAGAGGCGTTGCCGCTCCTACCAAGAATAGTTGTCGCAGAAAATCGATCGTCACAACCACACTGCTTCGTAGGCGCATGCGTGACAAGAGTATATATATATATATATATATATATATATATATATATATATATATATATATATATATATATATGTTGCCACATCCTATATGGTCACCGCGGGTATGTGCCAGGCGATGAGAACGACGCTGAAGTAGCGCGTGAGTGGAAAAACAGAGACAACAACGACGTCGCGTTGACTGCTCTGATAAAGTGCTTCCATACGTCCTCTACGCCGGCTTTCCCGTCTTCTACTAGGCTGCGACACTGGTGGAGGTGCGGGGTAGGATTGCCTCATGCTCGGCACCCCTTCGCGGAGCCATACCTCGAAAACGGAATCACCTTCGTTCGTCGAAACTCCTGTTCACCGGTACAGTCGCCACCTGCTAGGCCTGACGCCCGAGTTCAACCCTTTGCAGGACCCTGCTGGAACGCGTCTACCTCCTACCGCCATGGCTACTGCAACTCCATCGCAGGTGACGCTGCAGAATCCTAAGATACCAGAAAGTTTCCATGGCGACGCTTTTGAAGATGTCCAAGATTGGCTTGACGAATTTGAGCGTGTCGCCAGTTATAATGACTGGGGCTCCCAGCAAAAGCTGTCTAATGTCTATTTCACGCTTCAAGACAGTGCGCGGACGTGGTTTGTGAACCGGGAGAGAAGCTTGACCACATGGGATACCTTCCGCACCCAGCTGCTAGACACGTTCACTAGTACCGACAGAAGAGACACTGCTCAGCGGCTACTCGAATCCCGTATTCAAAAACCAAACGAGAGCGTAGCCATGTATGGAGAAGATATAACCCGCCTTTTCCGCAGAGCAGACCCTGAGATGGCCGAAGAAAAGAAGTTACGCTATCTCTTGCGCGGTGTGAAGGAGGAACTGTTTGCCGGACTCGTGAGGAACCCACCGACGACAGTGGTCGAATTCACCAAGGAGGCTACCGCTATAGAACGGGCACTAAAGCAACGGTACCGCCAATATGATCGCGCGAACTCGCCGGTGAATGCTTCAATGCTACCTGAGAGCTACGGCACGTCTCTGCGTGAATTCATCCGGGAGATTGTGCGAGAAGAGATCCGGCAGTTTGGGATTTTTCCTATGGCACCTGCGGTGGCTTCTGTCGCTGATATCGTTCGGGAGGAGGTTCGAGAGGCCTTTTCGTCCCCCTACCGGCAGGCGGTGCCGCGACGACTAACCTACGCGGAAGCGGTCTGTCGTCCATCTCCCGCGACTTCGATGCTGCTGAAACCGTCGACCACTACGACGCAGCCAGCACCGCCACCCCCGACACCATATTTTCGCCAGCCGCTGCCAGCTATGCCGTATCGCCGCCAGCCGATCGCTGCGCCTCGGTCTTACGGCGAATCCCCTGTGGGCTACCCGCTTCGAAAGACCGATTTGTGGCGCACCGCTGACCGCCGGCCGCTGTGCTTTCATTGCGGCGAAGCTGGACATGTTTACCGCGCGTGCCACTACCGCGCAGCCGGGTATCCAAGGTTTCCCAACTGCCATTACCCTGTGTTTGGTGCTGCACGTACCTGCGACGAAAATTCTACAAACTTTCGGCCGGGGGGTTCAGCGACGCCTCGATCACGTTCCCCTTCTCCGGCTCGTTATACCCCACCGACTCGTCGCGATTTTTCTGACGCCCCTAGGGGCAGGTCCCCTAGCCCGCGCCGGGGAAACTAGAAGCAGCGACCTCCGCGGGTGAGGTTGCAAACCGTCTAGCTGTCCAAGAGCCCCCATCACCGACGACCGACGACTCTAAAACTCCGACGCATCCAACCGCACCCCCTGTAACCGATGCCGTCAGCGCAGATCTTGTCGTTTTCATTGACGGCCACCAAGTGGCCGCTCTCGTCGATCCTGGTTCGCATTTTTCGATAATAAGTCAAAAGCTGGCCGACAGGTTGAGAAACGTGAAGACGCCGTGGACCGGGCCCCACATCAGAACTGCCGGCGGCCAGTTGATGACGCCGATCGGAAAATGCACAGCCAGGATAGTAATCGCCGGTGAAACCTTCGTGGCCACCCTCGTCATTCTCTTTGCGTGCTGCAAGGAACTTATATTGGGTATGGATTTCTTGAGAGAGTACGGTGCAGTGAATAATGTCCGTGACCTCGTCGTCACATTTTCTACGCGATCAGACGACGTCGACCCCGCGGAGCACCAGCGACCCCGTTTACGTATCGCCGACGACGACGTCACGCTTCTGCCGCGAAGGTGTGCCCTCGTACCTGTTATCTGCGACAACTTGAACGCCGGGACTGGTGTCGCTGAACACATCGACGCACTGGTACTGAGTCAAGGCGTTTCCATCGCCTGAGCCGTAATTCACGTACACGACGGACGTGCTGAACTCCTGCTGACGAACTTTACCAGGGAACGTCGACACATTGTTAGAGGCACGGCTGTTGCTTACTTCGACGAATTGACCTCAATACAAGACTGCCTCTCAGTGGAGCACGCGACGGCCACCGTGGCCATGCCTGCCCCTGTGGTTGATATCAGTCCTACCTTGTCACCTGTCGAACGTAACAGCCTTCTTGAGCTCATCGATGAGTTTAAGAGCTGCTTTTCATCTACGTCACGAGTCAGCCAGACGCCGCTCACTAAGCACCGTATTCTCACCGAAGCCGACGCCAGACCAATTCGGCAGAATCCTTATCGTGTGGCACCTAAAGAGCGCGAGGCGATACAAACGCAAGTGAAGACGATGCTTGAGCACGGGGTTATTCAACCATCTAAGAGTCCTTGGGCATCGCCTGTCGTGTTGGTGAAAAAGAAGGACGGTAGCCTGCGCTTCTGCGTCGACTATCGAAAACTCAACCAGATCACAAAGAAAGACGTTTATCCGCTGCCGCGTATCGACGATTCACTGGACAGGCTACGATACGCACGTTGCTTTTCGTCGATGGACTTGAAAAGCGGCTACTGGCAAATCGAAGTTGATGAGAGAGACTGTGAGAACACCGTTTTTGTGACGCCCGACGGACTTTATGAATTTCAGGTGCTCCCCTTCAGTTTGTGTTCTGCGCCAGCAACGTTTCAGCGACTAATGGACACGGTACTCGCAGGCCTCAAGTGGCAAACCTGTCTGGTGTACCTCGACGACGTAATTGTTTTCTCCGTCACGTTCGAGGAACACTTACGGAGGCTAAAGACGGTCTTTGAATCAATACGCTCAGCTGGTCTAACTTTGAAACCTGAAAAGTGCCATTTTGGCTTTGAAGAACTTCAATTTCTCGGTCACGTTGTCAGTCGTGAAGGTGTGCGACCTGACCCTGATAAAATCTCTGCCGTTGCTAATTTCCCAACGCCATCAGATAAATAGGCAGTGCGGCGTTTTCTGGGCCTTTGCGCCTACTACTGACGCTTTATTGTGGACTTTTCGCGCATCGCATGGCCATTAACGCATCTAACCAGAGAAGATGTCCCCTTCGTATGGGGTGAAACCCAGCAACGGGCATTTCACGACCTATGGCAACGGCTGCAGACGCCTCCCGTGCTCGCACACTTTGATGACGACGCCCCAACGATTCTTCATACCGACGCTAGTAATGTCGGCCTCGGCGCAGTGCTTGTACAGCGGCAGGACGGCGCCGAAAGAGTGATTGCTTACGCCAGCAGGGCGCTATCAAGAACGGAGGCAAACTACTCCACCACAGAAAAAGAATGTCTCGCACTGGTGTGGGCCGTCCTGAAATTTCGGCCATATTTGTATGGTCGGCGTTCCACCGTTGTCAGCGATCATCATGCACTTTGCTGGCTGACTAATTTAAAAGCTCCAGCTGGTCGGCTAGCGCGCTGGAGTCTTCGTCTCCAAGAGTTCGACTTCACGGTTGTCTACAAATCAGGGAAACAACACACCGACGCCGACTGCCTTTCTCGGTCTCCTGTTCAGACTGCAGTGCACGACGATGATGACACGGCTTTTCTAGGCGTGCTAGATACTGTCGCCGTTTCACGCCACCAACGCGAGGACGCAGAACTGGTTCCTCTTTTTGATTACTTAGAGGGAAGAACAGGCAACGTCCCACGTTTATTCGCCTGAGGGCTGCCTTCATTCTGCTTACGCCACGACGTTATGTATAAAAAGAACTTTTCACCTAGTGGCAGCAGCTACCTACTCGTCATTCCCGCATCTCTTCGCGACGAAGTCCTACATGCCTGTCACAACGAGCCGACCGCTGGTCACTTGGGTTACACTCGGACATTAGCAAGAATTAGGCTAAAGTACTATTGGCCGAGACTTGCGTCGATCGGAAACGTTACACACAGACATGCCTGGATTGCCAGCACCGCAAAGCCCTACCCGGCAAGCCAGCTGGACTGCTGCATCTTGTTCAGATACCGCAAGCGCCGTTCGAACAAATTGGCATGGACCGTTTAGGTCCGTTTCCACTGTCTACTGCCGGAAATAGATGGATAATCGTCGTCACAGATTAACTTACGTGATACGCCGAAACAGGTGCTATCCAACGTGGAACAGCAACCGAAGCAGCACGATTTCTTGTCGAAGCCGTCGTCTTAAGGCATGGCGCTACCGCAGTGGTCATACCAGACAGAGGATCTGCGTTCACGGCTGCGCTTCTGGATACCGTGTTGCGACTAAGTGGTACCACTCATAGAAAGACCACGGCTTACCATCCCCAAACGAATGGGCTGACAGAACGTCTGAATAAGACTCTGGCAGACATGATGAGTATGTACATCGACGTCGACCACAAGAACTGGGACGAGATTTTGCCATATGTTACATTTGCATATAACGCGGCTCGCCAAGAGACAACACGCGTGACGCCTTTCAACCTTGTTTACGGACGCGAAGTGACAACCATGTTGGACGCAATGCTGCCGCACGAGTGCGGTGACGACGAGACTGGTGCCGAGGAGTTTACGCAACGCGCAGAGGAAGCCAGGCAGCTTCCGCGTTTGCGAATCACACAACAACAGGAATACGATGCCCGACTCTACAATCTTCGACACAGACCCGTCACGTACAACGTCGGTGACCAGGTGTGGGTCTGGACTTCGATTCGTCGGCGCGGGCTGTCTGAAAAGCTCCTGCGAAGATACTTCGGCCCGTATACAGTTCTGCGCCGCATCAGCGATGTTCATTATGAAGTTGTCCCCGCCAGCCATAACAGCTCCAACCGCCGGCGACATCTGCCCGAGGTTGTGCATGTGCTTCGTATGGAGCCATACATTTCCTCATGACCTCAACTTTGCACCGTCTGTGCACAGCCTTCGGACCTTGGTGCATCGGAACGATTCCTCTTTTTTTCAAAGGGGGGGCAAATGCCACATCCTATATGGTCACCGCGGGTATGTGCCAGGCGATGAGAACGACGCTGAAGTAGCGCGTGAGTGGAAAAACAGAGACGACAACGAGGTCGCGTTGACTGCTCTGATAAAATGCTTCCATACGTCCTCTACGCCGGCTTTCCCGTCTTCTACTAGGCTGCGACAATATATATATATATATATATATATATATATATATATATATATATATATATATATATATATATATATATATATATATATATATATATATATTGTTACGTGCGAAGGAGACCGTCTTTAACCCTTACGGGTGAAGGGGACCGTTTACTTTTAGGTCGCGATCGAAGGTGAGCGCAAGAGCGGCCAGCTGGTTAATCAACTCAGCGTCGTTCTCTTCTTCCTTCCTCTACTCGGGACCACAAGCACGTTCACTGGTCTTCGTTTTCTTCATGCGTAACATTCCCCTCGTCACAGACGAAGCCCACCGGGTGAGTTAATCCATTTGCCTGGACGTGAACAATTTCAAGCGGGCGACATGGACCACTTGTGTCTTGGCAGCTCTTCTACCACTCGCCGTGAGGCGAGCTATGTTATACGTTACTTCCGTGAGTCTGTTAAGAATAACAAATGGTCCATCGTAGGTGGCCAAAAGCTTTTGGCATAACCCGCGTTTCCGTACTGGAGTCCACAGCCAGACTAAATCACCAGGGCGATAGGTTACCGGACGGTGGCGAATGTCGTAGCGTTCTTTTGATCTGTTCTGCGATGCCAAAGGGCGCAAACGAGCAATACGACGAGCTTCTTCGGCAAGGCAGAGAGTCTCGGCGACAGTGGGATTTTCATGACTACAGAAAGGGAAAACAGTGTCGATTGTGTACCGGGGTGGCCGTGCGTACAGCAGGAAGAAAGGGCTATAGCCGGTAGTCTCGTGCTTGGCGGTGTTGAACGCGTACGTGATAAAAGGCAGTACGTCATCCCAGTTCTTGTGGTCGGATGAAACATACATGAATAGCATGTTTACAATTGTTCGGTTGGTGCGCTCCGTAAGCCCATTCGTTTGTGGATGGTATGGTGTCGAGTGACGCAAGTGGGATCCACACAAACGAAGCAGCTCCTCTACGACGTCCGCTGTGAATTGTCGTCCACGGTCGCTGATGATCACGCGAGGCGGACCATGTCGCAGGATCACATACTGCAGCAGGAATGTTGAAACGTCAGTGGCAGTTGCGGAGGGCACGGCCGCCGTCTCGCAGTAGCGCGTGAGGTAGTCGACGCAAACAACTATCCAACGATTTCCCTTGGCTGATTTTGGAAATGGACCTACGAAGTCAATGCCCACTTGTTGGAAGGGCGTGCATGGAGGCGGGATCGGCTGCAGGAGACCAGCTGGAGCAGTAGATGGCCGTTTGTGGCGCTGACACTGCAAGCAACTGGCCACAGACGTCTCAACAGACTGTCGCATTCCAGGCCAATAAAAGCGCTCCTGAATCCGGTAGAGCGTCCTCGCCGAACCTAAATGGCCAAACGTAGGGTCATCGTGCATAGCACTCAGAATCGTTGTGCGAAGGCTCTCCGGTACCACTAGGAGGAAACGTGCGCCAGTGCTGGAAAAGTTATTCTTATACAGGAGTCCATCACATACACAGAAATGGTTTGCTGTCGTCGAGGCGAAGAGCGGTGTTAATTTATCGTCTTTTCGCTGTTCGGCTTTGAAGCAGTCGAAGTCTGGAAAACGCGGCGACACAGAAGCCACGAGGTGATCGAAGTCGTCGGCGTCACAGTCCGTGATGCTAAGTGGCATACGCGAGAGGCAGTCCGCGTCAGCGTGTCGTCGACCGCTCTTATAAGATACGGTGAAGCTGTATTCTTGCAGTCGGAGCGCCCAGCGCGCAAGACGGCCACAAGGGTCACGAAGATTCACAAGCCAACACAATGAGTGGTGGTCGGTGACCACTGTAAAGGGGCGTCCATACAGGTAAGAACGAAACCGCTGAACCGCAAATATTACCGCGAGGCATTCTTGTTCCGTGACAGTGTAATTCTGCTCGGGCCTACTTAATGAGCGGCTTGCATATGCGATCACGTGTTCGCGGTCACCGTACCGTTGAACTAGGACGGCACCAATACCTATGCCACTCGCATCCGTATGGAGTTCCGTCGGAGCTGAAGGACTGAAGTGTTGAAGAACCGGTCGTGACGTCAGCAGAAACTTCAACTGACGAAAAGAAGAGTCGCACTCTGGAGTCCACTCAAAGGGGGTGTCCTTTCGTAGCAGGCATGTCAGCGGATACGCGACGTCGGCGAATTTCGGAATAAATCGGCGGAAATAGGAACAAAGCCCCAGAAAACTACGGAGCTCCTTGACAGAACGCGGTGCACTGAACGCTTCAACGGCTGCTGTTTTCTGGGGATCAGGGCGGATGCCATCCTTGTCGACAAGGTGCCCAAGCACAAGGGTTTGGCGTTCACCGAAGTGGCATTTCTTAGAGTTTAAAACTAGACCAGCATTTCTGATGCAGTTCAGGACAATATCCAGGCGCGAGTTGTGTTCACTGAAGGTGCGGCCAAAGATGACGACGTCATCGAGGTAGCACATGCAGATGTTCCACTTCAAGCCGCGCAGAACAGTGTCCATAAATCTCTCGAAAGTTGCCGGAGCGTTGCACAATCCAAATGGCATCACATTAAATTCGAAGAGGCCGTCAGGGGTTACAAAGGCAGTCTTCTCCTTGTCGTCAGGATGCATCGGAATTTGCCAATAGCCAGATCGTAAATCTACTGATGAAAAGTAAGAGGCGGAATGAAGGCAGTCTATTGCGTCATCAATACGTGGAAGTGGGTACACGTCTTTTTTTGTTATAGCATTCAAACGGCGATAGTCGACGCAAAATCTCCAAGTACCATCTTTTTTTTTAACAAGAATCACTGGAGCTGCCCACGGACTCGCTGACTCTTGTACGACTCCCTTTTTCATCATTTCGTGCGCTTGTTCGTTGATAATCTGGCGCTCTGATGGTGAAACACGATATGGCTTTTGTCTAATCGGATTTGCCGAACCCGTGTTGATGGTATGGCGCGTTCGAGACGCAGGGATCGCAGGCATTTTGTCTTTCTGCGCAAAGTCGAATACTGAAACGTGCTTCGAAAGCACACGCACTAACTTTCGGCGTTCACTCGTGCTGAGCGATTTATTTACCATCGACATAAGGGCTGTTTCCGAACTGTGGCCATCAGGTTCTTCCGGCACATCTGTAAGTTCAGCCACTGATAAGGACGCGTGTTCCCTGGCGAAGGCTAATTTCATGCCGTCTGGTAGTATAACGGGCTCCTTAGAACAGTTTACTGTCCATAAGCCAGTGCGTCCGCCTTTGATTGACACCACACAATGTGGCACCAACACATTCTTCTTCACACAGTTAAAGTGCATCGGTTCTACGGTAGCTTCGAAGCTGTCGGAATCGGCGCCGCAACAGACAACGGGAACGCAAACGGTAGATGACGCAGGTATGACCGTATCACCACAAACACACAGTGTAGTTTCGCGATCTACAGGGTTCTCCATGAGTCCTGATGGAATCGCACCACTTATGAATACTTTCCCTGTGCGGCAGTCGACAGTAGCCCCACACTCCTGCAAGAAGTCCATGCCGAGAATAACATCATGGGTCGACCGAGGAATAATTACAAACTCTGTCGTAATAACATGGCCTCCCAAGCACACGTCAGCACTACACACCCCAATAGGTCGCAACGGCTCGCCACTTACTCCACAGAACTTTGAACCTTCGTCCCATTTAAACAAAACCTTTCGCCCTAACACGTGTTTAAAAGAGGCACTCATAACAGAAATTGTTGCGCCTGTGTCCACCAGAGCCATCACAGGGACATTATCTACAAGAACGCGCACTTTGTTTTTCAGCATCAACACAGGAGGTATTTCTGTCAGTAGCATGTCTCCAGCGACCTCACCTCCATCGGCCGCGCTAGCCAGTTTTCCGGTGACGATGGGGACGTGGTGCGATGCCGCGGTGACGGAGAACGGGGAGCACGACGTTGCGGTGGGGGTGTCAAACTCCTGTCAGATGCCGGGGAGCGATTCATGGAGCTGCTGAGCCAATACTCGTCGCCAGATGATACGTGTGGTGGCCACGGGGCACAGTGTGACCGTTCGGAGGGCCGAGAAAACTCTGAGGGCTGGCCATACCACGTGGCCATACGCTGGTTGCAAAACCGCGAGATATGACCCGGGACACCGCAGGAATAACACACCGGGAGAGGTCGAAACCTTGGTTGTTCGTCAATGAAGCGGATATTATCATTTTCCCGCGTGTAGTGGGTTGGTTCGTGGCGTGTGTCACGACGATACATCGGGCGTCGAGTAGGCGTGCGTTGAGCGCGTTGGTCATAGCGCGGAGTCGGAGGGCGTGTTGTCATCCTCGGCTGTGGGGCTGCGCTGTACTCTACGGCCGCTGCGGTAACCATCGGTTGCCAAGGGGCCGCATGTGGTGTCGTCATAGCCTCACGTGACGTGTACACGCCGTGGTGGTCAGCAGTTGAATGCAACTCCTCGCGGCGGGAAAGTTCCTCGCGGACAATCTGTCGGATGGTGGAAGGAAGGTCCAGGCAAGGACTCGTGTCCACACTGGCAACCGTCGTAACGTTTGCCAATCGACCAAACTTTGGCGCAATCCGACGCATCTTGAGCGTTTGAAAAGTTCTGCAGTGCCGAATGACGTCAGACACAGAACTGAGGCTCTCCTTTCCAATTAGAAAATAGTACACATCCTCAGCCGCTCCTTTCAGCAAATGTCCAACTTTATCTTCTTCCGACATGCGAGCACTGACCACCTTGCACAGCTTTAATACTTCTTCGATATATGTTGTGCATGTCTCACCTGGTAGCTGCGCCCGTTGAGACAGTGTCTGCTCCGCACGCTTCTTTTTGGCGACTGAGTCCCCAAAACACGCCTTTAGCTCGTCAACAAAATGTTCCCACGTCGTAAGCGCGTCCTCGTGGTTCTCGTACCACACGAGGGCGGTATCGGTCAGGGAGAACACCACATTGGTGAGCTGAGCGGTAGCATCCCACCCGTTGGACTTGCTCACTCGTTTGTAGTGGACGAGCCACTCGTCGGCATCTTCCCCCGCTTTGCCTCCGAAGGTGGGTGGAACTCGGTAGTATGGCAGTGGACTGCTAGGCGCTGCCCTAGGAGCGGCTCCTTCTTCTGGCATGTCGAAGACGGTCACGGCTGATGGCGGGAGGCCGGCAAGTCGACGGCTTCGACGAAGCTGTGGCAGTGACGGTTCCGTTGTTGTCAGCGGTACCCCGCACCTCCACCACTTTGTTACGTGCGAAGGAGACCGTCTTTAACCCTTACGGGTGAAGGGGACCGTTTACTTTTAGGTCGCGATCGAAGGTGAGCGCAAGAGCGGCCAGCTGGTTAATCAACTCAGCGTCGTTCTCTTCTTCCTTCCTCTACTCGGGACCACAAGCACGTTCACTGGTCTTCGTTTTCTTCATGCGTAACAATATATATATATATATATATATATATATATATATATATATATATGCACTATTCTTCCTTCCATTAAACAGTCGTGAGTAGCGCTTGTACTTGTCGGCCTTCCTTGTGTTCCTTGTGTTATTCGCGCTTAGCTACTACTTCAAATATGGACGACCAACTAGCCCAACAGTCAACTCTGCCAGAATGCCTTTCTTAATATCTCCGAAATGTCGCTCACTATGTAGCTTTGCCATAGGTAAGCACACTGAGTCTTCGCTCATGGCTTGTTTTATCCATGTACGTTTGGACACGTAGTCTTCACTTTTCACATACTTTGAATAGACGACGTGCATGTTGGCCGCGCAATCCCTAAGTTCCCTGCAATCTAGGCCATTTACCGTTAGATCAGTCATGTATGACTTTACAAGATCGCTGTTACTCTAATACTTTCTTATGCAAGCGAAAACTGGCATATTGTTTAGGCAGTTTCTGGCGAAGTGACCCGTTTCCCTCAATGATAACAAGCTAACGGAACTTTCAATTTGAGCTCTTCCGAATGAGTTGTATGTTCCCTTCTATCTCTTTCAGGTGCCTTCGCTATGCCTACGGTGCGCACAGAACTGCGACTAATGTCTCGTTCTTATTAGGTGGTTTGCTGCCCTCGAGGGTGGCCATGAGGAAGACTTTTGATAGTACTGCGTGGTGCTGCTCTGCGGCCTGAAGCCACGACCTGCCACTTACTCATCGGCCAGCCGTGTTGCGTTCTTTGCAGACACACCTTCCTTTCGAGCCTTAGCCCAAAGGCGTACGTTATCTGGCCGGGTCTCGTAAAACTGCTTTAAGTAGACTAAATCTGACAGTTTACTGACGTTATCCGACCCTGTTCCTTTTACCCACTCTGCAAAATTATACTTCAGGTTACATGCACATTCAAGAAAGCTTTCATTAGGCTTCTTTCTTTCCTGCCAAAATCTCCTCCGAAGTTCCTCGGTGGAAAGTTTGTATTTTGCTAGCAAACCTGACTTCACGGAACTGTACGCGCCAGACGCGGCTGCGCTCAGTCTGGCTACGAGTTCCGAAGTCTCTCTCGGCAGTAACGCCAGCAACCACTCTGGCCATGTGTCTTAGTGATATGATTGTTTCGCACAAATCCGTTAGAAATTAATCAGGTAGAGAACAATTTCATCACCCGTATAGTGCGGCTCAAGCAAACTCGTCATCTTCATGCTTTCTGTTTGTGTCCGCGCCACAACCGCACTGCTCGCTATTCTCGCTTCCTCTAGTTCTATTTTCGGGAGATCCACTTCATGCTGCCTCTTCTCTTCGGCTCTTTCTTGCTTCTCGCGCTCTATTATCTGGCGTTCTTTCTCTTCCGCAATTTTTTTTCCTTTCGCGCTCCATCACCTCGCGTTACTCTCTTCCGCTCTTCCTGTCCTCTCACGTTCCTTCTCTTCCCCTCTTTCAATCCTCTTGCGAGAAATATTTTTCCCGGCCTCTGTGAGCTCGTACTCATTGAGACCCACTTTATCAATCGCCTTACGAAATTCTGGCTTCCTCAATCTATGATTAGTCTCTATACCGAGATCTGCTGCCAAGAACAACAGCTCCTCTTTCTTTATGAATGCTTTTCGAGAAATGACTACCACTTCCCTACATTGCTCGCACACCCAGTGCCGATTAATCACAGCTAATTGTCCGATAGAATCCTGTCCTTATCGTCCGGCAAAACGTAGTCGCCCAAGCACTCACCCCAAGTCGAGCATGCGAAGGTCATGTCTCCTGGAACCACGTTCCCAGATCCGCCGATCCAAGATGGCGGAACTTCCCTTCTGCTGCTCTTCCTTTTAGATTCCTTGAGTCGTACAAGACTTCACATTCTTACTGGGACAGTTGTGCCGCCCGGAGCCACGAAGAGGAGGGCTGCTGATCCGAGATCCGCAGAAGTCGCTCTTCTGTCCACAGTTTCCTTCGATCTTGCAAAGTTCGTGTCTGTCGGAGCCACGTGCACATGTCCGCCAATCCCAGATCGTGAGGAGTGCTTTCTTGATCCCACCGCTGACACGAGTTGTTGAGGCTAGGGTGGCGTTGAGGGCATGGAATCCACCAAGCCGATCGACTATTTCGTCAGGTTGTAGAAAATAAATAAAAAAAGTTTATTTAGCTTAGTTACACGACTCCAGATACGTCGGAACAAGTTCATCGTCTCAGTTCCCATCAGAACCCTTAGTCCTCACTCTCGAAAAGTCTCTGCTTTTAATAGCGTCGTAGTCCCTAGGCGAGCCGACTATGGAACCTGAAGACTGTCCATCAGGAAATCACCAGCGTTGTCTCCGTTGCAATACCACGCCCATGCTCACAATAACGCGCAGTAACTCCACCTCGAAAAAACTGGTTTGGAATCTGTGGAAAAAAATTATCGGCCGACACCTAGTTCGTCGTCGCACCCCCTCCCCCTCATTCTTTTCCCCTCAGTCTGCCAGGTGAAGGGCGGGCTGAGGGCCTTTCGTAGAACCCATCAACAGCCGATTTGTAGCGCAGACGGATGGGTGGCGATTTGACTCGTCTGCGCTTATCAATTCCGTTGTCGTGGTTCCCTCTCTTTCATATTTTCGGTCGTTTCCAGGTAATCGTGGGGTGAGCGCTTTTAGTCATCCGCGCCACGTTGACGTCTAGATAGGAGATGCGGAGGTTTGACACGTGGTAAACGTTCAATTGATACCCTTGGTGGTGTGGAGACCTGATAATACGATGCAATACACGATTGTTGGTATTTGTTCCTTCGATACGAGCTGGTGTCTGTCAACATGTCCGTTGACATGACCAATACATATTACACCGTTTTTTATTGCAAGGCACCGCGCGTTTGCACGATAACTTTTGAGTTGTTCGAGTCACGGGCGTAGTCAGGATGTTATTTTGAGGGATCAAACGGGGTTCTACCCTCATATGTACGTTCGTGCCTACTTGTATATGTGCGAGTACATATGTACTTACGTACAAATTTAGTAGTGTTGTTGGCTGGGCCAATTGGTGCATGGTGAACGTGTAAGGGGTTCGAGCAAGTAGGGAAGCGAGCACAAGTACGAAGAAAGGGACATGACAACGCTGGACCAAGACTTACAATTTGAAACTGAAATGGCACTAACACAAATGCTGGCGAGATCTGTAGAATAGAAAACACGTAGAAAGGAGGCCAAGGTAAAAGAAAAGCAGTTTTTATTCTACCTTGGGCTGCTTTTCTTCTATTTTGGGCTGCTTTCTGCGTCTTTCCTGTCCTACGGATCCCGCCAATACTTGTGTTAGTGCCATTGTAGTGTCAACTTGTAAGTCTCGGTCCAGCGTTGTCTTGTCCGTTCCTTCTTGTGCCCGCGTCCGTACTTGCGTAACCCCTTATACGTTTACGTACAAAGTCTACATTTCGGCGTGTTAGCACTGTACCCCAACCCCCCTGCAGCTACGCCAATGGCTCGAGCGTAGCCTGTAATAAAACGTGCCATTTTACTCAGCACGTGCGAACAACTGCCGTATGTAGCTCGTGACGAGCAGTTAAAATAGCAAATGGAACACCGTGCGGCATTTCCCACCTGCGTTCGCGAGGAGTGGCTTCACTGCAGAGCTGGAACACAAAGTAGACCTAGGCGCAACTCTGCTCCCTGCGGGAGCATATACGGGGACACTATTTACCACCACTTGAACTTCACAGAAAACGCTAGAGACGACCTTAGGGTTGAGAGCGCTGCGCCCAAATGCGTTTTTGTCAATCTGATTCCCCACCAGCCTCCCCACCACGGGGCTCTATTATCAATGACCTTTCACTTCATCTTGATAACAGCAACATATTCTTGATGAACAGGCACAATGCTCTGAAACACTTGCGCACAACTGTGGGGAGACAGTGGGTTACCCAAGCATACGGTGTCAGGGATTCCATCCCACGAGACAGAACGACGGAAGTGTGGTGGTTGTCATATTGGTCGTCAATTCTAAATGTATGGCACGGTGACGGCACACGAGAAGATCATAATGTATCCCATTTTCTCAGTAGCAGCCGTGCCACGCCGCGTAGAGGGGCCCACAGTAATCCAAACTAATGAAGGCAGACTTGCTTCGCTGACTCCGTCTCGCGGCAACGAAGGAAGCGCCCGTGTCTCGGCGGCAGGCTTATGGCACATGAAAGATAAACAGCTATTTCATTATCATCATCATCATAATCATCATCCTGGCTACGCCCACTGCAGGGCAAAGGCCTCTCTCATACTTCTCCAACTACCCCGGTCATGTACTAATTGCGGCCATGTTGCGCCTGAAAACTTCTTAATCTCATCCACCCACCTAACTTTCTGCCGCTCCCTGCTGCGTTTCCCTTTCTTTGGAATCCCGTCCGTAACCCTTAATGACCATCGTTTATCTTCCCTCCTCATTACATGTCCTGCCCATGCCCCCCATTTCTTTTTCTGGATTTCTACTAAGATGCCATTAACTCGCGTTTGTTCCCTCACCCAATCTGCTCTTTTCTTATCCCTTAACGTTACACCCATCATTCTTCTTTCCACAGCTCGTTGCGTCGTCCTCAACTCTTTAGCACCCTTTAAATGGTGTACCGTCCTTTTACAATCGAAAACCTGTCTCGAAGCCCACAAAGCGTGGCCTGAACTCCGCCATGGAGTACGCATTCATGCGCCGCTAAAACAATGAGAGAGTGGAATGCATGCCCTACGGTTTACAGGACTGGGTGCCTTACATGCGAAGTCGCTGCGAGCTGCTGCAGACGGCTACCTACACTAAGTAAACCACTTGCCTCCGGGAAAGAATGTAGTGTAAGAATGTGAGTCGTTGATGGTAGCCCTTTTCCTTCGCGCAGTGCTTGTACTTCCTTGGAGAGAACAACTTTTCTTCGACATTTTGCAAGCAATATTGTTCCAGCGTGTACATCTATGCTACGGTTAGTGGCCCAGCAAGTCGGTAGAACCAGTCGATGACTCTTAACGGTTTCTTCTCGCTACTTACATGTTGACCGGTACTATAGTGTTCGGAGCAAGAGCTGCAGGGCAAACTTACGTCATTTCTGGAATTTTTACCAAGTCCTTCAATTTGTTCTCGCAATTCACTATGCTCAGTAGGAATGGGTTGTTCCGGGTCATGAGACCAGGTTGGAGCGTGCCACCACATAGTTACTGTAAGAAGACGGTCGCTTCTGACTTGATAATACTCCTTGCCTTGCGAAGTCAGCTGGGTTCTCTTTTCCGGCACAATGATGAATTGCATTGGCAATGTTAGGCCAGAATCTCGGAGACTCTATGACACACGAACTTTTGTCAGTGTACTTTGAACCCAATGCAGGGCGACGAGTGAGTCGGTCCAAAAGCGAACTGGAACAGAGCTGAGAAATGGTACTGTATTGACGTATCCACACAACCTCGCACCGATGACGCAGTCTATTGGCTCCAGGCGCTGAACCGAAGTCCCTTTGACAGGTGCAACACGGATCTAGCTTATCAACAGCTACGTGTTGTTGGTGCCGTTTCTTGAGCACGCACGTACATAGATACAGGAGCCTAAGCTCTTGAGCCTGCGTTAGAGAATGCGCGTAGCTCGATTGAAAAGGCTCCATCATTTGCTCCTCGCAGCAAGACGTACGGTTAAATAAAATAGGGGCCTGTCGGCGAGCGCCGTATTCAGCCACTCGGTAAGACTGTTCGTCTCCGGGTGGTAGGCTGTTGTCCTCTTGTGGCTTGTCTGGCTGTACTGCAGAATGGCTTGGGTGAGCTCCGCTGTAAAGGTTGTTGCTCTGTCGGTAATGAGGACTTAACGTGCGCCATGTCGAAGCAGGATGTCCTCGACGAAGAATTTTGCCCCTTCGGCTGCACTGCTTTACGGTATAGCGATCGTTTCGGCGAAGCGGGTGAGGTAGTCGGGCGCCACGACAGTCCGCTTATTTCCGGATGTTGACGTCGGAAAGCGTCCCAACAAGTCCATCTAGATCTGCTGAAATGGTCGGCAAGGAGGCCCGATTGGCTTTAGTAATCCTGCTGGCCTTGTCGGTGGTGTCTTGCGTCGCTGACAGTCTCGGCGTGTTTTTACGTAACGGGCGAAGTCGGCGGTCAGGCGCGGCCAGTGATGCTTTTCCTGTATCCTCGATAGCGTACGGGAGTATCCGAGGTACCCAGGGGTCAGATCATCATGTAGGACGTACAGTACTTCTGGACGCAGCGCTAAGGGAACAAGAAGATACATTTGCGCAAGCTTCCAGAAGAGGGTTACAGCGCCGAAAAAACACAACACACAGCAAGCGAGACGGGACAGGCGCAACTTCCAACTGTTTATTCACCGCGTATGCGAATGAATATGAGGTCAAACAAAGATGGACAGCAAGAACCACACATGCGCACGAGGTTTTTACAAAAAGCGGATAAAGATAGGTGAAGTACACACGTATCTCACGCCCGTGTATCTAAAAAAGCAGTTTCATTCTTATAAATGGAGATAGATGGGGCGCTAACACAATCGCTACAGTTTCTTTCAATATAGTAGGCCTCCAACAGTTCACGGGCTGTCTGGTCCTTACTTCTGTTTAAAACCTTTGTTTCTTTCAGCCTTGCCACACACTTAATCTTCCTTTCTTCTCCACAGGCTTTACAATGATGCGGCAGATGAGAACCAGTACCATTTTTTAAGTCGCGATTATGTTCCGCTAATCGGTCATTAATACAACGGCCGGTTTGTCCGATGTAATTCTTTCCACATGTGAGAGGTATCTGATATACGACACCCACGGCACATTTAACAAGCGGAGCTGCATGTCTCTTTTTACAGTCAGTTTTGTTTACCTTGTTGGGATCAGTTTTAACGCACAAGCCAGCCAGTTTTTTTGGGGCGGAAAAAACCACAGGAACCTTATATTTTGTCGCTACATGCTTCAAATTGTGTGCTACCTTATGGGTGTACGGGATGACAACCGGTCTGCTTTTTCTTTTGGGGAGCTCATCTTGGTCGCCCTTCTTTGTACTTTCTTTTTTCAATTTCTTCAGCAAGGCTTCCGCTACTCCGGTTAAAATCGAGGTTGGAAAGCCTGCTTTTTCCAACTTCCGAATCTGGGTGTTAAAGCTTTCCTCTGCCTTATGGCAACAAGATTTCTTCAGCGACGCTTCCAGGCACATCTGAGCAATGGCGCGCTTTACTGTCTTTGAATGGGATGAATCATAGGGCATTAGTTCTTTTTGTGCGCGAGGGCGATACATCCAGCAAAAGCTTTGGTCATTAAGGGTGATGTCAATGTCTAAAAACTGCAAACTGTTGCCTTGGGCAAGCTCATGGGTGAAGTCTAAACCTTTTCCGAGTAGTTTAAAACCAGATAAAACTTCTTCCACTATTTGTGGGTAAGATGAAGAAACCTGTTTCTTTAAAATAATTAAAAAATCGTCAACGTATCTAAAAGTTTTCAGCACTTTGGCTTCGTCGAAAGTATCCGCCAGTGACCTGTCCATCTGCGCGAGAAAGATGTTACAGAGCACTGGAGCGACGCAGGAACCAATGCAAATTCCTTTTTTCTGAACAAACAGCTGATCTTCAAATAATACCACCGTGCAAGACAAATAATACTCTAACAATGCCAAGAAATTCGCAACTGAAACACCGGCAGAGTTCTGGAAGGAAATTGCCCCATTCTTTTCAATGCACGACTGTACAGCGGCTAACAACTCAGTCTGTGGGATAGAATAGAACAAGTCAACAACGTCAATGGAAAACATATAACCTGAAGACTTATTGTCATTCAAAAATTTAACAACATCAAGAGAGTTCCTGCAAGAAAATGGGTCTTCGACATCTAACCCATTAAGTTGCCTTAGCAGGAAACCACTAACATGGCTCTGCCAAGCCCCTCTTTCACTCACGATACATCTGAACGGGATTCGTTCCTTATGCGTTTTTGCAGTGAAAAACACGTATAAGCTATTTCCTTTACAAAGCCGAATACCTTTAGCAATTCTGTCCAAGCCAATACGTTCACACAGAGAAACGGCATTAGATTTCAGCTTTCCCAGATTAACACCAGTCTTCCGGAAATTCCTGTGCACAGCTTCATGAGCCTTCTCGTTGAACATACCAGACGGAATGATGACGAATCCGCCCTGCTTGTCCGCTTGGGTGAGTCGCAGCTTCTGGTCGGCGAAGAACTCGACGACTCTTTTGGTGGTCGACTCTTTTCTAGCTCCGTTGATGGGCGCGGTCCTGTTGAGGCTGTCCACGCCATCTAGCAAGCACCTTTCCTGGTCCTCTGGGTCAGCTTTACCGGCAATCCTTCGATTCAAGGAAAGTAGCTCATGCCCTGGAATCCTAGGCTCGATGCTGTACTTCGGGCCCTTCCTAAGGATGGCAACTACATCTTCCGGGATACTAGTACCCCCCAGAACCCTGAGCGCCATGCAGCTGTCTTGGTTTCTTCTTTCAACACATTTTGACAGTACCGGCAATGTCTTTTTCCACATGAATTCACTAGTTTGCGCGGCCAGCCGCCTGAAGGACTGAAGTTTCACGCCTGCAATGTTCGCAGAGTTCTGGGAAAAACATATCCATTGCAGCCAATCGTACAGAAGACGTACCTGACGCCAGAGTTCCGCACGTAAAATTCGGCACATCCTCTTGACGTGGCCAAGTGAAGGTCTGGTAGAACCAAACAGGCAGGAGATCTCGTGTGGGACTAGGCCTTTTCTTATGCAGAATCCCATCTTCCTAGCGCGGCAGGAGATGAGGGCGATATGGCTGACTAACACTGAAAGAGGCGGTGGTCTTGCAGAAGGAACACAAAGAAAGGGGCCCACTGTAGAAGAAAGGTAACTGAGTAATACTTGTTGGGGGGCTAGTTGGTGCATGTTTCCAGAAGAGGGTTACAGCGCCGAAAAAACACAACACACAGCAAGCGAGACGGGACAGGCGCAACTTCCAACTGTTTATTCACCGCGTATGCGAATGAATATGAGGTCAAACAAAGATGGACAGCAAGAACCACACATGCGCACGAGGTTTTTACAAAAAGCGGATAAAGATAGGTGAAGTACACACGTATCTCACGCCCGTGTATCTAAAAAAGCAGTTTCATTCTTATAAATGGAGATAGATGGGGCGCTAACACAATCGCTACAGTTTCTTTCAATATAGTAGGCCTCCAACAGTTCACGGGCTGTCTGGTCCTTACTTCTGTTTAAAACCTTTGTTTCTTTCAGCCTTGCCACACACTTAATCTTCCTTTCTTCTCCACAGGCTTTACAATGATGCGGCAGATGAGAACCAGTACCATTTTTTAAGTCGCGATTATGTTCCGCTAATCGGTCATTAATACAACGGCCGGTTTGTCCGATGTAATTCTTTCCACATGTGAGAGGTATCTGATATACGACACCCACGGCACATTTAACAAGCGGAGCTGCATGTCTCTTTTTACAGTCAGTTTTGTTTACCTTGTTGGGATCAGTTTTAACGCACAAGCCAGCCAGTTTTTTTGGGGCGGAAAAAACCACAGGAACCTTATATTTTGTCGCTACATGCTTCAAATTGTGTGCTACCTTATGGGTGTACGGGATGACAACCGGTCTGCTTTTTCTTTTGGGGAGCTCATCTTGGTCGCCCTTCTTTGTACTTTCTTTTTTCAATTTCTTCAGCAAGGCTTCCGCTACTCCGGTTAAAATCGAGGTTGGAAAGCCTGCTTTTTCCAACTTCCGAATCTGGGTGTTAAAGCTTTCCTCTGCCTTATGGCAACAAGATTTCTTCAGCGACGCTTCCAGGCACATCTGAGCAATGGCGCGCTTTACTGTCTTTGAATGGGATGAATCATAGGGCATTAGTTCTTTTTGTGCGCGAGGGCGATACATCCAGCAAAAGCTTTGGTCATTAAGGGTGATGTCAATGTCTAAAAACTGCAAACTGTTGCCTTGGGCAAGCTCATGGGTGAAGTCTAAACCTTTTCCGAGTAGTTTAAAACCAGATAAAACTTCTTCCACTATTTGTGGGTAAGATGAAGAAACCTGTTTCTTTAAAATAATTAAAAAATCGTCAACGTATCTAAAAGTTTTCAGCACTTTGGCTTCGTCGAAAGTATCCGCCAGTGACCTGTCCATCTGCGCGAGAAAGATGTTACAGAGCACTGGAGCGACGCAGGAACCAATGCAAATTCCTTTTTTCTGAACAAACAGCTGATCTTCAAATAATACCACCGTGCAAGACAAATAATACTCTAACAATGCCAAGAAATTCGCAACTGAAACACCGGCAGAGTTCTGGAAGGAAATTGCCCCATTCTTTTCAATGCACGACTGTACAGCGGCTAACAACTCAGTCTGTGGGATAGAATAGAACAAGTCAACAACGTCAATGGAAAACATATAACCTGAAGACTTATTGTCATTCAAAAATTTAACAACATCAAGAGAGTTCCTGCAAGAAAATGGGTCTTCGACATCTAACCCATTCAGTTGCCTTAGCAGGAAACCACTAACATGGCTCTGCCAAGCCCCTCTTTCACTCACGATACATCTGAACGGGATTCGTTCCTTATGCGTTTTTGCAGTGAAAAACACGTATAAGCTATTTCCTTTACAAAGCCGAATACCTTTAGCAATTCTGTCCAAGCCAATACGTTCACACAGAGAAACGGCATTAGATTTCAGCTTTCCCAGATTAACACCAGTCTTCCGGAAATTCCTGTGCACAGCTTCATGAGCCTTCTCGTTGAACATACCAGACGGAATGATGACGAATCCGCCCTGCTTGTCCGCTTGGGTGAGTCGCAGCTTCTGGTCGGCGAAGAACTCGACGACTCTTTTGGTGGTCGACTCTTTTCTAGCTCCGTTGATGGGCGCGGTCCTGTTGAGGCTGTCCACGCCATCTAGCAAGCACCTTTCCTGGTCCTCTGGGTCAGCTTTACCGGCAATCCTTCGATTCAAGGAAAGTAGCTCATGCCCTGGAATCCTAGGCTCGATGCTGTACTTCGGGCCCTTCCTAAGGATGGCAACTACATCTTCCGGGATACTAGTACCCCCCAGAACCCTGAGCGCCATGCAGCTGTCTTGGTTTCTTCTTTCAACACATTTTGACAGTACCGGCAATGTCTTTTTCCACATGAATTCACTAGTTTGCGCGGCCAGCCGCCTGAAGGACTGAAGTTTCACGCCTGCAATGTTCGCAGAGTTCTGGGAAAAACATATCCATTGCAGCCAATCGTACAGAAGACGTACCTGACGCCAGAGTTCCGCACGTAAAATTCGGCACATCCTCTTGACGTGGCCAAGTGAAGGTCTGGTAGAACCAAACAGGCAGGAGATCTCGTGTGGGACTAGGCCTTTTCTTATGCAGAATCCCATCTTCCTAGCGCGGCAGGAGATGAGGGCGATATGGCTGACTAACACTGAAAGAGGCGGTGGTCTTGCAGAAGGAACACAAAGAAAGGGGCCCACTGTAGAAGAAAGGTAACTGAGTAATACTTGTTGGGGGGCTAGTTGGTGCATGTTTCCAGAAGAGGGTTACAGCGCCGAAAAAACACAACACACAGCAAGCGAGACGGGACAGGCGCAACTTCCAACTGTTTATTCACCGCGTATGCGAATGAATATGAGGTCAAACAAAGATGGATAGCAAGAACCACACATGCGCACGAGGTTTTTACAAAAAGCGGATAAAGATAGGTGAAGTACACACGTATCTCACGCCCGTGTATCTAAAAAAGCAGTTTCATTCTTATAAATGGAGATAGATGGGGCGCTAACACAATCGCTACAGTTTCTTTCAATATAGTAGGCCTCCAACAGTTCACGGGCTGTCTGGTCCTTACTTCTGTTTAAAACCTTTGTTTCTTTCAGCCTTGCCACACACTTAATCTTCCTTTCTTCTCCACAGGCTTTACAATGATGCGGCAGATGAGAACCAGTACCATTTTTTTTTAAGTCGCGATTATGTTCCGCTAATCGGTCATTAATACAACGGCCGGTTTGTCCGATGTAATTCTTTCCACATGTGAGAGGTATCTGATATACGACACCCACGGCACATTTAACAAGCGGAGCTGCATGTCTCTTTTTACAGTCAGTTTTGTTTACCTTGTTGGGATCAGTTTTAACGCACAAGCCAGCCAGTTTTTTTGGGGCGGAAAAAACCACAGGAACCTTATATTTTGTCGCTACATGCTTCAAATTGTGTGCTACCTTATGGGTGTACGGGATGACAACCGGTCTGCTTTTTCTTTTGGGGAGCTCATCTTGGTCGCCCTTCTTTGTACTTTCTTTTTTCAATTTCTTCAGCAAGGCTTCCGCTACTCCGGTTAAAATCGAGGTTGGAAAGCCTGCTTTTTCCAACTTCCGAATCTGGGTGTTAAAGCTTTCCTCTGCCTTATGGCAACAAGATTTCTTCAGCGACGCTTCCAGGCACATCTGAGCAATGGCGCGCTTTACTGTCTTTGAATGGGATGAATCATAGGGCATTAGTTCTTTTTGTGCGCGAGGGCGATACATCCAGCAAAAGCTTTGGTCATTAAGGGTGATGTCAATGTCTAAAAACTGCAAACTGTTGCCTTGGGCAAGCTCATGGGTGAAGTCTAAACCTTTTCCGAGTAGTTTAAAACCAGATAAAACTTCTTCCACTATTTGTGGGTAAGATGAAGAAACCTGTTTCTTTAAAATAATTAAAAAATCGTCAACGTATCTAAAAGTTTTCAGCACTTTGGCTTCGTCGAAAGTATCCGCCAGTGACCTGTCCATCTGCGCGAGAAAGATGTTACAGAGCACTGGAGCGACGCAGGAACCAATGCAAATTCCTTTTTTCTGAACAAACAGCTGATCTTCAAATAATACCACCGTGCAAGACAAATAATACTCTAACAATGCCAAGAAATTCGCAACTGAAACACCGGCAGAGTTCTGGAAGGAAATTGCCCCATTCTTTTCAATGCACGACTGTACAGCGGCTAACAACTCAGTCTGTGGGATAGAATAGAACAAGTCAACAACGTCAATGGAAAACATATAACCTGAAGACTTATTGTCATTCAAAAATTTAACAACATCAAGAGAGTTCCTGCAAGAAAATGGGTCTTCGACATCTAACCCATTAAGTTGCCTTAGCAGGAAACCACTAACATGGCTCTGCCAAGCCCCTCTTTCACTCACGATACATCTGAACGGGATTCGTTCCTTATGCGTTTTTGCAGTGAAAAACACGTATAAGCTATTTCCTTTACAAAGCCGAATACCTTTAGCAATTCTGTCCAAGCCAATACGTTCACACAGAGAAACGGCATTAGATTTCAGCTTTCCCAGATTAACACCAGTCTTCCGGAAATTCCTGTGCACAGCTTCATGAGCCTTCTCGTTGCTTTTTTAGATACTGCTTTTTTAGATACACGGGCGTGAGATACGTGTGTACTTCACCTATCTTTATCCGCTTTTTGTAAAAACCTCGTGCGCATGTGTGGTTCTTGCTATCCATCTTTGTTTGACCTCATATTCATTCGCATACGCGGTGAATAAACAGTTGGAAGTTGCGCCTGTCCCGTCTCGCTTGCTGTGTGTTGTGTTTTTTCGGCGCTGTAACCCTCTTCTGGAAACATGCACCAACTAGCCCCCCAACAAGTATTACTCAGTTGCGCAAGCTCTTGGGCCAGTTTGTGCATGGTGAACTTGGAAGAAAGGCTACCAGCGATACACGAAGGACGCGGACACAACGAAAAGAAGTTAGACACGGACGCACGCTAGACTTTCAACTGTACAATACTCCAGGATGGAAATATGACGTTCGGAGCGCGTGGCCGCCGGTACATGCAGCGCCGCTCATCTGTGCTCATGGGACCAAGCTGCTGCATTGTGGTATAGCGCGAGGGGAGAACATCTAAGGAGCAGAATTGCTCCTTCCCATGGAGGAAGGAAAACTGAGGATTGGCCCCACCCCTTCCACGTGCTAGGAGAGAAGTGTGGAAGAAATGACGCAGTAGGTTGTCCTTTTTCTTTCCTTTTTTGTTTCTTATGCTGTAGCGGGCACGCTTTCGGGCCGCAATGGCGGTATTTTTATGGTTCTGTGCGCTCACACGTGTTGCTCCGTATGTTTCGTACCGTGGCAAATGTGCCGTGTGGGCAGGTTTGCATTAGACTTCCTGTTTTGTTGCGCTAGGTTATCTGGACCGCGCACTGCCGGACGTTGCTGTGGCCAGATGGGACCGGAGCAACTAAAGCTCGTGAAATAAACGAGGATGCGGCGCTGTACGCAATTTATAGCGCCTTGGAAATGGCAACGGACCAAGGAATATCCGCGGGAAACTTTGCCTTCTTCTGCATAATCATGTAACGCGCCATCGCAGGCCGAATCCGACGTCTATAACAATGAGCCAGCTCCTTGCAGACCAGTGAATCCTGCTTTTGACAGCGCATGGTGCATTTGCGGCACGTAGAACGTACGTTATTCAAAAATGCATAGTCCAGGTTTTAGAACATTTGTATTCAGTTACAACTTGCTTTTGTGCGTATTAAAACACGTGTTGCTCAACTGTTGCCTGTTTCTCGCAGTACTGGCGACAACACGAAGCCTTTTAAGCAAAGTGTGTTAGAGGTTCAGGCGCACCTGCACAGGTGTACCCAATACACATGTTCATAAAGCCTTACGCAGAATATGGGCATTTTGCTGCCCTCGGCACCGTGCGCCGGCCAGCCGATGCTTCATCCGGGAAGATGGGAAAAAGGTATATGTGGCTACTTTGACTGAGTAAGGAACGTCCCCCTACCCCAGGCGTATCTTATCTGTGCGCGTGAGAAGTGCAGGGAGGTGAAGGATAGCGGATGCGCTACAAGAGTTAGCAAGGCTCCTCAGAATGTACGCCTGCGAACGCATTAAACGGCTGTTCCATGGTCTCACGCAGGCAGGTTCTGCGCGCGTATTTCTCTGCACCGCGCACCGACTATCGCAAAACTTTGGTTCCGTGAAATTCACTTTCCGTGGGAAGAAGGCACATGAGGCCGCAGCCAATGAATGTAAACGCGGAGTCAGAAATGACATTCTGCCTCCTCGACGGCGCATTGCGGCAGTGATGCGCAGCCACCCGAAATTTGTTTTATAAAGCACGATGATTCCTCAGGCCACTGTGAGAATACGTGTTTAAGCTCATAAACTCCAGAATGATCTCAAATTTGTGGGTGTGTCGTACGTGTCTCCAGTGCATTCTTGGAGTGCAGTGTGACTGCGAACATTTTTTTCGTATCGCCAGACGTCTGGCTCATAAGTCCGTCTGAGAGCCCCAGGAAGTCCAAGCAGAGCAAAACAAGTACAAGAGAGCGATAAAGGTGACTGTTTTAAAAACACGCAGGAACTGGGCAGCGGCCGGCACCTGCAGTTGATGAAAACAGTTCAGTTGGCTGGGCTGATCAAGCATGTTTATTTTCATAAAGGCCAGTAAAGGCAGGCGATTCGACCTCAAGGCCCAATTTGCGAAAATAATTATTAACTTATTTCAACATGGACTTCGGCAACGGTAATGCAATGAGACATCGCGATTACATCCTTTTGATTTGCATTGCTGCGGAGCGTGCGCGTCCGAGCAGCCAGGTTGCGCACAGCGCTGCATGGTTTCGCGAGTGATGTAAACAAGAGAGGAGAGCTAGCCCGAAAGGATGGCGTAGGAACGCCAACTTCTGGCTTATTTTGTGTAGTTACAGGGTCCGTGAGTGTCGTGATGAGACAGCTGCTACAAAGACTGCAGAAGTTGTTTATATATAATTACGATACCTGACTTCGGCGATGCCACAGCTCCTGCAAACACTGCAACGGCTGCTACTTTTGTGTAGTTAAAAGGTCCATGAGTGTTGTGACGAGACAGCTGCTGCAAAAAGTGCAAAAGTGGTTGCTTTTGTGTTATTACGTTACCCGACTTCTCCGATGCCACAGCTCCTGCAAACACTGGAACACCTGCTATTATGTGTAGTTACAGGGTCTGTGAGTGTTGTGACGACGCAGCTGCTGCGAAGACTGCAAAAGTTGTTGCTTTTGTGTTGTTACGACACCTGACTTCTGCGACGCCACAGCTCCTGCAAACACTGCTTCAGCTGCCATTCTTGTGTAGATACAGGGCCCGTGAGTTTTATGACGGTACACCCGCTACAATGTCTGCAAAAGTTCTTGCTTTTGTCTTGTTAGGATACCCGACTTCTGCGACGCCACAGCTCCTGCAAACACTGCTTCAGCTGCCATTCTTGTGTAGATACAGGGCCCGTGAGTGTTATGACGGTACACCCGCTACAATGTCTGCAAAAGTTCTTGCTTTTATGTTGTTAGGATACCCGACTTCTGCGATGCCACAGCTCCTGCAAACACTGCAAGAGCTGCAACTTTTGTGTAGTTACAGGGTCCGTGAGTGTTGTGACGACACAGCTGCTGCAAAGAGGGCAAAAATTGTTTCTTTTGCGTAGTTACGACACCTGACTTCTGCTATGCCACAGCTGCTGCAAACACTGCATCAGCTGCCACTTTTGTGTAGATACAGGGCCCCTAAATGTTATGACGAGACAGCCGCTACAATGACTGCAAAAGTTGCTGCTTTTGTGTTGTTAGCATACCCGATTTCTGCGATGTCACAGCTCCTCCAAACACTGCAACAGCTGCAACTTTTTTTTAGTTAGAGGGTCCCTGAGTGGTGTGACGAGACAGCTGATGCAAAGGCCGCAAAAGTTGTTGCTTTTGTGTGTTAACGTTACCCGATTCCTGCGACGCCACAGCTCCTGCAAGCACTGCAACAGCTGCTATTTTGTGTAGTTACAGGGTTCTTGAGTGTCCTGATGAGTCAGCTGCTGCAAAGACTGCGGAAGTTGTTTCTCTATAGTTACGATACCTGATTTCGGCGATGCCACCGCTCCTGCAAACACTGCAACGGCTGCCACTTTTGTGTAGTTACAGGGTACGTGAGTATTGTGACGAGACAGATGCTGCAAAGAGTGCCAAATTGTTCCTTTTGTGTAGTTACGATTCCTGGCTTCTGCGATGCCACAGCTCCTGCAAACACTGCTTAAGCTGCCATTCTTGTGTAGATACAGGACCCGTGAGTGTTATGACGGGACAGTCGCTACAATGAATGCAAATGTTGTTGCTTTCGTGTTGTTAGGATACCCGACTTCTGCGATGCCACAGCTCCTGCAAAAACTGCAAGAGCTGCAAGTTTTGCATAGTTACAGGGTCCGTGAGTGTTGTGACTAGGCAGCTGCTGCAAGGACTGCAAAAGTTGTTGCTTTTGTGTTGTTATGATAACTGACTTCTGCGACGCCACAGCTCCTGCAAACACAACAACAGCTGCCACTTTTGTGTAGAGACAGGGTCCGTGAGTGTTGTGACGAGAAAGCTGCTGCAAAGGCTTCAAAATTTGTTGCTTTTGTGTTTTTACGTTACCCGACTTCTGCGACTCCACAGCTCCTGCAAACACTGCAACAGCTGCCACTTTTTTTAGTTGCATGGTCCGTGAGTCTTGTGACGAGACAGCTGCTCCTAAGGCTGCAAAATTGTTCCTTTTGTGAAGTTACGATACCTGACTTCTGCGACGCCACAGCTACTGCAAACAATGCAACAGCTGCCACTTTGTGTAGTTACAGGGTCCGTGAGTGTTGTGACGAGACGGCTGCTGCAAAGGCTGCGAAAGTTGTTGCTTTTGTGTTTTTACTTTACTCGACTTCTGCGATGCCACTGCTCCTGCAAACACTGAAACAGCTGCCATTTTTGTCTAGACAGAGGGCCCCTGAATGTTATGACGAGACAGTCGCTACAATGACTGAAAAATTTGTTGCTTTTGTGTTGTTAGGATACCCGATTTCTGCGATGTCACAGCACCTCCAAACACTGCAATAACCGCAACTTTTTGTAGTTACAGGGTCCGGGGGTGTTGTGACGAGGCAGCATCTGCAAAGGCCGCAAAAGTTGTTGCTTTTGTATGTTTACGATACCCGATTTCTGCGATGCCATAGCTGCTGCAAACATTGCAACAGCTGTTATTTTGTGTAGTTACAGGGTCCGTGAGTGTCGTGATGAGACAGCTGCTGCAAAGACTGCAATAGTTGTTTATGTGTGGTTACGATACCCTACTTCTGCAATGCCACAGCTCAACCAAACACTGCAACAGCTGCTATTTTGTGTAGGTACAGGGTCCGTGAGTGTCGTGACGAGACAGCTGCTGCACGCAGTGAAAAATTGTTCCTTTTGGGTAATTACGATTCCTGACTTCTTTGATGCCACAGCTCCTGCAAACACTGCAACGGCTGCCACTTTTGTGTAGAGACAGGGTCCGTGAGTGTTGTGACGAGACAGCTGCTACAAAGAGTGCAAAATTGTTCCTTTCGTGTAGTTACGATACCAGACTTCTGCGATGGCACAGCTCCTGGAAACACTGCAACAGCTGCCACTTTGTGAAGGTACAGGGTCTGTGAGTGTTGTGACGAGACAGCTGCTGCAAAGGCTGCGAAAGTTGTTGCTTTTGTGTTTTTCCGTAACTCGACTTCTTCGATGCCACAGCTCCTGCAAACACTGCAAGAGCTGCTATTTTGTGTAGTTACAGGGTCCGTGAGTGTCGTGATGTGACAGCTGCTGCAAAGACCGCAGGAGTAATTTTTTTGTAGTTAGGATTCCTGACTTCTGCGATGCCACAGCTGCTGCAAACACTGCAACGGCTGCCACTTTTGTGTAGTTACAGGGTATGTGAGTGTCGTGATGAGACAGCTGCTGCACAGACTACAGAAGTTGTTTGCAAAATTGCAAACAACTTCTGCAAAAAAGTGCAAAATTGTTCCTTTTGTGTAGTTACGATTCCTGACTTCTGCGATGCCACAGCTCCTGCAACCACTGCTTCAGCTGCCCTTTTTGTGTAGATACAGGGCCCGCGAGTGTTATGACCAGACAGCCGCTAAAATGACTGCAAGAGTTGTTGCTTTTGTGTTGCGAGGATACCCGACTTCTGCGATGCCACAGCTCCTGCAAACGCTGCAACAGGTGCCACTTTTGTGTAGTTACAGGGTCCGTCAGTATCGTGACGAGACAGCTGCTGCATATACTGCAAGATTCGCTGCTTTTATGTTCTAACGATACACGACTTCTGCGATGCCACAGCTCCTGCAAACACCGGATCAGCTGCCATTTTTGTGTAGGTCCAGAGTTCATGAGTGTTATGATGAGACAGCTGCTGCAAAGAATGCAAAACTTGTTCCTTCTGTGCAGTTACGAAACCTGACTTCTGCTGTGCCACAGCTCGTGCAAACACTGCCACAGCTGCAATTTTGCGTAGTTACAGGGTCTGTCAGTGTTGTGACGAGACAGCTGCTGCAAAGAAATCAAGAGTTGTTTATTTGGAGTTACAATAGCGGACTTCGGCGATGCTACAGCTCCTGCAAACACTGCAACGGCTGCCACTTTTGTATAGAGTCAGTGTCCGTTAGTGTTCTGACGAGACAGCTGCTGCAAAGAGTGCAAAATTGATCCTGATGTGTAGTCACGATACCTGACTTCTGCGAAGCGACAGCTCCTGCAAACACTGCAACAGCTGCCACTTTTGTGTAGAGACAGGGTCCGTGAGTGTCGTAACGAGACAGCTGCTGCAAAGAGTGCAAAACTGTTGCTTTTGTGTTGTTAGGATACCAGACTTCTGCGATGTCAGAGCTCCTCCAAACACTGCAACAGCCGCAACTTTTTTGTATTTACAGGGTGCGTGAGTGTTGTGATGAGACAGCTGCTGCATAGGCTGCAAAATTTGTTGCTTTGGTGTTTTACGTTGCCCGACTTCTGCGATGCCACAGCTCCTGCAAACACTGCAACAGCTGCTATTTTGTGTAGTTACAGGGTCCGTGAGTGTCGTGATGTGACAGCTGCTGCAAAGACTGCAGGAGTTATTTATTTGTAGTTACGATACCTGACTTCGGCAATGCCACAGCTCCTGTAAACACTGCAACGGCTGCCACTTTTGTATAGAGACAGTGTCCGTGAGTGTTCTGACGAGACAGCTGCTGCAAAGAGTGCAAAATTGATCCTTATGTGTAGTCACGATACCTGACTTCTACGAAGCCACAGCTCCTGAAACACTGCAACAGCTGCCACTTTTGTGTAGAGACATGTTCCTTGAGTGCCGTCACGAGGCTGCTGCTGCAGAGACTACAAAAGTATTTGGTTTTGTGTTGTTAGAATATTCGACTTCTGCGATGCCACTGCTCCTGCAAACACTGCAACAGCTGCCACTTTTGTGTAGTTACAGGGTCCGTGAGTGTTGTGACAAGACTGCTGCTGCAAATACTGCAAGAGTGTATGTGTAGGTACGATAGCTGACTTCTGCGATACCATAACTCTTCAAACACTGCAACACCTGCCACTTTTCTGTAGGTACAGGGTCCCTGGGTGTTGTGACGAGACAGCGGCTGCAAAGAGTGCAAAATTATTCTTTTTGTGTAGTTACGATTCCTGATCTGCGATGCCACAGCTCCTGCAAACACTGCTTCAGCTGCCATTTTTGTGTAGATACAGGGCCCTTGAGTGTTATGACGAGACAGCCGCTACAATGACTGCAAAAGCTGTTCCTTTTCTGTTGCTAGGATACCTGACTTCTGCGATGCCGCAGCTCCTGCAAACACTGCTACAGCTGCAACTTTTGTGTAGTTACAGGGTCCGTGAGTGTTATGACGAGACAACTGCTGCAGAGACTGCAAAAGATGTTGGTGTTTTGTTGATAGAATGTCCGAATGCGGCAATGCCACAGCTCCTGCAAACTCTGCAACACCTGGCACTTTTGTGTACTTACAGGGTCCGTGAGTGTAGTGACGAGACAGCTGCTGCAAAGACTGCAAGAGTTTATGTGTAGTTACGATAGCAGACTTCTGCGATACCACAACTCCTCAAACACTGCAACAACTGCCACTTTTGTGTAGGTACAGGGTCCCGAGTGTTGTGACGAGACAGCTGCTGCAAAGAGTGCAAAATAATTCTTTTTGTGTAGTCACGATTCATCTGCGATGCCACAGCTCCTGCAAACACTGCTTCAGCTGCCATTTTGTGTAGTTACATGGTCCGTGAGTGTCGTGATGAGAGAGCTGCTGTAAAGACCGCAGGAGTTGTTTATTCGTAGTTACGATACCTGGCTTCGGCGATGCCACAGCTCCTGCAAACAGTGCGACGGCTGCCACTTTTGTGTAGAGACAGCGTCAGTGACTGTTGTGATGAGGCAGCTGCTGCAAAGAGTGAAAAATTGTTCCTTTTGGGTAGTTACGATTCCTGACTCCTTTGATGCCACAGCTCCTGCAAACACTGCTTCAGCTGCCATTTTTGTGTAGATACAGGGCCCGTGAGTGTTATGACGAGACAGCCGCTACAATGACTGCAAAAGTTGTTGCTTTTGTGTTGTTAGGATACCCGACCTCTGCGATACCACAGCTCCTGCAAACACTGCAACAGCTGCAACATTTGTGTAGTTACAGGTTCCGTGAGTGTTATGACGAGGCAGCTGCTCCAGAGACGGAAAAATTTGTTGGTTTTGTGTTGTTAGAATATTCGACTTCTGCGATGCCACAGCTCCTGCAAACACTGCAAGAGCTGCCACTTTTCCATAGTTACAGGGTCCGTGACTGTCGTGACGAGGCAGCTGCTGCAAAGACTGCCGCAGCTCTTTATTTGTAGTTACCGTACCTGCCTTCGGCGATGCCGCAGCTCCTGCAAACACTGGAATGGCTGCCACTTTTGTGTAGATACAGGGCTCGTGAGTGTTATGACGAGACCACGACTACAATGACTGCCAAGGTTGTTGCTTTTGCGTTGCTAGGAAATCCGACTTCCGCGATGCCACAGCTCCTGCATACACTGCAACAGCTGCCACTTTTGTGTAGATACAGGGCCCGTGAGTGTTATGACGAGACGGCCGCTAAATTACTGCAAAAGTTGTTCCGTTTTTGTTATTAGGATTCCCGACTTCAGCGATGCCACAGCTCCTGCAAACACTGCAACGGCTGCCACTTTTGTGTAGTTACAGGGTCCGTGAGTGTTGTGACGAGACAGCTGCTGCAAAGAGTGCAAAATTGTTCTTTTTGTGTAGTTACGATTCCTGATCTGCGATGCCACAGCTCCTGCAAACACTGCTTCAGCTGCCATTTTTGTGTAGACACAGGGCCCGTGAGTGTTATGACCAGACAGCCGCTACAATGACTGCAAAAGTTGTTGCTTTTGTGTTGCTAGGATACCCGACTTTTGCGATGCCGCAGCCATTGCAAACACTGCAACACCCGCCACCTTTCTGTAATTACAGGGTCCCTGAATTTTGTGACGAGACAGCTGCTGCAAAGACTGCAAAAGTTTCTGCTTTTGTGTTGTTATGATATTCGACTTCTGCGATGCCACAGCTCCTGCAAACACTGCAATAGCTGCCGCTTTTGTATAGTTACAGGATGCGTGAGAGTTCTGACGAGACAGCTGCTGCAATGAGTGCAAAATTGTTCCTTTTGTGTAGTTGCGATACCTGACTTCTGCGATGCCACAGCTCCTGCAAACACTGCATCAGATATCATTTTCGTGTAGATACAGGGCGCATGATTGTTATGATGACACAGCCGCTAATATGACTGCAAAAGTTGTTTCTTATGTGTAGTTACGATACTTCACTTGCGCGATGCCACAGCTCCTGCAAACACTGCAACAGCTGCAACTTCTGTGTAGTTACAGGATCCGTGAGTGTTGTGACGAGACAGCTGCTCCAAAGGCTGCCAAAGTTGGCGCTTTTGTGTTTTTAAGTTACCCGAGTTCTGCGATGCCACAGGTCCTGCAAACACTGCATCTGCTGATATTTATTTGTAGATACAGGACCCGTGAATGTTATGACGAGACAGCTGCTGCCAAGACTGCAAGAGTTGCTTATGCGAAGTTACGATAGCTGACTTCTGCGATACCACAACAATGCAAACACTGACAAGCTGCCACTTATGTGTAGCTACAGGGTCCCTGAGTATTGTGACGAGAACTGCTGCAAAGACTGCAGGAGTTGTTTATGCGAAGTTAAGATACCTGACTTCGGCGATGCCACAGCTCCTGAGAACAATGCAACAGCTGCCACTTTTGTATAGTTACTGGGTCCGTCAGTGTCGTGAGGAGACAGCTGCTGCAAAGACTTCATAAGTTGTTGCTTTTGTGTTGATACGATACCCGACTTATGCGAAGTCACAGGTCCTGTAAACACAGCACCCGCTACTACTTTTGTGTAGTTACAGGGTCCGTGAGTGTTGTGACGAGAAAGGAGCTGCAAGGACTGCAGGAGTTGTTTATGGGTAGTTACGATACCTGACTTCGGCGATGCCACAGCTCCTCCAAACACTGCAATGGCTGCCACTTTTGTGTAGTTTCAGGGTCCGTGAGTGTTCTGAAGAGACAGCTGCTGCAAAGAGTGCAAAATTGTTCTTTTTGTGTAGTTACGATTCCTGATCTGCGATGCCACAGCTCCTGCAAACACTGCTTCAGGTGCAACTTTTGGGTAGTTACAGGGTCCGTGAGTGCTATGACGAGACAGCTGCTGCCAAGACTGCAAGAGTTGCTTATGTGAAGCTACGATAGCGGCCTTCTGCGATACCACAACTCTGCAAACACTGCAACAGCTGCCACTTATGTGTAGCTATAGGGTCCCTGAGTATTGTGACAAGACAGCTGCTGCAAAGACTGCAGTAGTTGTTTATGCGTAGTTACGATACCTGACTTCGGCGATGCCACAGCTGCTCCAAACACTGCAACAGCTGCCACGTTTGTGTAGTTGCAGGGTTCGTGAACGTTGTGACGAGACAGCTGCTGCAAAGACTGCAAGAGTTGTTTTTGTGTAGTTACGATACCCGACTTCTGCAATGCCACAGCTCCAGCAAACATTGCAACAGCTGCTATTTTGTGTAGTTACAGGGTCCGTGAGTGTTGTGACGAGACAGCTGCTGCAAAGACTGCAAAAGTCATTTATGTGTAGTTACGATACCAGACTTCTGCGATGCCACAACCCTGCAAACACTGCAACACCTGCCACTTTTCTGTAGTTACAGGGTCCCTGAATGTTGTGACGAGACAGCTGCTGCAAAGACTGCAAAAGTTGCAGCTTTTGTGTTGTTATGATATTCGACTTCTGCGATGCAACAGCTCCTGCAAAGACTGCAACAGCTGCCACTTTTGCGTTGTTACAGGGTCGGTGAGAGTTCTAACGAGACAGCTGCTGCAATGAGTGCAAAATTGTTCCTTTTGGGTAGTTGCGATACCTGACTTCTGCGATGCCACAGCTCCTGCAAACACTGCATCAGATGTCATTTTCGAGTAGATACAGGGCGCATGATTGTTATGATGACACAGCCGCTACAATAACTGCAAAAGTTGTTGCTTTTGTGTTGTTAGGATACCCGACTTCTGCGATGCCACACCTTCTGCAAACACTCCAAGAGCTGCCACTTTTGTGTGGTTACCGGGTCCGTGAGTGTCTTGACATGACAGCTGCTGCAAAGACTGCCGCAGTTCTTTATTTGTAGCAACGATACCTGACTTCGGCGATGCCGCAGCTCCTGCAACCACTGCAATGGCTGCCACTTTTGTGTAGGTACAGGGCTCGTGAGTGTTATGACGAGACGGCTACTACAATGACTGCCACGGTTGTTGCTTTTGTGTTGTTAGGATACACGACTTCCGCGATGCCACAGCTCCTGCAAACACTGCAACATCTGCCAGTGTTGTGTAATTACATGGTCCGTGAGTGGTGTGACTAGACAGCTTTTGCAAAGGCTGCAAAATTTGTTGATTTAGTGTTTTTACGTTACCCGACTTCTGCGATACCACATCTCCTGCAAACACTGCATCATCTGCCACTTTTATGTAGATACGGGGCCCGTCTGTGTTATCACGAGACAGCCGCTACAATGACTGCAAAAGTTGTTCCTTTGTTGTTAGGATACCCAACGTCTGCAATGGCACAGCTCCTGCAAACACTGCAACAGCTGCCACTTTTGCGTAGTTACAGGTTCCGTGAGTATCGTAATGAGACAGCTGCTGCTAAGACTGCAGGAGTTGTTTATTTGTAGTTATGATACCTGACTTCAGCGATGCCACAGCTCCCGCAAACAGTGCAACGGCTGCCACTTTTGTGAAGTTACAGGATCCGTGAGTGTTGTGACGAGACAGCTGCTGCAAAGAGTGCAAAATTATTCTTTTTGTGTAGTTACGATTCCTGATCTGCGATGCCAGAGCTCCTGCAAACACTGCTTCAGCTGCCATTTTTTGAAGACACAGGGCCCGTGAGTGTTACGACCAGACAGCCGCTACAATGACTGCAAAAGTTGTTGCTTTCGTGTTGCTAGGATACCCGACTTCTGCGATGCCGCAGCTCCTGCAAACACTGCTACTGCTGCAACTTTTGTGTAGTTACAGGGTCCGCGAGTGTTATGACGAGGTAGCTGCTGCAGAGACTGTAAAAGTTGTTGGTTTTGCGTTGATAGAATATCCGAATTCGGCAATGCCAGAGCTCCAGCAAACTCTGCAACAGCTTCCACTTTTGTCTACTTACAGTGTCCGTGAGTGTAGTAACGAGACAGCTGCTGCAAAGACTGCAAGAGTTTAGGTGGAGTTACGATAGCTGACTTCTGCGATACCACAACCCTAGAAACACTGCAACACCTGCCACTTTTCTGTAGTTACAGGGTCCCTGAATGTTGTGTCGAGACAGCTGCTGCAAAGACTGCAAAAGTTGCTGCTTTGGTGTTGTTATGATATTCGACTTCTGCAATGCCACAGATCCTGCAAACACTGCAACAGCTGCCACTTTTGTGTAGTTACAGGGTCCGTGAGAGTTCTGACGAGACAGCTGCTGCAATGAGTGCAAAATTGTTCCTTTTGTGTAGTTGCGATACGTGACTTCTGCAATGCCACAGCTCCTGCAAACACTGCATCAGATGTCATTTTTGCGTAGATACAGTGCGCATGATTGTTATGATGACACAGCCGCTAATATTACTGCAAACGTTGTTGCTTATGTGTAGTTACGATACTTGACTTGTGTGATGCCACAGCACCTGCAAACACTGCAACAGCTGCAACTTCTGTGTAGTTGCAGGATCCGCGAGTGTTGTGACGAGACAGCTGCTCCAAAGGATGCCAAAGTTGGCGCTTTTGTGTTTTTAAGTTACCCGACTTCTGCGATGCCACAGCTCCTGCAAACACTGCATCTGCTGCTATTTTTTGTACATACAGGGCCCGTGAGTGTTATGAGGAGACAGCTGCTGCCAAGACTGCAAGAGTTGCCTATGTGAAGTTACGATAGCTGACTTCTGCGACACCACAACTCTGCAAACACTGCAACAGCTGCCACTTATGTGTAGCTACAGGGTCCCTGAGTATTGTGATGAGACAGCTGCTGCAAAGACTGCAGGAGTTGTTTATGCGCAGCTACGATACCTGACTTCGGCGATGCCACAGCTCCTGAAAACAACGCAACAGGTGCCACTTTCGTATAGTTACTGGGTCCGTCAGTGTCGTGACGCGACAGCTGCTGCAAAGACTTCATAAGTTGTTGCTTTTGCGTTGATACGATACCCGACTTATGCGATGTCACAGCTCCTGCAAACACAGCAGCCGCTACTACTTTTGTGTAGTTACAGGGTCGGTGAGTGTTGTGACGAGACAGCTGCTGCAAAGACTGCAGGAGTTGTTTATGGGTAGTTACGTTACCTGACTTCGGCGATGCCACAGCTCCTGCAAACACTGCGATGGCTGCCACTTTTGTGTAGTTTCAGGGTCCGTGAGTGTTCTGACGAGACAGCTGCAGCAAAGAGTGAAAATTGTTCCTTAGTGTAGTCACGATACCTGACTTCTGCGATGCCACAGCTCCTATAAACACTAAATCAGCTGCCATTTTTCTGTAGATAGAGGGCCCCAGCGTGTTATAACGAGACAGCAGCTACAATGACTGCAAAAGTTGTTGTTTTTCTATTAGGATACCCGACTTCTGTGATGCAACAGCTCCTGCAAACACTGCAACAGCTGCAATTTTGTGTATTTACAGGGTCCGTGAGTGTCGTGACGAGACAGCTGCTGCAAAACTGCAAAAGTTGCGGCTTTTGCGCTGTTACGATATCCGACTTCGACGATGCCATAGCTCCTGCAAACACTGCAACAGCTGCCACTTATGTGTAGCTACAGGGTCCCTGAGTATTGTGACGAGACAGCGGCTGCAAAAACTGCAGGGGTTGTTTATGCGTAGCTACGATACCTGACTTCGGCGATGCCACAGCTGCTCCAAACACTGCAACAGCTGCCACTTTTGTGTAGTTGCAGGGTTCGTGAGCGTTGTGACGAGACAGCTGCTGCAAAGACTGCAAGAGTTGTTTATGTGTAGGTACGATACCCGACTTCTGCATTGCGAAAGCTCCAGCAAACACTGCAACAGCTGCTATTTTGTGTAGTTACTGGGTCCGTGAGTGTCAGGACGAGACAGCTGCTGCAAGGGGTTAAAAATTGTTCCTTTTGGGTAGTTACGATTCCTGACTTCTTTGATGCCACAGCTTCTGCAAACACTGCAACGGCTGCCGCTTTTGTGTAGTTACAGGGTCCGTGAGGGTCGTGACGAGACAGCTGCTGCAAAGACTGCCGCAGTTCTTTATTTGTAGTTACGATACCTGACTTCGGCGATGCCGCAGCTCCTGCAAACAGTGCAATGGCTGCCACTTTTGTGTAGACACAGGGCACGTGAGTGTCATGACGAGACGGCCACTACAATGACTGCCAAAGTTGTTGCTTTTGTGTTGTTAGGATACCCGACTTCCCCGATGCCACAGCTCCTGCAAACACTGCAACAGCTGCCACTTTGGTGTAGTTACAGGTTCCATGAGTGTAGTGACGAGACAGCCGCTGCAAAGGCTGCAAAACTTGTTGCTTTGGTGTTTTACGTTACCCGACTTCTTCAATGCCACAACTCCTGCAAACACTGCAACAGCTGCCAATTTTGTGTAGATACAGGGCCCGTGAGTGTTATGACGAGACGGCCGCTACAATGACTGCAAAGGTTGTTCCGTTTGTGTTGTTAGGATACCCGAGTACTGTGACGCAACAGCTTCTGCAAACACTGCAACAGCTGCAACGTTTGTGTAGTTACAGGTTCCGTTAGTGTTATGACGAGAAAGCTGCTCCAGAGACGGCAAATGTTGTTGGTTTTGGGTTGTTAGAATATTCGACTTCGGCGATGCCACAGCTCCTCCAAACACTGCAATGGCTGCCACTTTTGTGTAGTTTCAGGGTCCGTGAGTGTTCTGAAGAGACAGCTGCTGCAAAGAGTGCAAAATTGTTCTTTTTGTGTAGTTACGATTCCTGATCTGCGATGCCACAGCTCCTGCAAACACTGCTTCAGGTGCAACTTTTGGGTAGTTACAGGGTCCGTGAGTGCTATGACGAGACAGCTGCTGCCAAGACTGCAAGAGTTGCTTATGTGAAGCTACGATAGCGGCCTTCTGCGATACCACAACTCTGCAAACACTGCAACAGCTGCCACTTATGTGTAGCTATAGGGTCCCTGAGTATTGTGACAAGACAGCTGCTGCAAAGACTGCAGTAGTTGTTTATGCGTAGTTACGATACCTGACTTCGGCGATGCCACAGCTGCTCCAAACACTGCAACAGCTGCCACGTTTGTGTAGTTGCAGGGTTCGTGAACGTTGTGACGAGACAGCTGCTGCAAAGACTGCAAGAGTTGTTTTTGTGTAGTTACGATACCCGACTTCTGCAATGCCACAGCTCCAGCAAACATTGCAACAGCTGCTATTTTGTGTAGTTACAGGGTCCGTGAGTGTTGTGACGAGACAGCTGCTGCAAAGACTGCAAAAGTCATTTATGTGTAGTTACGATACCAGACTTCTGCGATGCCACAACCCTGCAAACACTGCAACACCTGCCACTTTTCTGTAGTTACAGGGTCCCTGAATGTTGTGACGAGACAGCTGCTGCAAAGACTGCAAAAGTTGCAGCTTTTGTGTTGTTATGATATTCGACTTCTGCGATGCAACAGCTCCTGCAAAGACTGCAACAGCTGCCACTTTTGCGTTGTTACAGGGTCGGTGAGAGTTCTAACGAGACAGCTGCTGCAATGAGTGCAAAATTGTTCCTTTTGGGTAGTTGCGATACCTGACTTCTGCGATGCCACAGCTCCTGCAAACACTGCATCAGATGTCATTTTCGAGTAGATACAGGGCGCATGATTGTTATGATGACACAGCCGCTACAATAACTGCAAAAGTTGTTGCTTTTGTGTTGTTAGGATACCCGACTTCTGCGATGCCACACCTTCTGCAAACACTCCAAGAGCTGCCACTTTTGTGTGGTTACCGGGTCCGTGAGTGTCTTGACATGACAGCTGCTGCAAAGACTGCCGCAGTTCTTTATTTGTAGCAACGATACCTGACTTCGGCGATGCCGCAGCTCCTGCAACCACTGCAATGGCTGCCACTTTTGTGTAGGTACAGGGCTCGTGAGTGTTATGACGAGACGGCTACTACAATGACTGCCACGGTTGTTGCTTTTGTGTTGTTAGGATACACGACTTCCGCGATGCCACAGCTCCTGCAAACACTGCAACATCTGCCAGTGTTGTGTAATTACATGGTCCGTGAGTGGTGTGACTAGACAGCTTTTGCAAAGGCTGCAAAATTTGTTGATTTAGTGTTTTTACGTTACCCGACTTCTGCGATACCACATCTCCTGCAAACACTGCATCATCTGCCACTTTTATGTAGATACGGGGCCCGTCTGTGTTATCACGAGACAGCCGCTACAATGACTGCAAAAGTTGTTCCTTTGTTGTTAGGATACCCAACGTCTGCAATGGCACAGCTCCTGCAAACACTGCAACAGCTGCCACTTTTGCGTAGTTACAGGTTCCGTGAGTATCGTAATGAGACAGCTGCTGCTAAGACTGCAGGAGTTGTTTATTTGTAGTTATGATACCTGACTTCAGCGATGCCACAGCTCCCGCAAACAGTGCAACGGCTGCCACTTTTGTGAAGTTACAGGATCCGTGAGTGTTGTGACGAGACAGCTGCTGCAAAGAGTGCAAAATTATTCTTTTTGTGTAGTTACGATTCCTGATCTGCGATGCCAGAGCTCCTGCAAACACTGCTTCAGCTGCCATTTTTTGAAGACACAGGGCCCGTGAGTGTTACGACCAGACAGCCGCTACAATGACTGCAAAAGTTGTTGCTTTCGTGTTGCTAGGATACCCGACTTCTGCGATGCCGCAGCTCCTGCAAACACTGCTACTGCTGCAACTTTTGTGTAGTTACAGGGTCCGCGAGTGTTATGACGAGGTAGCTGCTGCAGAGACTGTAAAAGTTGTTGGTTTTGCGTTGATAGAATATCCGAATTCGGCAATGCCAGAGCTCCAGCAAACTCTGCAACAGCTTCCACTTTTGTCTACTTACAGTGTCCGTGAGTGTAGTAACGAGACAGCTGCTGCAAAGACTGCAAGAGTTTAGGTGGAGTTACGATAGCTGACTTCTGCGATACCACAACCCTAGAAACACTGCAACACCTGCCACTTTTCTGTAGTTACAGGGTCCCTGAATGTTGTGTCGAGACAGCTGCTGCAAAGACTGCAAAAGTTGCTGCTTTGGTGTTGTTATGATATTCGACTTCTGCAATGCCACAGATCCTGCAAACACTGCAACAGCTGCCACTTTTGTGTAGTTACAGGGTCCGTGAGAGTTCTGACGAGACAGCTGCTGCAATGAGTGCAAAATTGTTCCTTTTGTGTAGTTGCGATACGTGACTTCTGCAATGCCACAGCTCCTGCAAACACTGCATCAGATGTCATTTTTGCGTAGATACAGTGCGCATGATTGTTATGATGACACAGCCGCTAATATTACTGCAAACGTTGTTGCTTATGTGTAGTTACGATACTTGACTTGTGTGATGCCACAGCACCTGCAAACACTGCAACAGCTGCAACTTCTGTGTAGTTGCAGGATCCGCGAGTGTTGTGACGAGACAGCTGCTCCAAAGGATGCCAAAGTTGGCGCTTTTGTGTTTTTAAGTTACCCGACTTCTGCGATGCCACAGCTCCTGCAAACACTGCATCTGCTGCTATTTTTTGTACATACAGGGCCCGTGAGTGTTATGAGGAGACAGCTGCTGCCAAGACTGCAAGAGTTGCCTATGTGAAGTTACGATAGCTGACTTCTGCGACACCACAACTCTGCAAACACTGCAACAGCTGCCACTTATGTGTAGCTACAGGGTCCCTGAGTATTGTGATGAGACAGCTGCTGCAAAGACTGCAGGAGTTGTTTATGCGCAGCTACGATACCTGACTTCGGCGATGCCACAGCTCCTGAAAACAACGCAACAGGTGCCACTTTCGTATAGTTACTGGGTCCGTCAGTGTCGTGACGCGACAGCTGCTGCAAAGACTTCATAAGTTGTTGCTTTTGCGTTGATACGATACCCGACTTATGCGATGTCACAGCTCCTGCAAACACAGCAGCCGCTACTACTTTTGTGTAGTTACAGGGTCGGTGAGTGTTGTGACGAGACAGCTGCTGCAAAGACTGCAGGAGTTGTTTATGGGTAGTTACGTTACCTGACTTCGGCGATGCCACAGCTCCTGCAAACACTGCGATGGCTGCCACTTTTGTGTAGTTTCAGGGTCCGTGAGTGTTCTGACGAGACAGCTGCAGCAAAGAGTGAAAATTGTTCCTTAGTGTAGTCACGATACCTGACTTCTGCGATGCCACAGCTCCTATAAACACTAAATCAGCTGCCATTTTTCTGTAGATAGAGGGCCCCAGCGTGTTATAACGAGACAGCAGCTACAATGACTGCAAAAGTTGTTGTTTTTCTATTAGGATACCCGACTTCTGTGATGCAACAGCTCCTGCAAACACTGCAACAGCTGCAATTTTGTGTATTTACAGGGTCCGTGAGTGTCGTGACGAGACAGCTGCTGCAAAACTGCAAAAGTTGCGGCTTTTGCGCTGTTACGATATCCGACTTCGACGATGCCATAGCTCCTGCAAACACTGCAACAGCTGCCACTTATGTGTAGCTACAGGGTCCCTGAGTATTGTGACGAGACAGCGGCTGCAAAAACTGCAGGGGTTGTTTATGCGTAGCTACGATACCTGACTTCGGCGATGCCACAGCTGCTCCAAACACTGCAACAGCTGCCACTTTTGTGTAGTTGCAGGGTTCGTGAGCGTTGTGACGAGACAGCTGCTGCAAAGACTGCAAGAGTTGTTTATGTGTAGGTACGATACCCGACTTCTGCATTGCGAAAGCTCCAGCAAACACTGCAACAGCTGCTATTTTGTGTAGTTACTGGGTCCGTGAGTGTCAGGACGAGACAGCTGCTGCAAGGGGTTAAAAATTGTTCCTTTTGGGTAGTTACGATTCCTGACTTCTTTGATGCCACAGCTTCTGCAAACACTGCAACGGCTGCCGCTTTTGTGTAGTTACAGGGTCCGTGAGGGTCGTGACGAGACAGCTGCTGCAAAGACTGCCGCAGTTCTTTATTTGTAGTTACGATACCTGACTTCGGCGATGCCGCAGCTCCTGCAAACAGTGCAATGGCTGCCACTTTTGTGTAGACACAGGGCACGTGAGTGTCATGACGAGACGGCCACTACAATGACTGCCAAAGTTGTTGCTTTTGTGTTGTTAGGATACCCGACTTCCCCGATGCCACAGCTCCTGCAAACACTGCAACAGCTGCCACTTTGGTGTAGTTACAGGTTCCATGAGTGTAGTGACGAGACAGCCGCTGCAAAGGCTGCAAAACTTGTTGCTTTGGTGTTTTACGTTACCCGACTTCTTCAATGCCACAACTCCTGCAAACACTGCAACAGCTGCCAATTTTGTGTAGATACAGGGCCCGTGAGTGTTATGACGAGACGGCCGCTACAATGACTGCAAAGGTTGTTCCGTTTGTGTTGTTAGGATACCCGAGTACTGTGACGCAACAGCTTCTGCAAACACTGCAACAGCTGCAACGTTTGTGTAGTTACAGGTTCCGTTAGTGTTATGACGAGAAAGCTGCTCCAGAGACGGCAAATGTTGTTGGTTTTGGGTTGTTAGAATATTCGACTTCTGCGATGTCACAGCTCCTGCAAACACTGCAATGGCGGCCACTTTTGTGTAGATACAGGGCTCGTGAGTGTTATGACGAGACGGCCAATACAATGACAGCCAAGCTTGTTGCTTTTGTGTTGGTAGTATACCCGACTTCCGCGATGCCACAGCTCCTGCAAACACTGCAACAGCTGACACTTTTGTGTAGTTACATGGTCCCTGAGTGTTGTGACGAGACAGCCGCTGCAAAGCCTGCAAAACTTGTTGCTTTGGTGTTTTGCGTTACCCGACTTCTTCAATGCCTCAACTCCTGCAAACACTGCAACAGCTGCGCCTTTTGTGTAGTTGCAGCGTTCGTGAGCGTTGTGACGAGAAAGCTGCTGCAAAGACTGCAAGAGTTGTTTATGTGTAGTTACGATACCAGACTTCTGCGATGCTACAGCTCCTGCAAACACTGCAGCAGCTGCCACTTTTGTGTAGTTAAAGGGTCCGTGAGTGTAGTGACGAGACAGCTGCTGCAAAGGCTGCAAAACTTGTTGCTTTGGATTTTTATGTTACCCGACTTCTGCAATGCCACAGCTCCAGCAAACACTGCAACAGCTCCTATTTTGTGTACTTACAGGGTCCGTGAGTGTTATGACGAGACGGCCGCTACAATGACTGTAAAAGTTGTTCCGTTTGTGTTGTTAGGATACCCGAGTACTGACGCAACAGCTTCTGCAAACACTACAACAGCTACACCCTTTGTGTAGTTACGGGGTCCATGAGTGTCGTGATGAGGCAGCTCCTGCAAAGACTCCAGGAGTTCTTTATTTGTAGTTACGATACCTGGCTTCAGCGATGCCACAGCTCCTGCAAACACTGCAATGGCGGCCACTTTTGTGTAGATACAGGACTCGTGAGTGTTATGACGAGACGGCCACTACAATGACAGCCAAGTTTGTTGCTTTTGTGTTGTTAGTATACCCGACTTCCGCGATGCCACAGCTCCTGCAAACACTGGAACAACTGCCACTTTTGTGTAGTTACATGGTCCGTGAGTGTTGTGATTAGGCAGCTGTTGCAAGGGCTGCAAAACTTGTTGCTTTAGCGTTTTTTCGTTACCAGACTTCTGCGATGCCACAGCTCCTCCAAACACTGCAGCAGCTGCCACTTTTGTGTAGTTAAAGGGTCCGTGAGTGTAGTGACGACACAGCTGCTGCAAAGGCTGCAAAACTTGTTGCTTTGGATTTTTATGTTACCGGACTTCTGCAATGCCACAGCTCCAGCAAACACTGCAACAGCTGCTATTTTGTGTAGTTACAGGGTCCGTGAGTATCGTGACGAGACAGCTGCTGCAAAGAGTGAAAAATTGTTCCTTTTGGGTAGTTACGATTCCTGAATTCTTTGATGCCACAGCTCCTGCAAACACTACTTCAGCTGCAATTTTTGTGTAGATACAGGGCCCGTGATTGTTATGCCGAGACAGCCGCTACAATGACTGCAAAAGTTGTCCTTTTGTGTTGTTAAGATACCCGACTTCTGCGATGTCACAGCTCCTGCAAACACTGCAACAGCTGCCACTTTTGTGTAGTTACAGGGTCCGTGAGTGTCGTGACGAGACAGCTGCTGCAAAGACCGCCGCAGTTCTTTATTTGTAGTTACGATACCTGACTTCGGCGATGCCGCAGCTCCCGCAAACACTGCAATGGCTGCCACTTTTGTGTAGATACAGGGCTCGTAAGTGTTATGACGAGACGGCCACTACAATGACTGCCAAGGTTGTTGCTTTTGTATTGTTAGGATACCAGACTTCTGCGATGCCACAGCTCCTGCAAACACTGCAGCAGCTGCCACTTTTGTGTAGTTACATGGTCCGTGAGTGTTGTGACTAGACAGCTGTTGCAAAGGCTCCAAAACTTGTTGCTTTAGTGTTTTTACGTTACGCGACTTCTGCGATGCCACAGCTCCTGCAAACACTTTATCTGCTGCTACTTTCTTGTAGATACAGGGCCCGTGAGTGTTATGACGAGGCAGCTGATGCCAAGACCGCAAGGGTTGCTTATGTGAAGTTACGATAGCTGACTTGTGCGACACCACAACTCTTCAAACACTGCAACAGCTGCCACCTATGTGTAGATACAGGGTCCCTGAGTATTGTGACGAGACAGCTGCTGCAAAGACTGCAGGATTTGTTTATGCGCAGTTACGATACCTGTCTTCGGCGATGTCACAGGTCCTGAACACAATGCAACAGCTGCCACTTTTTTATAGTTACTGGGTCCGTCAGTGTCGTGACGAGACAGCTGCTGCAACGACTTCATAAGGTGTTGCTTTTGTGTTGTTAGGATACCCGACTTATGCGATGTCACAGCTCCTGCAAACACAGCAGCCGCTACTACTTTTGTGTAGTTACAGGGTCCGTGAGTGTTGTGATGAGACAGCAGCTGCAAAGACTGCAGCAGTTGTTTATGGGTTGTTACGATACCTGACTTCGGTGATGCCACAGCTCCTGAAAACGCTTCAATGGCTGCCACTTTTGTGTAGTTTCCGGGTCCGTGATTGTTCTGACGAGACAGCTGCTGCAAAGAGTGAAAATTGTTCCTTAGTCTAGTCACGATACCTGACTTCTACGATGCCACAGCTCCTAAAAACACTAAATCAGCTGCCATTTTTCTGTAGATAGAGGGCCCCAGCGTGTTATAACGAGACAGCAGCTACAATGACTGCAAAAGTTGTTGCTTTTCTATTAGGATACCCGACTTCTGTGATGCCACAGCTCCTGCAAACACTGCAACAGCTGCAATTTTGTGTATTTACAGGGTCCATGAGTGTCGTGACGAGACAGCTGCTGCAAAACTCCTAAAGTTGTGGCTTTTGCGCTGTTACGATATCCGACTTCGGCGATGCCATAGCTCCTGCAAACACTGCAACAGCTGCCACTTATGTGTAGCTACAGGGTCCCTGAGTATTGTGACGAGACAGCTGCTGCAAAGACTGCAGGGGTTGTTTATGCGTAGTTACGATACCTGACTTCGGCGATGCCACAGCTGCTCCAAACACTGCAACAGCTGCCACTTTTGTGTAGTTGCAGGGTTCGTGAGCGTTGTGACGAGACAGCTGCTGCAAAGACTGCAAGAGTTGTTTATGTGTAGGTAAGATACCCGACTTCTGCATTGCGACAGCTCCAGCAAACACTGCAACAGCTGCTATTTTGTGTAGTTACTGGGTCCGTGAGTGTCAGGACGAGACAGCTGCTGCAAGGGGTTAAAAATTGTTCCTTTTGGGTAGTTACGATTCCTGACTTCTTTGATGCCACAGCTTCTGCAAACACTGCAACGGCTGCCTCTTTTGTGTAGTTACAGGGTCCGTGAGTGTCGTGACGAGGCAGCTGCTGCAAAGACTGCCGCAGTTCTTTATTTGTAGTTACGATACCTGACTTCGGCGATGCCGCAGCTCCTGCAAACAGTGCAATGGCTGCCACTTTTGTGTAGACACAGGGCTCGTGAGTGTCATGACGAGACGGCCACTACAATGACTGCCAAAGTTGTTGCTTTTGTGTTGTTAGGATACCCGACTTCCGCGATGCCACAGCTCCTGCAAACACTGCAACAGCTGCCACTTTTCCGTAGTTACAGGTTCCATGAGTGTAGTGACGAGACAGCCGCTGCAAAGGCTGCAAAACTTGTTGCTTTGGTGTTTTACGTTACCCGACTTCTTCAATGCCTCAACTCCTGCAAACACTGCAACAGCTGCGCCTTTTGTGTAGTTGCAGGGTTCGTGAGCGTTGTGACGAGAAAGCTGCTGCAAAGACTGCAACAGTTGTTTATGTGTAGTTACGATACCAGACTTCTGCGATGCCACAGCTCCTGCAAACACTGCAGCAGCTGCCACTTTTGTGTAGTTAAAGGGTCCGTGAGTGTAGTGACGAGACAGCTGCTGCAAAGGCTGCAAAACTTGTTGCTTTGGATTTTTATGTTACCCGACTTCTGCAATGCCACAGCTCCAGCAAACACTGCAACAGCTGCTATTTTGTGTACTTACAGGGTCCGTGAGTGTTATGACGAGACGGCCGCTACAATGACTGTAAAAGTTGTTCCGTTTGTGTTGTTAGGATACCCGAGTACTGTGACGCAACAGCTTCTGCAAACACTGCAACAGCTGCACCCTTTGTGTAGTTACGGGGTCCATGAGTGTCGTGATGAGGCAGCTGCTGCAAAGACTCCAGGAGTTCGTTATTTGTAGTTACGATACCTGGCTTCAGCGATGCCACAGCTCCTGCAAACACTGCAATGGCGGCCACTTTTGTGTAGATGCAGGGCTCGTGAGTGTTATGACGAGACGGCCACTACAATGACAGCCAAGTTTGTTGCTTTTGTGTTGTTAGTATACCCGACTTCCGCGATGCCACAGCTCCTGCAAACACTGCAACAACTGCCACTTTTGTGTAGTTACATGGTCCGTGAGTGTTGTGATTAGGCAGCTGTTGCAAGGGCTGCAAAACTTGTTGCTTTAGCGTTTTTTTGTTACCCGGCTTCTGCGATGGTACAGCTCCTCCAAACACTGTAACAGCTGCCACTTTTGTATAGTTACAGGGTCCTTCACTTCACTTCACTTTCACTTCACTTTATTACCTTAAAGGCCCCCAGGATTGGGGGTCTTACATAAGGGGTGGGTAGCTATTAAAATAAATTATATACACAAGGGAAAGATGTTTAGGTACAAGTTTGCTCGCTGGTAAATATGTTAATTATACAGTTCAAAAACGTCGATGGGCAGGTGATTGCGGCGATTTCGTGTGGAAGGCCGTTCCAGTCCGAGGCTGAACGTGGGAAGAATGATGTGGCAAACGTGGTAGTGTGCGTACGTGGACGGGCGACTTGAAAGGGATGACCAATGCGGAGAGAAATGCGTGCAGGAGGGCTGATGTAGGGTGGATGATGAAGTGAGCTGTAAAAAAACCTATGAAATAAGTACATAGTAGCGATACGACGCCGACAAGTCAGGCTTGTTAAGCCGGTTTCTGCTTTTAACGATGATATACTGACATTATATGAATAGCATGAATGGATGAATCTTGTGGCACGATTCTGCACTGATTCTAGACAGTTTGTTAGATATTTTTGGTTAGGGCTCCAGATGGCAGAGGCATATTCCAGCTTAGAGCGTAGGAGTGACTTGTATGCAAGCAATCTTAGGTTTGGTGGCGCTAGACGTAGATGACGTTTTAGGAAACCAAGGCTTCTGTTAGCAGATGATATCACTCTAGTGACATGCGCGTTCCAGGTTAGATCGTTAGACAACGTTACGCCTAGGTATTTGTAAGACTGTGTTAATGCTATCGTGACGTGCGAAATTGTATAAGGCAACAGGAGAGGATTACGTTTTCGATGAAATGACATGAGTTTGCATTTATCGGGGTTTAGTTCCATGAGCCATTGGTTACACCAGTCCTGGACGCAAGTTAAATCTCTTTGAAGAGTTAGTTGATCAGAGGGGTTACTGATTGTGCGATAGATAACACAGTCATCGGAAAAGATGCGAATGTTACAGGAGACCTGTGTTGGTAGGTCGTTAATATATATTAAAAATAGAAGGGGACCAAGAACTGATCCTTGCGGGACGCCTGATGTTACTGCAAGAGACCTAGAGGTTTGATTATTAACGTGAACAAATTGGGTACGGTTTGCCAGAAATTCTTTTATCCACTGTAGTATGTTATGATGCAAATTTAACCAAGAAAGTTTTAGTATCAAGCGCTCGTGGGGAACCTTGTCGAAGGCTTTCGCGAAATCTAGGAAGATTGAGTCAGTTTGAAGGTTAGAATCAAGGGCCATGTGCAGGTCATGGACAAAAATAGCTAATTGCGTTTCACAAGATAGGTTTTTACGGAAGCCGTGTTGAGAAGGATGAAAGAAATTAATAGAGTGGAGAAAGTTCATTATGCAAGAATAAATTACATGTTCCATGATTTTGCATGGCACACTTGTTAAAGAGATGGGGCGATAATTAAGGGGCGATTCTTTGTTACCTGATTTGAAGACCGGAACGACCTTCCCCACCTTCCAATCGCTGGGTATGCTACCTGTGGAGAGTGATTGTGTGAACAGTAATGATAAGTACTCTGAAGAAGCATGACGTATGTTTTTTAAGAGTTTGCTGGTGATTTCGTCAGTACCTGCAGAAGATGACACCTTAATATTTTCAATGATACCGGCGATGCCGTGTGCAGCGAATGTGACTGGTGGCATGAGCGATCTTGGTTGGGAAGTTGGGACAAATGTTGGCATATCAGTTTCGTTTGTGAAGACAGATGAAAATGCAGTGTTAAATATATTTGCACACTCAACGTCGCTCACTTCCTCGCCATCCGTGTCGGTAAGTGTGATGATAGGCGCATAATCAGGGTTTAGAACTTGCCAGAACTTTCTGGTATTATTGCTTAGGATCTTCGGCAGGTCAGTATGAAAAAATGCATGTTTGGCATTAGTAATGGACCGCAAATACGTTGACTCGGCCTCGTAGTATTTATTCCATGCGCATTCGCTTGGGTTTAGTTTTGCTGCACGGAAAAGTCGTTTTTTCTTGTTCTCGAGCTTTTTTAAGGACTTTGTGAACCATGGTTTATTATGATTGGCACGAAATGTAATGGTGGGAATGAATTTGGATGTTAGTTCTGCAAGCTTGGTTTTAAAAGTAAGCCAGTTGTCCTCAATTGATCGGTCATGAAAATCTCTTTCGAATTCTGGAAAAAAAGCAAGCAATTGGTTGTTCATTTCATTGTAATTGCCTTTGTCATAAAGGCGAATTCTTTTGTGGAACGTTTGGCGCGATTCCGCGATGAAGGTGAAAGTAGCATGTATAATTTTGTGGTCGCTAACTTCGCGGAGATAAGTAAGATTCGCTAAACTTTCAGGGTGATTAGTTAGTATAAGGTCCAAGATGTTTGACGAATCACGTACGACGCGTGTAGGTTCTTTTACTAATTGGGTGAGATTAAAATTTAGACAGACGTCAAGGAAGTTAGTTATTTCTTCATTGCTTGTTGGTGTGAAGTTCTGCCAGTCAATAGACGGGAAGTTAAAATCGCCAAAAAGAAGAATGCGCGCGTTGGGATGTGTAGTAGTAAGTTGATTTAGGCTATCATTTAGGTAATAAGAAAATTGTGGATAGCTGTAGGGGAGTCTGTAGCAGACACCTAGTATGACGGTTTGAGGTGCGGAACGGCAGATTACCCATAGTATTTCAAGTTCTGATTGGATATTAATAACAGAACAAGGCAATTGTTGGTTAGTGGCAATGAGAACACCTCCTCCTCTGGAGCCCCTGCGGTCCTTGCGGAAAACTTTAAAATTAGGTAGATTGGCAAGAACTTCCGTATCAGTGACGTCATCTGTTAGCCACGTTTCAGTTAGTACAAGTATGTTGCTGGAAGATGATGAAACAAGATTACAGATGTGTTCACGTTTGGGGAGGAAACTGCGTATGTTTGTGAAAATAATAGAAAAAGAAAGATTTGGAAGTTTACCACGAGGGCTGCTACCAGGAAGTTTAGTTACACGACGATGAACCGTATGCTATGAGATTTCTTTTACTGTCTGCGATGATTCGTCGAATGCGTACTGTTTCGGACCGATGAATAATGTTTTGTAGCGCAAGGAAAATTTTGTGTTTTTAGTTTTGGCAAATCTAACTAGATGCTTTCGCGCATCTCGGACAGGGCGTGAAAAATCCTCCCCGACGCTGTAATCAGTCCCTTTTAACTTACGGCCATTTGAAAGAATTAGCTGTTTGGTTTTAAAAAATGTCAGTTTGACTATAATTGGGCGAGAGCGCCCAGAAGAATGGCGCCCAAGACGGTGAGCCCGTTCAATTTCTTTTGGGTCAATGGTTAGACCTAAGTGATCACGGCAGAGGCGTAGGACAGATTCTTCAGATTGGGCGTAGTTTTCCGATGCATTGTTATCTGTGATATTATAGAAAATTAAATTGTTTCGTCGCAAGCGATTTTCGGCGTCATCCAGGCGGGCTTCTATTCCTTTGATATCTTTGGCTGTTTGGGTGGTGTTAGTGCAGATCGCATCCATGTCGGTGCGTAGTGTTACCAGGTCTTGATAGCGAGTTTCTAGGTTGGATAATCTGTTACTGAGGTCAGATATAGCCTGTTCAGTAGTTGTTAGTTGGTTTCTAAGGCCTTGAACCTCGGCGAGTAGTTGTGACTGACCAGTAGACAGCTTCTTTAGTTCTGCGAGTACAGTGTCGGGACCTGGGTTTGACTCGATATCACCAGCCAACAGCAACAAGGTACGTACTACATCATAACATTCAACAACAATCGAAAGGCAGCACTGTGGGCTCGGTAGCTGCAGGAGACAGTAGTTACTTGATTTTTTTGTGAAAAGACAATACTGATTACTGACCTGCGCAGCGAAGGCGAACGGCTTAGATGAGTGCATCGTGCCACAGCGACCGAGCCCACAGAGTGCCGCGCGTTGGTGATGGTCTTTTATAGATGGCTCCTCGGTTGTTGTCGATGACGGTGCGTGAATCCAGGGGCAGTTGAGGCACGGCAGTGGTGGCGCTGCCGGGCTATCTGTAGTAGCAGACAGCAGACAAGGGCTGGCGGGCCACTCGCAGCGAAGTGGTTCGCTGAGGGCCGTGGCATCAGAAGCGGCGGGAACCAGGGACAGGATGAGTATCCGGATGATTAGACGGGCAGGCACCTGCGCAGCGAAGGCGAACGGCTTAGATGAGTGCATCGTGGCACAGCGACCGAGCCCACCATGAGTGTTGTGACGAGACAGCCGCTGCAAAGGCTGCAAAACTTGTTGCTTTGGTGTTTTACGTTACCCGACTTCTTCAATGCCAGAACTTCTGCAAACACTGCAGCAGCTGCGCCTTTTGTGTAGTTGCAGGGCTCGTAAGCGTTGTGTCGAGACAGCTGCTGCAAAGACTGCAAGAGTTGTTTATATGCAGTTACGATACCAGACTTCTGCGATGCCACAGCTCCTCCAAACACTGCAGCAGCTGCCACTTTTGTGTAGTTAACGGGTCCGTGAGTGTAGTGACGACACAGCTGCTGCAAAGGCTGCAAAACTTGTTGCTTTGGATTTTTATGTTACCCTACTTCTGCAATGCCACAGCTCCAGCAAATACTGCAACAGCTGCTATTTTGTGTAGTTACAGGGTCCGTGAGTATCGTGACGAGACAGCTGCTGCAAAGAGTGAAAAATTGTTCCTTTTGGGTAGTTACGATTCCTGAATTCTTTGATGCCACAGCTCCTGCAAACACTACTTCAGCTGCAATTTTTGTGTAGATACAGGGCCCGTGAGTGTTATGACGAGACAGCCGCTACAATGACTGCAAAAGTTGTTGCTTTTGTGTTGTTAAGATACCCGACTTCTGCGATGCCACAGCTCCTGCAAACACTGCAACAGCTGCCACTTTTGTGTAGTTACAGGGTCCGTGAGTGTCGTGACGAGACAGCTGCTGCAAAGAACGCCGCAGTTCTTTATTTGTAGTTACGATACCTGACCTCGGCGAAGCCGCAGCTCCTGCAAACAGTGCAATGGCTGCCACTTTTGTGTAGATACAGGGCTCGTAAGTGTTATGACGAGACGGCCACTACAATGACTGCCAAGGTTGTTGCTTTTGTATTGTTAGGATACCAGACTTCTGCGATGCCACAGCTCCTGCAAACACTGCAGCAGCTGCCACTTTTGTGTAGTTACATGGTCCGTGAGTGTTGTGACTAGACAGCTGTTGCAAAGGCTCCAAAACTTGTTGCTTTAGTGTTTTTACGTTACACGACTTCTGCGATGCCACAGCTCCTGCAAACACTTTATCTGCTGCTACTTTCTTGTAGATACAGGGCCCGTGAGTGTTATGACGAGACAGCTGATGCCGAGACTGCAAGGGTTGCTTATGTGAAGTTACGATAGCTGACTTGTGCGACACCACAACTCTTCAAACACTGCAACAGCTGCCACCTATGTGTAGATAGAGGGTCCCTGAGTATTGTGACGAGACAGCTGCTGCAAAGACTACAGGATTTGTTTATGCGCAGTTACGATACCTGTCTCCGGCGATGTCACAGCTGCTGAACACAATGCAACAGCTGCCACTTTTTTATAGTTACTGGGTCCGTCAGTGTCGTGACGAGACAGCTGCTGCAACGACTTCATAAGTTGTTGCTTTTGTGTTGTTAGGATACCCGACTTATGCGATGTCACAGCTCCTGCAAACACAGCAGCCGCTACTACTTTTGTGTAGTTACAGGGTCCGTGGGTGTTGTGATGGGACAGCAGCTGCAAAGACTGCAGGAGTTGTTTATGGGTAGTTACGATACCTGACTTCGGTGATGCCACAGCTCCTGAAAACACTGCAATGGCTGCCACTTTTGTGTAGTTTCAGGGTCCGTGATTGTTCTGACGAGACAGCTGCTTCAAAGAGTGAAAATTGTTCCTTAGTCTAGTCACGATACCTGACTTCTGCGATGCCACAGCTCCTATAAACACTAAATCAGCTGCCATTTTTCTGTAGATAGAGGGCCCCAGAGTGTTATAACGAGACAGCATCTACAATGACTGCAAAAGTTGTTGCTTTTGTGTTAGGGTACCCGACTTCTGCAATGCCACAGCTCCTGCAAACACTGCAACAGCTGCAATTTTGTTTATTTACAGGGTCCGTGAGTGCCGTGACGAGACAGCTGCTGCAAAACTGCAAAGGTTGTGGCTTTTGCGTTGTTACGATATCCGACTTCTGCGATGCCATAGCTCCTGCAAACACTGCAACAGCTGCAACTTATGTGTAGTTACAGGGTCCGTGAGTGTTATGACGAGACAGCTGCTGCCAAGACTGCAAGAGTTGCTTATCTGTAGTTACGATACCAGACTTCTGCGCTGCCACAGCTCCAGCAAATACTGCAGCAGCTGCCACTTTTGTATAGTTAAAGGTCCGTGAGTGTTGTGACGAGACAGCTGCTGCAAAGGCTGCAAAACTTGTTGCTTTGGATTTTTATGTTACCCGACTTCTGCAATGCCACAGTTCCAGCAAACACTGCAACAGCTGGTATTTAGTGCAGTTACACGGTCCGTGAGTGTCGTGATGAGACAGCTGCTGCAAAGGCTGCAAAACTTGTTGCTTTGGATTTTTATGTTACCCGACTTCTGCAATGCCACAGCTCCAGCAAACACTGCAACAGCTGCTATATTGTGTAGTTACAGGGTCCGTGAGTATCGTAACGAGACAGCTGCTGCAAAGAGTGAAAAATTGTGCCGTTTGGGTAGTTACGATTCCTGACTTCTTTGATGCCACAGCTCCTGCAAACACTGCTTCAGCTGCCATTTTTGTGTAGATACAGGGCCCGTGAGTGTTATGACGAGACAGCCGCTACAATGACTGCAAAAGTTGTTGCTTTTGTGTTGTGAGGATACCCTACTTCTGCAATGCCACAGCTCCTGCAAACACTGCAACAGCTGCAACTTTTGTGTAGTTACAGGTTCCGTGAGTGTTATGACGAGAAAGCTGCTCCAGAGGCGGCAAAAGTTGTTGGTTTTGTGTTGTTAGAATATTCGACTTCTGCGATTCCACAGCTCCTGCAAACACTGCTTCAGCTGCCATTTTTGTGTAGATACAGGGCCCGTGAGTGTTATGACGAGACAGCCGCTACAATGACTGCAAAAGTTGTTGCTTTTGTGTTGTGAGGATACCCTACTTCTGCGATGCCACAGCTCCTGCAAACACTGCAACAGCTGCAACTTTTGTGTAGTTACAGGTTCCGTGAGTGTTATGACGAGAAAGCTGCTCCAGAGGCGGCAAAAGTTGTTGGTTTTGTGTTGTTAGAATATTCGACTTCTGCGATGCCACAGCTCCTGCAAACACTGCAATGGCGGGCACTTTTGTGTACATACAGGGCTCGTGAGTGTTATGAAGAGACGGCCACTACAATGGCAGCCAAGGTTGTTGCTTTTCTGTTGCTAGTATACACCGACTTTCGCGATGCCACAGCTCCTGCAAACACTGCAACAGCTGCCACTTTTGTGTAGTTACATGGTCCGTGAGTGTTGTGACTAGACAGCTGTTGCAAGGGCTGCAAAACTTGTTGCTTTAGCGTTTTTACGTTACCCGGCTTCTGCGATGCTACAGCTCCTGCAAACACTGTAACAGCTGCCACTTTTGTATAGCTACAGGGTCCATGAGTGTTGTGACGAGACAGCGGCTGCAAAGGCTGCAAAACTTGTTGCTTTGGTGTTTTACGTTACCCGACTTCTTCAATGCCACAACTTCTGCAAACACCGCAGCAGCTGCGCCTTTTGTGTAGTTGCAGGGCTCGTAAGCCTTGTGACGAGACAGCTGCCGCAAAGACTGCAAGAGTTGTTTATATGTAGTTACGATACCAGACTTTTGCGATGCCACAGCTCCAGCAAACACTGCAACAGCTGCCACTTTTGTGCAGATACAGCGCCCGTGAGTGTTTTGACGAGACGGCCGCTACAATGGCTGCAAAAGTTGTTCTGTTTGTGATGTTAGGATACCCGACTACTGCGACGCCACAGCTTCTGGAAACGCTGCAACAGCTGCACCTTTTGTGTAGTTACAGGGTCCATGAGTGTCGTGATGAGACAGCTGCTGCAAAGACTGCAGGAGTTCTTTATTTGTAGTTACGATACCTGACTTCAGCGACGCCACGACTCCTGCAAACACTGCAAAGGCTGCCACTTTTGTGCAGAGACAGTGTCTGCGAGTGTTGTGACAAGACAGGTGCTGCAAAGAGTGCAAAATTGTTGCTTTTGTGTAGTTACGATACCTAACTTCTGCGATTCCACAGCTCCTGCAAACACTTCATCTGCTGCCATTTTTGTTTAGATACAGGGCACGTGAGTGTTATGACGAGACGGCCTCTACAATGACTGCAAAAGTTGTTGCGTTTGTGCTGTTAGGATACCCGACTTCTGTGATGTCACAGCTCCGGGAAACACTGCAACACCTGCCACTTTTGTGTAGTTAAAGGGTCCGTGAGTGTTGTGACGAGGCAGCTGCTGCAAATGCTGCAAAACTTGTTGCTTTGAAATATTATGTTACCCGACTTCTGCAATGCCACAGCTCTATCAAACACAGCAACAGCTGCTATTTTGTGTAGTTACAGGGTCCGTGAGTATCGTGACGAGACAGCTGCTGCAAAGAGTGAAAAATTGTTCCTTTTGGGTAGTTGCGATTCCTGACTTCTTTGATGCCACAGCTCCTGCAAACACTGCTTCAGCTGCCATTTTTGTGTAGATCCAGGGCTCGTGAGTGTTATGAAGAGACGGCCACTACAATGACAGCCAAGGTTGTTGCTTTCGTGTTGCTAGTATACACCGACTTCCGCGATGCCACAGCTCCTGCAAACACTGCAACAGCTGCCACTTTTGTGTAGTTACATGGTCCGTGAGTGTTGTGACTAGACAGCTGTTGCAAGGGCTGCAAAACTTCTTGCTTTAGCGTTTTTACGTTACCCGGCTTCTGCGATGCTACAGCTCCTGCAAACACTGTAACAGCTGCCACTTTTGTATAGCTACAGGGTCCATGAGTGTTGTGACGAGACAGCGGCTGCAAAGGCTGCAAAACTTGTTGCTTTGGTGTTTTACGTTACCCGACTTCTTCAATGCCACAACTTCTGCAAACACCGCAGCAGCTGCGCCTTTTGTGTAGTTGCAGGGCTCGTAAGCGGTGTGTCGAGACAGCTGCTGCAAAGACTGCAAGAGTTGTTTATATGTAGTTACGATACCAGACTTCTGCGATGCCACAGCTCCTCCAAACACTGCAGCAGCTGCCACTTTTGTGTAGGTAAAGGGTCCGTGAGTGTAGTGACGACACAGCTGCTGCAAAGGCTGCAAAACTTGTTGCTTTGGATTTTTATGTTACCCGACTTCTGCAATGCCACAGCTCCAGCAAACACTGCAACAGCTGCTATTTTGTGTAGTTACAGGGTCCGTGAGTATCGTGACGAGACAGCTGCTGCAAAGAGTGAAAAATTGTTCCTTTTGGGTAGTTACGATTCCTGAATTCTTTGATGCCACAGCTCCTGCAAACACTACTTCAGCTGCAATTTTTGTGTAGATACAGGGCCCGTGAGTGTTATGACGAGACAGCCGCTACAATGACTGCAAAAGTTCTTTATTTGTAGTTGCGATACCTGACTTCGGCGATGCCGCAGCTCCTGCAGAATCTGCAATGGCTGCCACTTTTGTGTAGATACAGGGCTCGTAAGTGTTATGACGAGACGGCCACTACAATGACTGCCAAGGTTGTTGCTTTTGTATTGTTAGGATACCAGACTTCTGCGATGCCACAGCTCCTGCAAACACTGCAGCAGCTGCCCCTTTTGTGTAGTTACATGGTCCGTGAGTGTTGTGACTAGACAGCTGTTGCAAAGGCTGCAAAACTTGTTGCTTTTGTGTTTTTACGTTACCCGACTTCTGCGATGCCACAGCTCCTGCAAACACTGTATCTGCTGCTACTTTCTTGTAGATACAGGGTCCGTGAGTGTTATGACGAGACAGCTGATGCCAAGACTGCAAGGGTTGCTTGTGTGAAGTTACGATAGCTGACTTCTGCGATACCACAACTCTTCAAACACGGCAACAGCTGCCACCTATGTGTAGATACAGGGTCCCTGAGTATTGTGACGAGACAGCTGCTGCAAAGACTGCAGGATTTGTTTGTGCGCAGTTACGATACCTGTCTTCGGCGATGTCACAGGTCCAGAACACAATGCAACAGCTGCCACTTTTTATAGTTACTGGGTCCGTCAGTGTCGTGACGAGACAGCTGCTGCAAATACTTCATAAGGTGTTGCTTTTGTGTTGTTAGGATACCCGACTTATGCGATGTCACAGCTCCTGCAAACACAGCAGCCGCTACTACTTTTGTGTAGTTACAGGGTCCGTGAGTGTTGTGATGAGACAGCAGCTGCAAAGACTGCAGCAGTTGTTTATGGGTAGTTACGATACCTGACTTCGGTGATGCCACAGCTCCTGAAAACACTGCAATGGCTGCCACTTTTGTGTAGTTTCAGGGTCCGTGATTGTTCTGACGAGACAGCTGCTGCAAAGAGTGAAAATTGTTCCTTAGTCTAGTCACGATACCTGACTTCTGCGATGCCACAGCTCCTGCAAACACTGCTTCAGCTGCCATTTTTGTGTAGATACAGGGCCCGTGAGTGTTATTTATTTATTTATTTTACAATACTGCCGCTCTCAGCCGAGAGCCTAGCAGACGGGCATGAACATTTCTTTTCCCGACATAAATACATGTGCGAGTTACACAAAGAATGAAAAGGCAACAATATTCAACAAAAATACAAAAGACGAGACAGTCGCTACAATATGACGAGACAGTCGCTACAATGACTGCAAAAGTTGTTGCTTTTGTGTTGTGAGGATACCCGACTTCTGCGATGCCACAGCTCCTGCAAACACTGCAACAGCTGCAACTTTTGTGTAGTTACAGGTTCCGTGAGTTTTATGACGAGAAAGCTGCTCCAGAGACGGCAAAAGTTGTTGGTTTTGTGTTGTTAGAATATTCGACTTCTGCGATGCCACAGCTCCTGCAAACACTGCAATGGCGGCCACTTTTGTGTACATACAGGGCTCGTGAGTGTTATGACGAGACCGCCACTACAATGACAGCCAAGGTTGTTGCTTTTGTGTTGCTAGTATACACCGACTTCCACGATGCCACAGCTCCTGCAAACACTGCAACAGCTGCCACTTTTGTGTAGTTACATGGTCCGTGAGTGTTGTGACTAGACAGCTGTTGCAAGGGCTGCAAAACTTGTTGCTTTAGCGTTTTTACGTTACACGGCTTCTGCGATGCTACAGCTCCTGCAAACACTGTAACAGCTGCCACTTTTGTATAGTTACAGGGTCCATGAGTGTTGTGACTAGACAGCGGCTGCAAAGGCTGCTAAACTAGTTGGTTTGGTGTTTTACGTTACCCGACTTCTTCAATGCCACAACTTCTGCAAACACCGCAGCAGCTGCGCCTTTTGTGTAGTTGCAGGGCTCGTAAGCGTTGTGACGAGACAGCTGCCGCAAAGACTGCAAGAGTTGTTTATATGTAGTTACGATACCAGACTTCTGCGATGCCACAGCTCCTGCAAACACTGCAGCAGCTGCCACTTTTGTGTAGTTAAAGGGTCCGTGAGTGTAGTGACGAGACAGCTGCTGCAGAGGCTGCAAAACTTGTTGCTTTGGATTTTTATGTTACCCGACTTCTGCAATGCCACAGCTCCAGCAAACACTGAAACAGCTGCTATTTTGTGTAGTTACAGGGTCCGTGAGTATCGTGACGAGACATCTGCTGCAAAGAGTGAAAAATTGTTCTTTTTGGGGAGTTACGATTCCTGACTTCTTTGATGCCACAGCTCCTGCAAACACTACTTCAGCTGCAATTTTTGTGTAGATACAGGGCCCGTGAGTGTTATGATGAGACAGCCGCTACAATGACTGCAAAAGTTGTTGCTTTTGTGTTGTTAAGATACTCGACTTCTGCGATGCCACAGCTCCTGCAAACACTGCAACAGCTGCCACTTTTGTGTAGTTACAGGGTCCGTGAGTGTCGTGACGAGACAGCTGCTGCAAAGACTGCCGCATTTCTTTATTTGTAGTTACGATACCTGACTTCGGCGATGCCGCAGCTCCTGCAAACACTGCAACAGCTGCCACTTTTGTTTAGTTACAGGGTCCGTGAGCGTTGTGACGAGACAGCTGCTGCAAAAGCTGCAAATGTTCTTGGTTTTGTGTTTTTACGGTACCCGACTTTTACGATGTCGCTCCTCTTGTAAATACTACAACAGCTGCAATTTTGTATCGTTATAGGGTCCGTGAGTGTCGTGAAGAGACAGCAGCTGCAAAGACTGCAAAAGTTGTTGATTTCGTGTTGTTACGATACCCGACATCTGCGATGACACAGCTCCTGCAAACACTGCATCAGCTGCCATTCTGTGTAGTTACAGGGTCCATGAGTGTTATGACGGGACAGCTGCTGCAAAGAGTGCAAAAGTTGTTCCTTTTGTGTAGTTACGACACCTGACTTCTGCGATGCCACAGCTGCTGCAAACACTGTATCAGCTGCCACGTTTGTGTAGTTACAGGGTCCGTGAGTGTTATGATGAGACCGCTGCTACAAAGAGTGCAAATGTTGCGTTTGTGTTGTTACGATATCCGACTTCTGCCATGCCACTTTTGTGAGTGTTGTGACGAGATAGCTGCTGCAAAGACTGCAAGAGTTTATGTGTAGTCACGATAGCTGACTTCTGCGATACCACAACTCTGAAAAGACTGCAACACCTGCCACTTTTTTGTAGTTACAGGCTCCCTGAGTGTTGTGACGAGACAGCCGCTACAATGACTGCGAAAGTGCTTGCTTTTGTGTTGTTAGGATACCCGACTCCTGCGATGCCACAGCTCCTCCAAACACTGCAACAACTGCCACTTTTGAGTAGTTACAAAGTCCGTGAGTGTTATGACGACACCGCTGCTGCAAAGACTGCAAAAGTTGTTGCTTTTGTGTTGTTACGATATCCGACTTCTTCAATGCCACAGCTCGTGCAAGCAATGCAACAGCTGCAATTTCGTGTATTTACAGGGTCCGTGAATGTCGTGACGAGCCAGCTGCTGCAAAGACTGCAGGAGTGTTTTATGTGTAGTTACGATACCTGACTTCGCCGATGCCACAGCTCCTGCAAACACTTCAAGAGCTGCAACTTTTTTGTAGTTACAGGGTCCGTGAATCTTCTGACGAGACAGCTGCTGGAAAGAGTGCAAAATTGTTCCTTTTGTGTAGTTTCGATACCTGACTTCTGCGAAGCCACAGTTCCTGCAAACACTGCATCTGCTGCCATTTTTTTGTAGACACAGGGCCCGTGAGTTTCATTACGAGACAATCGCTACAATGACTGCAAAAGTTGTGGTTTTTGTGTTGTTAGGATACACGACTTCTGCGATGCCACAGGTCCAGCAAACCCTGCAACAGCTGAAAGTTTTGTGTAGTACAGGGGCCGTGAGTGTTGTGACGAGACAGCTGCTGCAAAGGCTGCAAAAGTTGTTGCTTTTGTGTTTTAACGATACCCAACTTTTGCGATGCCACAGCTCCTGCAAACACTGGAACGGCTGCCACATTTGTGTAGTTACAGGGCCCGTGAGTGTTCTGACGAGACAGGTGGTGCAAAGAGGGCAAAATTGTTCCTTTGTGTAGTTACGACACATCACTTCTGCGATGCCACAGCTGCTGCAAACACCGCATCAGCTGCTACTTTTGTGTAGTTACAGGGGACGTGAGTGTTCTGACGAGACAGCGGCTGCAAAGAGTGCAAAATTGTTCCTTTTGTGTAGTTACGATACCTGAATTCTGCGATGCACCAGCTCCTCTAAACTGCAACAGCTGCCACTTTTGTATAGGTACAAGGTCAGTGAGTGGTATGACGAGACAGCTGCTTTAAAGAGTGCAAAGTTGTCGCTTTTGTGTTGTTACGATGACCGACTTCGGCGATTCCACAGCTCCTGCAAACACTGCAGCAGCTGCCACTTTTGTGTAGCTACAGGGTACGTGAGTGTTGTGACGAGACAGCTGCTGCAATGACTGCAAAAGTTGTTGCTTTTGTGTTGTTATGATACCCTACTTCTGTGATGCCACAGATGCTGCAAACACAGCAACAGCTGCCCCTTTTGTGTAGTTACAGAGACCATGAGTATTGTGACGAGACAGCTCCTACAAAGACTGCATGAGTTGCTTATGTGTAGCGACGATACCTTACTTCTGCGATGCCACAGCTCCTAAAAACACTGCAACAGCTGCCATATTTGTGTAGTTATAGGGTCCGTGATTGTTGTGACAAGACAGCTGCTGCAAAGGCTGCAAAAGTTGTTGCTTTCGTATTTTTATGATACCCGACTTCTACGATGCCACAGCTCCTGCAAACACTGCAACAGCTGCAATTTTGTGTAGTTACAGGGTGCGTGAGTGTTGCGACGAGACAGCTGCTGCAAGGACTACAATAGTTGTTTATGTGTAGTTCCGATACCTGAATTCTGCGAAGCTACAGCTCCTGCAAACACTGCAACAACTGCCACTTTTTAGTTACAGGGTTGGTGAGTGTTGTGACGAAACAGCTGCTGCAAACGCTGCACAAGTTGTTGCTTTTGTGCTTTCACGTTACCTGACTTCTGCGATGCCACAGCTCCTGCAAACACTGCAACAGATGCCACTTTTGTGTAGCTACAGGGTCCGTGAGTGTTGCGACGACACAGCAGCATCAAAGACTACATAAGTTGTTGCTTTTGTGTAGTTACGATACCTGATTTCTGCGATGCCACAGCTGCTGCAAACACAGCAACAGCTGCCTCTTTTTTGTAATTACAGGGTCCATGCGTGTTGTAACGAGGCAGCTGCTGCAAAGACAGCATGAGTTGTTTGTGTAGTTACGATACCTTACTTCTGCGATGCCACAGCTCCTGCAAACGCTGCAACAGCTGCCACTTTTGTGTAGTTACAGGGTCCGTGAGTGTCGTGAAGAGACAGCTGCTGCAAAGACAGCAAAATTTCTTGCTTTCGTGTTGTTACGATACCCGACATCTGCGATGCAACAGCTCCTGCAAACAGTGTATCAGCTGCCATGTTGTGTAGTTACAGGGTCCAGGAGTGTTATGACGGGACAGCTGCTGCAAAGAGTGCAAAAGTTGTTCCTTTTGTGCAGTTACGACACCTGACTTCTGCGATGCCACAGCTGCTGCAAACACTGTATCAGCTGCCACGTTTGTGTAGTTACAGGGTCCGTGAGTGTTATGATGAGACCGCTGCTACAAAGAGTGCAAATGTTGCATTTGTGTTGTTACGATATCCGACTTCTGCCATGCCACTTTTGTGAGTGTTGTGACGAGATAGCTGCTGCAAAGACTGCAAGAGTTTATGTGTAGTCAGGATAGCTGACTTCAGCGATACCACAACTCTGAAAAGACTGCAACACCTGCCACTTTTTTGTAGCTACAGGCTCCCTGAGTGTTGTGACGAGACAGCCGCTACAATGACTGCGAATGTGCTAGCTTTTGTGTTGTTAGGATACCCGACTTCTGCGATGCCACAGCTCCTGCAAACACTGCAGCACCTGCCACTTTTGTGTAGTTACAGGGTCCGTTAGTGTTGTGACGAGACAGCATCAACAAAGACTGCAAGAGTTGTTTATGTGTAGTTACGATACCGTACTTCTGCGATGTCGGAGCTCCTGCAAACACTGCTACAGCTGCCACTTTTGTGTAGTTACAGGGTCCGTGAGCGTTGTGACGAGACAGCTGCTGCAAAAGCTACAAAAGTAGTTGCTTTTGTGTTTTTACGGTACCCGACTTCTACAATGCCACTGCTCCTGCAAATACTGCAACAGCTGCAATTTTGTATAGTTACAGGGTCCGTGAGTGTCGTGAAGAGACAGCTGCTGCAAAGACTGCAAAAGTTGTTGCTTTCGTGTTCTTACGATACCCGACATCTGCGATGACACAGCTCCTGCAGACACTGCATCAGCTGCCATATTATTGTAGTTGCAGGGTCCGTGAGTGTTGTAACAAGATAGCTGCTCCAAAGACTACAAAAGTTGTTGCTTTTGTGTTGTTACGATCTTCGACTTCTGCGATGCCACAGCTCCTGCAAACACTGCAAAAGCTGCCACTCTTGTGTAGGTAAAGAGTCCCTGAGTGTTGCGACGAGACAGCTGCTGCAAAGGCTGCAAAAGTTGTTGCTTTTGTTCTTTTATGTTACCAGACTTCTGCGATGCCACAGCTCCTGCAAACAGTGCAACAGCTGCAATATATTGCAGTTCCAGGGTCCGTGAGTGTCGTACGAGACAGCTGCGGCAAATACTGCAAGAGTTGTTTATGTGTACTTACGAACGCTGACTTCTGCGATACCACAACTCTGTTAACACTGCAACAGCTGTCACTGTTGCGTAGTTACAGGGTCCCGGAGTGTTGTGACGAAAAAGCTGCGGCAAAGACTACAAAACTTATTTCTTTTGTGTTGTTACCATTCCCGACTTCTGCAATGTACCGGCTCCTGTAAACACAGCAACAGCTGCAACTTTTGTGTAGCTACACGGCCCGTGAGTGTTATGACCAGACAGCTACTGCAAAGACTGCAAAATTTGTAACTTTTGTGTTGTTGCGATATCCGACTTCTACGATGCCACAGCTTCTGAAAACACTGCAACAGCAGCCGCTTTTGTGTAGTTACCGGGTCCGTGAGTGTCGTGAAGAGACAGCTGCTACAAAAACTGCAAAAGACGTTGCTTTCGTGTTGTTACGATACCCGACATCTGCGATGTCAGAGCTCCTTCAAACAGTGCTGCAGCTGCCATTTTGTGTAGTTATCGGGGCCATGAGTGTTATGGCGGGACAGCTGCTGCAAAGAGTGCCAAAGTTGTTCCTTTTGTGTAGTTACGACAAATTACATCTGCCATGGCAAAGCTCTTGCAAACACTGCATCAGCTGCCATTTTCGTGTAGTTACAAGGTGCATGAGTGTTATGACGGGACTGCTGCTGCAATGACTGCAAAAGTTGTTGCTTTTGTGTTGTTACGATACCGGACTTCTGCGATGCCACAGCTCCTGCAAACACTGCGACAGCTGCCACTTTTGTGTAGTTACAGGGTGTGTGAGTGTTGTGACGATACAGCTGCTACAAAGACTGCTAGAGCGGTTTATGTGTAGTTACGATACCTGAATCAAACCCCGGCCCTCAGTCCCCAGCAGCTGCGAAGCAACTGACCACGGCGGCGGTCAGACCTGCGACGCAGCAGAGGGTGCTAAGAATCACTGGCTCCGGACAGGCCGCCATTGGAATATGAACCTGGCAACGTTTAACGCTAGAAAGTTATCTAGTGAGGCGAGTCTAGCAGTGCTATTGGAGGAATTAGAGAGCAGTAAATGGGATATAATAGGGCTCAGTGAAGTTAGGAGGCCGAAAGAAGCATATACAGTGCTAAATAGCGGGCACGTCCTGTGCTACCGGGGCTTAGCGGATAGAAGAGAACTAGGAGTCGGATTCCTGATTAATAAGAATATAGCTGGTAACATACAGGAATTCTATAGCATTAACGAGAGGGTGGCAAGTCTTGTTGTGAAACTTAATAAGAGGTACAATATGAAGATTGTACAGGTCTACGCCCCTACATCCAGTCATGATGACCAGGAAGTCGAAAGCTTCTATGAAGACGTGGAATCGGCGGTGGGGAGACTGAAAACTAAATACACCATACTAATGGGCGACTTTAATGCCAAGGTAGGCAAGAAGCAGGCTGGAGACAAGGCAGTGGGGGAATATGGCATAGGCACTAGGAATAGCAGTGGAGAGTTATTAGTAGAGTTTGCGGAACAGAATAATATGAGGATAATCAATACCTTCTTCCGCAAGCGGGATAGCCGAAAGTGGACGTGGAGGAGCCCAAACGGCGAGACTAGAAATGAAATAGACTTCATACTCTGCGCTAACCCTGGCATCATACAAGATGTGGACGTGCTCGGCAAGGTGCGCTGCAGTGACCACAGGATGGTAAGAACTCGAATTAGCCTAGACCTGAGGAGGGAACGGAAGAAACTGGTACATAAGAAGCCGATCAATGAGTTAGCGGTAAGAGGGAAAATAGAGGAATTCCAGATCAAGCTACAGAACAGGTATTCAGCTTTAACTCAGGAAGAGGACCTTAGTGTTGAAGCAATGAACGACAATCTTGTGGGCATCATTAAGGAATGTGCAATGGAAGTCGGTGGTAACTCCGTTAGGCAGGATACCAGCAAACTATCGCAGGAGACGAAAGATCTGATCAAGAAACGCCAATGTATGAAAGCCTCTAACCCTACAGCTAGAATAGAACTGGCAGAACTTTCGAAGTTAATCAACAAGCGTAAGACAGCTGACATAAGGAAGTATAATATGGATAGAATTGAACATGCTCTCAGGAGCGGAGGAAGCCTAAAAACAGTGAAGAAGAAACTAGGAATTGGCAAGAATCAGATGTATGCGTTAAGAGACAAAGCCGGCAATATCATTACTAATATGGATGAGATAGTTCAAGTGGCTGAGGAGTTCTATAGAGATTTATACAGTACCAGTGGCACCCACGACGATAATGGAAGAGAAGATAGTCTAGAGGAATTCGAAATCCCGAAGGTAACGCCGGAAGAAGTAAAGAAAGCCTTAGGAGATATGCAAAGGGGGAAGGCAGCTGGGGAGGATCAGGTAACAGCAGATTTGTTGAAGGATGGTGGACAGATTGTTCTAGAGAAACTGGCCACACTGTATACGCAATGCCTCATGACCTCGAGCGTACCGGAATCTTGGAAGAACGCTAACATAATCCTAATCCATAAGAAAGGGGACGCCAAAGACTTGAAAAATTATAGACCGATCAGCTTACTGTCCGTTGCCTACAAAGTATTTACTAAGGTAATTGCAAATAGAATCAGGAACACCTTAGACTTCTGTCAACCAAAGGACCAGGCAGGATTCCGTAAAGGCTACTCAACAATAGACCATATTCACACTATCCATCAAGTGATAGAGAAATGTGCAGAATACAACCTACACTTATATATAGCTTTCATTGATTACGAGAAAGCGTTTGATTCAGTCGAAACCTCAGCAGTCATGGAGGCATTACGGAATCAGGGTGTAGATGAGTCATATGTAAAAATACTGGAAGATATCTATAGCGGCTCTACAGCCACCGTAGTCCTCCATAAAGCAAGCAACAAAATCTCAATAAAGAAACGCGTCAGGCAGGGAGATACGATATCTCCAATGCTATTCACAGCGTGTTTACAGGAGGTATTCAGAGACCTGGATTGGGAAGAATTGGGGATAAAAGTTAATGGAGAATACCTTAGTAACTTGCGATTCGCTGATGATATTGCCTTGCTTAGTACCTCAGGGGACCAATTGCAATGCATGCTCACTGACCTGGAGAGGCAAAGCAGAAGAGTGGGTCTAAAAATTAATATGCAGAAAACTAAAGTAATGCTTAACAGTCTCGGGAGAGAACAGCAATTTACAATAGGCAGCGAGGCACTGGAAGTCGTAAGGGAATACATCTACTTAGGGCAGGTAGTGACGGCGGATCCGGATCATCAGACGGAAATAATCAGAAGAATAAGAATGGGCTGGAGTGCATTTGGCAGGCATTCCCAAATCATGAACAGCAGGTTGCCGTTATCCCTCAAGAGAAAAGTATATAATAGCTGTGTCTTACCAGTACTCACCTACGGGGCAGAAACCTGGAGGCTTACAAAAAGGGTTCTACTCAAATTGAGGACAACACAACGAGCTATGGAAAGAAGAATGATAGGTGTAACGTTAAGGGATAAGAAAAGAGCAGATTGGGTGAGGGAACAAACGCGAGTTAATAACATCTTAGTTGAAATCAAGAAAAAGAAATGGGCATGGGCAGGACATGTAATGAGGAGGGAAGATAACCGATGGTCATTAAGGATTACGGACTGGATCCCAAGGGAAGGGAAGCGTAGCAGGGGACGGCAGAAAGTTAGGTGGGCGGATGAGATTAAGAAGTTTGCAGGGACGGCATGGCCACAATTAGTACATGACCGGGGTTGTTGGAGAAGTATGGGAGAGGCATTTGCCCTGCAGTGGGTGTAACCAGGCTGATGATGATGATGATGATGACGATACCTGACATCTCCGATGTCACAGCTCCTGCAAAGACTGCATCAGCTGCCACTTTTTTGTAGTTACAGGGTCCGTGAGTGCTATGACGAGACAGCCGCTACACTGACTGAAAAAGATGTTGCTTTTTTGTTGTTAGGATACCCGACTTTTCCGATGCCGCAGCTCCTGCAAAGACTGCAACAACTGCCACTTTTGTGTAGTTAAAGGGTCCGTGAGTGTTGTGACGATACAGCTGCTACAAAGACAGCAAGAGCTGTTTATGTGTAGTTAAGATACCTGACTTCTCCGATGCCACAGCTCCGGCAAACACTGCAACAGCCGCAACTTTTTTGTAGTTACAGGTCCGTGAGTGTTGTGACGAGGCAGCTGCTGCAGAGGCTGCAAAAGTTGTTCTTTTTGTGTTTTCACGTTACCCGACTTCTGCGATGCCACAGCTCCTGCAAAACATTCAACAGCTGCAATTTTGTGTAGTAACAGGGTCCGTGAGTGTCGTGACGAGACAGCTCCTGCAAAGACTGCAAATGTTTTTGCTTTTGTGTTGCTACGATACCCGACTTCTGCGATGCCGCAGCTCCTGCAAACACTGCAACAACTGCCCCTTTCTTGTAGTTACAGAGACCATGAGTATTGTGACGAGGCCGCTGCTGCAAAGACTGCATGAGTTGTATATGTGTACTTACGACACCTTACTTCTGCGATGCCACAGCTCCTGCAAACACTGCAACAGCTGCCATATTTGTGTAGTTATAGGGTCCGTGAGTGTTGTGACGAGACAGCGCCTGCAAAGGCTGCAAAACCTATTGCTTTTGTGCTTTTATGATACCCGACTTCTACGATGCCACAGCCCCTGCAAACACTGCAACAGCTGCAATTTTGTGTAGTTATGGGGGACATGAGTGCTGTGACGAGACAGCTGCTGCAAAGACTACAAGAGTTGTTTATCTGTAGCTCCAAAACCTGACTTCTGCGATGCCTCAGCTCCTGGAAACACTGCAACAACTGCCACTTTATTGTAGTTACATGGTCCGTGAGCGTTGTGACGAGACAGCAGTTGCAAATAGTGCAAAAGGTATTGCTTTTGCGTAGTTACGATACCTGACTTCTGCGATGCCACAGCTGCTGCAAACACTGCAACAGCTGCCAGTTTTGTGTAGTTACAGGGTGTGTGAGTGTTGTGACTATACAGCTGCTACAAAGACTGCAAGAGCTGTTTAGGTGTAGTTGCGATACCTGACTTCTGCGATGCACCAGCTCCTCTAAACTGCAACAGCTGCCACTTTTGTATAGGTACAGGGTCAGTGAGTGTTATGACGAGACAGCTGCTTTAAAGACTGCAAAGTTGTCGCTTTTGTGTTGTTACGATGACCGACTTCTGCGATTCCACAGCTCCTGCAAACACTGCAGCAGCTGCCACTTTTGTGTAGCTACAGGGTACGTCAGTGTTGTGACGAGACAGCAGCATCAAGGACACAAGAATTGTGGCTTTTGTGTAGCTACGATGCCTCATTTCTGTGATGCCACAGATGCTGCAAACACAGCAACAGCTGCCCCTTTTGTGTAGTTACAGAGACCATGAATATTGTGAAGACACAGCTGCTGCAGAGTCTGCAGAAGTTGTTGCTTTTGTGTTTTCACGTTACCCGATTTCTGCGATGTCACAGCTGCTGCAAACAATGCAACAGCTGCAATTTTGTGGAGTTACAGGGTCCATGAGTGTCTTGACGAGACAGCTACTGCAAAGACTGCAGGAGTTGTTTATGTGTAGTTACGATACCTGGCATCGTCAATGCCACAGCTCCTGCAAACACTCTGACGCCTGCAACTTTTGTTTAGTTACAGGGTCCGTGAGTGATCTGACGAGACAGCTGCTGCAAAGAGTGTAAGATTGTTCTTTTTGAGTAGATACGATACCTGACTTCTGCGATGCGACAGATCCTGCAAACACTGCATCAGCTGCCACTTTTGTGTAGTTACGGGGTCTCTGAGTGTTACGACGAGACAGCTGCTGCAAAGACTGCAAAAGTTTTTGCTTTTGTGTTGTTACAATATCCGGCCTCGGCGATGCCACAGCTCCTGAAAACACTGCAACAGCTGCCATTTTTGTGTAGTTACGCGCTGCATGAGTGTTATGACCAGACAGCTATTGCAAAGACTGGAAAAGTTGTTGCTTTTGTGTTGTTACGATGTTCGATTTCTGCGATGCCACCGCCCCTACAAACACTTCAACAGCTGCTACTTTTGTGTAGTTACAGGGTCCGTGAGTGTTGTGACGAGACAGCTGCTGCAAAGGCTGCAAAAGTTGTTGCTTTTAAGTTTTTACGTTACCCGACTTCTGCGATGGCACAGCTCCTGCAAACACTGCAACAGATGCCACTTTTGTGTAGCTACAGGTCCGTGAGTGTTGCGACGAGACAGCAGCATCAAAGACCGCACAAGTTGTTGCTTTTGTGTACTTACGATACCTTACTTCTGCGATGCCACAGCTCCTGCAAACACTGCAACAGCTGCCACTTTTGTGTAGTTACAGGGTCCGTGAGTCTCGTGAAGCGACAGCTGCTGCAAAGACTGCAAAATTTCTTGCTTTCGTGTTGTTTCGATACCCGACATCTGCGATGCCACAGCTCCTGCAAACACTCTATCAGCTGCCATTTTGTGTAGTTACAGTGTCAATGAGAGTTATCACGAGGCAGCTGCTGCAAAGAGAGCAAAAGTTGTTCCTTTTGTGTAGTTATGACACCTGATTTCTGCGATGCCACCTGCTGCAAACACTGCATCAGCTGCCACTTTTGTGTAGTTACAGGGTCCATTAGTGTTATGACGACACAGCTGCTGTAAAGACTGCAATAGTTTTTGCTTTTATGTTGTTACGATGTTCGACTTCTGCGATGCCACACCTCCTGCAAACACTGCAACAGCTGCCACTTTTGTGTAGTTACAGGGTCCGTGTGTGTTGTGACCAGACAGCATCATCAAGGACTGCAAGAGTTGTTTATGTGTAGTTACGATAGCGAACTTCTGCGATGTCGCAGCTCCAGAAAACACTGCAACAGCTGCCACTTTTGTGTAGTTACAGGGTCCGTGAGCGTTGTGACGAGACAGCTCCTGCAAAAGCTGCAAAAGTTGTTGCTTTTGTGTTTTTACGGTACCCGACTTCTTCGATGCCACTGCTCCTGCAAATACTGCAAAAGCTGCAATTCCGTGAAGAGACAGGGTCCGTGAGTGTCGTGACGACACGGCTGCTACAAAGACTGCAGGAGTTTATGTGTAGTCACGATAGCTGACTTCTGCGATACCACAACTCTACAAACACTGCAACATCAACCACTTTTGTTTAGTTACAGGGTCCCTGAGTGCTGTAACGAGACAGCCGCTACAATGACTGCGAAAGTGCTTGCTTTTGTGTTGTTAGGATACCCGACTCCTGCGATGCCACAGGTCCTGCAAACACTGCAACAGCTGCAACTTTGTTGCAGTTAGAGGGCCCGTGAGTGCTGTGACGAGATAGGTGCTGCAAAGGCTACAAACGTTCTTGCTTTTTGTTTTAGCGATACCCGACTTCTGCGATGCCAACGGAAGAAACTGGTACATAAGAAGCCGATCAATGAGTTAGCGGTAAGAGGGAAAATAGAGGAATTCCAGATCAAGCTACAGAACAGGTATTCAGCTTTAACTCAGGAAGAGGACCTTAGTGTTGAAGCAATGAACGACAATCTTGTGGGCATCATTAAGGAATGTGCAATGGAAGTCGGTGGTAACTCCGTTAGGCAGGATACCAGCAAACTATCGCAGGAGACGAAAGATCTGATCAAGAAACGCCAATGTATGAAAGCCTCTAACCCTACAGCTAGAATAGAACTGGCAGAACTTTCGAAGTTAATCAACAAGCGTAAGACAGCTGACATAAGGAAGTATAATATGGATAGAATTGAACATGCTCTCAGGAGCGGAGGAAGCCTAAAAACAGTGAAGAAGAAACTAGGAATTGGCAAGAATCAGATGTATGCGTTAAGAGACAAAGCCGGCAATATCATTACTAATATGGATGAGATAGTTCAAGTGGCTGAGGAGTTCTATAGAGATTTATACAGTACCAGTGGCACCCACGACGATAATGGAAGAGAAGATAGTCTAGAGGAATTCGAAATCCCGAAGGTAACGCCGGAAGAAGTAAAGAAAGCCTTAGGAGATATGCAAAGGGGGAAGGCAGCTGGGGAGCTCAGGTAACAGCAGATTTGTTGAAGGATGGTGGACAGATTGTTCTAGAGAAACTGGCCACACTGTATACGCAATGCCTCATGACCTCGAGCGTACCGGAATCTTGGAAGAACGCTAACATAATCCTAATCCATAAGAAAGGGGACGCCAAAGACTTGAAAAATTATAGACCGATCAGCTTACTGTCCGTTGCCTACAAAGTATTTACTAAGGTAATTGCAAATAGAATCAGGAACACCTTAGACTTCTGTCAACCAAAGGACCAGGCAGGATTCCGTAAAGGCTACTCAACAATAGACCATATTCACACTATCCATCAAGTGATAGAGAAATGTGCAGAATACAACCTACACTTATATATAGCTTTCATTGATTACGAGAAAGCGTTTGATTCAGTCGAAACCTCAGCAGTCATGGAGGCATTACGGAATCAGGGTGTAGATGAGTCATATGTAAAAATACTGGAAGATATCTATAGCGGCTCTACAGCCACCGTAGTCCTCCATAAAGCAAGCAACAAAATCTCAATAAAGAAACGCGTCAGGCAGGGAGATACGATATCTCCAATGCTATTCACAGCGTGTTTACAGGAGGTATTCAGAGACCTGGATTGGGAAGAATTGGGGATAAAAGTTAATGGAGAATACCTTAGTAACTTGCGATTCGCTGATGATATTGCCTTGCTTAGTACCTCAGGGGACCAATTGCAATGCATGCTCACTGACCTGGAGAGGCAAAGCAGAAGAGTGGGTCTAAAAATTAATATGCAGAAAACTAAAGTAATGCTTAACAGTCTCGGGAGAGAACAGCAATTTACAATAGGCAGCGAGGCACTGGAAGTCGTAAGGGAATACATCTACTTAGGGCAGGTAGTGACGGCGGATCCGGATCATCAGACGGAAATAATCAGAAGAATAAGAATGGGCTGGAGTGCATTTGGCAGGCATTCCCAAATCATGAACAGCAGGTTGCCGTTATCCCTCAAGAGAAAAGTATATAATAGCTGTGTCTTACCAGTACTCACCTACGGGGCAGAAACCTGGAGGCTTACAAAAAGGGTTCTACTCAAATTGAGGACGACACAACGAGCTATGGAAAGAAGAATGATAGGTGTAACGTTAAGGGATAAGAAAAGAGCAGATTGGGTGAGGGAACAAACGCGAGTTAATAACATCTTAGTTGAAATCAAGAAAAAGAAATGGGCATGGGCAGGACATGTAATGAGGAGGGAAGATAACCGATGGTCATTAAGGATTACGGACTGGATCCCAAGGGAAGGGAAGCGTAGCAGGGGACGGCAGAAAGTTAGGTGGGCGGATGAGATTAAGAAGTTTGCAGGGACGGCATGGCCACAATTAGTACATGACCGGGGTTGTTGGAGAAGTATGGGAGAGGCATTTGCCCTGCAGTGGGCGTAACCAGGCTGATGATGATGATGATGATGATGATGACGATACCTGACATCTCCGATGTCACAGCTCCTGCAAAGACTGCATCAGCTGCCACTTTTTTGTAGTTACAGGGTCCGTGAGTGCTATGACGAGACAGCCGCTACACTGACTGAAAAAGATGTTGCTTTTTTGTTGTTAGGATACCCGACTTTTCCGATGCCGCAGCTCCTGCAAAGACTGCAACAACTGCCACTTTTGTGTAGTTAAAGGGTCCGTGAGTGTTGTGACGATACAGCTGCTACAAAGACAGCAAGAGCTGTTTATGTGTAGTTAAGATACCTGACTTCTCCGATGCCACAGCTCCGGCAAACACTGCAACAGCCGCAACTTTTTTGTAGTTACAGGTCCGTGAGTGTTGTGACGAGGCAGCTGCTGCAGAGGCTGCAAAAGTTGTTCTTTTTGTGTTTTCACGTTACCCGACTTCTGCGATGCCACAGCTCCTGCAAAACATTCAACAGCTGCAATTTTGTGTAGTAACAGGGTCCGTGAGTGTCGTGACGAGACAGCTCCTGCAAAGACTGCAAATGTTTTTGCTTTTGTGTTGCTACGATACCCGACTTCTGCGATGCCACAGCTCCTGCAAACACTGCAACAACTGCCCCTTTCTTGTAGTTACAGAGACCATGAGTATTGTGACGAGGCAGCTGCTGCAAAGAGTGCATGAGTTGTATATGTGTACTTACGACACCTTACTTCTGCGATGCTACAGCTCCTGCAAACACTGCAACAGCTGCCATATTTGTGTAGTTATAGGGTCCGTGAGTGTTGTGACGAGACAGCGCCTACAAAGGCTGCAAAACCTATTGCTTTTGTGCTTTTATGATACTCGACTTCTACGATGCCACAGCCCCTCCAAACACTGCAACAGCTGCAATTTTGTGTAGTTATAGGGGCCATGAGTGCTGTGACGAGACAGCTGCTGCAAAGACTACAAGAGTTGTTTATCTGTAGCTCCAAAACCTGACTTCTGCGATGCCTCAGCTCCTTGAAACACTGCAACAACTGCCACTTTATTGTAGTTACATGGTCCGTGAGCGTTGTGACGAGACAGCAGTTGCAAATAGTGCAAAAGGTATTGCTTTTGCGTAGTTACGATACCTGACTTCTGCGATGCCACAGCTGCTGCAAACACTGCAACAGCTGCCAGTTTTGTGTAGTTACAGGGTGTGTGAGTGTTGTGACTATACAGCTGCTACAAAGACTGCAAGAGCTGTTTAGGTGTAGGTGCGATACCTGACTTCTGCGATGCACCAGCTCCTCTAAACTGCAACAGCTGCCACTTTTGTATAGGTACAGGGTCAGTGAGTGTTATGACGAGACAGCTGCTTTAAAGACTGCAAAGTTGTCGCTTTTGTGTTGTTACGATGACCGACTTCTGCGATTCCACAGCTCCTGCACACACTGCAGCAGCTGCCACTTTTGTGTAGCTACAGGGTACGTCAGTGTTGAGACGAGACAGCAGCATCAAGGACACAAGAATTGTGGCTTTTGTGTAGCTACGATGCCTCATTTCTGTGATGCCACAGATGCTGCAAACACTGCAACAGCTGCCCCTTTTGTGTAGTTACAGAGACCATGAATATTGTGAAGACACAGCTGCTGCAGAGTCTGCAGAAGTTGTTGCTTTTGTGTTTTCACGTTACCCGATTTCTGCGATGTCACAGCTGCTGCAAACAATGCAACAGCTGCAATTTTGTGGAGTTACAGGGTCCATGAGTGTCTTGACGAGACAGCTACTGCAAAGACTGCAGGAGTTGTTTATGTGTAGTTACGATACCTGGCATCGTCAATGCCACAGCTCCTGCAAACACTCTGACGCCTGCAACTTTTGTGTAGTTACAGGGTCCGTGAGTGATCTGACGAGACAGCTGCTGCAAAGAGTGTAAGATTGTTCTTTTTGAGTAGATACGATACCTGACTTCTGCGATGCGACAGATCCTGCAAACACTGCATCAGCTGCCACTTTTGTGTAGTTACGGGGTCTCTGAGTGTTACGACGAGACAGCTGCTGCAAAGACTGCAAAAGTTTTTGCTTTTGTGTTGTTACAATATCCGGCCTCGGCGATGCCACAGCTCCTGAAAACACTGCAACAGCTGCCATTTTTGTGTAGTTACGCGCTGCATGAGTGTTATGACCAGACAGCTATTGCATAGACTGCAAAAGTTGTTGCTTTTGTGTTGTTACGATGTTCGATTTCTGCGATGCCACCGCCCCTACAAACACTTCAACAGCTGCTACTTTTGTGTAGTTACAGGGTCCGTGAGTGTTGTGACGAGACAGCTGCTGCAAAGGCTGCAAAAGTTGTTGCTTTTAAGTTTTTACGTTACCCGACTTCTGCGATGGCACAGCTCCTGCAAACACTGCAACAGATGCCACTTTTGTGTAGCTACAGGTCCGTGAGTGTTGCGACGAGACAGCAGCATCAAAGACCGCACAAGTTGTTGCTTTTGTGTACTTACGATACCTTACTTCTGCGATGCCACAGCTCCTGCAAACACTGCAACAGCTGCCACTTTTGTGTAGTTACAGGGTCCGTGAGTCTCGTGAAGCGACAGCTGCTGCAAAGACTGCAAAATTTCTTGCTTTCGTGTTGTTTCGATACCCGACATCTGCGATGCCACAGCTCCTGCAAACACTCTATCAGCTGCCATTTTGTGTAGTTACAGTGTCAATGAGAGTTATCACGAGGCAGCTGCTGCAAAGAGAGCAAAAGTTGTTCCTTTTGTGTAGTTATGACACCTGACTTCTGCGATGCCACCTGCTGCAAACACTGCATCAGCTGCCACTTTTGTGTAGTTACAGGGTCCATTAGTGTTATGACGACACAGCTGCTGTAAAGACTGCAATAGTTTTTGCTTTTATGTTGTTACGATGTTCGACTTCTGCGATGCCACACCTCCTGCAAACACTGCAACAGCTGCCACTTTTGTGTAGTTACAGGGTCCGTGTGTGTTGTGACCAGACAGCATCATCAAGGACTGCAAGAGTTGTTTATGTGTAGTTACGATAGCGAACTTCTGCGATGTCGCAGCTCCAGAAAACACTGCAACAGCTGCCACTTTTGTGTAGTTACAGGGTCCGTGAGCGTTGTGACGAGACAGCTCCTGCAAAAGCTGCAAAAGTTGTTGCTTTTGTGTTTTTACGGTACCCGACTTCTTCGATGCCACTGCTCCTGCAAATACTGCAAAAGCTGCAATTCCGTGAAGAGACAGGGTCCGTGAGTGTCGTGACGACACGGCTGCTACAAAGACTGCAGGAGTTTATGTGTAGTCACGATAGCTGACTTCTGCGATACCACAACTCTACAAACACTGCAACATCAACCACTTTTGTTTAGTTACAGGGTCCCTGAGTGCTGTGACGAGACAGCCGCTACAATGACTGCGAAAGTGCTTGCTTTTGTGTTGTTAGGATACCCGACTTCTGCGATGCCACAGGTCCTGCAAACACTGCAACAGCTGCAACTTTGTTGCAGTTAGAGGGCCCGTGAGTGCTGTGACGAGATAGGTGCTGCAAAGGCTACAAACGTTCTTGCTTTTTGTTTTAGCGATACCCGACTTCTGCGATGCCAAAGCTCCTGCAAACACAGCAACAGTTGCAACTTTGTGTAGTTACTGGGTCCGTGAGTGTTGTGACGAGACAGCTGCTGCAAAGACTGCAAAAGTGCTTGCTTTTGTATTGTGAGGATACCCGACTTCTGCGATGCCACAGGTCCTGCAAACACTGCAACAGCTGTAACTATTGTGTAGTTACAGCGGCCGTGAGTGCTGTGACCAGGTAGCTGCTGCAAAGGCTTCAAAACTTCTTGCTTTGAGTTTTAACGATACCCGGCTTGTGCAATGCCACAGCTCCTGCAAACACTGCAACCGTTGCAATTTTGTGTAGTTACTGGGTTCGTGAGTGTCGTGACGAAACAGCTGCTGCAAAGACTGCAAGAGTTGTTGCTTTTGTGTTCATACGATACACGACTTTGGCGATGCCACAGCTCCTGCAAACACTGCATCAGCTGCCATTTTTGTGTAGTTACACGGTCCATGACTGTTATGACGAGACAGCTGCTGCAAAGGCTGCAAAAGTTGTTGCTTTTGTTCTTTTATGTTACCCGACTTCTGCGATGCCACAGCTCCTGCAAACTGTGCAACAGCTGCAATATATTGCTGTTCCAGGGTCCGTGAGTGTCGTACGAGACAGCTGCGGCAAATACTGCAAGAGTTGTTTATGTGTACTTACGAACGCTGACTTCTGCGATACCACAACTCTGTTAACACTGCAACAGCTGTCACTGTTGCGTAGTTACAGGGTCCCGGAGTGTTGTGACGAAAAAGCTGCGGCAAAGACTACAAAACTTATTTCTTTTGTGTTGTTACCATTCCCGACTTCTGCAATGTACCGGCTCCTGTAAACACAGCAACAGCTGCAACTTTTGTGTAGCTACACGGCCCGTGAGTGTTATGACCAGACAGCTACTGCAAAGACTGCAAAATTTGTAACTTTTGTGTTGTTGCGATAACCGACTTCTACGATGCCACAGCTTCTGAAAACACTGCAACAGCAGCCGCTTTTGTGTAGTTACCGGGTCCGTGAGTGTCGTGAAGAGACAGCTGCTACAAAAACTGCAAAAGACGTTGCTTTCGTGTTGTTACAATACCCGACATCTGCGATGTCAGAGCTCCTGCAAACAGTGCTGCAGCTGCCATTTTGTGTAGTTATCGGGGCCATGAGTGTTATGGCGGGACAGCTGCTGCAAAGAGTGCAAAAGTTGTTCCTTTTGTGTAGTTACGACAAATTACATCTGCGATAGCAAAGCTCCTGCAAACACTGCATCAGCTGCCATTTTTGTGTGGTTACAAGGTGCATGAGCGTTATGACGAGACTGCTGCTGCAATGGCTGCAAAAGTTGTTGCTTTTGTGTTGTTACGATACCGGACTTCTGCGATGCCACAGCTCCTGCAAACACTGCGACAGCTGCCACTTTTGTGTAGTTACAGGGTGTGTGAGTGTTGTGACGATACAGCTGCTACAAAGACTGCTAGAGCGGTTTATGTGTAGTTACGATACCTGACATCTCCGATGTCACAGCTCCTGCAAAGACTGCATCAGCTGCCACTTTTTTGTAGTTACAGGGTCCGTGAGTGCTATGACGAGACAGCCGTTACACTGACTGAAAAAGATGTTGCTTTTTTGTTGTTAGGATACCCGACTTCTCCGATGCCGCAGCTCCTGCAAAGACTGCAACAACTGCCACTTTTGTGTAGTTAAAGGGTCCGTGAGTGTTGTGACGATACAGCTGCTACAAAGACAGCAAGAGCTCTTTATGTATAGTTAAGATACCTGACTTCTGCGATGCCACAGCTCCTGCAAACAATGCAACAACTGCCCCTTTCTTGTAGAGACAGAGACCATGAGTATTGTGACGAGACAGCTGCTGCAAAGACTGCATGAGTTGTATATGTGTACTTACGATACCTTACTTCTGCGATGCCACAGCTCCTGCAAACACTGCAACAGCTGCCATATTTGTGTAGTTATAGGGTCCGTGAGTGTTGTGACGAGACAGCGCCTACAAAGGCTGCAAAACCTATTGCTTTTGTGCTTTTATGATACTCGACTTCTACGATGCCACAGCCCCTCCAAACACTGCAACAGCTGCAATTTTGTGTAGTTATAGGGGCCATGAGTGCTGTGACGAGACAGCTGCTGCAAAGACTACAAGAGTTGTTTATCTGTAGCTCCAAAACCTGACTTCTGCGATGCCTCAGCTCCTTGAAACACTGCAACAACTGCCACTTTATTGTAGTTACATGGTCCGTGAGTGTTGTGATGAGACAGCAGTTGCAAATAGTGCAAAAGGTATTGCTTTTGCGTAGTTACGATACCTGACTTCTGCGATGCCACAGCTGCTGCAAACACTGCAACAGCTGCCAGTTTTGTGTAGTTACAGGGTGTGTGAGTGTTGTGACTATACAGCTGCTACAAAGACTGCAAGAGCTCTTTAGGTGTAGTTGCGATACCTGACTTCTGCGATGCACCAGCTCCTCTAAAGTGCAACAGCTGCCACTTTTGTATAGGTATAGGGTCAGTGAGTGTTATGACGAGACAGCTGCTTTAAAGACTGCAAAGTTGTCGCTTTTGTGTTGTTACGATGACCGACTTCTGCGATTCCACAGCTCCTGCAAACACTGCAGCAGCTGCCACTTTTGTGTAGCTACAGGGAACGTGAGTGTTGTGACGAGACAGCAGCAACAAGGACGCAAGACTTGTGGCTTTTGTGTAGCTGCGATGCCTCATTTCTGTGATGCCACAGATGCTGCAAACACAGCAACAGCTACCCCTTTTGTGTAGTTACAGAGACCATGAATATTTTGAAGACACAGCTGCTGCAGAGGCTGCAGAAGTTGTTGCTTCTGTGTTTTCACGTTACCCGATTTCTGCGATGTCACAGCTGCTGCAAACAATGCAACAGCTGCAATTTTGTGGAGTTACAGGGTCCGTGAGTGTCTTGACGAGACAGCTACTGCAAAGACTGCAGGAGTTGTTTATGTGTAGTTACGATACCTGGCATCGTCAATGCCACAGCTCCTGCAAACACTCTGACGCCTGCAACTTTTGTGTAGTTACAGGGTCCGTGAGTGATCTGACGAGACAGCTGCTGCAAAGAGTGTAAGATTGTTCTTTTTGAGTAGATACGATACCTGACTTCTGCGATGCGACAGATCCTGCAAACACTGCATCAGCTGCCACTTTTGTGTAGTTACGGGGTCTCTGAGTGTTACGACGAGACAGCTGCTGCAAAGACTGCAAAAGTTTTTGCTTTTGTGTTGTTACAATATCCGGCCTCGGCGATGCCACAGCTCCTGAAAACACTGCAACAGCTGCCATTTTTGTGTAGTTACGCGCTGCATGAGTGTTATGACCAGACAGCTATTGCAAAGACTGCAAAAGTTGTTGCTTTTGTGTTGTTACGATGTTCGATTTCTGCGATGCCACCGCCCCTACAAACACTTCAACAGCTGCTACTTTTGTGTAGTTACAGGGTCCGTGAGTGTTGTGACGAGATAGCTGCTGCAAAGGCTGCAAAAGTTGTTGCTTTTAAGTTTTTACGTTACCCGACTTCTGCGATGGCACAGCTCCTGCAAACACTGCAACAGATGCCACTTTTGTGTAGCTACAGGTCCGTGAGTGTTGCGACGAGACAGCAGCATCAAAGACCGCACAAGTTGTTGCTTTTGTGTACTTACGATACCTGATTTCTGCGATGCCACAGCTCCTGCAAACACTGCAACAGATGCCACTTTTTTGCAGTTACAGCGTTCATACGTGTCGTAACGAGACAGCTGCTGCAAAGACAGCACGAGTTGTTTGTGTAGTTACGATACCTTACTTCTGCGATGCTACAGCTCCTGCAAACACTGCAACAGCTGCCACTTTTGTGTAGTTACAGGGTCCGTGAGTGCCGTGAAGAGACAGCTGCTGCAAAGACTGCAAAATGTCTTGCTTTCGTGTTGTTACGATATCCGACATCTGCGATGCCACAGCTCCTGCAATGACTGTATCAGCTGCCATTTTGTGTAGTTACAGTGTCAATGAGTGTTTTGACGAGACAGCTCCTGCAAAGAGTGCAAAAGCTGTTCCTTTTTTGTAGTTATGACACCTGACTTCTGCGATGCCACACCTCCTGCAAACACTGCAACAGCTGCCACTTTTTGTAGTTACAGGGTCCGTGAGCGTTGTGACGAGACAGCTGCTTCAAAAGCTGCAAATGTTCTTGGTTTTGTGTTTTTACGGCACCCGACTTCTACGACGTCGCTGCTCCTGCAAATAGTACAACAGCTGCAATTTTGTATAGTTATAGGGTCCGTGAGTGTCGTGAAGAGACAGCAGCTGCAAAGACTGCAAAAGTTGTTGCTTTCGTGTTGTTACGATACCCGACATCTGCGATGACACAGCTCCTGCAAACACTGCATCAGCTGCCATTCTGTGTAGTTACAGGGTCCATGAGTGTTATGATGAGACAGCTGCTACAAAGAGTGCAAATGTTGCATTTGTGTTGTTACGATATCCGAGTTCTGCCATGCCGCTTTTGTGAGTAGTGTGACGAGATAGCTGCTGCAATGACTGCAAGAGTTTATGTGTAGTCACGATAGCTGACTTCTGCGATACCACAACTCTACAAACACTGCAACACCTGCCACTTTTGTGTAGTTACAGGGTCCCTGAGTGTTGTGACGAGACAGCCGCTACAATGACTGCGAAAGTGCTTGCTTTTGTATTGTTAGGATACCCGACTTCTCCGATGCCACAGCTCCTGCAAACACTGCAACAACTGCCACTTTTGTGTAGTTACAAAGTCCGTGAGTGTTATGACGAGACCGCTGCTGCAAAGACTGCAAAAGTTGTTGCTTTTGTGTTGTTACGATATCCGACTTCTGCCGTGCCACAGCTCCAGCAAACATTGCAGCAGCTACCACTTTTTTGTAGTTACAGGGAGTGTGAGTGTTGTGACGAGACAGCTGCTGCAAAGACTGAAAGGGTTGTTTATGTGTAGTTAGGATACCGGACTTCTACGATGCCACAGCTCCTGCAAACGCTGCAACAGCTGCCACTTTTTTGTAGTTACAGGGTCCGTGAGTGGTGCGACGAGACAGCTGCTGCAGAGGCTGCAAAAGTTGTTGCTTTTGTGTTTTCACGTTACCAGACTTCTGCAATGCCACAGCTCGTGCAAACAATGCAACAGCTGCAATTTCGTGTATTTACAGGGTCCTTGAATGTCGTGACGAGACAGCTGCTGCAAAGACTGCAGGAGTGTTTTATGTGCAGTTACGATACCTGACTTCGGCGATGGCACAGCTCCTGCAAACACTGTATCAGCTCCAATTTTTTGTAGATACAGGGCCCGTGAGTGTTATGACGAGACAGCCGCTACACTGAATGCAAAAAATGTTGCTTTTGTGTTGTTAGCATAACCGACTTCTGCGATGCCTCAGCTCCTGCAAACACTGCAACAGCTGCACTTTTGTGTAGTTACAGGGACCGTGAGTGTTGTGACGAGACAGCTTCATCACAGACTGCAAAATTTTTTTCTTTTGTGTAACGATACCCGACTTCTGCGATGCCACAGCTCCTGCCAATACTGCGACAGCTGCCACTTTGGTGTATCTACAGGGTCCGTGAGTGTTGTGACGATAAAGCAGTTGCAGACTGCAAAAGTTGTTGCTTTTGTGTAGTTACGATACCTGACTTCTTCGACACCACAGCTCCTTTAAACACTGCAGCAGCTGCCATTTTTGTGTAGTTACAGGTCCGTGATTGTTATGACGAGACAGCCGCTGCAAAGTCTGCAAGAGTTGTTTATGTGTAGTTAGGATACCTGACTTCTGCAATGCCACAGCTCCTGCAAGCACTACAACAGCTGCCACTTTTGTGTAGTTCAGATTCCCTGAGTGTTGTGATGAGACAGCTGCTGTAAACAGTGCAAAATTTGTTGCTTTTTATGTTGTTACGATACCAGATTTCTGCGATGCCACAGCTCCTGCAAACACTGCAGCAGCTGCCATATTAATGTAGTTACAGGGTCCGTAAGTGTTGTGACGAGACAGCTGCTTCAAAGTGTGCAAAAGTTGTTCCTTTTGTGTAGTTACGACTCCTGACTTCTGCGATGCCACAGCTCCTGCAAACACTGCAACAACTGCCACTTTTGTGCAGTTACAGGGTCCGTGAGTGTTATGACGATACATCTGCAGCAAAGACTGCAAAAATTGTTGCTTTTGTGTTGTCACGATTGTATCGTTTGTAGTGTCTACAGAGTAACAGCCTGTACCAGTTCTCAGCAAACGAAGGCTCGCCAGCATTTATTCGTGCTCGTTTTATACCCAGTACAGGAAAGGGCACACAAGTGGCGAGCATGCGCTGAAGATGCTACACGCAGGCACGTATCATTTCGGCTTATCTACCTGATACATCTTCCTTTCTTGGAAGGAAACTAAACAATTTTAACGTTTTAACGAACAAATGCGCTCAGAAGAATACACAGCACCATCACCGATTAAAGTTTGCGTACCCAGTTTAGATGGTTTAGAGCTCACGGAACTTGCACCAAATTGTCATCATATCTCATATCATCATACTGAGCTAAGACAGCCTAGCTGCTAGAGCCTCACAGCAAATTTAATCAAATTGCTGCGGCTTCTTTCGCGCTGGGATCTTCGTGGTTCTCGTGTCGGTGGCGTAATGGCGGCAGCACTTTCGTTGTTTGGTTGGACCTGGCAAGGGGACCCGTTCTCATGGCTGTCGTCTGGTATGTCGTCATCACTAGGTGCAATGCTGAAAGGCTCAGACATAGCCATGAGATGTTGTCGGTTGGGTCGCAAAACGACGCCGTCTTCGGTGGCGACCTGGTACGACCTTGGTTGGGCAGTTGCATTAAGAATCTTTGCTTTCGGCGACCACGAGTCTCCTCGTACTCTGACAACGTGGCCTTTTTGTAGCGGTGCAAGACTGCGCCTTGGGGTTCGGTACTTTTCATGTTTCTTCACCGACTGTCTGTGAGCTTCGTTGAAGTCTGGGAGAGTTGTGCGAAGTCGTCTGCCCTGAAGCAACTCTCCAGGTGACTGACCGTCTTCTAGCGGACTGCTCCTGTAAGCGAGCAATCCAAGCCACAAATCATCGTTAATCTCCGACGTCTTCTTTAAAATTCGCTTTACTATTTGAACGCCTTTTTCTGCGAGGCCATTCGAGCGAGGAAACCGCGGGCTGGACGTAATGTGTTTAGAATCGTACTTCTTGGCAAACAGTGCAAACTTTTGACTCGCAAACTGCGGACCATTGTCTGTGCACACTTCAATAGGTATTCCATACCTTGCAAACACTGCGCTGAGCTTTTTCACAACTGTGGTCGTCGTTGTATCACTTAGAAGTTCCACCTCCAGAAAGTTGGATAACACGTCAAAAACACACAGGTACGATTTTCCGGCCCACTGAAAAATATCAACACTTCTCGGTACCATGCATGTTCAGGGGCTGGGCGGTCCATGAGCGGTTCGCTTTGCTGCCGAAATGCATACATCTGACAGACTGCGCACCTCTTGATGTGTGCTTCAATGTCAGCATTGAGACCAGGCCAAAACAGCAGCTTACGTGCTCGAGATTTGCATATATTTATTCCCAAGTGGCCTTCGCGAATTCTTCGAAGTAGCTCAGGGCGCATGCTTGACGGCATCACCACCTTGCATCCCTTAAGCAACACACCACTCAAGACAACCAATTCACTTTCGAAGGATTTTAGTGTCCCAGGGACTGGATGACTGCTTTCCAAGCAATGAATGACTTGAATGAAGCAGTCTTCCTTGCTAGTTTCTTCTGCCAAACGCTTCAATGTTTCCTCGCTGACAAGTGACGACAAAACACTTACCGCGTGAACTTCCACGTCATCGTCGATGTTTGCTTCTGGGTTTTCGACGGACGCTCGGGACAGCATGTCAGCGACCACCAAGCGTTTTCCTGGAACAAACTGGAGTTTGTAGTGGTATCTAAGCAATTGAAGAAAAAATCGCTGAAGTCTGGGCGGCATTTCTCCAATCGGCTTCTCCGAGATAGCTATTAAGGGTCGATGGTCTGTCTCGAGGACAACGTTACGTCCGTACGCAAAATGGTGAAACTTTTCGCACCCGAAGACAACAGCCATAGCCTCTTTTTCTATCTGGGAATGTCTACGTCGCGCTTCGGTTAAGACGCGTAAGGCATAAGCGATGGGCTTCCAAGAACCCTCATGAAGCTGCCAGAGAGCCGAGCCTATTCCATATTGCGAAACATTGGATGTTATCTTCATAATCCGTTTAGGATCGAAAATCGCCAGCACAGGATCTTTGCTCAGACTGTCACAAATCATTTTCCATTCTTTCGCGTGGTTTTCCGTCCACTCAAAGATGCGGTCTTTCTTTATCAAGTCGCGAAGCAGTTTCGTTCGGTCCGTAATTGATGGCAGGAACTTCGACAAATAGTTTACGACACCGAGCATGCGCTGTACTGCTTGCTTGTCAGTCGGCGGTGACATACTTACCAGAGAACTGACCAGGGTAGGATTTGGGCGCATGCCGTCTGCCGCAAGAACGTCGCCAAGAAAAAAATCTTGCGCACGCCAATGCGGCACTTGTCTGCATTAAACGATAGACCAGCTTTCCGTACTGCTTCTAGTACCACTCGTAACCTCTGATCGTGCTCTTTTCTTGTCGCACCCCACACGATGACGTCATCAACGTACACTCGCACTCCGGGCAGTGTCTCGAATATTTCGCTAAGAGCCTTTTGAAGCAGTTCTGGGGCGGAGGCTATACCGAAGGGCAGCCTCAGAAAGCGGTAATGACCGAAGGCAGTCGCGAACGTACAAATTGTTGACGTTTCATTATGGAAGTATCTGGTGAAACCCCGAGTTGGCGTCAAGCGCGAAAAAAAACGTGCTCTAGCTAGTTATGATTCAATATCTTCTCGACGCGGCATCTCATAGTGCTCGCGCTTGAGGCTGTCATTAAATTTCCTCGGGTCCATGCATAACCGTAGTTTTCCGTCCTTTTTTCTGATAATAACTAGAGGACTCACCCAGTCCGTCGGCTGGTCTTACTTGGCTACAATGCCGGCTTTGACCACGCGGGCAAGTTCTTCGCGCAGAGGCTCTTTCAAGGAAAGGGGCACACGGCGGGCTGTCTGGACGACTGGCACCGCATCTTCTCGAAGAACCATGCGATATGGTCGCTTGATACATCCAGTCCCAGAATAAACCTGTTGAAACTCTTGGACAACTGCCTCGCTGTTGCTTATTCCGATGTCGTATACGGTGCGCGAGAACCGTCCAAGCAGTTCGCTGGCTCGCAGTCCAAGTATGACATGATGGTTCTTCTTCACGATAAAGAAATTAATCTTTGCCGTCTTGCTTCCGACGGCCACCGTGGTAGTCATGTCTCCGAGGTGCTTGATGACTCCTCCGTTCTAAGATCGTAGGATACAGTTGCTTCTAGCCAAGGGTACCCTCGGCTGCAGTTTTTTGTAGGCAGAGAATGGCACGAGGTTGGCTTGCGATCCTGTGTCAACTTTGAAATCTATTGTCGTGTCCGCAACTTGCGCTCTGACCACCCAGTCACGGTCACACGATCTTCCAATGCTGTTGACAGATACATCAAGGATGTCAAATTCCTCTTCGCTATCTTCGGTGCTCCTCACTTCCCTAACTTGTCTATTCACCTTGCAACGGACAGCAAAATGATTCTGCCCTTGGCATTTTCTGCACACTTTGCCAAATGCAGGGCAGCTTCGCGGACCGTGCGTACGTCCACACCTGCGGCACTTGAACATTGCAGATCGTTCATCGCACTGCTGCTGCTTCGTATGCTCCCGTAGTTTGACAGCGTCAATCTGTCTCTGTTCTCGAGACCAGATTTCGTTTTGGACGGCAGTAATTTCCGCGGCCTTGCAGACTTCTCCCGCTTTAGCCAAGGTCAACTTCTTATCCTGCAGCAACTTTTGCCTTACTTTGTCATCATTTGTACCAAAAACTATTTGGTCACGTATGAACGACTCTGCCATGGTGCCAAAGTTGCATGAACGAGACATCTTCCTGAGCCCTCTGACAAACTGTTCAACCGGCTCACCTTGAGCTTGGACGCGTTGCCTAAAGAGGTAGCGCTCGTGCACTTCATTCAGCTGTTCTGCGCAGTAAGTGTCGAACTTGGCTATGACAGTTGCGTAACTTTCCCGGCTCTCATCGTCCCCGAAAGTGAAGTTGTAAATTTCCAGTGCGTCGTCGCCTGCCACGGTTAGCAGTAAAGCAATCTTTGAGGCATCCGGTCGAGGTTTCTTGTCGGGCTCGGAGGCAACCAAGAAAAGTTCAAACTTTTGTTTGAAAAGCTTCCATTGCTTACTGATTTCGCCGGTGAAATGTAGCGGCTCTGGTGGCTTCACAAGTTACATGCTGCTTTACCGTGCCCGAGCACTATGGGCGTGACTTCTGACACCGTGTATCGTTTGTAGTGTCGACAGATTAACAGCCTGGACCAGTTCTCAGCAAACGAAGACACCCCAGCATTTATTCGTGCTCCTTTTATACCCAGTACAGGAAAGGGCACACAAGTGGCGAGCATGCGCCGAAGATGCTACACGCAGGCACGTATCATTTGGGCTTATCTACCTGATACAACGATACCCGACTTGTGCGATGCCACAGCTCCTGTAAACACTGCAACAGCTGCCACTTTTGTGTAGGTACAGGGTCCGTGAGTGTTATGACGAGACAGCTGCTGCAAAGAGTGCAAAAGTTGTTCCCTTTGTGTTGTTACGATACCCGACTTCTGCGATGCGACAGCTCCTGGAAACACTGCAACAGCTGCCACTTTTGTGTAATTACAGGGTCCGTGAGTGTTGTGACGAGACAGCTGCTGCTAAGACGGCAGAAGCTGTTGCTTTTGTGTAGTTACGATACCTGATTTCTGCAATGCCACAGCTCCTGCAAACACTGCAACAGCTGCCACTTTTGTGTAGTTACAGGGTCCGTGAGTGTTGTGACGATACAGCTCCTGCAAAGACTGCAAGAGTTGCTTCTGTGTAGTGACGATACCAGACTTCTGTGATGGGCCAACTGACGCAGTGACAGTAGAAGAGCCCACACTTTTGTGTATTTGCATGACGCTGAACTCATGACTCTGCCAATTCTGATGCAAATGACCGAGTGGCTGCATTATGTGGCCATTACAAAAATTATTGGGGGAGGGGCAAGATTTGTTGAGCCCCACCACTCTCGGCTTCTCGTGGTTCCCCCTGGGAAACGCTGGGACTATGGCATTGTGTTTACCCCCATAGGCTAAAGAGAGTTGAAAGGAATCGTTAAATAGACAATAGAGCTAAAGCCTCTTTGTTGTTGGCATGCCACATGGAGCAGGCAAGTACAATTTTCATATATATAAAATTTTATAATGCAAGAACAATGCTTTGTGAAACACACACTGTTCTAAAGAAGAGAAGCAAAGTAAGAGGTTTTATACATGAGAAGCTGCTTTAGGTATTCTGGCATAGCCAATTTGTCTAACAAGTTACCACATAAACCTCTTGGAGTCCGATTTACGGACACTGAGCTAAGGCAGCCTAGCTGCTAGAGCCTCACAGCAAATTTAATCAAATTGCTGCGGCAGCGAAATGTGATAAGAAATGACTGATTTTGGTAACACCCACTTCCATCCTCTTTACCTCATTCATGCAAGGCTAATAATTTGTGGTATTTTTAGGTACCTACCGATCATGCAAACTGTGTTCGGCCACTCGTGGCGACAAGAACTATGCATACCACGACAGAACGCGACTGCTTAGGAACAGTATATCATTAAACAACACGGTAAACGAGAGCACCGAATGAGCGAATCGAATCATGCAGCAATTCCCTTTTGTTTATCAGCAGTGATGCAGCACGAAATTATGTGCACTTCCTCTGAGTCAAAAATCTAGAACAGGCCCAACCACAGTCACTGCGATACATTTCAAGCTGGCAATGCACGTTGACTGGGCCAGCGCCTCAAAACACTAAGCGCCTCGGCACACTACACAAAAAGCCTACTGTGCAAACTTCCAAGGCTATGCAGAGCACAATAATTTCCTGACGTCTTTGGCGCACGGTTGCGCACAACGCTTGTCTTTTGTGGGTCACTGAGTGCTTCATTTCTCGCAACAAATGTATGGGTGCAGCGCTATACAGCCAGTACTCTGACATTTTTTAAAAACAAAATCATTTGAAAAAGAACCGCTTCAGCTGTTCAGATGTTCAGATGTGCGCTGTCCCTGCAGGCGGCAGCCGAGGCGAGGAGTCCACGGCAAAGCGGCCATCTCCACTTCGACAAAAAACTCGCGCAAGATCGCTTGCACACTAGATTACAGTCACGTTAGCATATTTGTAACAACGGAATGATACACTCCTTAAACCGCTGCACCACGAAGTCATCGGTCGCGGAGGCCGATACACGCCAGGCAGCGACAAAGGAACGGCACGGGGAACGATAAACGAAAACAAAACTCACCTCCGAAATCCAATCCGTAGAACCATTTACAAGGCGGCGAACGCCAATCCATGCATTCCCATGCATACCACAGCGTAGCAGCGCCAGATTTCCCTCTTGGTGTCATAGTGAGAAACTCTATGGCATACGAAGGGTGGATGGATGGATGGATGGTATGAGCGTCACCTTTGGAACGGGGTGGTCCGTTGCGCCACCAAGCTTTTGCTATTATACTGCCCAATGTCCTACCTAAGTTAAAGAATATAAAAAATAAACATTATAAACTCCCACACCCAAATTTTCTGATCCCCTATTGCTAACTGTGCTTTTGTACGTCTCCGCTTTTTGTCGTTTCCCTACTTTTCGTCCACCAATCCTCCAATCGCCTGTTACTAGCGCTCAAGCCCTGCAGTGCCACGCTGACAGTGTGGTAAACTACAGTCCGGATCGTTCGCGACCGGCCGGAGCAATTCTGCTCCGTACTTGTTCTCCCCCTCGCGCTATACCATAATGCAGCACCTTGGTTCCAGGAGCCCCCACGGGTGGCGCTGCATGTAGCGACGACCATGAGCTCCGAATGTCCTATTTCAATCCGAGAGTACAGTACTTTATTGGAATTTACATTGTCGCACACAACCTCCGACGCAGGCGCATCATCAACTCCTCCCAAGACATGTGCTTAGTTAACAACTCGAAAGTACATTACCGCGCGAAAACAGCTCAGGTGTACGCAACTTCTCCTCCCAGGACCAGTGCATCAATGTCCATTTTTTATTAATCATCTTTTCCCCTTTTACCTACCTATCGCCTATGTAAAATATGATTACTAAAAGAAAAAAACTGACATTGATGTATGGGTGTTGGGAGGAGAAGTTGCGCATGAACCAGCTGTTTCTTTTTATTTTGCTAAGAGTCCCTTGCAAGTGATTTACCTAGATAAACGTATTCCTGCAAAAGTTATACAGGCTGAGTGCCGAAAATGAAATCTCGTTCTCTCGCGATGCTATTGCATAATACATTTGTCTTCCGCTTAATATCCTTGAACCAGACTCTTACACTTTCTCGGCTAGAGCCCTTAATCGTTTGTTACAAATAGTACCGAGCATTTGTTAACATGACAATGTCATCTCTAAACGGTAGGTTGTTGCTGTAGTTGCCGTTATTCCTCACTCCTAACCTCTCTCAGTCTAGCTGCTTGAATACATTTAGGCATACAGTGATAGCATTGTAGATTTCGTGTCATCGATCAAGAGAAGCATTTTGAAGATATCTGGAGATTCGAAGTCAGCGCATTAATATCTGGCGTTCCGAATCGGCATTCACGGAAACTTTCTTCGGAACCACTGTACGGAGTCAGTGTACTGCTGCCTAGAAGTCCTGTACTAATGCGAGCTACCTGATTCGAGCGCAGGCAGAGCGCGTTTATTGTATAGCAAAGAAAATGCGGAACCGGCAAACGTTAAGTTATAATGTACACCTTGACCATTTACACCGGTAATGTAAAGGTGTTAATGGTTTGTCAAATGGTGTCTTCTAATGGAACAAGCTTTTCTTGGAAAGGTGGCATTTCAAACATGTTTACGAGGGTAAAAAACAAAAAACAACCCTATTAGAGCTGTACGGGTGGGAAAATTTTAAAGGAGTCTATATGTTTGGGCGATGGGTACAGCAAGTGTGATTAGTTTATTTATACTTCGTAACTTCATCCTTGTCCATGACCTGGTCCCGGACCTTATGCATTTTTCTTCAACAACGAAGCTTTTCTTTCGAGCAACGTGCATGGGTTTCCTTTGTAGCAATTGCTACGATTGGGTGGATGTCTCATTTTCCCTTAATTAATTGTCCTGTACTATGCAGAGAATAGTGGTCCGGGCATGTCGACTCACCCCTTTTTCTCTCAAATATACAAGTTCACCTCAATTGTTCTTTGCTTACTTCATCCTTTTTGGGGAACTTTCACTTTAGCCTTGCACATAAATCTCCCCTCATTAGGTTTAGCGGCGATTCCTTGACGTATGCTGTGTAGTGGGTACCTGCCATAGTGTAGGTAGCAAGCAAGCATGGCGGCTTCATCGGCGCATGAAGGCGGCGTCACTGAACCGGCGCAGTCCCAAGTCGTCGAGCGCCTCGTCAAGCTGCTCGACCAAGTGGAGAAGCGGGTCGAGCTTCTACGAGAGCATGCCGCGTCAATAGAGCAGGAGCGCCGAGGGCTCGTCGACACCCTTAGCTCAGTGGCCAGCAGCCAGGAGCTCGCCTCACTCACGCCGGGTACGCCCTTCCTTTGCAGGGTATTTGCGTACGTATTAGCAAGATTTATTGCGATGGTAGTTGTACAAAGAGCCGTGCCACGTTTTAGCCTTCGTCACTGACGTACTATCGCGCTATTGATGGAGCATGCGCAGCCCGCGACCAGAGATGCACGCAATGAAAGATCCAAGCGCGACCTGTATTAAATAGACAAGGCAGCGCCGCGCTGGAACGCGACTATTCTAGCCTTCCAACTTGGCCATGTCCTACTCGGCCAAGCAACCCGCCCTGCTGAACCGTCCTTGCAGGACAAACGTGCCAGCGTTCAGCGTTACGCCACTGTTACAAGCGCTGTGCGCGCGTTCGCGTTTCTGATAACCAGCGTCGTGCATACCATAAATTGGTGCATACAATGGTTTGAGCACAACGGGCCGTAAATGCAAAACTAAAACTCCCAAGCCTCATTTAAAGGTAGCATCCGCGCCGTCCATTCACGCCACCGGTGCACGTCCGGAGAGAAGGTTTCCTCCCTCGCGTGATCTCGAAATCAGTACTGCCACGACATTGGCGAAGTGTTTTAATTGAGGGGAAATCTGATGGAGGAGACTTTTGGGTGATCCATAAATAACTACAACGCAAGAAATAAGAACGCTGGAAGACGCAAGAAGGTAAAGAACACAGTGCTGAGGAACTGCGGAAGTAGCGCTCAGTATATGCTAAGCTGGCTTTAAAGCAAAAAAGAAGAAACAGTGTTTGTGCTGTCTGCACGTACCCTTTGTGTCGCGCTTCATCGCACTGGTAACGTAAATAAAGAATCTTGTAACCGACTGCCTTGCTTAACCGCAATGATTACACACAAGGCCCGCCCGCTAATACCATTGTCATTCACTTGCTTTTAAAATTCTGCCTATTCTGCTTTTGACCACCCTATATGTTTGTTAAGCAAGTTGTACGGCCTCCATACTGATTCTTTGCGAGTAGTTTCTTCCCTTCATGTGTTAATTAGGTTCCTTCATGGTGTATCGAAATTTTGATGAATAAATTGCCTTCTGAGTGTATTCATCATCATCAGCCTGGCTATACCCACTGCAGTGCAGAGGCCTCTCCCATACTTCTCCAACTGCCCCAGTCATGTGCTAATTTTGGCCATGATGTCCCTGCAAACTTAATCTCATTTGCCCACCTACGCTTCGCTTCTCTTGGAATCCAGTCCGTAACCTTTAATGACCATCGGTTATCTTCCCTCCTCATTACATGTCCTGCGCATGCCCCCATTTCTTTTTCTTGATTTCAAATAAGATGTCATTACCTCCCATTTTTCCCTCCCCCAATCTCTATGCTTATCCCTTAACGTTACACCCATCATTCTTCATTCCATAGCTCGTTGCGTCGCCCTCAATTTAAGTAGAACCCTTTTCTTAAACCTCCATGTTTCTGCCCCGTAGGCGAGTGCTGGTAAGACACAGGTGTTATACACATTTCTTTTGAGGGATAATGACAATCTGATGTTCGTGATCTGAGAATGCGTACCAAACGCACCCCAGCCCATTCTTATTCTTCTGCTTATTTCAGACTCATGGTCCGGATCCGCGCTCACTACCTGCCCAAAGCAGAGGTATTCCCTTACCATTTCCAGTGCCTCGCTGCCGATCGTAAACTGCTATTCTCTACCGAGACTGCGAAACATTACTTTAGTTTTCTGCAGATTAATTTTTAGACCCATGCTTCTACTTTGCTTCTCCAGGTCTGTAAGCAAGCATTGCAATTGGTCCCCTGAGTTACTAAGCAAGGCAATATCAGCGAAGCAAGTTACTAAGGTATTCTCCATTAACTCTTATCCCCAATGCTTCCCTATCTAGCTATCTGAATACCTCCTGTACACACGCTGTGAGTAGCATGGAGAGATCGTATCTCCCTGCCTGACGGCCTTATTTATTGTTATTTTGTTGCTTTCTTTAAGGAGGAGTACGGTGGCTGTGAAGCCGCTATAGACATCGTTCAGTATTTTTACATACGGACCGTCTACACCCTGATTCCCTAATGACTGCATGAGTGCTGAGGTTTCGACTGAATCAAACGCTTTCTCGTAATCAATGAAAGCTATATATAAGGATTGGTTATATTCCGCACATTTCTCTATCCCCTGATTGATAGCGTGAATATGGTCTATCGTTGAGTATCCGTTACAAAATCATGCCTGGTCTTTTGATTGACAGAAGTCTAAGGTGTTCCTGATTCTGTTTCCGATTACCTTAGTAAATACTTTGTAGGCAACGGACAGTAATCTGATCGATCTATCATTTTTCAATTCTTTGGCGTCTTCTTTCGTATGGGTTAAGATTATGTTCGCATTCTTCCTAGATTCCGGTAGGCTCGAGGTCATAAGGCATTGCGCATACACGGTGGCCAGCTTTTCTAGAACAACCTGCCCACCATCCTTCAATAAATCTGTTGCTACCTGATCTTCCCTAGCCACCTTCCCTCTTAACATAGCTCCCAAGGCTTTTTTTTTACTTCTTCCGGCGTTACTTGTGGGATGTCAAATTCCTCTAGCCGATTCCCTCTTCCATTATTCTCGTGGGTGCCACTGGTACTGTATAAATCTCTATAGAACTTCTCAGCCACTTGAACAATCTCATACATATTAGTAAAGATAGTGCCCGCTTTGTCGCTCAACGAATACATCTGATTCTTGCCTATTCCTAGTTTCTTCACTGATTTTACGCTTCCTCCGTTCCGGAGAGCACGTTCAATTCTATTCATAGTATACTTCCTTATGTCTGCGGTCTTACACTTTTTCATTACTTTGGAAAGTTCTGCCAGTTCTATTCTAGCTGTATAGTTAGAGGCTGTCACACATTGGCGTATTTTGATCAGCTCTTTCGTCCTGCTGCGATAGCTTACTGGTGTCCTGTATACAGAAGTTGCCAACGACTTCTATTGCACACTCTATAATGATGCCCATAAGATTGTCGTTCAAGACTAAGTTCATTTTCCTGAGTTAAAACCGAATGCCTGTTCTGTAGCTTGATCCCGAATTCCTCTATTTTCCCTCCTACCGCTAATTGATCGGCTTCTTATATACCAGTTTCTTCCGTTCCTTCCTCAAGTCTAGGCTAATTTGAGTTCTTACCATCCTATGGTCACTGCAGTGCACCTAGCCGAGCACGTTCACATCTTGTATGATGCCAGGGTTAGCGCAGAGTATGAGGTCTATTTCATTTCTTGTCTCGCCCATTCGGGCTCCTCCACGTCTACTATAGGCTATCCCGCTTGTGGAAGAAGGTATTCATTATTCGCATATTATTCCGTTCTGGAAACTCTACTAAAAGTTTTCCACTGCTGTTCCTAGAACCTATGCTATATCCCCCCCCGACTTGTCTCCAGCCTGCTTCTTGCCTACCCTGGCATTGCAGTCGCCCATCAGTATAGTATATTTGTTTTGACTTTAGCGATCGCCGATTCCAAGTATTCATAGAAGCTGTCGACTTCTTGGTCATCATGACTGGATGTAGGGGCGTAGACCTTTACGACCTTCAATTCTGACCTCTTTTTTCACAACAAGACCTGCCACCCTCTCGTTATTGCTATGTAATTCCTGTATGTTACCAGCTATGTCCTTATTAATGAGGAATCCGACTCTTAGTTCTAGTGTCTCCGCTAAGTCCCGGAAGCACAGGACGTGCCCGCTTTTCAGCACTATATAAGCTTCTTTTCTCCTCCGAACCTTACTGAGTCATATTATATCCCCTTTACTTCACGCTAATTCTTCCAGTAGCACTGCTGGAATCGCCTCACTAGATAACATCCTAGCGATAAACGTTGCCTGGTTCAGATTACAGTGGCGGTCTTTCCAGACCTTGAGATTCTTAGCACCTTCTGCTGCGTCACAGGTCGGTCCGCCGCAGTGGTCAGTTGCTTCACAGCTGCTGGGGACTGAAGGCCAGGATTTGATTGTTGTATTCATATAGGACGTTGTGGCCAAGTAGTGCACCAGGGTGGCCAATCCTGCTCTGGTGAGGGAGTGCGTTACCGGTTCTGCTCACCAAGATCAGGCCGCACTCCTGGCTTGTTTATGCAATTTTATCTACACGCGAATTTTCGTTTTATCCAGTGCAAAATTGCGCGGCACCCAGATTCTAACCATGCTCATCTCGCACGCGAGGCGGATGCTCCACGTCTACGCCACCGCTGCAGGCTGTATGCGTGGACAGGCTATATATATGCATGCGTGCACAGCTGACACAATTGAGCCCACCTAAAAATTTAAGTTGGCCCACCTTCAGATTTCGACACAGCCCACCCCAAATTTAGGTTGGTGCAGCCCTAAATTTCAGTAGAACGACCACTAATTTCAAGCTGGTGCACCCCAAAATTAAGTTGGCCTACCGCCAAGTTTCTTGTTGGGCCACCCACAAATTTCATGTTGGCCCTATCCGAAACTTCACTTGGACAACCTAGACTTTCCAAGCTAACGCACCCCACAATTTGAAATTGCACAACCCTTAAATTTCAGTTAGCAATTCCCCAAATTTAAGCTGTCCTTCCACCAGATTTCAAGTTTGCCCACCCTCAAATATTAACTTAGACACCCCAAATTTCAGTTGACCTACCTCCATATCGGAACTTGGCACATCGCCAAATTTAAGCTGGCCCACTCCCCAATAGAACACGCCAAAATTTAAAGTTGGCGGACCCTAAATTTCCAATTGGCCTGCCCCGAAATTTCAAGTTTACTGAAACCGAAATTTCAAGTTGCTGTATCCTCAAATTTAAGTTGACCCACCTACAAATACAGGTTGGCTCACCACACAATTTGAAGTTGGCCCACCCTCAAATTTCGAGTCGTCCGAACCCCAAATTTCAGTCGACACACCTCCAAAGTTCAATTTGACCCACCCCCAATCTCAAATTGGTCATGCCCTAAAGTTCAAGTTAGCCAACCCCCAAATGGAAGTTGTCCCACCTCGAAATTTCGAGTGGGCCCATTGCCAAATTTAAATTGCCATTGCCAATATGATTTGGCCCCCTCCCCAATAGAAGTAGGCCCACACCACAATTTGAAGCTGGCCCCACTTCAATTTGGCCTGCTTGCAAATTTCAAGTTGACCGACCCCCAAATTTCAAGTTGGTAGATTCCCAAATTTGAGTTGGTATATCGCCAAATTGATGTTGGCCCACCACCCAATTTCAATTTGGCCTGCCCCCAAATTTCACTTCGCTTCATATATTTCGAACACAAAGTTGGCGGTTCTCCAGGTAAGACACTTGTTTAGACAACTTGCAGGGATCTGGGAACCGTACAGACAGCAGACAAAGTGATACATTAACAAACCCAAAATTAACAAGACTTGTCATCACTGGGTATTTTAAAATAGTGAAAATAATATACAAGGCAAGATAAAAACAAATACTGATACGGAAACTACAAATCTCACGTACATTCAAAACATCAAACGTCAAAAATAAAGATGCACTTGTGTTATAAGGGTTCTTCACTGATTCAACAAAAAAATCTTATTTGCGATTTAAATTTTGAAAGCTGCACTGAATTTTTTGTGAGGTCAGACGCTTTATTAATGCGGGTATTTTATGATAGGCGAGGGCAGGCCTTCCATAATTGATACGTGTTCGTGGCGTTGTTATCCGTGGTGTTGTTACGCATTGCATAACGAGCTGACGTTGTGTCGGCTGAATGTAGCAGGTTATGCTTATGTACGTGCAGGAGGAGTTGGTAGTCATATATTTTGCTCGCTTTATGCTAATTGTGTTTTATGAACAAAGCATTAGATGGTGGATCTTTGGCTTGTACATGATAATTCTAAGAAAATCTTGGCCCATTCTTTTGCTGGACCTCCAGTTTGTTATTATTCGTAGTCATTGTGGTGTCGCAAACTATTATTTTACTACAGCGCAAAGGACTGGGACGGGACGAGTGCACGTACACGCGCTGAAGTTACAACTGGTTTTATTGAGGCGATTTCCATTGTTTAAATACGGTGGCAAGAAATCTCAAATGAAAATACACAAGGCCACACAAATATTGCCGGAATGACAGTACTTGAGCCTAGGGCTACAGTGACACATGAACAGCTGTGTACGTGTTTCCTAATCATATTCAAGAAAACGCAGCTCCTTTTCTGACAGAGATATTGAGGCTGCGCTTACACATTTGTCTTTGAAATGGTGGAATCTGTAGTGTCTCCACACTTTGACGGTGTGGCTCTTGAAAGCAAGTCCACAATCGCCAATTCTTTGCCTGGCAGAAACTCTTAAAACATACTCGGATATTGGCAGACGAAGAAACAAAAACGTTGAAGCCTTGGGGGCATGTTACCGATGTCTTTAGCTGCAATGACTAACAATGGCTTGTGAAAGGTGCCTATTACAATTTTCTTGCCATAGACAAAATGGTGGTGCAGTAAAACACGTTGTCGGGCTAGTTGGTGCATAGCTTTAAATAGGTAAAGCGGCCATAGTGACGGCACACAAGAAGGAATACAGATAGGACAAGGCGCTTCCTGTCTGTATTCCTTCTTGTGTGCCGTCACTATTGGCGCTTCACTTAGTGAAAACAAAATGGTGGAACTTCTCGCAACCGTATACAATTCTCATCGCCTCTTTCTCGATCTGAGAATAACGTTTTTCCACTTCGGCCACTGGTCGTGACGCATAGGTGACAGGAGGCCAGCGACTGGTGTGTCGTTAAAGGAGTGCAACCCCTACGTCATCCTTAGAAGCGTCTGACGTTATCTTAGTTTCTTTTGCAGGGCTGAACATAGCAAGCATTGGGGCAGTGTGCAGTGGCTCGCAGATGGTGTCCAATTCTTTCGTGTGCTTTTCTGTGCAATTGAACACGGTGTACTTCCGTATGACACTTCTAAGAAGCTTTGTTTTGTCAGCCAGTGTTGGCAGATGTTTACCAAAATAGTTTATTACACTTAGCATGTACTGAACGGCGTGTATAGTTTGCTATTTGAATTTGGCTTGGACAGTGTACTAATACTGGGTTTGGACGAATTCACGCGTCACTGATATCATCGCCGAAAAAAGCTATTTCGTGTACTCCATACTTAGCCAAGTTGAATGTTGGCGCTGCTCGTTGTGCTGCAAAAATAGCGGATTTAAGGCGATCGTCATGCTCCTGCCTTGAAGTTCCCCACACCAGAATGTCATCAATCTACGCCCTTACTTCTGGTAAAGGGTCGAAAATCTCGCTGAGCGTTTTCTGGAAGACTTCGGGTGTAGATGCGATTCCAAATGACTGCCTAAGGAAGCGGTAGCGACCAAAGACGTGGCGAACGTGCATCATCATTGATGTGGCCTCGTCGAGTGGAATTTGGTTGAAACCCGCGTCCGCATCTAGTCGGCTAAAGGATTTTGCGCCTGTCAGCCGCGCATCGATTTTTGTGCTACGGCATCTGGTAGTGCTCTAGTTTCAAGCATGTGTTTACGTTTCTTGGATCCATGCACACCCTGAGGCTACTGTCTTGTTTCCTCGCAATAACCAGCGGACTAACCCAATCAGTTGGTTCGTCCACATTGCAGATGATGTTCGCCTTTTCCATGCGCAGGAGTTCTTTCTGCAGAGGTTCCAGTAACGCGAAGGCAACACGACGCGCTACATGGGTCACCGGAACTGCATCGTCACGAAGCACCATCCGGTACTCTCGCTGCGCACAACCAGTGCCTCCGAAGGGACGGCAAAATTCCTGTACGGCCGGGACAACCTTGTCTGTGGCCACGAAATCGACATTTCCGAAGAGTAGTGCTAAGTATTCAGCCAGTTTCAGACTTAAGATTGGCTGTCACCGCTTTAAAACGATGAAGTCTGTGAAGCACCTACGATAGTTGATGGAGACCACTTGAGTTGTCTCTCCGCAGTGACTTATAGCATTTCCGATATAGGACCGTTAAACCAAATTACTTGGCTTCAGGCGTTACATCGTTCGGAATCTGTTTTACACCCCCCAACGGTAACAGATTGGTTTGGAAACCAGGGCCCACATTGAAAGCAACGTGTTGTTTTCCAACTTGGGGCCTAACAATCCAGTCCGTTTCTGGATTCCGCATACAGTGAGGTCAAAGATTTCAAAATCTCCCCTTTCATGTTGCACTTCGCCGACCTCATGCTTTCTGCAGCACACCGCGAGAAGCACGCCAGATTTTGCCAAAGGCGGGACACTTCCTTGGCTTGTGTCTTCTATTGCACTTGGAGCACTGGAACGTGTTTTCCAGGCTTTGGCTCTAGTGTGGGTAGCTTTATTCGAGAGCGTCCACTTTTGCTTTGCTACTTTGCATTCCTTCGTTTTGTTTGCTCGCAATCTCTGCGGCCTTGCAGGTTTGTTCTGCCTTTGGAGCGTCAAAGCCTTCTCGCTCAATATTTTTTTCCTTTGTTTATTGTTCCTGGTACTAAACACAACTTGCTCGCGAATCATCCAGTCAAAAGGCGAACGAAAGTTACAGTACTTTTCTTGCTTTCGTAGATTTCGTATTAAGTGCTCCACCGGTTCGCCTTCGTTTTTCATTCTTGTTCTGAAGACGTAGCTTTCGTGGACTTCGTTCTTCGGCTCTGCGCAGTATTCTTAGAATTTTTTACCACATTTTTGAAGTCTTGCCTATTTTCGCCTTCAGCGAACTTAAACTTATTGAAGACATCCAGTGCGTCATCCCCGGCAGCAGTCAGGAGCCTGGCGGTTTTCGCAGCTTCTGTCAGCGATTTTGCTGATTCTGTTGCTTGTACGTACAGTAGGAACTTTTGCTTGAATAGCTCCCAGTTCTTCTGAACATTTTCTGTTAGACGAAGATAGTCCGGTGCCTTCCGCGGTTCCATGATCCTCGGTACGGATAAGCGTCGCAGCTGCTTGCACCGTTGGCACCACATCCGACACCATATATCAGCACAGACAGGCGTAATAGACTGAGACATTCGCCGAGGAATATGCCACCAGCAATTGTTGCTGCGGCATTTATGTCAACGCTTAAATAGGCCATCGTCGGTCAATGCGCACCAGAGCGCTCATCACATGGCATGCTCGGCAAGACCAAGCATGCTACAGTAAGCTAGCGCTGTAAACAGTAAAATGGGTAGGTCGTGCATTGATATTTGAGCAAGCTAATGAGTCAAGAATAGTTTCGAGCTGTTTACAAGATACATCCCCCACTGAGCATTTCAACTTACCCCACCCTTAAATTTCTGTTTGCCCATTCCCGAACTTCAAGTTGACATATTTGAAGCAGTAGCTCAGCGTAAATAAAACCACGGACACAAGGAAGACAGACAAGGACAAGCGCTACTCACAACTGTTTAGTGGAAGGAAGGATAGTGCATATTATATATATATATATATATAGATATATATATATATATATATATATATATATATATATATATATATCCTCTTGTCACGCATGCGCCTACCAAGCAGAATTGAAGCCGGTACATGCACATCAAAGGCGGTTGCACAAGAAGTTAAATTCGGCATCCAGTAATGTGATGGAAGGCTCACTCACACATCTATCTCTATTCTTCTTGATAAAGGCCTCAAGAGCGAGCCTGGAAGACGCGTTGCCACTTCTGCCAAGAATAGTTGTCGCAGAAAATCAAGCGCCGCAACCACACACTCGATTCGGCATCCACACTGGATGCCGAATTTAACTTCTTGCGCAACCGCCTTTGATGTGCATGTACCGGCTTCTCTACTGCTTGGTAGGCGCATGCGTGAAAAGAGGATATATATATATATATATATATATATATATATATATATATATATATATATATGCCCTATCCTTCCTTCCATTAAACAGTTGTGAGTAGCCCTTGTCCTTCTCTGTCTTCCTTGTGTCCGTGGTTTTATTTGCGCTAAGCTACTACTTCAAATATGGACGGCCAACTAGCCCAACAGTCAACTCTTCTAGAATTCAAGTTGACCCACCCTCAAACGTCGAATTGGCCCACTACTAAATTTCAAGCCTGCCCATCCCCAAATTTCAGTTGGCCTGCCACGCAATTTCAGTTGCCCCACGCGTGAACTTCAAGTTGACCCGCTCAAAATTTCAGTTGGGCCAAGCCCAAAACTGAAGCTGGTGCACTACAAGATTTCTACTTTACGCATCCCCAAATTTAGTTTGGCACGTCCCCAAATATTCGTTGGCCGACCCCCCAATTTCATGTAGGCCCATTCGCAAATATGAAGTTCACCCACCCCCAAATTTTATGTTAGGGAATCTCCAAATTTCAGTTGTCCCACTCCCAACATTTAGGTTGACCTATCACTAAAAATAGGTTGGTGCACACCCAAATTACTGTTGGCCCACCCTCAATTTCATGTTGCCCAAGCCCTGAACTAAAGTTGGCCTTCCCCCACATTTCGTATTGGACACACCCAAATTTCAGTTGGCCCTGCTCTACTAGAAGATAACCAAAGTGTCTTCTATAGAGCCTATGAATCCACATAGGTTTTCTCTATGATGAAATAATTTCTTTTCAAAATTGTTGTTTATCGCTTACAAAGCTAACACCCATCTACATTTACAGTGTTCAACGGCATAAGATATGTGTAGCGGTGCGACTATCGCCTCCAAAGGAGGCTAAGAATTTTATAGTAATACTAATAATAAATGGGCACGGCGAATCAAATAAGATAAAGCCATCTGAACTACGTGTCCTGTATTGGCAGATTTTGATGTGCTATGCCACTGGCTTCACAGACAAACCACGAACGGCCCAGGCCATCAGAACTTCTGACCATTGTCGCTTGCAAGAGCCACGCAGCTATGTTCGAATGTCATCATCTATGCACTGGCGCATGCGTATGCAACGACGACGGTGTCCGCCCCCGCTATGAAAACGGAGTGTGCTGGATTCTTAAGGGCAGTCGGCGCCGAGGTATTTCGTGGACACCGGGAAGCTATTAGGATGAAGGCAACTTAATGACAGAAAGCTGCGCTAGTGGGTAAGGATTCATTATGAAAAATAGAGGTGAGGCGTGCAGACAGGACACAAGAGTAGAGAAGTGGACAACACGAACGCCGACTATCAACTCAAGGGAGAACTGAGGCGAAAAAAGAAAGAAGACACAAAACTCATTTGTGCATGCTCAGGAATGGTAACACCACGTGTCAATCGGGTACACGTGCCGGTCTACGTGAGAGATAACTGTTAAGGCACTTAATCTTTTCGTTATGTAAAGTAATCAAAGGCTGACTCACGCACGCACTTACACCATTATAGATATGCCATTCCTCTACCATAAGACGCGTATCTTCATTCTTATGCCTGTACAATATCGCGCATTCATCTAACTCTGGCGTGCAGTTACAATCTCGGCAATGTAGCGAAAGATTAGAAGGCGATCCACCGGTTAACGACCTTTTATGTTTCATTAGCCTCTGATTGATATACCGCCCCGTTTGCCCTACGTAGAACTGGACACAGCTAAGGGGAATTTTACACACCACACCCATACGACAGTCAGTAAAACTGTTATTCTTATTGTGCTTTACTGGACAAATATCTGTTCGTTTTTTGCCTTTTACCCGCTCCTGTTTATTCTGTACGGCAGCGCATATCATACCTAGCTCATTGGGAGCAGTAACGCAACATTAACATCATATCTACTAGCAACTTTTTTAAGCCTTTGTGACACTGAATGAATATACAGAATAGCCACTACTCTTTTTTTGCTATTACTGCTTTCTGTAATCACGTCCGTCTCTCTCGAAACCGACTTCTTTAGGCGCTCAGCCACAGCGGCCACCGCTACACTAGAATAACCTGCTTCTAATAGACGCCGGACCTGCGCATTAAAACTGGCGCTCATTTTGTGCATGCACGATCTGGTGAGGGAAGACTTAAGGCACGACATGGCAATTTCGTTTTTTACTAATTTAGAATGCTTGGATTGAAAGTTTAGCAACGGCTTCGAAGATCTTGGGGAGTACTGCCAACAAACATGATTTTGTTCGAAGATCAAGGAAATGTCAAAAATTGAATTACGCATCGCTGAGGAAATTCCTTATTTAGTAAAGCAATGAAGGGGGCTAGTTGGTGAACGTTCATGGTTATATTGCGCTCAGTTTTACATAAACTTTAATCCTCCCCCATAAAGTTAAAATTGCTGACTTACTAAGGTAGCAGCGGAATCGAATTCTTCCCTATTGCACAAAATCAGGTAATCATCAACGTAACGAAATATCTTGATAACGCTATCACCTAAGGCGTTTTCTGAGCAGTTGTCAACCTCAACCGTCAACTGGGCATGCCAGGAGGATTGGAGCTATTTTTTCCGCTGAATCATGGCGGCAAGTGATATTCTACCAGGAGTGTCTAAGGGTCCGTTGCGTGGCCCTGGAAGACGGTCGCCATTGGAACCGCCCCTGCGCCGATTGGAATAACTTAGCCGTGCAACATGCGGACTTCCTATGGCGGATGAAACTTCCGGAGCTTCAACAAAGTAAGAGGAAACACCTTTCTAATAATTCACCGTCAAATAACGTACTAGTTCTTGGAGACGCCATCGTAAGTGATAACCATAGAAGAACCCTTGCTTTAGGTCCTAAGCACTGGTTCAAGCCTAACATAAGACCCGTTGACGTTATAAGCATACCGCGCTGCATAACCACGTTCGTCCCGGAAGAAGAACGCTCACGCTGTATTTCGGATCGCATTGCTATAATTAAACAATCAAATTCTCATTCTAAGACGCCTGACCCTGTCCGTTCCGTTAGTTGATTACCTTGTGGAGCATAAACTTAGACCAGTAATATCCGACAAGAAAGGTTATTTCGTAATTATGCCAGATGGCATGTTTTCAGAAAAAGCGATTTCATCCATAGAAAAGAATTTGCAGCCAGTAAAACTTAAGCCTTCGTAGTTAAACAACGTGCGGTTGACCTCTTATCAAGGCATAATATTGATAGGCTTGTCTGTAATGTCAAGAAAGCTAAATCCCTAACCTTAGAACTGTTTTTTTCGGCCAAGACCCATAAACAAGAAATTACTTTTCGTGCTACAGTGTCAGAGAAAGGGACGTGGCAGGTCTGTGTTGCTAGTAACCTTCAGAACTGCGTAGCTTCACTAGTTTTTTCAGACCCCTTTTGCCTACGTTATTCTGAGGCACTAGTTCAGTATTTGAGAGAGGAAAATCCTGGTTATTGTACAGCTTTTAGTATGGATATCGAAGACCTGTAATATTCCTTGCCGCATGACGGGTTGCTAAATTTCGTAAATGAGTGCATTAATGAACAAATGCAAGAGTCGGCTTTTATTGACAGATGCGGTGTTTCCACCGGAGCTTTTCTAGAAATTCTTTCAATGTACTTGAAGTCGACGCTGATTGGGCTGACAGATGGCGTTTCTCTGCAGAAATCAGGCATTTGTATTGGCTCAAAGGTTGCTCCTTTTCTTAGCAACATTTACCTGAGTGAGGTTGACAACTGCTTAGAGAAAGCCTTAGGTGATAGCGTCATTAAGATATTTCGTTACGTTGATGATTACCTGATTTTCTGCAATAGGAAAGAATTCGATTCCGCTGCTACCTAAGTAAGTAAGCAATTTAAACTTTATGGGGGAGCATTAAAGTTTCCCAAGGAATTTTCTCACCGACGCATAATTCAGTTCCTTGACATTTCCTTGATCTTCGAACAAAATCCTGTTTGTTGGCAGTACGCCCCAAGATCTTCGAAGCCGTTGCTAAACTTTCAATCCAAGCATTCTAAACTAGTAAAAAACGGAATTGCCATGTCGTGCCTTAAGTCTTCCCTCACCAGATCGTGCATGCACAAAATGAGCGCCAGTTTTAATGCGCAGGTCCGGCGTCTATTAGAAGCAGGTTATTCTAGTGTAGCGATGGCCGCTGTGGCTGAGCGCTTAAAGAAGTCGGTTTCGAGAGAGACGGACGTGATTACAGAAAGCAGTAATAGCAAAAAAAGAGTAGTGGCTATTCTGTATATTCAACTTTGTCACAAAGGCTTAAAAAAGTTGCTAGTAGATGTGATGTTAATGTTGCTTTCACTGCTCCCAATGAGCTAAGTAGGATATGCGCTGCCGTACAGAATATACAGGAGTGGGTAAAAGGCAAAACCAACAGATATTTGTCCAGTAAAGCACAATAAGAACAACAGTTTTACTGACTGTCGTATGGGTGTGGTGTATAAAATTCCCCTTAGCTGTGGCCAGTTCTACGTAGGACAAACGGGACGGTGTATCAATCAGAGGCTAATAGAACGTCAAAGGTCGTTAACCGGTGGATCGCCTTCTAATCTTTCGCTACATTGCCGAGATTGTAACTGCACGCCAGAGTTAGATGAATGCGCGATATTGTACAGGCATAAGAATGAAGATACGGGTCTTATAGTAGAGGCATGGCATACCTATAATGGTGGAAGTACGTGCGTGAGTCAGCCTTCGATTACTTTACATAAGGAAGAGATTAAGTGCCTTAACAGTTATCTCTCACGTAGACCGGCACGTGTACCCGATTGACACGTGGTGTTACCATTCCTGAGCATGCGCAGATGAGTTTTGTGTCTTCTTTCTTTTTTCGCCTCAGTTCTCCCTTCAGTTGATAGTCGGCGTTCGTGTTTTACACTTCTCTACTCTTGTGTCCTGTCTGCACGCCTCACTTTTATTTGCATATTGAAGCCAACTGGATTGCATGTCCTGTATTGAAAGATTTTGCTGTGCTATGCCATTGATTTCGCGGAGACTCCACGAATGGTTCGGGCCTTCAGAACTACTCACCATCGTAGCCTGCAACACCACGCAGCTATGCGCGAATGTCATCATCTATGGACTGGCGCATGCGTATGGAGTGACGACGGCCTCCACCCCCGCTGCGTGGACGGAGTGTGCTGGCTACTTAAGGGCAGTGGGCGCCGAGGTATTTCGTGGGCACCGGGAAGCTATTAGGATGAAGCCAACTGAACTGAGTGTCCTGTATTGAAAGATTTTCCTGTGCTATGCCATTGATATTGCGGACACTCCACGAACGGCCTTGGCCATCAGAGCTACTGACCATCGTTGCATGCAACATGCCACGCAGCTATGCTGGAATATTTTCATCTATGCACAGGCGCATGAGTATACAATGACGACGGCCTCCGCCCGTGCGGTGAGAATGGAGCCTGCTGGCTATTTAAGGGCAGTCGGCGCCGAGGTATTTCGTGGGCACCGCGAAGCTAATAATTTGAAGCCACCTGAATCGCGTTTCACGTAATTGCATATTTTGCATTGCTATGCCACTGACTTCAAGGGTGCTCCACGAACGGCCCTGGCTACCAGAACTACTGATTATCGTCGCATGCAACATACATGCCACGCAGCTATGCTCGAACGTTATCATCTATGGACTGGCGTATGCCTATGCAACGACGACGGCCTCTGCCTCCGCTGTAAAAACAGAGTGTGCTGGCTAATTAAGGGCAGTCTGCGCCGAGGTATTCCGTGGCTACAAAGAAGCTATTAGTATGAAGCGAACCAAATTGCGTGCCCTGTATTAGTAGATTTCGCTGTGCTATGACATTGATATCACGGACGCTCTAGGAACGGTGATGGCGATCAGAACAACTGATCATCGTCGATTGCAACATGACACACAGCTTAGCCAAAGGTTGTCATCTATGCACTGACGCATGCGTATGGAAAGACAACGGCCTCCCACCCCGCAGTGAGAGCGGAGTGGGCTTTCTACTTAAGGGCAGTCGGCGCAGAGGTATTTCGTGGACACCGGGAGGCTATTAGGATCAAACAAACTGAATTGCGTGTCCCGTATTAGCAGATTTTGCTGTGCTTTGCATTGCTTTCACGGGCGCTCCGCGCACGGTCCTGGCCATCATAACTACTGACCATCGTTGCTTGCAACATGCCACGCAGCTATGCTCGAATGTCATCATCTATAGATTGGCATATCCGTATGGAATGACGGCGGCCTGCGCCCCCGCTTTGAGAACGGAATGTGCTGGCTGCTTAAGGGCAGTCGGCGCCGACGTATTTCACAGGCACCGGGAAGCTTTTAGGATGAAACAAACGGAACTGCGTCTCCTGTATTTGCATATATCGCTGTGCTATGCCACATACTTCACGTACGCTCCACGAACAGTCCTGGACGTCAGAACTGACCATCGTCGCTTGCCACTTGTCACCAGCTGTCCTCCAATGTTATCATCTATGAACTGGCGCAAGCGTATCGAAAGACGACGGCCTCAGCCACGCTTTGAGAATGGAGTATGCTGGCTATTTAAGGACAATCGGCGCCGAGGTATTTTGTGGGTATGGCGAACCTATCGCCCCGAAGCCAGCCGAACTGAGTGTCCTGTATTTTCATATTTTACTATTGTATGCAAATGATTTCACGGACATTCTACGAAGGGTCGTGAACATCACAACTACTGACGATCGTCACTTGCAAGATGCCACACAGCTATCCTTGGATGTGATCATCTATGTACTGGCGCTTGCGTACAGAACGATGACTGCCTCCACCTCCGCTGCGAGAACGTAACATGCTGGCGACTTAAGGGAAGTCGGCACATAGGTATTTCTTATGCACCGCGAAGCTCGTATGGTGATGCCAACTGAACTGGGTGTCCTGTATTTGAAGATATTGCTGCGCTATGCCACTGACTTCACGGCTGTTCAACGAACGGTCCTGGCCATTACAGCTACTAGCCCTCCTCGCTTGCAACACGCCAAGCCGCTATCCTGGGATGGTATCATATATGGACTTGCGCTTGCTTACGGAACGACGATTGCCTCCACCCCCACTGTGAGAACGGAGTGTGCTGGCCACTGAAGGGCAGTCGGCGGCTAGGTATTCCGTGGGCACGGCGAACCTATTAGGGTGAAGCCAACTGAATTGCCTGTCCTGTATTTTCAGATTTTGCTGTGCTATGCCATTGATTTCGCATATGCTCCACGAACGGTCCTGGCCATCAAAACTATTGGCTATCGTCTCTTGCAACATGCCACGCAGCTATGCTCGAATGTCATCATCTATAGATTGGCCCATGCGTATGGAATGACGACGGCCTGCGCCCCCGCTGTGAGAACGGAGTGGGCTGGCTACTTAAGGCCAGCCGGCGCCGACGTATTTCGCAGGCACCGGGAAGCTTTTAGGATGATGCAAACGGAACTGCGTGTCCTGTAGTGAAATATTGTGCTGTGATATGCCATTGATTTCGCGGACACTTCAAGAACGGTCCTGGCCATCAGAACTGCCTACCATCGTCACATGCAACATGGCACGGTGCTATGCTCAAATGCTATCATCTATGCGCTCGCGCATGCGTATGGAACGAAGACGGCCTCCGCTGTAAAAACGGAGTGTGTTCGCTACTATAGGGCAGCCGGCGCCGAGGTGTTTCGTGGGCACAGGGAAGCTATTAGGATGAAGCCAACTGAATGGCGTGTCCTGTATTAGCAGATTTTGCTGTGCTCTGCCATTGATTTGAGGGACGCTCCACGAACTGTCCTGGCCGTCAGAACTAGTGACCATCGTCGCTTGCAACATGCCACGCAGCTATCCTAGGATGTTATCATCTATGGACTGGTGCTTGCGTACGGAACGAGGACTGCCTCCGCCCCCGCTGTGAGAACGGAGTGGGCTGGCCACTTAAGGGCTGTCGGCAGCTAGGTATTTTGTGGGCACGGCGAAGGTAGTAGGATCAAGCCAGCTGAACTGCGTGTCCTGTATTTGCAGATATTGCTGTGCTATGCCACTGACTTCACGGACAACCACGAACGGTCCTGGCCATGAGAACTACTGACCATCGTCGCTTGCAACATGCCACGCAGCTATGCCGAATGTTATCTTCTATGGGGTGGCGCATGCGTATGGAACGATGACGGTCTCCGCCCCCTTTGTGAGAGCGGAGTGTGCTTTTTACTTAAGGGCAGTCGGCGCGGAGGTATTTTGTGGGCACAGGGAGGCTATATATTTATTAATTTTTTATTTATTTATTCATACATACTGCAACCGCTTTATGGGGCTATTGCAGAAGTGGGTTAGACAAAAAGAAGTCATACAATAAACAAGTAAACAATAACATATTAAAAATTCACAAGAAATGAGGCAGATGACACAAATGAAACTCAAAATTACAGCAACACTGAGAGTCAGTACAAAACGAGAATGAGTCGGTACACTGTAACAAGAAAATAGATGAAATCATTTGTAGTTAACTTTTAACATGAAATCTTTTAGTGGCAGTGACCTAATTGTTCCGGGAAATAAGTTCCGGAATTCAATAGTACGTGGCAAAAAGCTGTATTTAAATTTATTATTTCTAGCAAAGTAAGGCTTAATATTGAGGCTATGGTGACTCCTACTTGACCGAGGAATGGCTGAAGGAATATATATGGGATGCGAGACACGATAAGCAAAATTGGCGATGCCATGCAGAAACTTCAATGACACAATGTGACGGGGTATGAATAAAGGGGTTAGGTTCAAAGAACACAAGGCACGAGAGGGTGAAAAATAGTGATCATAGCGACGATATATGAACCTATTAGATTTTCGTTGTATGCTCTCAATGGAGTTTATGTCGCACTGCTTATGAGGGTTCCAGACAGCAGAAGCATAGTCTAGGATTGGGTGAAATAAAGTTTGATACATCAGTAGCTTAGTTTCCTTTGGAGAACTGTTGAACATCCGCCTCAAATACCTGAGCTTCCGGATTGCTTTAGTGCAAATGAAATTAATGTGTTTGTCCAGGACATGTTAGTGGTAAATATGACGCCAAGATACTTGTATTCCAAGACCCTGTGCAAGGATAAGTCGTTGAAACTATAATTGATCAATGAACGAGAGCCACTATTAGAGAATGACATTACCAAATTTGTTTTTATTTGCCAAGTGCTACACCAGGTGCAGAAGCTGACAAATAAAGTAGTTAGTTCAAGATGATCTTCTGGTGTGTTATTCACGCTTTTCAAAACACAGTCGTCCGCATAAAGGCGTATGTGTGAAGTGACGTTTCGAGGTAAGTCATTAATGTATAGTAGAAATAGTAAAGGACGAAGAACCGGCCCTTCGGGTACATCAGATGACACGTCAACAGAAGAACAATCAGTTGAATTATAGCATACGAATTGTGACCGATGAGAAAGAAAACTGGCAATCCAGCTAACCCAGTGAGAATTTCTCAAGATCATGTTAAGCTTTATTAAGAGATTGGAATGCAGCACAGTATCGAAAGCCTTGGAAAAATCTATTAATACTGTTACGGTGAAGGGAACGAAGAAGTTGGATTGGACCAGACGAAGACGAAGTCTGGCAGTTGCCTGAACGCCATATACGCCAGTTGTAAATATACTTTATTTACACTCGTGGGCTTGCTTTCTTCCTGCAACATTTTGGTGGAGGAGCGGGGTACAATCACGGAACTTCGCAGCGAACGTCATCTACTTGCCGCAACAATGGCAAATCAACCGACACAAGCGACAACGCCTCAGCAGCCCGTGCCAACGGTCATCCTCACTCATCCGCGGGACCCAGGGACATCTTGTGGCACGGACAACGCCGACATCGAGGACTGGCTTACGATGTACGGACGAGTGTGCGACAACAACAGGTGGGATCCAACAATGATGCTACCAAACGTGATATTTTACCTAAGAGGAACTGTGAGGCAATGGTATGACACACACGAAGCTGACCTAACGAGCTGGGATGTCTGCAAAGAAAAAAATGCGATACCTGTTTGGCAGACCTGTCGGTCGTCAGCTGGCGGCAAAAAAAGAACTTGCGTGTCCCGCTCAAACGTCCACAGAATCCTATGTCGCCTACATACAGGATGTGCTGGCCCTTTGTCGCAAGGCTTATAACATGACCGAGGCAGACAAGATTGGTCACATATTGAAATGAATTGCAGGCGATGCCTTCAATCTCCTGATGTGCAAGGATTGTGCCACTGTGTATGCAATTATAGAGGAGTGCCGGCGCTTCGAACAAGCGAAGGGCCGCCGCGTCGCTCAGACTTTCGACCGATTCCCCAATACCGCCGCGACATCTTCTTGCGAAGACCCGCCGTGCTTCGTTCAGCCCACAGGACCGGAAGAAATCACGCGCATCGTTCGCCGTGAGCTTGAGGGCATGGCTCCGGCTCCAGTCCGTTCTGACTGTCGGGAAAGCGTGTCCGCTATCTCCCTTATACAAGCGGTCGTTCGGGAGGAAATAGCAAGTTTGGGCATTCCATCTCTCTGCTCGATCCGCCATACAAACACCTACCAGATTTCTCCGGCCGCTCGCTCCCAGACGCAAAGCTTTCCGCCACCTCGTCGCAACCCAGCGGACTGGCGCACAGCGGATGATAAACCTATCGGCTTTAATTGTTCCGGTATTGGACACATCGCCCGTCATTGCGGCAACTATTGGTCGTCGCCTCCTCGGTGGTCGTCTGTGAGTCTCTACCGCCAATTACCAGACAATTGTACTTTCTCGCCCTATACGCCGACTAGGAACATCAACGCCGACAGTGCTCCACCAAGATCTAACCGCTCCACATCTCCGCAAGGTCGTAGGTCCCGTTCGCCTCTCGTTCAACGCTCTTCGTCCCCTTCTGCAACCGGTCGCTTCGCTTCCGGAGACTAGGCGGTGCTGCTCCCGGAGGTAAAGCTGCAACTCCGACCCGGCCCACAAATCCTCTGTTGACCCTGCCTACATGTGGAAACCTACTGGACATTGAAGTTGATGGCGTTCCTGTTAGATCTCTCGTTGACACAGGAGCGCACATTTCAGTTATCAGCGCTGCTCTCCGCCGAAGGCTCAAAAACGTTCTGACACCCACCGTACCGTGCACTGTGCGAGTCGCCGATGGGAGTACTTCACCTGTCCTTGGAAAGTGCACAGCACGTGTGACCATTGGGGGTCATTATGCCGTCGTTCTATTTATCGTCCTTGAACACTGTCCACACGACCTAATTCTCGGCCTCGACTTCCTTTCGAAACCCTCTGCCCAAATTGACTGCTCCGCAAGTGTTGTACATTTGGATCTGCCGCTTCCTGCCGACGCAACAACTTGTGTTTCACACCGCTTATATTCTGCTGAGTTTGCAAGGCTGTTTGCACAAGCGGCTACAAATGTCCTCCTGACGTCCTGTCCTGCCGTACCTGATGGCGAGTACGTCGTGTCGCCGCTTACTGACGTGGTTTGTCGCGCAATATTGCCCTACCGAGCACCTTAATCCGGATCCGCGAAAACTGCGCTCGCGTGCCCATCCTCAATTTTGGATTTTCGTCGCATGTGCTGCCATACGGTATATCCATAGCGCATATCACTCATTTGGAAGAATTTGATATTTCTTCTTTGACCTCTGAATCCTTCGTCAGTACCAACGGACTTTTGTCACCCACTCCTCCGTACTCGACGCCTGCGGACGATGTTTCTAAGATGATAGCCCCTGACCTTCCTTCCGAGTAAACAACAGCTCTTCGTCACTTCCTGTCATCTTTTCGGGACATCTTTTATTTGGATGACCGCCCACTTGGCCAGACATCTGTTGTGACGCATCGCATCAACACCGGTGACGCCAGCCCCATTCATAGGCGGCCATATCGTGTCTCCGCAACAGAAAGGGCCATCATACAGAAAGAAGTAGACAGGATGATGGACAACGACATCATTCAACCTTCCAGAAGCCCGTGAGCATCACCAGTTGTCTTAGTAAAGAAGAAAGACAACTCGTGGCGCTTCTGTATTGACTACCGTCACCTCAACACGATAACAAAGAAGGATGCTTATCCTCTGCCTTGCATTGACGACGCTCTTGACTGCCTTCACGGATCCAAATACTTTTCATCAATTGACCTCCGCTCCAGCTATTGGCAGATTAGCGTCGATGAGATGGACCGCGAGAAAACAGCCTTCGTCACACCGGGCGGTCTGTACCAATTTAAAGTCATGCCGTTTGGACTATGCAATGCGCCAGCTACATTCGAGCTGGAAAGAAGCATGATAGGTGTAACGTTAAGGGATAAGAAAAGAGCAGATTGGGTGAGGGAACAAACGCAAGTTAATGACATCTTAGTTGAAATCAAGAAAAAGAAATGGGGGCATGGGCAGGACATGTAATGAGGAGGGAAGATAACCGATGGTCATTAAGGGTTACGGACTGGATTCCAAGGGAAGAGAAGCGTAGCAGGGGGCGGCATAAAGTTAGGTGGGCGGATGAGATTAAGAAGTTTGCAGGGACGACATGGCCACAATTAGTACATGACCGGGGTTGTCGGAGAAGTATGGGAGAGGCCTTTGCCCTGCAGTGGGCGTAACCAGGCTGATGATGATGATGATGATGATGATGATGATGATGATGATGATGATGATGATGATGATGATGTAGACGACGACGACGACGACATTCGAGCGCATGATGGACTCTCTCTTGCACGGCTTGAAGTGGTCTAGATGCCTCTGTTACCTCGACGATGTGATTGTGTTTTCGCCGAACTTTGAGAGCCCCCTGCGGCGCCTCACAACCATACTCTCCGTGTTTCGCAGGGCTGGCTTCCAGCTAAACTCCTCCAAGTGCCATTGCGGTCGCCGTGAAATTAACAATCTCGGCCATCTCGTAAACGCCGCCGGAATCCAACCTGATCCACAGAAAGTTCACGCCGTGGGAAATTTTCCTGTACCTTGTTCAACAAACGATGTCGGTAGTTTTCTGGGCTGATGCTCTTATTTCCGGCGATTTGTGAAAAATTTTGCGACATCGCTCACCCTCTCACTGACCTTCTTAAGAAAGACGTCTCTTTCTCTTGGGGACCTCTGCAGGAGAAAGCCTTTTCTACCCTGATTGAGCGACTTACAACTTCCCCAATTCAGTCACACTTTGACCCTTCTGCGCCCACTGAACTACTAACTGACGCGAGTGGTCATGGCATCGGCGCTGTCCTCACTCAGCATCACCAGGGCCAAGACCGTGTCATCGCTTACGCTAGCCGCCTTCTTTCCACGCCCGAGCGAAATTACTCCATTACCGAGAGAGAATGTGTCGCGCTCGTATGGGCGGTCGCGAAATTCCGGCCGTACCTTTTCGGTCGGAGCTTCTGCGTCGTAACCGATCATCACGCCCTCTGTTGGCTCTCCTCTCTAAAGGACCCAACTGGACGACTTGCACGTTGGGCATTGCGTCTACAGGAATATACATTTTCTGTTATGTATAAGTCAGGGCGCCTGCATAAATACGCTGGCTGCCTGTCCCGCAATACCGTGGATCAACCGGACGATACCGACGCAGACTCGGACATCAGTGTTCTATCCATCTCCGACTTCCTCCATATTGGCGACGAGCAGCGCAAAGATCCTGTTGTTGGAACACTTATGGAACGCCTATGTTCCTCGCCCAATGACCCCTTCCTCCGCATGTTCACCTTGCGCGATCGAACTTTATACCGTCGTAGCGTTCGTCCTGTCTGCCCGGAGCTCCTCCTAGTCGTTACCAAGCACCTTCGACTAGCCGTGCTCCTGCAACTTCACGACACTTCTACTGCTGGACATCTGGGCATCATTCGTACATACGACCGCCTGCAGCGCCGTTTTTTCTGGCCCGGCATCTATCGCTCTGTGCGCCGTTATGTCACTTCTTGCGACATGTGTCAGCGCCGGAAGACGCCTGCTACGCCTCCCGCTGGTTTGCTTCAAGCAATCGATATCCCCACAGAGCCTTTCCTTCGTGTGGGCCTAGACCTTCTGGGCCCCTTTCCAATTTCTATCAAAATCAACAAATGAATTGCTGTAGCAACCGATTATGCCATGAGATATGCCATCGCGCGAGCGCTACCAACCATCTGCGCTACAGATGTCGCAGACTTCTTACTATAAGACGTCGTCCTGCACCACGGCGCCCCTCGCCAGTTGCTGACGGATCGCGGCCGCTACTTTATATCGAAGGTCGCCGATGACCTGCTCCGCTCCTGCGCAACAGAACACCAGATTGCTACCGCGTACTACCCTCAAACGAACGGCCTCACCGAGCGACTCAGCCGCACGCTAACCTAAATGCTGGCCATCTAGGTTTCCGACGATCACCGTGACTGGGACGTCGCTTTACCATACATCACTTTCGCATACAACTCGTCCCGTCACGACACTGCCGGATTTTCACCATTTTGCCTTTTGTATGGCCGCGATCCCACCTTGCCCTTTGACATGTTGCTGCCTTCCGCAGTGCAATCACCCAGCACTGGTTACGCTCGCGAAGCTATTAACTTAGCCGCCCAGGCCCGAGATGTCTCGCAAGCTTCTCAAAAACGACGCTACGACCTTCGACAGCGAAACTACCATTTTTCACCTGGTTCCCTTGTCCTTTTCTGGACGCCTTCACGTCGCGTCGGCTTGTCGGAAAAACTACTTTCCTGTTATTCCGGTCCATACCAGATCTTACGCCAACTGTCTGATGGGACATACCAGATCGCCCCAGTCGGTCAGCCTTCAGTGCCTTCCAACGTCACCAGCGATGTTTGTCACGTCGCCAGGCTCAAGCCCTATGTCCCTCCATTAAGTAAGGCTTGCAGACTAAACTTGCACCGGGACAGAGCTACTCTGCCGGGAGGGTAATGTTACTGTGCAGGGAAGGAAGAAGTTGAATTGGACGAGAGGAAGACGAAGTCTGGCAGTTGCCTGAACGCCAAATACGCCAGTTGTAAATATATGTTATTTTACACTCGTGGGCCTGCTTTCTTCCTGCAACAATATAGTGTCGACCTGGGTGCCGACATCAAGGGTGGAGAGAATGTCGTGTGAGAATTCAACTAGGTGTCTTAAGGTGCTGAAACCTTTCCTAAAACCGTGCTGAAAGTTAGAAAGCATGTTATTAGATTCCAGAAATTCTATTATAGGTTTGTGAATTATGTGCTCGAGCATCTTACATAAATATGATGTTAATGAAATGGGTCTATAGTTAGATAAAAGCTGTTTATTACTAGATTTGAATAATGGATGTACTTTGGCCAGCTTCCATGAGGATGGAACAATGCCGGTGTTGAAGGACTTTTGAAAGATGATGGTTAAGTACCGAGCAGACCACAATGAATCACGAACGAGAAAAGAATTGGGTATACCATCAGGACCGGTCGATTTTTTATTGTCTAACTGTAGTATTATGTTCAGTACACCATGCTCATTAATCATGATATCAGTAATCGGGGTTGCCACTTTATTTATTTTTGTTTACACAATACTGCAGGCAGCAATGCTGCCCAAGCAAGAGAGGGTTTACATAAAATGCCTTATCAACATATTTTCAAATGAAACATAAGAAGTGCATTCAACAACACATTCCGGTAGATTCCATTCTTCGCTCGTAAGTGGAAAAAATGATTTTAGAAAGATTTTAGTTTGAGCAAAGTATGACTGATCTACTTTAGAATGAAAAATACGCGACGACCTTTGAGAAGCACGGGTAATATATGTGGCATTTGTTAAACCTATTTGCTTATGAAATAACGAGTAAAAAATTTTCAACCTGGCGATTTTACGGCGCACGTGGAGCGGATCCAGTCCAAGTTGGCCTAACATGCCAGAAACTGATGAAGGTGTTTTTTAATCAGAGCAAATAAACCGTTCAGCCTGGCACTGAATTCGTTCAAGTTTGTCAATTTCCTTTTTAATGAACGCATCCTACACTATGGAAGCATACTCTAGGACTGGGCGTACGAGGGAACGATAATCTTGCAGTTTGACAGATGACGGGGACTTCTTTAGCTTTCGACGTAGAAAGGAAATTTTTTGAAAGCGTTATTGCATATGTTGTTAATATGGGTGTCCCGCTTGAGGTTACTGTTAATTGTTATGGCTAAATATATAACAGAGGTAATTGATTCAAGGTTCCGCTTGCCAATGGGGTAAGTATAGAGTAGAGGTTTTCGTTTCAATGTTATTGTCATTGACACTGTTTTGAAAAAATTTGCATTCCTCTGTCGTCGCACCAGTCCGCGAGTTTGCAAAGACTATTGTTAAGTGTATCCTGGCATGAAGAACTCCTTACAGTGGAATAAATAACACAATCATCAGCAAAAAATTTCACCTTCACATTACGATCCAAATTTTTAGCAATATCATTTACATAGATAAGAAACAGCAGGGGTCGCAACACTGTGGTACACCGGATTAAACAGGCAGGCTATTAGATTTCACACCATCGATTTGCACAAACTGAACACGACTCGCTAAAGAAGCTTGAATCCAATGTACTATATTTTCTGGTAATCCAAGTGTTTTAAGAATTTCAGTTAAATTTGCACGTGGCACACGGTCAAATGCCTTTGACAAGTCTAGGAATATAGCGTCAATATGCAGGCGGTCATCAATGGCACTGGCAAAATCATGTACAACGGATAACAATTGAGTTGAGGTTGAAAACTTTCTACAAAAGCCATGCTGAAAATTAAAAAAAAAATTATTCACTTCCAAGTGGTTAGAAAAGTAATTAGCGATAATATGCTCCAAGAGCTTACAACACGTGCATATGAGGGAAATAGGTCTATAATTGTTAGGAATAAGCTTATCATCTGATTTAAACACCGGTATTACTTTGGCCGTGAGCCAGTCTTTCGGTACTGAGCTCTGTTTAAGGGATTCACTAAAAATAATGTATTTTAAAATTATGGGGTTTTACGTGCCAAAACCACTTTCTGATTATGAGGCACGCCGTAGTGGAGGACTCCAGAAATTTAGACCGCCTGGTTCTTTAACGTGCACCTAAATCTAAGTACACGGGTGTTTTTGCATTTCGCCCCCATCGAAATGCGGCCGCCGTGGCCGGGAACTAAAAATAATGTATAAGAATTCAGAAGTTAATTCGGAGTAGCGTCGAAGAAAGTTGTTAGGCAAACCATCGGCTCCAGGCGATTTTTTTACGTCAATGTCAAGCAACATAGTAAGAATTCCTTCACGGCTAATTGAAATGTCAGGAATTGATTGAGATGTAAATAGCGCATATGATTTATCATGGGCGCTGAGAACTGAAGGTCGAGTGAATGCTTTATAAAATGTGTCATTTAACTCATTGTCGATATCTTTAAGATTAGAACTTACGCTGTTATTTATCCTTAGCTGCTGAACACTACAATTAGAGTCAAACAGGAAACGCCAAAACTTGTCTGGGGAACTTTTTAGGAATGTAATCATAGTCTGATTATGAAATTTGTCACGGGCGTTGCGAAGCTTGATGAGTAAAGCATCCCTTAAAGAGCGGAATTCGGTGCTCTGAGCTAGCTTATACTTGCGTTTGCGCTTTATTCTACGTTTGAGATGAATGATTTCACGAGTGGTCCATGGATTATGACGTTTAGTTTTCGTTCTACGTGTCGGTACGAATTTATCAATACAATGCTTAACAACAGAGTTAAACTTGTCCTAGAGAAGCATGACGTCATCATCGCGTTTGAAATCATCGAGGGAAAGGTGTAAGCAATCCAAGGCGGATTCGTCATCAGCCGATGAAAAGTCTAGAAAGGACCGCGTGATGGGTGTAACTTGGACGCTTTTTTGTATTTCTAAATCCGCATGTACAAGTTTGTGGTCAGCTATACCTTCAGTTAACACAACAGCAGGATTTTCCGAGAAGCCTTTGATACAACAAGGTCAAGAATTGATTGGGGGAGTTCTGTGACGCGTGTGGGATGTAGTACAAGCTATTTAAGGTCATGAAAGAACATAGAATCAAGGAGAGCGTATGCACTGTCAACATCATGAGAGCCAGAGATTGATAACTGTTCCCAATCAACGCTAGGCAGATTGAAGTCACGAGCCATCAGAAATTTATGATTAGGTCGGAACTTGCACTCTAGGTGGATGGCAATGGATTCCACGAATGACACTGGGCTTTTGAAAGGCCTGTACACGACACCAACCAAAATAGAAAAATCTCGATATTTAACGTCACACGAAATGCTTTCATGCTGTGGTATGCTTGGAAGCTGGACACAACTTATCTCCCTTTTTGCGATCAAGGCAACGCCCCCTCCTCGCCCAGTGCGGTCATGGCTAATTATATTGTGGGATGGGGGAATTATTTCAGAGTCATTTATCTCCGGTGTCAACCAAGTTTCTGTGACTGCCAAAATGTGTGGGTCATAGAGGATGAGGATATCTTCTAATTGGGTTGACTTGTTGGCAAGACTTCTTGCATTAGGCAAGATAAAACGGAGCGTCTCTGTTTGCAATCAAGGACCAGTTTTAGGGAAATTAGTCTGAGGTAGCATAACTGGTTGCGGGTGGCCTCATCCCCAACGTAAATGCTATTGTCTACCCGAAGTCGCTCATAGTCCAGAGAAACTTTATGGCCTTTAGCTTTAAAATGTTTGCCATGTTGCCATAGTTTGGAAAGTTTATTTAAGGTAGCCAAACAAAAGTCGTGGCTAATAGAAATAGTTGAGCCTTTCAGTTTTAATGAATTGTGTAGGACGCGCAATTTCTCGTTGTAATCAAAGTTCATAATGACAGGTCTATGTTTATCAGGCCGTCTCTTTTCCTATTCTGTGCACCCTTTCTACGGTGCCGACCGATCATCCCAGCTTTACGCGGATTAGGTCTTCAGTAGTTGTGTGCTTTAAAGTGCTCGGACTCTCATGATCAGATTTAGGAAGGCCAAAAACAACTAAATTGCGGCGCCGACTTCTGTCTTCAAAGTTGTCCAATTTCTTTTGTTGCGAATTGATCACCTTCTTAAGAGGCGCAACTTCAGATTGAAATTGCCTGATTACTTCGCTATGCTGAGCGAGTACTTTAGCGTATCATTTGATTCATTGAAACGGGCGCTCATGGTTTTTTTGAGATCGGAATGCGACGTAGCTAGGTTATTAATAGATGATTGTAAGGATGAGGACATATCGGAAAGAAGAAGCTTAGTCTCATCCCTAGAAGGTCCTGGATTTTGCTCAATATCGCTAGCAAGCAACAGCAAAAGCACACTCCATGCATAATCAAGTAAAGAAAGGCACTGTTGAGGGCACGGCAGGATGATAATATACCTATCATCACTACGAAAGCAACGACAGGAATAATAAGGACGAACCTGTACAAAGAACAAAAGGCAGTTCATGGCTGCATCTGCGATGGTCTCGCCATGCCCTCTGAAGGTGTGCTTGAGTTGCCCGGGTATTTGTACTGTCAGTGGTGGCGCTGAAGGTCGGGGCTGATGAGCAGATTGCGTGACCAAGCCTCGGTTGATATCGGCAGTCACGTGGTCCACGAGAACTCCGTCATCAAGACTGCAAGATGAGTTGCTGATGGTGCGCACAGGATTGGTCAGCGCGACCTGTACAAAGAACATAAGGCGGTTCATGGCTGCATCTGCGATGGCCTCGCCATGCCCTCTGAAGGTGTGCTTGAGTGGAGGGTCAAAGGATGGAACTTCGTGGGTATCTGATGAAAGCACAGATTTAATGTAGTCATTAAAAGCATCAGCTATTATTAACGGATCATTAGTTGTTTCATCATTGAAGATAATAGATGCCGATCTAGACCCTGTTGGCAAGACAGAGCGCCAAAATTTGCGAGGACTAGTTTTTAGAATATTTCCTAAGTGGACATTGAAAAAACAATCTTTTACTGATTTTGTAATTACTCACAGTTCTTCCTTTTCCCTACGAAACTTGATAGCGCTGTTAGGGTCTGATAAACGCTTCACGCGCCTCAGGCGTCCGACGCGGTGTGATACGTGAAGGCTATCACATGACATTCAGGGTACTTTGAGGTTCCTTCTCTTTATATTTAGCGGAACAAAACGTTGCATGCAGTCACTGACAATAGTTTCAATGTTGCTGACTAGTTCGCTGATGTCACCTATGTGACTGATCGTGTGAAATGCATCGAAAGAAGAAGCAAGCAAATCGGTGATAGCAATATCATCAGCGCGAGCGAAATCAGGAAACGTGGTGAAAGTCGACAGCGGCGCGAAAACAGGACAGTAAAAAGTAACTGCCACACCCTTGTGGTCCGAAATTCCATCTACAATATCACATTCAAAACCACACTGAAAAATATTTGAACCGAGAAAGACCAAGTCAAGCAGCGAGTCACCTCTTGTTACTTCGTTAACAATTTGCTTTAGATCGAAGAACAAGGAAATGTTCAGCAATTCTTGACAGATGGATGTTTCCCGACCAGAAAACGTAAATGATGGCCAATGGATACCTGGAGCGTTGAAATCACCCATCAAAATAAGATAAGACAGCTTCAATGTTTCTATGTTCAAATAATTATTAAGGATCCGCAATACATCGACAGATGAACCTGGCGGTCGATAAAGAATACCGGTTACAATGGACTGTTCGTTAAGAAAAATTTTATACCAGACAGATTCAATTTCTGCTGGCGCCTTCATAACGGAGAACTTATTGTCAGATAGAACGATAAGAGCGACCCCTCCGCCGTTGCTATCCTGTTGATCCGCTCGTATCGCCACGTAGCCTGGGGGAGTGAATTCTGAATCATGGAGGCCATTGTGAAGCCACGTTTCCGTAATGCCCACAATATGTGGGGAGTGCGAACACACAAGAGACAAGAAGTCAGGAAATTTGTTTATAATGCTTCTAGCGTTAATATACATAATCGAAAGCTTTCATGCCTGTGCTTAGGACGTCAAACAGAAGAAGTAGTAAAATGTCGGGTTGTGCTTTTGGGGGACTGCCTGTGGTCTTTCTCGAGGGCATCCTTATCAGCGTTCCAGACGTACCGAGATTTATCAATGAGAATGTAACTGAAACGAAGCTTCACCTAAGAGCCATTGTTGCGATATACCTGAGACGCTTCCCAAAGTTTTTTTCGGAGTGCACGAATTTTAAAGAAGTCTTCGGTTGCATACTAGTCAGTGTCTTTAAATTTGTGTACGTTCTTTAGTATGGTTATTTTCTCGGAGTAGTCCAGAATTCTCATATTAACAGGACGTGGACGGTCCTCGCATACCCTACCAAGCCTATGACAGTGTTCGATGCTTGGACATTGGATCGACAATTTCTCTGAGATGACGTTTGACACCTTGTTAAGTAAGTCCTCGCGATCTTCATTTGGGTCTGCTGGGATGCCATTTAAGATTAAGTTACTGCAACGAGATCAATTTTCCAGGTCATCCTTCTTCTTACTCAGCTGCGCCACAGCAACAGTCAAGGAATCAAGTTGAGTACGTAAGATGTCGCACTTTTCCGGTGGTGAGAACTCAAGCGCCGTCACACGAGATTCGAAGCGTTAGAAACGCTCGTCGACAGTTTTCTGTAATTACTTTATTTCTGCTATGTCACGAGCTATTCGCTTCTGCCCATCTAATAGTTCAGATAACATTTTGGCAATCAAAGTGTCATTAGCATCAGCGGCCGTAGGGTTGGCGTGTGACGTGGAAGCAGCGGCTGCCGCGGTTCTCGTAAGACTACTCGAAGCCATATGAATTTTGGGGAAAGGGTGAAGACCAGGATTTTTCTTTGGAGGGCTGCGGTTCACTTCCACGTCACCGCTCAACAGAAGGCGACTCAATCAACACATCATTTGTAAAGAACAGGAAACAACATCATGTGCGCATAGGAACAGCAGTAGAAACCTATCGTCGGATCTGATACAATGAGCGCCTTTGCGGTAACATACCTGCACGAAGAAAAATATACGAGTGAGCATCTTGCTGGCACTGCTTTCACATAGCCCACTGAAGAAGGGCGCTGGGGGCAACGCTTTTATATCCTCGGTAGATGACGTAATAGCAGCGCGTAGGCCACTGATAGCTGGCTGATCCAGCGAGGCGTAGACAATGTCGTGCAAGGGGTCCATAGATACGCCGATGAACGGGCCAGGGCTATCATACAGGGTGATATGGCAGTACAGACGCGCATCGTCAGTGCACGGCACGTGCCGACCTTGTGAGCAGAGGCCAGCTGGACACGAAGAAATGTTGCAGCCAAAAGGAGCAGCACAGAACTCAACAGGAACAGCCAGGCAATCCAGAAGCTGCACGAAGAAAAATATTCCGGTGAGAATCTTGCCGGCACTGCTGTTTCATAGCCCACTCTTACGATGAAGCAAACTGAATTGCGTGTCCCGTATTACCAGATTTTGCTGTGCTTTGCCATTGCTTTCACGGATGCTCCACGCACGGCCCTGGCCATCAGAACTACTGACCATCGTCGCTTGCAACGTGCCACGCAGCTATGCTCGAATGTCATCATCTATGGACTGGCGCATGCCTATGCAACGACGACGGCCGTCGCCCCTGCGGTGAAAACGGAGTGTGCTGGATAATTAAGGGCAGTCTGCGCCGAGGTAGTCCGTGGGCATCGGGAAGCCATTAGGATGAACCGCACCGAATTGCGTGTCCTGTATTAGCAGATTTTGCAGTGCTATGCCACTGACTTCAAGAAGGCTACATGAACGGCGCTTGCCATGAGAACTACTGATCATCGTCGCATGCAACATGCCACGCAGCTATGCCCGAATGTTACCATCTATGCACTGGCGCATGCGTATGGAACGACGATGGCCTCCGCCTCCGCTTCGAAAACGGATTGTGCGGAATACTTAAGGGCAGGGGGCGCCGAGGTATTTTGTGGGCACCGGGAAGCTATGAGGATGAAGGCAATTGAACTGCGTGTTCTGTATTGGAAGGTTTTCCTGTGCTATGCCATTGATTTCGCGGGCACTCCAAGAACAGTCCTGGCCATCAGAACTACTGACCATCGTCTCATGCAACATGCCACGGGGCTGTGCTCGAATGTTATCGTCTGTGGACTCGCGCGAGCGTATAGAACGACGGCCTCCGCCCTCGCCGTGAAAACGGAGTGTGCTGGCTACTTAAGGGCAGTCGGCAACGAGGTATTTCGTAGGCACCAGGAAGCTATTAAGAGAAAGCCAACTGAACTGCGCGTTCTGTAATTTCAGATTTTGCGGTGCAATGCCACTAAATCAAGGACGCTCCACGAACGCTCTTCGCCATCAAAACGACTGACCATCGTCGCTTGCAACCTGCACCGCAGCAATGCTCGAATGATATCTTGTATGCACGGGCACATGCGTGTCAAACGACAACGGTCTGCGCCCCCGCTGTGAGAACGGAGTGTGTTGGCTACTTAATAACAGTGGCCGCCGAGTTATTTCGTGGCCACCGCGAAGTTTTTGGATGAAGCCAAGTGAATCACGTGTCCTGTAATTACAGATTTTGCAGTGCTATGCCACTGACTTCAAGGACGGTCCACGAACGGCCCTGGCCACTAGAACTACTGACCATCATCGCTTACAACTTGTCGCCAGCTGTTCACCGATGTTATCATCTATGGACGGGCGCAAACGTATGGAAAAACGACGGCCTCCGCCACGCTTTGAGAATGGAGTATGCTGGCTACTTAAGGGCAATCCGCACCAAGGTATTTCGTGGGCATGGCGAACCAATCACGATGAAGACAAGCGAACTGCGTTTCCTGTATTTGCATATTTTGATATTTGTATGCAAATGACTTCACGGACTTTCCACGAAGGATCGTGGATACAGAACTACTAACCATCGTCGCTTCCAAGATGCCACACAGCTATCCTTCGATGTTATCATCTATGGACTGGCACTTGCGTACAGTATGATGACTGCCTCCGCTGCAAGAACGTAGTGTGCTGGTGACATCAGGGCAATCGGCACACAGGTATTTCGTGGGCACGGCGAAGCTATTATGGTGATGCCATCTGAACTGGGTGTCCTGTATTTGCGGATATTGCTGCCCTATGCCACTGACTTCACGGATGTTCAATGAACTGTCCTGGCCATCAGAACTACTGGCCATCGTCGCTTGCAATATGCCATGCCGCTATCCTGGGATGGTATCATATATGGACTGGCGCTTGCGTACGGAACGACGACTGCCTCCGCCCCCGCTATGAGAACGGAGTGTGCTGGAAATTTAAGGTCACTCGGCGCCGAGGTATTTCGTCAACACGGCGAAGACACATGCAAATGAACTGAATGTCCTGTATTGACATATTTTTCTGTGGTATGCCAATGATTTCACGGACGTTCCACGAACTGTGCTGGACATCACAACTACTGACCATCGGCGCTTGCAAGATGCCACACAGCTATCCTGGCATGTGATCATCTATGGACTGGCACTTGCGTACAGAATGATGACTGTCTCCGCCTCCGTTGCGAGAACGTAGTGTGCTGGCGACATAAGGAAAATCGGCACACAGGTATTTCGTGGGCACGGCGAAGCTATTATGGTGATGCCAACTGAACTGGGTGTCCTGTATTTGCAGATTTTGCGGCGCTATGCCACTGACTTCACGTATGCTCCACGAACGGTCCTGGCCATCAGAAGTACTGACCATCGACGCTTGCAACGTGCCACGCAGATATCCTGGCATGTTATCATCTGGCATATCCTGGCATGTAATCATGTTCCGCGCATAAGCCGCTGCGCGCGCCAACACAAGAGTGGACCATATATATCCCGCACGGGCACTACATCGGCAGTGGGCACGGCGGCACTACTAGCATGCGGTGCACTAATGCTCTCATCTTCGTTGTGCAGGAGAGAAGGGCTTATGGAAAATGCTTTCGCTCAAGCGACCGTTTTTTGGTGGTGCTGCCGTGCCCGCAGCTATGTATTTCTGTGGAAGTCGGAACAAACCTCGGACCTGAACTAAAGGACATCGTTAAGCAACTAAAGGAAATTGCTGCTGATATCAAAGAAATAAAAGAACTTCTTGCAGATATAGAGACCAAATTAGATGCCATAGCACTTCTAGAAAACAAAGTACAATCTTGTCAGACCGAGATTTCCCGCATGAGTTGCGTGATAGAAACAATGGAAAAAAAATCGATGACCTTGAGAACAGAAGCAGGAGAGCTAACTTAATAGTTTATGGCATACTGGAAACGGAAGAAGAAACAAGCGACAGTCTTGAGCAGATAGTTAGCAGAGATATTATACAAGATGTCCTAGAGCTGGACCCAGTTACGATAGATCGCATACAAGCAAAATCGCATCGCAAGCGAAAAAGACTAGGCCGGTAATTAAGCTACTGAATTCCCGCGACAAATCGGCAATATTGAAAAAAGGTTTTAAACTTAAAGGCTCAAAATTTGCGATTGGGGAAGATTTTTCTCCTAAAATATGGGACATTAGAAAGAAACTTTGGAACAGTGCCAAAGAAAATCGCGACAAACACGACGAAGTCTCCCTCGCCTTTGACAAACTGTACATTAACAGTCGCGCCTTTGTTTGGGACGACGAAGCCAATGACAAAGTACCCCTTTCAAAAATGAAGCGGAATCAAGCAAAACATACGGCCCGCCAATGACGCGGAGAAGAGCTCGATAAGACAAGTAACAATCATGAATGTGAATGCAAGAAGCTTACTAAACAAAATAGAATCTTTCGAAAACCTGTTAACTGATCGCGAACCTGATATAGTCGCCGTCACGGAAACGTGGCTTTCACCGGGTGTTTCCAACCATGAAATCATTTCACCGAATTATTCAGTCATTCGAAAAGATCGGGGTTCTCGTAGGGGTGGCATGGCTCCTGTGATACAGAAAAAACTTCAATTTGTTTTACTGCCAGATATATCAGGTGCTGAAAGCGTGTTTTGCAGGATTCTTTTTAACAATACTACTATTTGTTTGGGTTGCTTCTATAGAAGCCCCTCTTCGGGTGATGAGAGCATTTCTGCCATTCATGAGTTTCTACATCGATATGCTAACAAGTCTAGAATTATCCTTATGTAAAAGTTTAACCTTCCAGATGTAGACTGGGTAAATATGCATCACACATCATCTTCTTCAGAAATTCTGTTTGACCTAATGTTATCATTTAACCTTCACCAAATAATCCTAGAACCGACGCGTGGGCAAGGTTCGGCAAAAAATATCCTTGACCTTATACTGATCAGTGATCATTTTTCAGGGCACCAACCACAGAGAGAAATTATTCAAGGCATTTCAGATCACAGCATGCTGCTATGCTTGTTCCCTCTGCACGGCTCAATAAGAACGCGTTGTAGTACGTCTACAGTACCCAACTTCGAGAAGGCGGATGACGCCAGCATACTAACCCACCTTGCGCACGAATTTCAAACCTTTACTGAAATAATCTCTGACCCCTCAGTCGATGTGAACACAGCCTGGCTTCATTTTAAGAATATGGTTTGCTACTGTGTAACTATCTTCCCTTAAAGAACAAGCGACCACAAAGAACAAGCCCATGGATAACTTGGGAAATCATCCACGCCAAACATCATGTAAAAATGATACGTAACTCTATTAAAAATCATGGATCATGCCCATCCAAAACTAACAAACTAGCATGCGCAGTACCACATTTTCGACAGAGAGCCAAAGAAGCTAGAGATCATTATTTTCATATAACGCTGCCTAACTTTCTGACAAACAGCCCTCAGCGATTCTGGAACCACTTCCGCCCTACTAAAGACACGTTATCGGACTTGTCTCCTGAGGAAAAAACTATCAACGCTAATACGTACAATAACTATTTTCACTCGAACTTCACAAAAGATGACGGTAACCTGTCAGACTTGAGTAGCAGTTCAACATCGCGTATCGATCCTTTAATCATTTCTGACGCGGGTATCTTTAACATGTTGCTCACCCTTGACCCTAAAAAATCACGCGGACCAGATGACATTCCAAACCATTTTCTACAGAGATACGCAGAGTGGTGCAGCCGATACTTGGGCCTCATATTTCGAAGATCCCTATCACAATCATCCTTACCTGACGACTGGAAAAATGCGAAAATCATCCCAATGCACAAAACAGGAGACACCTCATTGCCCTCTAATTGTCGACCAATATCTCTTACTAGCACCGCTTGCAGGATGCTCGAGCATATCATCCTTAAACACCTAACAAACTTTCTTGACACTCACAACTTATTAACGCCACACCAGCACGGATTCCGCCATGGATTGTCAACCGTCACGCAGCTTACGGAAGTTCTGCATGACCTCGCATTTAACATCAATAACTGTACACAGACGGACGTAATATTATTATACCTTTCCAAAGCATTTGATCGCGTATGCGACAGTAAATTATTAACAAAATTGTGTGGTTTTATTGGGGACGGGGTAATTTTAGACTGGGTAACAGATTTCTTAACAAACCGGACACACTTCGTACTATTTCAGCATGTGGAATCTGCGACAGTGCCTGTCACATCAGGCGTCCCCCAAGGTTCCGTGTTGGGGCCACTGTTATTTTCAATTTTCATTACCGACATAACCAGAAATATTGACTGTAATATCAAACTGTTTGCTGATGACTGCATCCTCTACCAAACAATTAACACCTACGAAGATCATGTTTCGCTTAGCAACTCACTAGACCAACTAAATGAATGGTGCAAAAATGGCAAATGACCATGAACACAACTAAATCAGTTTCCATGACGGTAACAAGAAAAAAACAACCTTACGACTTTCCGTACTTTATTAACGGCACAATGCTAACGAAAGTTCACCAGCATAAATACTTAGGCATCACTCTAACTTCTCGCCTGAGATCGGACGCGCACATTGCCAACGTGACCTCGAAGGCATTACGCGAGCTATTTTATCTCCGAAGATGTCTCAGCCTCGCACCAACGTCGACTAAGCTTCTCGCGTATACTACTTTCGTTAGACCGGTTTTGGAGTACGCTAACACAGTTTGGGTTTCCCCATTAAGTAACTAACATAACGAAACTGGAAAAAGTACACCGAAAAACGCTGCGGTTTATTCACAAGTATAAGCGCACAGATTCACCCACTAACCTTGCGGCTATGTCGGGTTTAGCGACGCTCTCATCAAGGGCGAAGCTAGAACGGCTCAAATTTTTATTTACCTTGATTCACAACTATTATAAGATAAACCTAACAAAATACATATATTTTCGCAGTCACGATCATCGAGACATAAACATACACACGCTTTAACAGAATATTCATGCCATAATGACACATTCATGTACTCCTATTTCCCCCTCGTGATAAGGGAATGGAATCGCCTCGATCCGTCAGTCATTTCTGCAGACCCATTATCTCAGTTCACATCACGGTTACAATCCACATCTAGTAATCAGTAACGCAGTCTTATTCACGTAATATGCTTTGCAACTCTTGTAAGCCATGCTGATTATCGTGAAAGTGTTTACTGTTCATTTTGTTCCCGTTTGTTATCCTTCTCATAATGGATTCTCTGTATTGCTTCGCAAGTCTCCTAGAAATGTGATATCTATATTTGCTTTTTATGTATTCTTACCTTGTTCCTTCACGTTCCTTGCTTGGTTTATCTACATGCAATTTGTACGTGCACGTTTATTACCATGTCTTTCATTTCTGTATGTCCACCTGCCATGGTCGCTGATGCGATTGGTAGTATTGAAAATAAATAAATAAATAAATAAATTTATGGAGTGGTCCTTGCGTACGCAACGAGGACTGCCTCCCCCGCCCCTCGTTGTGAGAACGGATTGTGCTGGCCACTGAATGGAAATCGGCGTCTAGGTATTTCGTGGGCACGGCGAAGCTATTTGGGTGAAGCCAACTAAATTGCCTGTCCTGTATTTCCAGATTTTGCTTTGCTATGCCTTTGACATCACGGATGTTCCACGAACGGTCCTGGCCATCAGAACTACAGACCATCGTCGCTTTGAACATGCCACGCAGTTTTCCTGGGATGTAATCATCTATGCGCTGGCCCATGCGTATGGAACGACGACGGCCTCCGCCCCTACTCTGAGAACGGACTGTGCTGGCTACTGAAGGGTAGTCGGTGCCCAGCTGTTTCATTGGCACCGGGAAGCTATTAGAATGTAGCCAACTGAACTGCGTGTCCTGTATTGGAATATTTTGCTGTGCTATGCCATTGACTTCACGGATGCTCCAAGAACGGTCCTGGCCATCAGAACTATTGACCATCGTCGCTTGCAACATGCCACGCAGCTATGCTCGAATGTCATCATCTATGGACTGGCGCATGCGTATGGAACCACGACGGCCTCCGCCCCCGCTGTGAGAACGCAGTCTGCTGGCTACTTCAGAGCAGTGGGCGCCGAGGTATTTCGTGGGCGCCGGCAATCTCTTAGGATGAAGACACTGAATTGCGTATCCTGTATTAGCAGATATTGCTATGGTATGCCATTGACTTCACGGACGTTACACGAACGGTCGTGGACATCAGAACTGCTGTTAGTCATCACTTGCAAGATGCCACACAACTATCCTGGGATGTTATCATCTATAAACTGGCGCTTGCGTACGGAACGATGACTGTTTCAGCCTCCGCGGTGAGAACCTAGTGTGTTGGCTATTGAAGGGCAGTCGGCGCCAAGGTATGTCGTGGTCACCGGGAAGCTATTAGGATGAAGCCAACTTAACAGCGCGTCCTGAATTGGAAGGTTTTGCTGTGCTATGCCATCGATTTCGCGGACACTCCGTGAACGCTCCTGACCTTCAGAACTAATGATCATCGTTGCTTGCAGCATGCCGCGCAGGTATGCTCGACTGTCATCATCTATGCACTGGCGCATGAATATGGGACGACAACGGCCTCCGTACCCCGCTGCTAGAACGGAGTGCGGTGGCTACTTAACGACAGTGGGCGCCTAGGTATTTGGGGGCATCGGTAATCTATTAGGGTGAAGCCAACTAAAGTGCGTGTCTTGTATTACCTGATTTTGTGGCGCTATTCCATTGATTTCACGGACGCTTCACGAACGTTCCTGGCTATCAGAACTACTGACCATCGTCGCTTGTAACATGCCACGCAGCTATGCTCGAATATTATCATCTATGGACACGTGCATGCGAATGCAACCACGACGGCCTCCGCCCCCGCTTTCAAAACGGAGTGCGCTGGCTACTTACGTGCAGTCGGTGCCAAAGTATTTCGGGGGCACCGGGAAGCTATTAGGAAGAAGCCAACTGAGCTGCGTGTCCGGTATTTGCAGGTTTTGCAATGGTATGCCAATGAATTTACTGAGGTTCCGCGAACGGTCGTGGACATCAGAACTACTGACCATCGTCGATTCCAAGATGCCACACAGCTATCCTGGGATGTTATCATCTATGAACTGGCGTTTGCGTACGGAAAGATGACTGCCTCCGCCTCCGCTATGAGAACGTAGTGCGCTGGTGACTTAAATGCAGTCGGCAGCTAGGTATTTTGTCGGCACGGCTAAGCTATTGTGGTGAAGCGAACTGAACTGGGTGTCTCGTATTTGCAGATTCTGCTTTGCTATGGCATTAATTTCACGGACACTCGACGAACGGTGCCGGCCATCAGAACTACTGGCTATCGTCGCGTGTAACATTCCAAGCCGCTGCCCTGGGATGTTATGATTTATGCAATGGCGCATGCGTATCGAACGAAGACGGCCTCCGCCCCGCTGCGAAAACTGAGTGCGCTGGCTAGTAAAAGGCAGTCGGCGCCGAGGTATCTCGTGGGCACCGGGAGTCTATTAGGATGAAGCCAAGTGAACTGCGTATTAGCAGGTTTTGCTGTGCTGTGCCATTGATGTCACGGACGCTGCACGAACCGTCCTGGACATCAGAGCTACTGACCATCGTCGCTTGCAACAAGCCACGCAGCTATGCTCCAATGTTATCATCTATGCACTGGCGCATGCATATGGAACGACGACGGCCTCCGCCCCCGCTCTAAAGACAGAGTGTGTTGGCTCCTTGAGGACAGTCGGCGCCGACGTATTTAGTGGGCACCGGGAATCTATTAGAATGGAGTCAAATGAATTACGTGTCCTGTATTAGCAGAATTTGCTGCGCTATGGCATTGACTTTGCGGACACTCCACGAACGGCCCTGGCAATCAGAACTACAGGCCATCGTCGCATGCAAGATCCCACGCAGCATTGCTCGAACGTTGTCAACTATGCACTGGCTCATGCGTGTGGAACGACGGCGCCCTCTGGCCCCGCTGCGAGAACGGAGTGTGCGTGCTAGTTAAGGGCAGTCGGCGCCGAGGTAAATCATGACCACTGAGAAGCTATTAGGATGAAGCCATGTGAACTGCGCGACCTGCATTGGAAGATTTTGCTGTGCTATGCCATTGATTTCGTGGACACTCTACGATCGGTCCTTGCCTTCAGAACTACTGACAATCTTCGCTTGCAACATGCCACGCAGCTATGCTTGAATGTCATTATCTATGGACTGGCGCATGCGTACGGAATGACGACAGCCTCCGCCGCCGCTGCGAGAACGGAGTGTGCTGGGTACTTAAGGGCAGTGGTCGCCGAGGTATATTATGGGCACCGGGAATCTATTAGGATGAAGCAACTGAATTGCTTTTGTTTTTTGAGGAGATTTTGCTGCGCCATACCATTGATTTCATGGACGCTTCACGAACGTTCCTGGCTATCAGAATTACTGACCGTCGTCGCTTGCAACATGCCATGCAGCAATGCTCGGATGTTACCATCTGTAGACAGGTCCATGCATATGCAACGACGACAGCGTCCTCCCCCACTTTCAAAACGGCGTGTGCTGGCTACTTAAGGGCAGTTAGTGCCGAGGTATTTCGTAGAAACCGGGAACCTATTAGGATGAAGCTAACTGAACTGAGGGTCCTGTATTGGAAGGTTTTGCTGTGCTATGCCGTTGATTTCGTGGGCACCTTACTATCGGTCCTTGCCTTCAGAACTGCTGACCATCGTCGCTTGCAACATGCCACACAGCTATGCTCGAATATCTTTATCTATGCACTGGCGCATGCGTATCGAACGGCGACGGCCTCCATACCCTGCTGCGAGAACGGACTGTCGTGGCTATATAACGGCAGTGGGCACCGAGCTATCTCGTGGGCACCGGGAATCTATTAGGATGAAGCAAACAACGTTGCGTGTCTTGTATTACCAGATTTTGCTGCGCTTTTCCATTGATTTCACGGACGTTTCACGAACATTCCTGGCTGTCAGAACAACTGACCATCACCGCTTGCAACATGCCACGCAGCAATGCTAGAATGTTATCATCTGAGGACCAGTGCATGCTTATGCAACGACGACGGCCTCCGCCCCCCTGTGAAAACGGAGTATGCTGTCAATTAAAGGGCACTCGGCGCCGACGTATTTCTTGGGTACCGGCAGCATATATGAATGAAGCCAACTGACCTCCGTGTCTTGGATTGGAAGAGTTTGTGGTGATACTCCATTGATTTGGCGGACACTACACTAATGGTCCTGGCATTCAGAACTACTGACCACCGTTGTTTGCAACATGCCACGCAGATATGCCCTAATGTCGTCATCTATGGATTTGCGCATGTGTAATGAACGACGACTGCCTCCGCCCCCGCTGCGAGAACGGAGTGTGCTGGCTACATAAGGCCAGTCGGCGCGGAGGTATTTCGTGGGCACCGGGAGGCTATTAGGATGAAGCCAACTGAACTGTGTGTTCTGTATTGGAAGATTTCTCTGCTATGCGATTCATTTCGCGGGCACTCCACAAACGGTCCTGGCCATCAGAACTACTGGCCATCGTCGCATGCCAGATCCCACGCAGCATTGCTCGGACGTTATCAAATATGCAATGGCGCATGCGTATGGGACGACGACGGCCTCCGCCCCCGCTGGGAGAACAGAGTGTGCTGGCTACTTAAGGGCCGTGGGCGCCAAAGTTTTTCGTGGGCACCGGGAATCTATTAGGATTAAACCAACTGAATTGCGTGTCCAGTATTAGCAGGTTTTGCTGCGCTATGGCATTGATTCCCCGGACACTCCACGAACGGCCCTGGCCATCACAACTACTGGCCATCTTCGCATGCAGGATCCCACGCACCATTTCTCGGACGTTATCAACTATGCACTTGCCCACGCGTATGGAACGACGACGGCCTCCGCCCCCGCTGCGAGAACGGAGTGTGCGTGCTACTTAAGGGCGGTCAGCGCCGAGGTGAACCATTGGCACTGGGAAGCTATTAGGATGAATCCAACTGAATTGCGTGTCTTGTATGAGCAGATTTTGCGGCTCTCTTCCATTGATATTGACACGTGTACTTATCTTTATCGGGCGACCTGGTTTCGCCGCCTAACAAATGTTATGTCGCAGCGCGGGACGCGCCTGCATGTATCTGAAGTTTCTGCAAAGTTATCGATCGCCTGACGCGAATGGTGTAGAACTTTGAGGAAGGCACGCGGGTCCCAACCATTAGTCTGCAACATTCGACGATTGATGTATAAAATCGTACGCGTTTGACCCTTTGATCAGATTTTTGACGTTCGCCGACCGTGTTCGTCGCTCTTGTTGTGCTACAAGTGTAGCCTGTTTTTTGTGCTCACAGGTTCGCCCAATAAAAGTTTGTTTTGTCGTTCACAGTATTGCTACTGTGTTCTTCAACGTCACCGCCTCGTGACATCTCGTGGAGGTGCTTCTGCGTTCATGTACCGAACGCCCCCGCAAATCCGCGCTCCAAGCCTGCGGAAAAAACCAACATCAACCAAGACCAGCGTGCTAGCCGCCGACTTCAACGACTGCCCCCAGAGCACGGACTTCTACTTGAGACGAGCAGGAAGACTGCCACCAAGTCCACCCCAATGGCAGCCCCAGCGTCTCCCGTCGTGCTGCAGCAGCCCAGGGAGCCCCTGACGTTCCGCTGCTCAATATTCGAGGACCCGAACTCCTGGTTCGTGACATATGAGAGGGTCGCTGCATTTAAAAGCTGGAACAGCGCCGACAAACTGCGACATGTCTTCTTCGCATTGGAAGACGCTGCCAGGACTTGGTTCGAGAACAGAGAAGCCACCTTAAAGACCTGGGACCTTTTCCGAGACGGCTTCCTGCAGACATTCACAAGAGTCGTACGCCGAGAACCAACCCAAGCACTACTAGAAACCCGAGTGCAGCTGCCTAATGAGACCACCGCGATTTTTACAGAAGAAATGAGCCGCCTATTCCGCCACGCCGACCCAGAAATGTCCGAGGAAAAGAAAGTTCGGCTAATGATGCGTGGTGTAAAGGAGGAACTTTTCGCGGGTATGGTACGAAGCCCACCGAAGACTGTCGACGAGTTTCTTCGCGAGGCCACTAGCATCGAGAAGATACGATAAATGCGGAACCGGCAGTTCAACCGCCGCACGAATTCGGCAAGCTACGCCGGAGTTCATTCACTGGCCACCGACGACCTGTGCGAGACTATCCGAGCGGTCGTGCGGGAAGAGCTACACATGCTGTTCTCTTCATCACAGCCTCAAATGGCGTCGATTGCCGACGAATACATGAGGAGCTCCAGCAATTCAGATTAACCCCTGAATCACCGCAGCCTCAGCCATAAGCGATGACATAAGCCGCTGTAGCCCGCCGTCACGTTCCCCCTCCGCGCCCACGGCAGGGCCCAGTGACGACACAGTTCCGTCCTCCTCCACCAGCCCCGCCACCAGCACGCCAACCCGTCACCCCACGCCGAATTCCAAGGAAAACGGACATTTGGCGCGCCCCCGACCACCGCCCGTACTGCTGCCACTGCGGCGAAGCCGGCCATGTGTACCGCCGATGCCCATACCGCGACCTTGGATTGCGAGGCTTCGCTGTCTACGCACAGCGCCCGAGGGAAGGTGAACGCCCTCGTGACATCGCCGACTACCTCGCCGCTACTCAGTGGAGCCCTCGACAACCATGCCGTTCGCCGTCACCAGACCGCTACCTGTCACCACAGCGCCGACCATACACTGGCCCAGCCCGGGGTCGGTCCGTCAGCTCATATCCGGGAACTAAAAGCAGCAACTGATGGAGGTGCGGCTGCTGCTCGTCGAAATGACGAAGATCCTCCGCCGCCGACGAAGACGCCGAAAAAACTATCTCGACGACATAACAACGACGACACACCGCCGTCCCGACGAAGTCTTTCAGGAAAGAACACGCTGACGAAAGACCACCTGACAACGCCATGCAGATTTTCCTGTGCTGTGCTATTGATGTCACGGACGCTGCACGAACGGTCCTGGACATCAGAACTACTGAGCACCGCCGCTTGCAACAAGCCACGCAGCTATGCTCCAATGTTATCTTCTATGTACTAGCGCATGCATATGGATCGACGACGGCCTCCACCCCCGCTCTAAAAACGGAGTGTGCTGGCTGCTTAAGGACAGTCGGCGCCAACGTATTTCGTGGGCACCGGGAATCTGTTAGGATAAAGCCAACTGAATCGCGTGTCCTGTATTAGCAGATTTTGCTGCGCTATGGCATTTATTTCGCGGACACTCCCCGAATTTTCTTGGCTATCAGAACTACTGACCATCGTCGCTTGCAACAAGCCATGCAGCAATGCTCGAATGTTATCATCTATGGAACGGTACATGCGTATGCAACGGTGACGGCCTCCGTACCCCGCTTCGAGTACGGAATGTGGTGGCTAGTTAATGGCAGTGGGCGCCGAGGAATTTCATGGGCACCAGGAATCTATTAGGATGAAGGAAACTACTTTGCGTGTCTTGTATTACCAGATATTGGTGCGCTATTCCATTGATTTCACGGACGTTTCACGAACGTTCCTGGCTACCAGAACAACTGACCATCAGCGCTTGCAACATGCCATGCAGCAGTGCTCTAATGTTTAAATCTGTGGACAGGTGCATGCTTATGCAGTGACGTCGGCCTCCGCCCCGGCTGTTAAAACGGAGTGCGCTGGCTACTTAAGGGCAGTCGGCGTCGAGGTATTTCGTGGGCACAGGGAATCTATAAGGATGAAGCAAACCGAATTGCGTATTAGGAGATTTTGCTGTGCTATGCCATGAATTTCACGAACACTCCAAGAACGGTTCTGGCCATTAGAACTACTGACCATCGTCCCTTGCAACATGCCACACTGCTATGCCCGAATGTCAACATCTATGGAGTGGTGCATGCGTGTGGAACGACGACGACCTCCGCCCCCGCTGCGAGAACGGACTGTGCCTACTACTTAAGGGCAGTGGGCGCCGAGGTAAATCGTGGGCACTGGGAAGCTATTAGGATGAAGCCTCGTGAACTGGGCGACCTGTATTGGAAGAATTTGCTGTGCTATGCCATTGATTCGTGGACACTCTACGATCGGTCTTTGCCTTCAGAACTACTGACCATCGTCGCTTCCAACTTGCCACGCAGCTTTGCTCGAATGTCATCATCGATGGACTGCCGCATGCGAATGGAACGACAAAGGCCCCCCCACTCGCAGCGAGAACGGAGTGTGCTGGCTACTTAAAGGCAGTGGGCGCCGAGGTTTTTCGTGGGCACCGGGAATCTATTACGGTGAAGCCCTCTGAATTGAGTGTCCTGAATTAGCAGATTTTGCTGTGCTATGCCATTTATTCAACTGACGCTCCACGAACGGCCCTGGCCATCAGAATTACTGACCATGGTCGCTGGCATCATGCGGCGCAGCTATGCTCGAATGTCATTATCTATACAGTGGCGCATGCGTATCGAAAGACGACGGCCTCCCTACCCCGCTGCGAGAACGGAGTGTGGTGGCTTGTTAACAGCAGTGCGCCCCGAGGTATTTCGTGGGCACCGGGAATTTATTAGGATGAAGCAAACTACGTTGCGTATCTTCTATTACCAGATTTTTCTGCGCCTTTCCATTGATTTCGCCGACGTTTCACGAACGTTCCTGGCTATCAGAACAATTGACCATCAGCGCTTGCAACATGTCACGCAGCAATGCTCGAATGTTATTATCTATGGACAGGTGCATGCTCATGCAACGACGACGGCCTCCGCCCCCCTGTGAAAACGGAGTGTGCTGGCTACTTAAGGGCAGTGGGCGCAAAGGTTTTTCGTGGGCACCGGGAATCTATTAGGATGAAGCAAACTACGTTGCGTGTCTTGTATTACCAGATTTTGTTCGGCTATTCCATTGATTTCACCGACGTTTCACGAACGTTCCTGGCCAACAAAACTACTGGCCATCGACGTATGCCTGATACCAAGCAGCATTGCTCGGACGTTATCAACTGTGCACTGGCGTATGCTTATGGTACGACGACGGCCTCCGCTCGCGCTGCGAGAACGGTGTGTGCGTGCTACTTAAGGGCAGCCGGCACGGAGGTAAATCATGGGCACTGGGATGCTATTAGGATGAAGCAGAGTGAACTGCGTGTCCTGTATTGGAAGATTTTGCTGTGCTATACCATTGATTTCGCGGGCACTGTACTATCGGTCCTTGCCTTAAGAACTACGGACTATTGTCGCCTGCGACATGGCACGCACTTATGGGCGAATGTCATCATCTATGGACTGCGGCATGCGAATGGAACGACATGGACAGAAGGACAGGCCCCCACACCCGCAGCGAGAACGGAGTGTGCTGGCTACTTAAATGTAGTGGGCGCCGAAGTTTTGCGTGGGCACTGGGAATATATTATGGAGAAGCCAACTGAATTGAGTGTACTGTATTGGCAGATTTCTGTGCTATGCCATTCATTTCACGGATGCTCCACGAACGGTCCTGGCTATCAGAACTACTGACCATCGTCGCTTGCAATGTGCGATGCAGCAATGCTCGAATGTTATCATCTATGGACAGGTGCATGCGTATGCAACGACGACGGCCTCCGTACCCCATTGAAAGAACGGAATGTGGTGGCTAGTTAATGGCAGTCGGCGCCGAGGCAAATCATGGGCACTGGAAAGCGATTAGGATGAAGCCAACTGAATTGCGTGCCTTGTATGAGCAGATTTTCCTGCACTATTTAATTGATATTAAGGATGCTTCACGAACATTCCTGGCTATCTGAAATACTGACCATCGTCGCTTGCAACAAGCCATGCAGCAATGCTCGAATGTTATCATCTACAGACTGGCGCATGCGTATGCAGCGACGACGGCCTCCGCCCCCACTGTGAGAACGGAGTGTGCTCGCTACTTAAGGGCAGTCAGCGCCAAGGTATTTCATGGGCACCGGGAAGCTATTAGGATGAAGCCAAGTGAACTGCGTGTCCTGTATTGGAAGATTTTGCTTTGCTACGCCATTGATCTCGTGGACAATTTACGATTGGTCCTTGCCTCGAGAACTACTGACTATCGTCGCTTGCAACATGCCACGCAGCTATGCCCGAATGTTATCATCTATGCACTGGCGCATGCGTATGGAACGACGACGGCCTCCGCCCCCGCTGCGAGAACGGAGTGTGCTGGCTACTTAAGACCAGTGGGCGCCGAGGTATTTTGTGGGCACCGAGAGTCTATTAAGATGAAGCCACATGAATGTCACGTCCTGTATTAGCAGATTTTGCTGTGCTACGCCATTGATTTCACTGACGCACCACGAATGGTCCTAGCCATCAGAACTACTGACCATCATTGCTTCCAGCATGCCACGTGGCTATGCTCGAATGTTAACTGAATCTATCCACTCGCGCATGAGTATGCCACGACGAGGCTTCCGCCCCTGCTGTGAGAACGGAGTGTGCTGGCGACTTAAGGGCAGTCGGCGCCTAGATATTTCGTGGGCAGGGCGACGCTATCATGATGAAGCTAACTGAACTGCGTGTCCTGTATTGAAAGATGTTGCTGTGCTCTATCATTGTTTTCGCGGACATTCCACGAACGGCCCTGGCCATCAGAACTACTGACCGTCGTCGCTTGCAACATGACACGCAGCTATGCTCGAATGTTATCGTCTGTAGACTAGCGCTAGCGTATGGAACAATGACGGCCTCCGCCCTCGCTGTGAGAGCGGAGTTTGCTGGCTTCTTAAGGGCAGTTCGCGCCTAGGTATTTCTTGGGCGTGGCGAATCTATTCGAATGAAGCCAACTGAACTGCGTGTGCTGTATTTGCTGATTTTGCTGTGCTATGTTAGTGCCTGCACGGATGTTCCACGTACGGTCCTGGCAATCAGAACAACTGGCCATCATCGCTTGACAATGCCGCCAGCTATCCTCCGATGTTATCACCTATGGACTGGCGTAAACCTACGGAACGATGACGGCCTCCACCCCCGCTGTGAGAACGGGGTGTGCTGGCTATATAAGGGCAGTCGGCGCCGAGGTATTTCGTGGGCGCGGCGAAGCTAAATGAACTGCGTGTCCTGTATGGGAAGGTTGTTCTGTGCTATGCCATTGATTTCGTGGACATTCCACGAACGGCCTTGGCCATAAGAACTACTGACGATCGTCGCATGCAACATGCCACGCAGCCATGCTGGATTGTTGTCATCAATGCACGGGCGCATGCGTATGGAACGACGACGGCCTCTGCCACCGCTTTGAAAACGGAGTGTGGTGGCTACTTAATGGCAGTCGGCACCGAGGTATTTCGTGGTCACCGGGAAGCTGTTAGGATGAAGGCAAGTGAATAGCGTGTCCTCTATTAGCAGATTTTGCTGTGCTATGCCCTTGATTGCACGGACGCTCCACGAACGGTCCTCGCCCTCAGAACTACTAACCATCGTCGCTTGCAGCATGCCACGTAGCTATGCTTGAATGTCTTCAACTATAGACTGGCGCATGCGCATGCAACGGCGACGGCCCGCGCCTCCGCTGTGAGAACTTAGTGTGCTGGCGACTTAAGGGTTGTCGGCAGCTAGTTATCTCGTGGGCTCGGTGAAGCTTTTATGGTGAAGCTAACTGAACTGGTTGTCCTGTATTTGCACATTTCGCTGCGGTATGCGAATGACGTCACGCACGTTCCACGAACAGTCCTGTACATCATAACTACTGAGCATCGGCGCTTGCAACATGCCACGCCGCTATCCTGGGATGTTATCATCTATGGACTAGCACTTCCATATGGATCGATGGCGGCCTCCACCCACGCTGTGAGAATGGAGTGTGCTGGCAACTTAAGCGCAGTTGGCACCGAAGTATTTCGCGGCCAAGGCGAATCTATTAGGATGAAGCCAACTGTACTGCGTGTGCTGTATTTGCTGATTTGGCTGTGCTAGGCCATTGACATCTATCTCGGATGTTCCACGAACGATCCTGGCCATCAAAACTACTGCCGTCATCGCTTGCAGCATTCCACGCAGCTATACTGGGGTGTTATCTTCTATGGACTGGCACTTGCGTATGGAAAGATGACTGCCTCGACCGCTGCTGTGAGGACAGAGTGTGCTGGCGACTTAAGGGCAGTCGGCGCCGAGGTATTTCATGGACACAGCGAAGCTATTAGGATGAAGCCAACTGAACTGCGTGTCCGGTATTTGCATATTTTGCTGTGGTAAGCTAATGACTTCACGGACGTTCCACGAACGCCCCTACACATCAGAACTACTGACCATGGGCGCTTGCAACATGCCACGTAGCTATCCTGGGATGTCCTGGGACTTGGCAGCAGCGAGGGCAGCGAAAGTTCGTTCCTCACACGCCTGCTTTCGTTTACTGCAGTTGATGGCGCGCTGGCAAAACAGACGCATCTACTCGTGGTCTACTGACTGTACCGCCACGATTGCTGACTGCACCACACGTATCGAGAGGCAAATCGACGCATCGACACGTGCCGAGGCACGAACACTGCCTGACGAAGCAGGGACCGCACCGACGCAAGGCACCGCCAGGGGAACCTTCCTATAAAACCTGCTCCATTGGAGTCCTGCACCTCACTTGGCAGCTGCGAGGGCAGCGAAAGTTCGTTCCTCACACGCCTGTTTTCGTTTATTGCAGTTGACGGCGCGCTGGCAAAATCGACGCATCTACATGTGGTTTACTGACTGTACCGCCACGATTGCTAACTGCACCACACGTATCGAGAGGCAAATCGACGCATCGACACGTGCCGAGGCACGAACACTGCCTGACGAAGCAGGGACAGTACCGAGGCAAGGCACCGCCAGGGGAACCTTCCTATAAAACTTGCTGCATTGGAGCCCTGCACCTCACTTGTCAGCTGCGAGGGCAGCGAAAGTTCGTTCCTCACACGCCTGTTTTCGTTTATTGCAGTTGACGGCGCGCTGGCAAAATCGACGCATCTACTCGTGGTCTACTGACTGTACCGCCACGATTGCTGACTGCACAACACTTATCGAGAGGCAAATCGACGCATCGACACGTGCCGAGGCACGAACACTGCCTGACGAAGCAGGGACAGTACCGAGGCAAGGCACCGCCAGGGGAACCTTCCTATAAAACCTACTGCATTGGAGTCCTGCACCTCACTTGGCAGCAGCGAGGGCAGCGAAAGTTCGTTCCTCACACGCCTGTTTTCGTTTATTGCAGGTTAGCCATCATTTTCTTACTACACAAGTATCATTGAATTGCTGCCTCTCTGCTGCCAAAGTGATAATATGGTGTTGTGAATATGAGCGAATTAGCAAAGTTTCGAGAAGAGATGAGAAAAGAAATGCTTGAATTCAAATCTGCAATTGAGAGAGAACTACGGAAGGAAATAAGAGACCTAAAAAACAGTGTGAGCTTTTTGAATGAGGAAGTCGAAAAATTAAAGGGAGGAAACGTTGATCTTGAGAGGGACAACAAGTCTCTAAGGAGCATCAATGAAAAGCTGACAACTGAGTGCGAAGCTTTGAGGAAACAAATGTCTCAACAGGATCAGAGGATCACTGCCCAAGAACAATATTCTCTCAAATATAACCTTGAAATTAAGGGAATACCCAAACTTGCTGATGAGGACCTTCCTAGTACCCTTCATGAGATTGGCGCACTGCTAAATGTTCCCATCTCGAAAGATGATGTTGAAAAGTGTCACCGTGTACCTGCAAAAAATTTCACTTCAAACCCGAACATAGTAGTCCAATTCAAGAGCCGCTCCAAACGTGATTCGGTGCTTCAACAAGCAAAGAAAACGCGCATTTCGACAAAGGATCTTGGCCACTCCTCTAACACGCTTGTGTTCATCAATGAACACTTTCGCCCAGTTTTAAAGCAACTTCTTGGCATCGCAATAGCTAAAAAGAAAACAGCAAACTGGAAGTTTGTGTGGACGAATGGTGGGCGTATTCTTGCACGGAAGGATGCAAACTCGCATGTTCTGCACATTCGTGAAGCATGTGACATTGAAGAGATTGCTTAGAATCGCTTTGCGCTGTTGTGGTGCATCTTTTCTTTCGCCATGGCGATATCATCTCGTGACATCAATAATCTTGTAGCGAGTCGCTTTCGCGACAAACTGTGCTGCTTTGATCTAAACATTCGTTCAGCACGACACAAGATGAACTATCTGCTTTTCATAACACATTTCTTTCACTTTTGACGTCATAATGATTACGGAAACTTGGTATACTTTAGAAGACGAGGTTTACAGGCACGATAGTTATAACACTTACTTCCTCAACCGTACGAATAAAAAAGGGCGTGGACTTGCTGTTTTAGTAAAGAACGACATAGACTCTCGAATAGTATCAGAATTTTCTTTTATTAATTCCGACACTGAATGTTTAACTCTAACGTCACGAAATTACGTTTATTCTGTCATATACAGACCACCTGATTCATCTGTAAATAATTTCACCAGTGTTCTTGAACAATTATTCAATTACGTAAACGACAACAATTTAAGACGGTGGCGACATCAACATCAACGTACTAGAGTCTTCTCCCCTCGTAAATGAGTTTGTGGCTATGGTTGTGTCAAATGGTTACGAGATTGTAACAGAGACCCCCCACGTATCACACCAAATTCAGCAACTTTAATTGATGTTTTTATTACCAACATAAACAAAGATAACGTGGAGTCAGGTGTATTGTATTGCGATATGAGCGACCACCTAGCACTTCATTTTATTACAGACCAAAAAGCCGACGGAGTTACTGACTAGAACAGTTCAAGACATCGCGCCTCTTTCCTTGGCTGCTTTTAGCACAAGTCTTTCCCAAACAGATTGGAGTACAGTCTACCTTTAATTAACTGCAGATTCAGCCTACGAGATATTCATAGCTATCCTTAAGCAAATTTATTTGAAGCATTTCAAAGAAAAGGTTGTAAAATAATGTCGTAAAAATCGAAAACCATGGATAAATTATGAATGTTTAAAAGTTTAAAAATGATCAAGAAGAAAACGACACTCTTTAGTAGGTTTTTAAGAACTAGAGACATATCAGACCTTAAAACATTTAAAGAATTCCGAAATAAAGTAAATGCGTTTATTTGGAAAGAAAAAAGAAATTATTTAAGTCAACAATTCGTTCCAGACTTCTGCAATGGGAGTGCATACATCTGGAGGAAGCTTAATACGTTACTTCACGGGACCCCTATTTGCCCAGGAATTACGGAAATAGAAATAGATGGCCGCATTGTTAAAGATCTAAAGCTTGCTGAAAAATTTAACCACTTTCTCATAAACGTTCTACAGCCAACGGTAACTCGCGCACAGACTACAGAAACGAACAGCATCTTTTTCGCACCAACCGACGATCAAGAAATAGTCCTAACCTTCTCTACGCTAAAAAACACCAGCGCACCTGACATAGACGGTTTTCAGATATCTCCGATCAAGCATGTAATCCGTATTATAGCTCCTGTGCTCGCCCACATTTATAACCTGTCTTTATCGACGGGCTGTTTTCCAAAACAAATGCAAACGTCTGTTGTGACTGTGCTACATAAAAAAGGAGACAAAAATGACCTTGGGAACTACTGACCCGTCTCTATATTACCGATATTTTAAAAAGGCTTTGAAAAAATTATTTTTAAAAGAGTTATAAGCTTTTGCACCAAATTTCACATAATAACAAAGTCGCAATATTGTTTCATGAAGGGCAGGTCGACTGAGACCGCTTTACTAGCCCAAAAAGAAATAATTCTAAAATCTTTTGAAGATAGGAAACTCTGCATTGGAATCTTCATAGATTTTTCCAGGGCCTTTGATCGTCTCTGTCACTACACTTTAATTGAAAAACTAGAAATGTATGGTATTCGTGGCATCCCACTTTCACTCTTGAAATCATTCCTTAAGTGCCGATCGCAATGTGTAAAAATTAACAATTACTGCTCTTCTCTTCAGCCGATAATCACTGGGGTACCACAATGTAGCATTTTAGGGCCGCTGCTTTTTTAACTTATTCATCAGCCACATTGTAAATATTAATGATAAACTTAAATATATAATCTATGCCGATGACACTAGCATTTTCCTCATTGGTAATGATATGGGTGCATTGACTACACTTATCAGCACTACATTAGAGAACCTATATGCATGGAGTGAGCAAAATTCATTAGTCATTAACGCATGAAAAACAAAAGCTGTTATTTTTTCACTCGCGGATGCATCTTACTTCTTCACGCGATGTCATACGCTTAGGTAGCGCGACGATTGAAATTTTAGAGGCGGTTAAAACTTTAGGAGTGTTTTTTAATTGTATAATTTCATGGGAACCACGAATTAATAAGCTATTAACTAATATTTCCAAATGTGTAGGTATACTCGCACGACTGCGTTCCTTGCTTCCAGTTTCCGTTAAGATAACACTTTATAACAGCTTGTTTTTATCGCATGTCAGTTATTGTCTTTTTGTATGGGGAAGTAGAACAGCAACGAATATTAATAGACTATACAAATTACAGAAAAAAGCGATTAGGCACATTGCTAACATTGACTACTATGCATATACGAGTGAATTATTTAAGCGGTTTCACATTATCCCAATTCATCAGCTTTACGAGTATTACCTAGCAATAAGATATAAAAAATCCGTGCTCAATAGCAATCGAGATTTTTTGGATATTTTCAACTTGAACCATACACTATCCAATACCCTACTCGTCACCAACAACACTGGATCATTCCATTGTGCAGGACACACTTTGGCCGACAAATGCTTCGCTTCACTGTTCCTGTTTTATTAAACAAATTAATTTAAAAAGATAATAATTAAGGAATGTGGCATACATGTTATTAGGGAAGCCCTTTTATCATGAAATGAACGCAATATTATGTAGCAGTAACTAAACTTTCAGTGTATATTGGAATTTGTCTTCATGTATTATACTGTATAATTTAACCGTACAGGAATCATTATATCTATATTTTCAGTTCACGATGAATCTATGTGTATTACGACTTGTAAATATTAACCCCTTCTTGCTATGAACGAATTTTGTTCGTCTGTCCTCAATGCATTCCATGTATCAGGGAGGCTCGGGTTCCCCTCAAGTGACTGATGTACTTTTATCCCGAGCCTGCCCTCATGCTTAAGATGAAAATAAACTGATTTGATTTGATGTTATCATCTGTGGACTGGTGCTTGCCTACGGAAGGACGACTGCCTCCACCCCCGCTGTGAGAACGGAGTGTGCTGGCGACTTAAGGGCAGTCGGCGCCTAGGTATTTCGTGGGCACGGCGAAGCTATTAGGGTGAAGCCAACTGGATCACGCGTCCTTTATTAGCAGATTTTGTTGTGCTATGCCATTTATTTCACGGACGCTCAACGAATGGTCCTGGCCACCAGAACTACTGACCAACGTCGCTTGCAACATGCCACGCAGCTATGCTCGAATGTTAACTGGCGCATGCGTAAGGAATGACGACGGTCTCCTCCCCCGCTGCGAGAACGGGGTGTGCTGGCGACTTAAAAGCAGCCGACGCCGAGGTATTTAGAGGGCACGGCGAAGCTATTAGGATGAAGCCAAATGCACTGCGTGTTCTGTATTTGCAGATTTTTCTGTGCTATGCCACTGACTTCAAGGATGTTCCTCGAACGGTCTTGGCCTACTGACCATCGTCGCTTCCCACATGCCACGCAGCTATGCTCGAATGTTATCATCTATGAACTGGCACATGCGTATGCGACGACGACGGCCTCCGCCCCCGCTCTGAGAACGCACTGTGCTGCCTACTTGAGGGCAGTCGGCGCCGAGGTATTTTGTGGGCACCGGGAAGCTATTAGGATGAAGCCAACTGAATTGCGTGTCCTGTATTAGCAGATTTTGCTGTTCTATGCTATTGATTTCACGCACGGTTCACGAATGGTTCTGCCTATCAGAATTACTGACCATCTTTGCTTGCAACACGCCACGCAGCTATGCTCGGCTGTTATCATCTACGGACTGGCGCGTGCGTATGGAGTGACGACGACCTCTGCCCCCGCTGTGAGAACGCAGTAGGCTGGCTACCTGAGGGCAGTCGGCATCAAGTTTTTTCGTGGGCACGGCGAATCTATTAGGATGATACCAACTGAACGCGTGTCCTGTATTTGCACCTTGGTAAGTGTGGAAAGTACTTCAAGATTGACGATATGTTTATCGTTGTTCTGCCGTGCACCATAGCTTGTGTTGATATTGCCATGGCATTCTGTCAATGTGGCTGTTGCTTAGTGGCGTTTTAGAACAAAACCGAAGACCTAATGTGGAGCATATGCTGCAGAAACTTTTGGACGGCAAAAAAAAATGAGAGGACATATTGGGAATTAACGCCGATCAATCTTCGTTTTCTACTGAACAAGGCAAGCTAAACCGAAGTATGCTTCAAGTTGAGAGCACATTGAATATAGTAACCATGTATGAGAAAGATTTACCCACCTTGGAACAACCTTGGAGGATATGGCTATTGCCATGGAAGCGCAACATGAGAAAACGGCTGATTTAGAAGAGCGCAGCTGTAGAAACAATCTTATAGTGGTTCAAATGCCTGAAAGGGAAAATGAGAGTGCTGAACAGATTTAAAAGAAAGTGTGAACTTATCTTTTCCGTGAGCGACCTAATGGTAAAAAAGAAGCACAGTGGTAAGTATACATAGGCTGGGTAGAAAGCTGAAAGCAATATTACGCCCAATTATCATGAGGGTTTTTGACTACATAAAGAAGGCTGCGGTGTTCAAGAACTCCAGAAAGGAAAAATGGACTGATATTTCTGGCTCCGATTATTATTCTATAAGGACACTACGAAAACAGGAACATCTATGGGAAAGCGCGAAAGCAGGAAAGGAATGGTGCAGAAAGGTTTGGCTAATGTATGACAAGATTCTTATGGAGAACGAGTTGCATGCAAGGAATCATGCCCAGTCTTGGAGAATAAAAACAAGCAAGGAAAGCACAACAGCACGTGAGTCTCAATGGCACTATAGAAACGTAACTCGAGATTTCACCGTAATAAATAATATTGCTTGCCGCCTACCGAACAAACCCACTGAATTTGAGCACGTTCTCTTTGCGTATAATCCCGATATTGTCATTGTGACCGAAACCTGGTTGCCCTCAGACATATGCAAAAGCAAAATAATACCACCCTCGTATCAAATTATTGGTGAGGATCATGAAATTCGTAGTGGTGGCGTAGCGATTGTTCATAAAAAATATTGAGCTTGTGATGATACGCGAATGTCCTGATAACCAAATTTTTTTGGTGTGCGGCTTTCCTTGCGTAATTGGCGCTGTTTGTAGACCCCTTAATGCCGCTCTTGCCTTTCTAAAATGTATTCACGACTTTTTGATTTGATGTATCCGAAAACACGCATCTAATTATAGCAGATGATTTACCCTGTAATATATTTGCTGGGATGTACGACAGATTGGCTCGGCAGACTTCAAACACTGCGATGCTTTATTTTACATGGTATTTAGCAGATATCTTGCGCTGGTTAATAATGAAGCAACTAGAATTAGACCAACTGCTCGGTCAGTACTTGACCTTGTATTTATAAATAGCAGGGTTACTGATTAGGCCGTTTCTGTTCATGACGGACTATCAGACCACAAACTTCTCCTACTGTGCTTAAAGAAGATGTTTCCAGTCAAGCGTCACAGAGAAACACTACTCGTAACAAATTTTGCTACTGCAGATGATGTCAGCATCCTATATCTCCTAGGTGGCATTGGAGACGTTTGATGGAGCAGATGGGGTGACTACATTGTGGTATATGTATTATCAATGACTGTGTCACTACACGTAACAAATTTTGCTACTGCAGATGATGTCAGCATCCTATATCTCCTAGGTGGCATTGGAGACGTTTGATGGAGCAGATGGGGTGACTACATTGTGGTATATGTATTATCAATGACTGTGTGCATGACTATGTTCCAATGAAGATAAAAAATGTGAAAAGTCGGAATCCTAGGGTGAACCGAGAAATCATTCAGGGAAAGCGAAAATTAAAACGTAAAAGAAAATCAAAACCAAAGATCATAAGGAGATTCGAGATCTTTCGATAATACTAAAGGAAAATTATCTACTGCGAAAAAAGTTTACTACACCCACACTTTATCACGGGTTATGAAAGATTCGCCACAGCGTTTTTGGTGTCACTTTGCTCCATCACGTCAGGATGTGAAGCATGTTACTGAATGTATAATTAGACTGCACAAATTGCTGATAGATTTAACGAATTTTTCCATTCCCAGTTTGACCCTTCCCTACCATTTCCTGCAGAAGTAAGAGAGAAAATGACTAATGCTCGCTAAGGCATGCCTGACATTATCTTAACTGTAGAAGGTATAGTTTCACTTCTTTTAGGCCTACACACGAAAAAGTCACCTGGCATGGATGGCATCCCTAATGAGCTCTTGAGACGATATGCTGAATAGATCGCGATGTATTTGTTAATAATTTTCCGTGCGTCTCTTAAACAGAACAATTTGCCAAATAATTGGTTAATGGCGCGAGTCGTGCCACTTCATAAAACTGGGGACAAATATCAAGTTCAAAATTCTAGTCCATTTCAATTACATGTACTTGATCAAAGATGTTCGAACTTATTATATTCCATTCTATTCTAGCGTATTACAAGCATGAATGCCAGATTAGCGTACGTAGAGCAGAAAGTCGCTGTACTTGAAACTCAGCAAGAAGCTGCTCATATCCGAGGCAATATTACCGAAGCCATGAAAAGTGAGAATGCATTCGTGCAATCTCGTCTGGACGATTTCGAGCACAGGTCAAGGAGAGATAACTTGATTTTCTATGGTATCGCCGATGGTGCCTCTGAAACTTGGGCGGAAACAGAAAAAAGAAGTTCGTGCACTCCTTGCGCAGTTTTTCGCGTTGCAATTGCCCGAAGAAGAAATTGAGCACGCGCATCGCTTAGGTTCCTTTATAAATAACAAATGTCGACTAGTGGTAGTGAAATTAGCATCATTTAAAGCAAAGGAAAACATAACACATTATAACAAACTGAAAGGATCCGGGGTATCCATTCAAGAAGACTTCTGTCGGACAACTAGAATGACCAGGAAGAAGTTAATTGCATTTGGGAAGTCTTCCTGTCAATTGTATTATCTCAGGTACAACAAATTGTTCAACAAAACGTGCTACGCTTATTGCTCTCAAACCGTTACCGTTTATGAACTCCAGCAGAACAGTATTGCTACTGCCAGCGGTAATGTAGGCAGCGGCAGAATAAATTTCCCTGCGAATCCCCCGTCACCCGCTTCCAGTTAGCATCGCACGGCCGTATAGAATAAGCTTGACAACGATTACTCTGTGTTGTTCACTAACATCCGCTCCATTATGAATAAGCGCGATGCTCTGTCTGCGCTGATCGACACGTGCAATGCAGATATTATTGTTTTAGTCGAGACGAGGCTTTCAGATAAAATTGAAAATTCGGAGCTTTTCACGTGCAGTAAGGCTTACAGTATTTATCGAAATGACAGAATAGGACGATGTGGCGGTAAGACCTTGATCGCTATTTCATCTGATATCACCTCTTTTGATATACACGTGCCTTCGCAAATTGAGTTCTTGTGCTGTTGTATTCACATAAATAACAAAGACGTGATATTTGCCGCGTGCTACCGACCACCCGATAGTACATCCACATGTTGCAATGAGCTATTTGATTGTCTTAACCAAATCGTTGTTAAATATCCAGCAGCTCCAATATTCTTGCTCGGCGATTTCAATTTCCCTAGCATTGACTGGGCTGTTGACTTCCCATCAATGACTTTATCCTCATCCCAATGTTCAACCTTTCTTGATATATGTTCGACATTTGGCCTCACTCAGTTTGTTAAAGAGCCTTCCCGTGTCACTGCAATTCCTGCCAACATCATTGACCTCGTCTTCACCACATCCCCTGATTCAATTTCATCATTATCGATTATACCTGGTTTAAGCTATCATTGCGTGATTCATTTTGCAATCCCCTTACGCTCGCCACAGCGTCTAAAACACCGTAAGAAAATTCGTGACTACAGTCGAGCAGATTTTTCCTCGATCGATAACGAATTACAAAGTTTTGCCAATTTCTTTTTTCCTCAGTTCTGGGAAAGAACTATTGCAGAAAACTGGCTCCTTTTCAAGAACAAGGTTCGAACGCTAACTGAAGAATATGCTCCGACTGGCCTATTATCTCCATGCAATCGGGCTCCTTGGTTTATCTTGAGTTTAAAACAGCTTCATAACAAGAAAAAACGCATTTTTCGACGCTTCAAGCTATCTGGGGAAACCAAAGCAAAAGCTGTCTACGTAGCTATCGCATCTGAACATAAAATGGCCATTCGCTATGCCAAGAATTGCTTTTTTTCTGAAACACTACCTCATCTGCTCACAACTAACCCTCAAAAGTTTTGGAACATTATTAACGTACGCAAACCCACAGAAATCGTTCTGAAAACTGACGATGGATTTCCTGTCCCCCGTGAGCTTTGCTCAACGGTTTTTAACAACACATTCTCGCTATCTTTTTGTAACGCTCTAATAGATACTTCACCATCCGCACGTGCCTTTACGTACCCTGAGATGGAGCCGATTTCGACCGATTTAGATGGCATATACAACTTGATTAAGAAAGCTAAACTTTCTTCATCGGCAGGTGTTGATACCATAAATTACAAATTCCTTAAGAGTACTGTAACGTATTCATCTGCTTTCTTGTCATATATTCTTACGCAGTTTTTGCAGAGTTGAACACTTCCTGACGACTGGAGGACGGCGAAGGTGATTCCAGTCCACAAATCCAGTGATACACATAACCCCTTAAACTGCCAGCCGATCTCCTTAACTTTTATTCCATGAAAATTATTAGAGCACATAATCTACTGCAACCTGATTAGCTTTCTTGAGTCTAATAATTTTTTGGCGTCACAGCAGCATGGGGGGGAGGGGAGGGGTTCGCAAAATTATTCTTGTGTGACTCAATTATTAACCTTTACTAATGATTTGTCTCCCGCATTAGATCGAGCTTCAGTTATTGACTGCATCTTCCTTGACTTCGCGAAAGCTTTCGATACCGTCTCCCATCGACTGCTATTACTGAAACTTAGCACACTCCATCTTGATTGCAAGTTCCTTAAGTGGATTGAATGTTTCTTGCAGAATAGAACACAGTACGTTTCTGTTAATGATCATGACTCTAAATCATCCAATGTAACATCCGGGGTTCCTCAGGGGTCAGTCCCAGGGCCTCTTCTTTTTCTATTTTATATTAGTGACCCGCCTGATTCTGTTACTTCTAACATAAGGCTCTTTGCAGACGACTGCGTACTGTACCGCGTAATTTTTAATGAGTCTGACTTCTCCGTTCTTCCCTCTGACCTAAATAAAATTTCTTCTTGGTTTGATGCATGGCTTATGAAACTAAACATTACCAATTGTTAAAAAATGGGGGTGTCTCGAAAGATTAACCAGTCCATTTCTCAGGGCTATGATCTTAACGGTTGCCCTCTTCAGTTCGACCACAGCTACAAGTATCTAGGCGTCCATATCACTAATAATCTGTCATGGCAGAAGCATATCCACCATCTTATTAACAAAGCTAACAGTTCCCTTGGTTTTCTTAGGCGGAATTTTCGCCGCGCTCCCGTTCCGCTGAAACTACTACTATATAAAACACTCGTGTGTTCTAAACTCGCGTACACTTCATCGGTATGGGACCCGTACACTAGCTCGTTAACACAGTCCATAGAATCGGTTCAGAACCGCTCAGTTAGGTTTATCCTCTCTAACTACTATCGCTTAGCCAGCGTTTCTCGCATGAAGCAAATGCTTGAACTACCTCTCCTTTCTATTAGACGTCGAATTTCCCGCTTATGCCTGTTTCACAAAATATACTACACTGATAATGAGCTAAAAATGACACTTTTTTGCCACCGAATCATTTGTCATTCCGTATTGATCATCGAATGAAGGTTGGGGTGCCTCAGTGTAAGAGCACTGTATACCTCGAAGCCTTCATCCCGAGAACAAGTCAAGACTGGAATCGCCATCCCGCATTCATCGTCACTATCACAGACCATGATGTGTTCAAGTCGGCTATCTGTGACCATGTGCTGCCTCACTAGCTATGCTTTTCTTTTTTCTATTGCCACTCCTCTTTGTAATGCGTGTACGGCCTTGAGAGTAAATAAATGAAATGAAATGAAAAAAGCTTGTTTAACTATATCGAAAGCTCGAACATATTTATAACTACCATAGAGTTAGCAGCACATTATCCACTATCACTCAGCTTGCACAGACAGTACACAATATTCCTCACGTAATTACTGAAACAGATCAAGGGGACGGAATTTGCCTAGATTTATCAAAAGCTTTCTGTTTTGTATGCTGCCATTTAGTGAAAGTGAGGAGACAGTCCCCTGTGACTGCACGTAGTCGGCGATCTGGCAGTGCGTGCTTTTCTTCTTCTTCTTGAGGTAGAACACGTTTTAGAGATCATTGAACGTGTGCGTATGTAACTCCTCGCCAGGCCGTCTCGTTATTCCTTCGTGGCTGCAACATGGTGCCAGAAGAAGAGGTTCTACAAGCGGATATGGGCTCCTAGTGCTCTGCTCTGCGAAGGACGATGCCAGTAACGAAACGCTGGTGAGCTGCTCCCTACACGCACATCTCGGTATTTAAGTAGCGCAACTCCTTAAAGTTCAAGGCCATGGCGTCATTCGCAATGCAACCGCCGGACGCCTTCAATTTTTCGTCAGCGAACGAGTGGCCTAAGTGGAAACAAAGATTTTAACGTTTCCAAACATCTTCAAGGTTATGCGTTAAGCCTGAAAAGCGTCAAGTAGGCACCCTACTCTACATCATGGGCGAGCGAACCGAGTAAATCTATGCCACTTTTGCTCTCTCCGAAGAGAACTCCAAGAAATGCGACGCAGTCCTAGAGCAGTTCGACAAATACTTTACCCCGCAAGGCAGCGTAATCTTTGAACGAGCCAAATTCAACACCAGAGTGCGACACGACGGTGGGTCAGTCGAAAATGTCGTTACTGCGCGTCACACACTTTCGAAAGACTGCGTGTTCAACGCTCTTCGAGAAGAGTTCGCGCGCGACCGCCTCGTAGTTAGGATAAAAGATAAGCAGCTATCCGCCAGGTTACAGCTCGACGCTGACCTGTCTCTTCAGAAGGCTCTTGAGTCCGTCCGCCAGATCGAGAGCGTCCATGAGCAACATGTCGAGCAACGCCAGGAAGTGCCATGTGTCAACAAAGTTGCTTCCACTTCCCCATTCTCTTCGATTACTTCGAAATAGGACAAAAGCGGCAGCTATTCACGTGGGGCAAGCAAGCAATCTTCATCCTCCAGTAAAAACACCTTGCAGAAACCATGCCGTTGGTGCGGTCAAGGGCGTCACCCTCGCACTCTGTGCCCAGCACGCTGGGAAGTTTGCAGGAATTGCCGGAAAAAGGGTCATTACGCCTCCGTATGCATGTCCCAGCGCCTCGATTCTGTCGAAACGCAACAACTCAGTTTAGAAGCAGGATTCCTCGGAGTAATGAAGACCTCGGATGCTGGAACATGGGAGGCTACAGTCTTGGCCCAAGGTCAGCCAGTAGATTTCAAAATTGACACTGGCGCCGAAGAAACAGTCCTCCCCAAACGAGTATTCCAGACGCTCAAGGACATACCTTTTCTGTCAGCTCCTCCTCGCTAGCTCCATGGTGCAGAGGGAATGCTTCTTCCAGCCACAAGAGTGGCACAACTCGAGCTCATCTATCGCGACTGGACGGCTGCTTTGGTTGTCTACGTCTTAGATGAGGCCCGCACTTCATTGCTAGGCAAGCCAGCGATCAAAGAACTCCGGATGTTGACATTTGTAAACACAATAGCTGAGAATGCGAATTCGAAAGAAGGATTTCCAGCGTTATTCTAGGGACTCAGCAAGCTGCACAAGGAACACCGAATTCCGCTGCAAGCAGGAGCGAAACCTTTTGCGCTCAGCTCTCCGAGGCGCATCCCAATTCATTTTTACGAAACGACAAAATTGGAAGTACAAAGAATGCAGAAACTCGGCGTCATAACACCTGTCGACGAGCCGACTGAGGAGTGTGCACCAATGGCAGTCGTCCCAAAGCCCTCCGGAGGCGTAAGAATCGGTGTGTACTTCACAGAACTGAACCGCCACGTTCTGAAAGAATGGCATCATATCCCTTCCGTGGAGAACTCTCATACTTCTTCATGGATGTAAAGTGTTCCTCAAACTGGGCGCTAACTGTGGATTTTGGCAAATTCCACTTTATGGAGGTTCCAAATAGCTCACCACGTTCACCTCACCTTTCGGACTCTTCTATTTCAACTGGTGGATGGGGATCTGGCAGTGGCGCTCCACTTCTTCTTGAGATAGAACACATCTGAGAGACCATTAAACTTGTGCGCATGTGACTCCTCGTTTGCCCGTCTCGCTCTTCTTTCCCGGCTACAACACTTTCGACCACGTTTCAGATTCGGATTTCATTGGTAAACTACTTGATCTCGGAGATTATTTAAATATAATTAAGCGGAATAGTTCATAACTTACTAACAGGTCGTAATACGTCGAAGTGAAAGGAAATACAGCGAAAGTTCTAAAAGTAACATGAAGTGTCCCTCAAGGAGAGTCTCTGTCAGAACCGGTATTGTTCCTATGTTATAACAATGACTTGACAAATGACCTTAACTATGAGATAATACTTCGTTTACAGATGATTGCTTAATATACTCTAAAATCTCGTGTCATCAGGGCCAATTAAAGTTAGGTTCAGCACTATAATCAATCGCCAATTGGTGCAAGCGCTGGAAAATGAAAATAAATGACGGAATACTGTTTATGCGCGAATAACTAGAAAAACAAATTTATTACATTACAATTACAAGTTAGACGGTAAAGCAATAAAACAAGTGAGCCATTTCAAGTATTAAGGCGTTACAATATCAGATCACTAGGAAAAACACAGGCTTAATTTATGTAATGCCGCAGAAGATAAAATTTGGTCAGTAAGACGGAGGCTTAAACTTGCTCCCCGAGATGTTGAACTAACTGCATAGCTGGCATTGGTGCGTCCTGCGATAGAATGTGCTAGCATAATATGGGATCTGCATAAGAAGAATGAAGTAAATCAAACTGAAAAAGCATACAGAGGCGTTCCGCAAGTTATATGATGTAACAATATAGGTACACGGATTCAGTGACTGAGGTGCTCACTCAACTAAATTTGCCCGAGCTTCCATTGCGGCGAAAAGTGGCTAGCCTAAAATTTATTTATTTAATCAAATATTACTGCTTCAATTTCGATGCTCGAAGGTACTTACAAAAGAGAACATCACGGATATCACGGCACGTTAGGTCTGGTCACGAGGACTAATATATGGCCATACCTGCAAAGGTTGACTCATTTAAGTGCTCCGTCGTTTCTAATACGATTGAAGATTGGAATGCGCTACCGCATAGCATAACGAACATTGATTCTCTAGAACAGATCCAAAAATCTGTACTTACCTATTATTCTTCTCTCTAACCATCCTCACACAATATTAGCTTCTTTGTGCAATGATAGGCAGCATGTTTAACATGACATGATTGAAATGATTCTACCAGATATTGGCGAAGTTCCTGTTTGTGATGTTGAAAATTTGATTTTGTGTGGTACAGTTGTTGCTTGTAGTGTTCCGTGCCTGTCATATAATGCTTAATTCTATACCTGCGTATATACCTGTTTAAAATTGGCATAACTAAGCTGTTGTATTTTCTGGTTTCATTTGCGTTGCTTTCGTGTTTGTAGAGATCTTTGGAACTTATTTTATCATTGCTCCACCCTGTATGGGCCTTCGGGCTAACAGTATCAATAAATAAAAATATATAAATATAGGCTCACGTGCAAGTAGCGCGAGAATGAAACACGCTCCGCACTCGACCTGAGGGGCCGCGATGTCGGCCATTCCTGAGATTTTGATGCACAATAGCTGGCCGCCCTACATAAACCGCGACAATGGCGATTGAATCTTCGTGCCGCTTTCCACAAATTGCTGACCCGGACGACCAAGCCCAGCCATGCCAGCATCAGACCATCCATTCTACCAAGGCGTGAGACACTTTCCAAGGAATCCACTGGGCCATACCTAAGCGCTTTGGGTATTTCTTTGACCCGCCCGTCTCCTTTCTTGTACATACTCGTAAGCTGTCCGCTTTCAGTTCAGGGGCACCTCACTCATCACTGATACAAAGGGCGTCTGACCGCCTTCGCTAGGCGCAAATCTCACTCTCGCAGCCACGGAGACGTCAGAAGCACACCTTTCGCGATGCATTCAGAGACCGCCGAATGCTGTAGGCATTCCAGATTTCAGCGCAAGCAGCAGAAGGAGAGGTTTCCGATTTTGTGTGCTCACGACATCCGCGAATGCATGCCTCACCGCAATTTCGCAAGAGCACCCCCCCCCCCCCGTTCCGTCATCGGGGTTCGTCAGCTAGAAAATCAAATCTACGTCAACAATATGAGCGACCAACACTTGCGTTATCTTCACGCAATTGTCGAGCTGCCAGACTGCCCGCTTTCGAGCCCGGACCTCTACAAGCCTGGGTATCTTCGCGAACCAGCGGATGGTCACAATTTCGCACTACGGTATCAGTCTGGCTGCACCTGGCTCGCAACCTACGCTGCCGGTGCTGCCTAGTACATCTCTTTCTGATATCGTGAACCCGACACTACTAACGATGACAACATCTGCACACTTAACCTGGATTTACCATGGGACTTTATTTTATTCACGCTTCGCACTCGGAGAAGGGCCCTGTAGCGGCCCGACGGTCGCCTCCAAATCAGGCAAAGAAGAATATTGGCTCACGTGCAGGCAGATCAAGAACAGAATAAGCTAGGGCGCTATACCTAAGCTGCCGCTGTCTCGGCTGCTCCTGAAATCCCGCTGCACGATGTCTGCCGGCCTAAATAAACCGTGGCTACGCCGGCTACCCCTTCGCGCCTTCCGACAAATATTAATTTCGCAAATTACGCATTTTTGTGCAGATACAAGACATTACACTTTTCGCATGACTTTATGCGTCACGGGGCTGGGTACTCGCTAAAGCATGCTCACGCATTAAAATGCATCTGCCAAGAGCTGCGAGCGCACCTCCAACTGGTGCTGCTACATCCTCGCTAAAATGTACGCCGTCAGACACAAAAGTGTTACACCAGCGTGCTGGGTGCACTGTCTGGTTGCCACGTGCACTTGTTTGCCTTTATCGTGTGACCGCATTTCACCGACTAACAAATCGTATGGCTCAGCGTAGGACGCTCGTGAATGTGACAACGCAGATCATGCCGTTCAAGCTGGTTTACGGCAGCAAGCCGAAGACGACTCTAGACAACATGCTTCCGCCCGTCATCAAAGAAAACGACATCGGTGAACTCCGTTAGGTCCAACGTGCGAATGAATCCCATAGCTCGCACGCCTTTCCATCGACAACTAGAAGCGGACTTACAGCCAACACTACAATCTTCGAAGACGCGACGTCCAGTACCAGCGCGGTGACCATGTTTGGGGTTAAACCCCAATACGCCAACGAGGACATAGCAAGAAACTTTTAGGCGCTACTTTGTGCCCTACAAAATCACCGACCCATTGCCACACTGGCTTATGAGGTCGTGCCAGACGGCATTTCGCAATGACAGCGGCGCCTTGCACGACATGAAGTTATCCACGTGGTGCGTCTTAAGTCTGTATATGCCCGCTGAAGAAGTTAGGGACTTATTTTGTTTCTTATTTGTTATTGTCGATTTTTCTCTATAATGCGTGTTTGTTCTCGCTTCGTGTTTCTTTGTGGCACCAGGACGATGCTATTTAGTAGGGGGTTATTGACACCTGTACTTGTTTATTTTTATCGGGCGACCGCGCTTCATCGTCTCACAAGTGTTATATCTCAGCGCTGGACGCACCTGTATGTATAGGAAGTTTCTCGAATGTTATCGATGGTTACATTTCGCTGTCTCTTGTCATGGCACCTTGTGCAATCTGATTGCATGTATGCGCGATGTGAATTGTCTAGTACTTTCTGAAAGACACAAGGGCACCAACGATCCCCCTGGAAACTCCCATGACTCCTGTATAAAAGCCGACGTGCTTGACCCACTGATCAGATTTTCGAAGATTGCCGTCTGTGTTCGCCGCTATTGTTGTTCTTTGAGTGTAGCCTGTTTTTGAGGGCACACGTTCGGCCAATAAAACGCTAGTTTCGTTATTCGCAGTTCTGCAGCTTTCTTCACCGTGAATACTGTGTGACTTCTGGTGGAGGTGCTGGGAACGTTCATGCACAGAACGCCCCGAAATGCCATGATCCAATACCGAAGCAGGAGGAGCACACCAACGAAGCCCTGCACCATCGAACGAGCCGCCGACTACAAAGCTTGCATTTGAAGCGCGGTCTTCTACACTAGCGCAGAGGAAGGATCAACACCAAGTCAGCAACAACGATGACGACAATACCACCATCAGAGGTAGTGTTTCAGCAAGCCAGGAAGCCACCTACCTTCGGCAGAGCTTCCTCGCAAGGCCGGAGACTTGGCTCGAGACAATCGAAAGGGTGTGCGAGTGCAACTGATGGCAAGTCGTCTAACGTCTATTTATAATAGACGTTAGCAGCAAGTCCTTCTAATAAAGTTAGCAGCAAGTGGAAGCAAGTCCTCTGCGAGGACTTGCTTCCGAAATTGAGAGTCCTCGTTAACGACATGGCATCTGTTCTGCAGCCAGCTTTTGAAGATTTTCGTAAGCGTCGTCAGAAGAGAAAAGACCAAACTACTACAAACCTGAGCGCAGCTCCCTAAAGAGAACGTCGCGTAATTCAGGGAAGAGGTGGCTGGTCTTTTCCGTCACGCTGACCCGGAAATCTCTGAAGAGAAGAAAGTACGTCTTCTCATGCGCGGAGTAAAACAAGAACTCGTCGCCGGAATAATAGGCAATTTCTGTCAGAAGCAACGACAATTAGGGAATTGTTAGAACTACATGTGCACCAGGCTCTGCAGAAGTTCAAGCTCTCTGCTCCCTCTGCTGGCGAGAGACAACCAGACAGGTTGTGCGCGAACAACTACAGAATATATTTTCAGCATCGCAGTCCCTGTTAATTCGATTGCTGATACAGTGCAGAATGAAATCGAGTGGTCATTCGGAGTTCCCGGAGTACAGCCGGAATCGCCACAGCCTCAGCCTGAATCGAGGACCTACGCCGCTGTCGCCCGCCGTCCCGTTCCCCTTACTGGGCCACACCAGGGCCCAGTAACGCCACACGTCGGAGATCCACAGCTGCCGCCGCATGCACGTCTACCCATCGCCCCGCGCAGCATGCCAAGGAAGACTGAAGTTTCGCGCATCCCCGACCATCGTGCACTCTGCTACCATATTGGAGAAACAGGCCACGCCTACCGCCGATGCCCATGCAGCGAGATTGGCCTACGGCGGTTCACCGTCAACTTGCCATATCCACAGCTTAGCGAGCGGCTAGGTTAAATTTTCCAACTACATCGCTGGAACAGAGTGTAGACCCCGACGTGCTTCGTGGTCACCGTTTCCAGGATATTACCTGTCGCCTTATTACTGACCATACATTGCGCCAGCCTAAGGCCAGTCCCTAAACCCCTATGCGGAAAACTAAGACGAGCAACCGATGGAGGTGCGGTTGCTGTATGTCGAAATTACGAAGAGAGTCTGTCAATCGAGGAAGACGCTTCAAGATCTATTTTGACGACGCAGCGACGACACGCCGCCATCCCGACGAAGCATGGAAGCCAAGGGTGCGCCGTCGAAAGATGTCCTGACGACGCCACGTACTAGCCACAGGTCAACGCGACGAAGTCGTGATCCGACGCTGCCATAATCTGACGCCAAGACCAAACTGCAACGGAAGACAAAGAACCACCGACCTCGAGGTGCTTGTCGGTGGCCACGCAGTGACCACCTTAGTGGACAAAGGAGCCGACTACTCCGTGACGAGTGCACCCCTAGCCACCTAGTTGAAGAAACACAACTGTGTGGGACAGCCCTCAAATTCACAGTTGGAGGACACCTCATAACGCCGGCAGGAATCTCCTCCGCAAGAATTACAGTTCATGATCGGACCTACCCTGGGACGTTAGTTTTCCACCAACAGTGCTCACAAGAAGTAATTCTCGACATGTACTTGCATAAACACAGTCACTCTTCGACCTGTGCTAGTAGTATATAACGCTGTCCATAGACCAAGCGATACCCACGCAGAGGCCTTTCATGGTACCTAAGGACCAAGTCAGCATGCCGCTTCGCTCCAGCATTAGGATTTTCGCCGGCATCCAAACAAGCGCGCACGTAGAAAGAGTCATCAAGAGTGACCAATCTATGCTGCTCGACTGTGAAATTTGCGTCACAAGAGGGATCGCTCAAATGCACGGAGGAAAAATGGAAGTGACGCTGACATACTTCAGCGAAGATTTTAAAAACATCAAAAAGCACACGACGATCGCATGCAACGAGGAAATTGTGGGAATAATTAATGCGTTTGTCCTCGCGGTTTCGGCCGCGTCCACCACGACGATCATGTTCCTGAAACAGACTTCGACATAAATCCAAGTCTCACTTTGAGTAAGCAGCAACCGCTCGAAAGGCTTGTCCGACAATACAGATTGCTTTTCGTCGACATCGACGATTGTACAAGCACCACTTGGAAAGCATCGCATAACAACCAAAGATTGCGCTCGACCACACCACAAAAGCTCTTACAGAGTTTAGACACGAGAGCGTGAAGGTATAAGACAACAAGTCGACGAAATGGTGACCGATGGCGTCATACAGCGGTCGGAAAGTGCGTGGGCATCTCTTGGAGTCGTGGTCAAAAAAAGGGACGGAACGCTGAGTTCCTGCGTCGATTATCGCAGACTGAACAAGATCACGATGAAGGAGGTACGCCTCTCCCACGCATATATGACGCATTGGATCGGCCCTGCAACGCTAAGTACTACTCATCAATGGACCTCAAGACTGGCTGCCGGCAAACAGAATCCGACGAGAAGGATCACGAAAAGACCGCGATCATCACGGCAGACCGCCTCTATGCGTTCAAGGCCATGCCATTCAGACTGTGCTCGGCGACTGCAACGTTCCGGCGCGTGATGGACAGGTTAGCAGTAATGAAGTGGCAGATCTCTCTTATTTACTAGGATGACGTCGTTGTCTTCGCCAGAAATTTCTACGTACACCTTAGGTGGCTTGCGACAGCACCATCAAGTCATCAAGGCTCACTTTAAAGCCAGAAAGGTGCCGCTTCGCTTACGAAGAGCTTCTGTTCCTGAGCCACGTCATTAGCAAATCTGGAGTCCACTCCAACCCGAAGAACACAGCTTCCATCGTAAAGTTGGAGCGCCTATCGACATGTAGGCAGTGCGTAGATGCTTTGGTATGTGTGGCGACTACAGGCACTTTGTCAAGGACTTTTCATGCGTTCCTCAGCCGCTGACATGTCTAACTAAAGGTGGTGTCGAATTAAAGTGGCGGACACCACAAGCAAATGCATTTCAAATACTCAAACGACGCGTACTGTAGCCACCATTACTTGTGCACTCCGACGACGGCGCCGATACGGAAATCCACACTGACGACAGTAGCTTATGCCTCGCTGCTGTCCTAGCTAAGAGGAAAGATGGACATGAACTGGTGATAGCTTATGCTAGCCGGTCGCTGTCAAAAGCGGAATGCAATTATTCTACACAAAAAAGGAATGCCTCGCCTTCATTTGGGCTACAGCAAAATTTCACGCTTACCTATATGGCAGGCCATTCAAAGTCGTCAGCGACAATCACGCGTTGTGTTGGCTAGCGAGATTGAAAGAATAAATGAGTGAATGAATGAATGAACCTTTATTTTCTACCGAACATGGAAGGGGGTGAGAAAAAAGCCGTAGAGGGACAGCTTGGAAATCTCTCAACCCCTTGACAACACATGGAAGCGGCCGGTCGGCATTCCGCGCGATAAAGAAAACTAACAGAAAATAAAATACAGTGTAGGCATAAATTTGGTGCAGCATCTCAGCACATACATGAAACACTCCTGACAGGTATACATTGACAAATCTATAAGGAATGCTTTGAAATTTGTCAACAAAAAAGCAACGGTAATAACAAAAACGGCATGTCACATAGACGCACCTTAACAAGACCACTCTAGAACAATTTGTATAGACAGAAGTAAGTAATTTACGTAATGAATAGTGCAGCCAAATCATTGTTTAACTAGGAAAATATATGTGCTCAATATGTCAAACTCAATTAATGAGTGCGACAAATTCTTGTTCAGTAAGTTTAAGCTATACGTGGAACGGCAAGTCGGAACATTTGGAAATTTCGGTCCTGGGAGTGTCGTAGGTGGCAGTACTCTTTTCTAAGTTCGCAATTTACGTAAACAAGAAATTCCTCTGTTTAACACATGAAGAATTCGATCGCGCTAGCCTATGCCAGGATAAATTGCTACACTTAAACATTTTGTATCTCTTCAGCAAGTGGGACGTAGACTATCAGTAAACGAGGTTTGCAAAAATCCGCATAATTCTTTCTAAACTTTTATGAACGCCATAGCATTTATTTCTGGTTGTGCACCATCTTAAAATGCAGTATTTAAATCGGGTCCTTATGGACGGCTGGTGCGGAGGAGCCTCAAACTGCAAGAATACGATGACACTGTAATCTATAAGTCCAGACGAAAACACTCAGATGCCGACAGCTTGTCTCGCTCTTCCGTGGAACCGCCGCCACAAAATAATCAAGAGGCGGACGGCTTTTAAGTACAATAAGTGCAGACGACTTTGCCGAGCAGCAGTGAGCGGACCCGGAGCTCAGAGGCCCTGCCGAGCATCTGCAAGGCAAGACCGACTTTGGCCTGAGGGCATTTAGGCACGCATTGCCTTCGTTTATCTTACGAAACGGCGTCCTCGTGAAGGATTTTTCGCCAGCCCGCGCCAACTACCTTCTCAGTGTACCCGCAACCCTCAGCACTCCGGCCAGAAGTTTTGCACGCCCTGCAGGATGACCAGACAACCGGGCACTTCTGGCTTTGCCGTACGCTCGCAAGAATACAATAAAAGTACTATTGGCCGCGCCTGACTAGTGATGTCGCCGGTTCCGTCGAAACATGTAGAGAATGCCATAGACGCCAGACACCACCGACATGACCGGCGGGATTAGTACAGCCAACAGAGCCACCTTGCTGACCATTTCACTAGGTTGGGATGGATTTCTTGGACGCTTTTCTACGTCAATATCTGGAAGCAAATGGATCGTCGGGGCCACCAACAACCTTACCCGCTACTCCAAAGCGAAAGCCCTGCCCCAAGGTAGTGCAGTGGAAGTAGTCAAATTTTTCGTCGATAACATCCTGCTGCAACAGGGGGCAACAAAAGTCCTAATTTCTGACAGAGCTATATAAGCTCAGCTTTCACAGCTGAGCTTATACAAGCCATCGTAAAGTATAGCCAGACAAGTCACCGAAGGACCACTGCCTACCACCCGCAGACTAATGGCCTCACGGAACGATTGAACAAGGCGCTCGCCGACGTGCTAGCGACGTACGGGCGCCGACAAAAGTGGTATACTCCACGCAGTCCACGCAGAGGGAGCCGGAGTAGTGGCACACTGCATCGCGACGCCATCTACAGGCGGCATCTGGGATTGAGACAGCCAATGGGTGCCCTTTATTATCGGCAGACATGATCCGAGATTATGCCTGTCGATGGCGTTGCAATGCAGTTTGCCGTACAATCAGGGGTACAATCAGGACTCGACGGGAACCAAAGGTCACTGGGATGCCTCGCATTGGGCGCTTACGTTAAGACTTCAAATGAAGCTGTGCAGGCTGATATGGGCTGGACAAGTTTTGAAGTGAGGGAAGCTCGCAGTAAAATTGAGTATGAAGAACGGCTGAGGAATATGGAAGAAAGCAAATCGGCTGGGAGAGTGTTCAGGTATCTGTACAGGAAAAACATTGATTCACAGTGGAGGAAAAGAAGTAGGAAGCTTACCAGCAAGTATGCGGCCGGTAGGGTGGGCAACACAGCAACAAAGCAGGTCAAGCGGAAAGTCAGAGAGGCTAAATTAATCTCATCGGTGTCGGCAACGGAAAAGAAACCCGCCATGAGTAACTACTTGAGAGGAAAAAACGAAATCAGGAAAGAAACCATTTATGATAACTCAAAGGGAAGCACCTTACTTTTCGAAGCAAGATAGGGATGCCATAGAGCACGCATCTATAAAGCGAGATATAAGAAGGAAGAAAAAGCATGTGCTTGCTGCGGTAAAGCTACGGAAACGATGGAGCATGTTTTACTAGAATGTGAAGATATCTGCCCAGCACTCGATTTAGGCACCACTGGCCTCCTTGAAGCCCTCGGGTTCAGCGAGAGCAGGGGAAAATAAATATGTCCGCAGTAGAAATTAGAAAGAGGCGATTGGAAGGTTGGAGGAAGAAAAGTAGGGATACGACAAAAAAAAACGAGACGTACAAAAGCAAAGTTCGCTATAGGAGCTCAGAAACTTTGCTTCTAGAAGTTCAAAGTGTTTTGTTTAACCTAGGTAGGATATTCCACAGTATAATAGCAACAGCTTGCTGGCGCAACCCACCACCTCGTTCCAAAGGGGACCCTCATAGCATCCATCCATCCAGCCCAACTTTCCCACTGTCGCCACCAACTTACCTATGTAGTGAGGTGTGCTATTTCATGTGGAAACTTTACTCAAGTATTTCGACTACTTAGTCTGTACACGCCTTTAAAGAGAGATCTGCGTAGAAGTGTGGAGGGTGCACCGAGTGCTGTCCTTATGGGTCTTCAAGCAACACTGAAGAAATCGAGAGAAGCACACCTTCGGAAGCAAGCTCGCCTGCATGAAATGATGGACTCTAGAATGCTCGAGTTAACTTCGGAAGCTGACTCGCCCAAAGACAATCACCACATTTACCAAAACGGTGAAGTGGAGGACAGCATCTCATACTACATTTCAGGCTATGGGGTGCGCAAATTCTCCGAGAGCACAACTTTTCATTCCTGTACGAAAGATGTCAGCTCTCCAGTGCCATTTGTTGGCATTGAATCATACCTTAGGGTGTACAATAGTTTCAAGCAAGGGTGCCGAAAGCATCCCACCAAAACATGCTACAGTGTAGAAATGCCGCAAACATAGCATTTTATATTTCCTAAAAAAGTCTCGTTCTGGGAGATAGCTTTTGGAACATCGGGAGTTGCTGAACCTTGCTCTAGTTCGATGTGCAGAGCCTATGGCCACTTTTACATGCCAGGTACTGTATTTCATCATTGTGACTCGCGTGCATTTTTATGCGAAAGACGAGAGTCGCCAGCTGGAAAACAAAGAAAAGGCCGTCATTGCAAATAAAACCTCTTCTTCCGTAGCTATTCCCTCCATGCTTCTGATTACGTTTGTCTTCATGTAATGCTTGTTTATGGTAACTGATATTACCGTTATTATAACATGTAAAATTCTTCTTGCCAACAGGTTGATCAGTGGCCTGTGTTCCTCTTCGTCCTTGGTTCCAGCGTCGTCTGTGGCCACCATGGTTCCATTTCCACATGAGCTTGCACTCACTGCGAGTACTTTCAAGCGTCTGAGCCCTGTACTACCTGCTGCATCTGCGCGGACTGCACGAGACTTCAACGAGGACCATGTAAGGACGCACACAGCGGCTCTGACTCAATTTGGCAGCAGAAGTTGCGGCGGCATGTCCTCGTTCTGAGAAAATTCTTCTTGCCAACAGGTTGATCAGTCGCCTGTGTTCCTGCTCGTCCTTGGTTCCTGCGTCGTCTGTGGCCACCGTGGTTCCATTTACACGTGCGCTTGCACTCACTGCGAGTACTTTTAAGCGTCTGAGCCTTGTACTGCCTGCTGCGTCTGCGCGGACTACACGTGACTTCAACTAGGACCATATAAGGACGCACACAACGGCGCTGACTCAATTTGGCGGCAGCAGTGTCGGCGGCATGTCCTCCTCCTCAGAAAATACTTCTTGCCAACAGGTTGATCAGTCGCCTGTGTTCCTGCTCGTCCTTGGTTCCTGCGTCGTCTGTGGCACCATGGTTTCATTTCCACCTGCGCTTGCACTCAAAGAAGTTGAAGTTGAAGTTTACTCATAGGAAAAAACATAGGTACATAAATGTAATATACAGAAGAGGGTCCCAAAGCAATGATACAGAAAACGGCACCCTCGGTTAGTAACTACAACAGAATTGTGACATAGTTGGCAGCATAACAGTGGATAGCATAATAATATATTAGTTGCAAGACAATCAAATGGTAACGAAAAGAAAAAAGAAGATAAACCAAACAAACTATGCTCTAATCAATAAAGTGTAACATATATAACAACGCGAGTGACAAACTTTATAAAATTGTTAAAGGCAAAAAGCAAAAAAAGAACGAACAAAGAGGGATAAAAAAATGTGGCGCAATGTGAGCACTGCAAAAAAAAAAAAGAATGGGTGATACTTATTAGTTAGGTAACTATGAAAATACAAATATTTATCAGAAAAAATTATCAGAGGTTAGCAAAAAATCTTTTAGCGAAGCTTTGAAACGCTGAAATGTAGGTAGTATTTTAAGCGAAGCAGGCAAAGGATTCCAAAGTGTAATGGTAGCGAATGTAGATGTTTTTAGCATAGTTAGTACGAACTGATGGTAACAGAAAATTATAATTAGAAGCGAACCTAGTAGGGTTTGTATTTCAGAGGGATCTGCTTTGAATATATTGAAAGGTCAGCTGGGAATCACGCAATTTATAAAACTATATTGCTAAATTGTAGTTGAATAATCTTTTTATACATAGAATTTTGTACTGCTAAGCAGGCCCACAGCATTAGGGCGCGGTGAACTGTGGGTGATGATACAGATTGCTCGATTTGTATATGCTGAACTGAAGACAAATGACATAGATATGTATTACCCCAAACGATTAATCCGTGGTTAATGTGTGAATGAATTAACGCAAAGTAGAGTGAAAGCAAAGCAGAAGGAGAAAAATAGTGTCGTGCCTTGATAAGTGCACGGATACCAAAGGCGCATTTCAGCTTGACGTGATTGATGTGCAGGTGAAACTTCAGATGGCTGTCTAGGATAACCCCTAGAAATGAAACGGCGTCGCTAATGGGAATAGAATGATTGCCTAAGGTTAACGAAGGAGGAATAATTAGTGATTTTTGGTGCGAATGGAATACTAAAAATATCGTTTTAGATGGATTAATGACTCGATCGTTGTCGTTACACCAATTCATTAGGTGGTCAAGAGTTTTATTTAGTTTGATTACTAGAGAACAGATACACTTATCAGCTATAGATATAATTGTATCGTCAGCATAGAGAACGTAGTGACTTAAGTCAGTGACGTCTGGCATATCATTAATGTAAAGAGAAAAAAGCAAAGGCCCCGGTATTGAGCCTCGTGGTACCCTTTGGTTAAGTTTTTTAGAACTGGAGAAAGTTTCACACGCATAAACAATGAATTCCCTATCAGACAAATAACTTATTAAGAAGGCCAGAGCAGGGCCAGTTATTCCATATGCTTCCAGTTTACGAAATAAAATCATGTGATTAATAGATTAATTAATAAGGTCTAAGAAAACTGAACCAACGAATTTATTATTGTCAAGATTATTCTTAATAAAATCAGTTAAGCAAAGTAGAGCTAAGTTGGTGGAGCTTCCAGACCGAAAACCGAACTGGCAGGATTTAATTATATGGCATTTTTGCCAAATACTTGCTTAATCTGATCAAAAATAATTGTTCAATTATTTTACTTAGGGAAGAAAGAACCGAGATGGGACGGTAATTTGAAATTAATTCTTTGTTACCTTTTTAAAAACTGGGATAACCTTTGCGCGCTTTAGCAATGGCGGAAATACACAAGATTTAAAGATCAGGTTAATTACTACGCTCAGGGGTTCACATATGACATCAGCGACTAGCTTTAGGTGGCGCACTGCAATACCATCTAATCCTGGACTTGTATTACGAAGATTACACATAATAGAAAGCACTTCATGCGGCGTGACAGGATGAAGGAAAAATGAATGGCTCAGGCGATCTATTTTAGGCTGAAAAGTTGTTAGTTTGTTTCCCTCGGGCAATGCGAAATGAGCAGAAAAAGCACTTGCTATCTGAGAAGGCTGACAAAAAGTAAGATTGTCGCGTACAATTTTAGAGATAAACTTAGGCGGCTCATTGTTGAAAAAGTCATTCAGCAACTGCCATTGTTTTTTAGGGTTGTTTTTATTCTGCAAGGATGCTGTTTCATAGTAAAGCCTTTTGGCTTCTCTGAGACTCCTGTAAAGAACGTTGCAGTATATTTTGTACAGATTTCTCAGAGAACAGTTAAATGGTTGTCTTTTAGTCTTCTTATACAAATTATCTTTTTTGCGCAAACTCTTCAGCAGACCATCTGACATCCATGGATTATTCGGGCGTTTAAATCGATTTTGACAGCCCACAGTTCGAGAGCAAGTACTGATAGCTTTAGTGAATAAATTGCAGAAGAAATTAAGAGCTTCTATGGGGTCACCAATAAAATTCAAATCTGACCAGTCAGTGGAGCTAATGATAGAACGTAATTTATCTGTGTCGAGTACTGTAGCGAAGTAAGAGGTGGCAATGTTGGCCAAACGTGTTTTGAAGATTGCAAAAACCGGAAAGTGATCAGTGAGGTCAGTGTTGACAACGCCCGCCGAAATGGGTACGTCTAGGTTTGTTAAAACATGATCAATTAGTGAATGAGAACCCTCACCAACGCATCTTGTAGGCGATGTAATGAGTGATTCAAGGCCGTAGCAGGCTGTAGCCACTGAAGCAGTCAGTGTAGGCTGTATACAAGCTAGAATTAACATCCAGCAAGTTGGTGTTTATATCCCCCACAATCATTACACTATTATTTTCCGATAGCAGTTTGGTAAGTACGTTATCAAGAGCATAGATGAAATCCGAAGCGTTAGGACCTCGTGACCTATAAACACAACCGAGAACAAATCTTTTAGTGCTACATGCGTCGATGGGCTCGTTAGTTTCCACGCATACCGTTTCTCAGCAATCGACGTGAAAGTTTAAATCATTTCGGAGAGTGTAACTGATGCGCGGAGAAACAAAGCTGGCAGCCCCACCATACCTACTGTTTAAACGGTGACAGTACTCAGGACTGTAAGAATGAAACCCATACATTTTACTATCATCGCTAGAAAGCCACGTTTCGGAAACACAAATAAAAGAGAAATCATGATCAAGCAAAGATAAAAAATTATTTATCCCCTCGTGATTCTTTCGTAGACTGCGTGAGTTAAAATGAATCAGTGAAGGATTAGTGTGACAAAGTGAAGAACGAAGTTCACGAGAATACGTAATGGACATAGCGATGAAAAAGTGACCAGGTACGTGTAATCAGCACAATAGGCACTCTTACGTGAATATGCGCAGATCCGACTCGGCTGAAATACGGAAAACCCAACTATCAGTAGCTTTCCGAGCTTTGATCTGGCTGTTTTCAGTCCAGATGTACTGCCACTATTTTGCCTTTTTCAGGGCAAGTGCTTTGGCAAACAGCATTTTATTACTGATTGTCAAATGGTCGTTCACGTAAACAGCCGTGCCGTTTGTGCCAGAAAGCCCAAGGTGGCTCACACGGAGCCGAGCCTTGCGGGCTCTCTTTACAAATTCATTTTTCTTGTCTCTTGATACAAAGCGAGCAATTAAATGTTGATCGGATGAGTTGGACGGAACACGATGAACTGTCTCAATGTCAGTTTCAGATACAGGACACTCGATGACGTCGCCCATACGCTTCAGAATGGCTCGGCAGTCCTCCCCCTTTGTCAGAAGAATTCCTTTAACTTCAATGTTGTTGAGCCTAGAATATTACTCCAAATCAGCCACCCGTTTCACAAGCATTTCATTTTGGGCCAATAAGGACTTGTTCGAAGTCATCAATTCATCCTGCTTGGCTCTGAACTCATCAAACAAGTTGCTCATAAAGTCAATGCTTTCGCGATGCGAGGCATTTCCAGACAGACCAAAGTCGTTCAATTTCAGTTTGATCTTAGAGCCCATTTCTAACATAAGGGATTCCATCCTATTGTTGAAATGCTGTTCCCGTTGTTCAATTTTTTTGGCAAGTTCTTGACACGTAGGCGTGACGTAACAAACGTGTGGGCAAGCAAAAAAAAATATATTCAAGAAAATAGAACTGACAGGAAAATGGCAGCAGTTGTGGCTAAACAAAGTTGAAGCAGCTAAAACAAAGATGCAAACAACCAACCTGAAAGCACAAGTGCAGAGTTTAGGCGTTGCACTATTGCCACAACTGCCACTGCCAAAGGATCCGAGACGCTGCTGAAGCTTCATTGTATGCCCTTGGAGGTAGATCGCAGCTGTAGTCCATGCAGCCGCAGCTGTCACCGTCGATGAATTTGCAGCACGTGCTCAGTCCAAACAAGCTCGCCTGCCGCGTCCAGAAATCAGCACTGGAAAACTTAATAATAATATATGGGGTTTTACGTGCCAAAACCACTTTCTGATTATGAGGCACGCCGTAGTGGAGGACTCCGGAAATTTTGACCACCTGGGGTTCTTTAACGTGCACCTAAATCTAAGCACACGGGTATTTTCGCATTTCGCCCCCATCGAAATGCGGCCGCCGTGGCCGGGATTCGATCCCGCGACCTCGTGCTCAGCAACCCAACACCATAGCCACTGAGCAACCACGGCGGGTACTGGAAAACTTGATAAATCCTGAGCGAAGGCCGCCCAGTCGATGGTACGGTTCCTGAAAGTACAAGCGCAGAGTTTAGGCGTTGCACTATTGCCGCAACTGCCACTGCCAAATTGCGAGTACTTTCAAGCGTTGAACCCTGTACTGCCTGCTGCGTCTGCGCGGACTGCATGTGACTTTAACGAGGGACATATAAGGACGCACACAACAGCAGTGACTCAATTTGGCGGCAGCAGTTGCGGCGGCATGTCCTCCTAAGAAAATGCTTCTTGCCAAGAGGTTGATCAGTCACCTGTGTTCCTGCTCGTCCTTGGTTCCTGCGTCGTCTGTGGCCACCATGGTTTAATTTCCACGTGCGCTTGCACTCACTGGGAGTACTTTCAAGCTTTTGAGCTCTGTACTGCCTGCTGCGTCTGCGCGGACTGCACATTACTTCAACGAAGACCATATAAGGACGCACACAGCGGCACTGACTCAATTTTGCGGCAGCAGTTGCGGTGGCACGTCCGCCTTCTAAGAAAATACTTGTTGCCAACAGGTTGATCAGTGGCCCGTGTTCTTGCTCGTCCTTGGTTTCTGCGTCGTCTGTGGCCACCGTGGTTTCATTTCCACCTGCGCTTGCACTCACTGCGAGTACTTTCAAGCGTCTGAGCCCTGTACTTCCTGCTGCGTCTGCGCGGACTACACGTCATTTCAACGAGGACCATATAAGGACGCACACAACGGCACTGACTCAATTTGGCGGCAGCAGTTGCGGCGGCATGTGCTCCTTCTAACAAAATGGTTCTTGCCAACAGGTTCATCAGTGGCCTGTGTTCCTGCTCGTCCATGGTTCCTGCGTCGTCTGTGGCCACCGTGGTTTAATTTCCACGTGCGCTTGCACTCACTGCGAGTACTTTCAAGCGTCTGAGCCCTCTACTGCCTGCTGCGTGCGTGCGGACTACACGTGATTTCAACGAGGACCATATAAGGACGCGCCCAACGTCACTGACTCAATTTTGCGGCATCAATTACGGCGGCACGTCCTCCGTCTAAAAAAATACTTCTTGCCGACAGGTTGATCACTGGCCCGTGTTCCTGCTCGGCTTTGGTTCCTGCGTCGGCTGTGGCCACCGTGGTTTCATTTCCACGTGCGCTTGCACTCACTGCGAGTACTTTCAAGCGTCTGAGCCCTGTACTGCCTGCTGCGTCTGCGCGGACTGCACGTTACTTCAACGAGGACCATATAAGGACGCGCCCAACGTCACTGACTCAATTTTGCGGCATCAATTACGGCGGCACGTCCTCCGTCTAAAAAAATACTTCTTGCCGACAGGTTCATCACTGGCCCGTGTTCCTGCTCGGCTTTGGTTCCTGCGTCGTCTGTGGCCACCGTGGTTTCATTTCCACGTGCGCTTGCACTCACTGCGAGTACTTTCAAGCGTCTGAGCCCTTTACTGCCTGCTGCGTCTGCGCGGACTGCACGTTACTTCAACGAGGACCATATAAGGACGCACACAAGGGCACTGACTCAATTTTGCGGCAGCAGTTGCGGCGGCACGTCCTCCTTCTAAGAAAATACTTGTTGCCAACAGGTTGATCAGTGGCCCGTGTTCTTGCTCGTCCTTGGTTCCTGCGTCGTCTGTGGCCACCGTGGTTTCATTCCCACGCGCGCTTGCACTCACTGTGAAACTCGGCTTTAATTATCATTGCTTTGACCAATTGGAACGCCTGCTGCTGAGCAATGCCCCACTTCCACTTCGCCCTTGCGCGCAATAGTTCGTACAAAGGTGCAAGGATCGTGGCTGCCTGCGGTAGAAACCTTTGGTAACAGGTGACCAGACTCAAAAATGTCCTTAACTCGGGCACTCACGTAGGTGTGCCGACGCCTAGAATAGCCTCATGATTTTCCCTTGTGGCATGCACGCCCTTATCGTTCATTTTGTAACCCGAAAAATCAAGGTCATTCTCACGAAGCCTTGACTTCTCCCCATTCAACCGCACCCCGAACTCGCGGAACCTTCCCAGAAATCGGCGTAAGGTGGCGGCATCATTCCGCTTTTCTGCAATGATGACGTCATCCAAATAGACCTGTACTCCGGGCAGTCCTTGCAAAATTGTTTCCATGCGTTGCTTAAATAGCGCTGGCGCAGAGGCTATTCCGAACGGAAGACGTGTGAAACAAAAAGGGCCGTTCTGTGTATTCACCGTTGTGAGCACTTGCGATTCTTCGTCTAAGACGATTTGATTGTAGGCGTCCCGGAGATCGATAGTTGTAAAAACTTCACCGCCGTTTAACCTCGCCATGCTGTCCTCTATGCGCGGGAGAGGATACTGGATCGTATGGCAGGCTTAGTTGACAGTAGATTTGAAATCGCCGCGTGAGCGAATGTTTCCGTTACGCTTTACCACCGCCACCACGGGTGCCGCCCACTCCGAGTGTGCGACCGGGGCAAGAATTCTATTTTCAACCAACCGATCAATTTCGGCCTCCACTTTTGAGCGCAATGCGAACGGCACCGGCCGCGCCTTGCGGAACCGAGGAACAGCATCATCCTGCAATGGCAAAAGGGCGAGCGGTCCCTTTATGAGCCCTAACTCGGATCCAAACACGTCGGAAGATTCTTCTAACAAGACTTCAACGCCACTGCCAACTTCACGAATGGCTGCACTCTCACCTTCCTGCGTTGCGCTGAGCACCGGCTCCCCAAGAAGGTCCAGCGCTGTCATGACTTTCCGGCCACACAGGTTCGGCCCGGAACAACACAGCACCGCTAATGTGGCTTTCGTAGTCTTCGAACCCAAGGAAACATCGAGCTATAACTGGCCACGCACCGGCAATGGTCCAAGGAAGCATGGCAACTTGAGCGGCGATTCTTGCAGTTTCGGCCAGGCGCCTTGATGCTGTACTTAGGTGGGCCAAGTAATGATAGAAACCGGGGACTCTGTGTCCAGATGCCCCCTATCTTGATCGCTATTCCTTTCCAAAGTAGAGTGCACATTATTGTCTTTACGGTGTGAATGTTTCCAACGAAATTATCTGCCGTTTCAACTAGGAACAGAGCTTCTGATCCCGGATCGTTGCAGTTTCCTGCTGACGCATGCAAGGCATTAATTTGCTGGGGTGGCCACGTGAAAGGTACCCACGTTCTGCTGTCTGCTTGTCCGGTACACATCTTGCGAACATGACCGCGCTGCAGGCACCGGTAGCATTTCGCCGAGCGGAACCGGCAGGTTCTTGGGTCGTGCCCTGTTTTTCCACACCTGAAGCATGGTGGCCGACTTCCACGTCGTGCATACATGTTTCTTAACATGTGTAAGCCTTCGCCTTCGGGCGCAATCTTCAACGTCTTCACGTTTTCTTCCGCCATTTCCACTGCTAAGGCGATTTCCTCTGCTTCGCTTCTTGTTAAGGATGCCTTCGAAAGCAGTTGCGGCGTACTGAGTTGTCTTGAAGGCTACAAACTACACGGTCCCGGAGCATCCTGTCAAGTAAAGTGCCGAAGTTGCAGGTATCCGCCATTTGCCGAATGGCTACGAGAAAATATCTGACTGGCTCTCATGGCATCTGGTTGCGTGAGAAAAATTTGTAGGATTGGGCTATTTCATTCGGACTGGGCGAAAAATGCTTCTGCAGTATGTCGAGTGCTTCATTGTACGACAGCTCGTTCTCCTTTGTTGGCTTGCAGCGTCCACTAACAACGGCCACCGTATGAGTGCTCAGCCGTTCTACGAGCAATGCTCGCTTTTCTTCCGTGATGCCGTTGCCTTCGAAGAAAGCTTCTCGCCGCACTATATATGCCGGCCAGTGGTCCGTAGCTTCCTGGAACTGCGGCGGACTTGCGTATCCGGCCATGGCTATTGGGGTGTTTGGAGGTGGGGCGGCAGGCTTATCCCATCATCGTCGCCACTGAAGTGGTCACGTACTCCCAAGAAGATCAACGGAGCAAAGAACATTTATTACGGGTACCGCGTGCAGTATATAGCACACAACAAGAAAGAGGGGAAGGGACAAATAGAGAGTGAGGGAAGAAAGTGATTACAGCAGGTGCGCCCAGCTTCATAGGCTCGTGCGGTGCCATGACGATACAACACTAATAATGCGCGCCTTAAACACCATTAGTATCACCTATCTTTAAGCCTCTCCTTGGGACTCTTGGTTCACAGTGTGATAAAGAAAATAAAACCTTGCAGAGCTCCGCGAAGAAGTGAGCCTGACGGTCGAGCGGCTCCAGACGCGCGTCAAGTCGGTCGACGTGTCGGTGACCACGCCACGCAGCGCGGAGCAGGAGACTGCGCTCGGGCAGATCGAGCAGTATGTCACCAACCTTGTGCTTCGCATGACCTCTGACCCCAAAGGTGCCAGGTAAGGAGGTGGCGTGCGAGGGCTTCACTTCTGCCACATTTGGCGAAAAGATATTGCTTCCCGCCACCATGACGACCCTGCTCGTGTCAGGCATATTAAATCGCAAGTATTCACTTGAGAATGTGGTGGACGGTTTGTTATCGCCCAATTCATGAACGTACAGCAACATACAGGTAGAGCGCATAGAGCCGAATATGTAAAACGAAAGCGCGCAGCAATTCACTATAATGGAGGGTTCGACGAAAGTTAGTCTACTAATGTAAGATAATTATGAAGTTGTGACTAAGAAAACATATAAAAAGACATTTCGGAGCGTCTACGTGTTTTTGGCGTCCTATATAATCGCGGTTGCACACCGAGAAGCTTTATGTCGCCTGACGAGCCGCGTGATAGTTGGTCGCAAAAAGAGCGCGTTCACACCCAACTCACATTCCGCACGAAGAAACGCTTGTTGCCTGCCGCCAACGCCCACGAGATGCGCTGGAACTCGGGAGGTCACTTCTCACTGGTTTGTTCGGAGTTTACGGCTAGTGCAGGATTGTTTTGTATGAGCCGGTAAAAAAAAGTAACACTACGCCCAAACCAAACGTAAACTATATATTACTTGGGTAAATACGGTAACGCGCTTCCATAGAAATTAATTGCAACAATGTATGAGTTGGCTCGGTGCCGCTTTAGAATCGCTTGTGCAGTAGCTACAACCGTGGCGTGCAAGCCAACAGCACTACATCAGCGGCGCACGCAGCTGCAGATGCTACAGCGCGTGCACGACCGCACTCAACGTAGTGCAGGTGATGCATTACGTCAGTCGCGCTCTCCAGCAGTATGGCGATATACCTAGGTATACACTGCACTGGGTTAACCGTGTGCTTCTGAGAGCGAGGGTGGCGTAGCGTCGCAGCGATACCCTCTCGGCTCACACTACACCGGGCGCGCAGACGTCACGCCTGCTCGTCCCTGTCGAGGCACACTCGTGGCATGGAGTCACAGTCTGATGTAGGCTGCTTCAGGCGCCGGCCGCCGGCCTTTTTCGCTCAGTAAGCGATTTGACGCTTTCGTACTAAAAGGCGAAGACGACGTAAAGCAATTCCTGCAGAGCAGGTTCAAATGTGAGAGGCAGACCCCACATATCCCCTTCGGCCATGGCGCACACGTTTGTGGACGCGAATTATTTTTGCCATTACTGTGCAGTGGTTGCTAGGAATAGAAAACAAACATTAAGCTTTCAGTAGATTGAACATTCTGCTCTACTAAAGTGCACCCATTTCACTTCTGAGCAGAATTTATCAGTTCAGACGACTGCTATGGTGAAGGCACTGGCGTGTTTGAAGGGACGTTTGAAGTGGGGTGCTTCGGTAGCAATTTCGAAAGATGTTTTGCCTTTGTTGAAATGCTTGTGCCCAATAATTAACCTCTGCATGTAATTGGAGCGGCTGAGAAAATATTTTTTATTGAAGAAACGTAGCATGACTGACTGTACAGTAAACGAACAATTAATTAATATGTATTAATATGGCGGGTCTCTATGAAATGCACAGAACCTTTCTCACCTCACCTTGACTTGCTTCCTGTATAGTCTGCAGCAGCTTGGCATAAATTTATGTAAATTTCACACATTTATCGACAGTCGCACATAATTAGTGACTGAATGGGATATGGAGCAGGGCACTTTCATTCATTATTTTTGTTCTTGAATTATAATAGTACGTGCTGGAATAGTTGAGATCATTTTCTCAGTTAATACATCTTGTCGTATTAGAATCTTTAGGAAAGTTCGATTTCCAAAAACGTCAAAACCTGCTTTAATAGTAGTTTCTTGGCTAAAATATTTTCAGGAAGAAAATGAACCTTTTATACCTAAATATTTCTGTAACATTGTAGTAAATTGAGGCTAAGTTCAAATTTTAGTTGTAATGATATTTCATATATGTAATCATTTTTTGTGTTATATATGTTTAAAGTATGTGTTATATACGTTTAAAATGTTTTATATATTTATATAAAACACAAAAATTATTACATATATGAAATATCATGACAACGAAAGAATTGAACTTGACCTCAAAGTGACGACAACGTTACAGAAATGCAACGCAAAACGCGCTACTGGCATTATCCTGCACTATCACCCCGTAGAAGGTATCTCACAAGAACAGTTTGCCTTCATTACTTCAGTATGATAGTTTTACCAAGGTGACATGCCTAATTGGTCCATATTGCAGCCGTAACTTCTCTTCTATTTGATCTCTATTAAAGAAATTTAAAATCTGAAATTAAAACAAGATACATATTTTTATAAATATGCGTGCAGCGATTCAAAAGTTTATTTTTAACCCCGCGTCTACCCTTAACTTTACAACGGGCTGGAATTACAACTTTGCTGCTCTCCAACACGAGTAGAGGAGAAAAGGATGCCACATTCACGGTGAAAGCCGTATCCGGCTCGCATCAACCCTGCAAATACACACGCTCAGTTAACCCACATCTATTGGAACGCACATACCTTCCGTTTCCTACTCAGCAGACTTGTCCTGCAGGCTTCTCTTCAAGCAAACCACGGTATATATTTGCAAAAGACCAGCAAAAATACTTTGAAGCTATGACGTAACTGGCCATGCCAGCGCCATTTGCACAATGGCCGACCGGATGTGTGCAACCCTGAGCAGCTTCCTCCGTTTCCTCCTATCCCTGCCATTTTATTAACTCGTGAAAAGCGACGCTTTCTTCCGGCGTGGAAAAACAGTTTCAGGCCAACCTGTGCAACCACGGCTCTCTTCTTTTGGGCGTCGTAGATTTTGCGGTCGCTGATGTGGCATAAGGATGGGGCATAAGGCAGGCAATAGTCATATGTTATTTTATGCCAAGATACGATGTAGTGAGCGGGAGTAGATAGCACGCACGTAGAACGGGAGCACCTAGCACCGTTAGGGTCGGTCATCGTTCGGACCCACTCACTCACTCACTCACTCCCTCAATCAATCAATCAATGTTTATTTCGGACATAAATACAATGTTCCGGGTACGTCCACGAGGCGTGGTAAAAGGAAACACGCATGTTTCCTTCGCCTCGGGAGTACACATCAAACAGCATTTTCACAAAATCAGATACAGTGTGCAGCCATATCATACCAAATAAATAGAACAAAACACAGGTATTATAATACATAGGGAACACAGGCAAATGTACACTTGACATAGATTATAATGAATTGATTACTACACATAGAGCAACAAGTCATACAATATAGTACAATACGTTGTATCACTACATAAATATGAATCTATGGGATGAAATTATACTCTAATGTCAAGATATTGTTACGGAGATGTTGCGAGTATATAAAAGCTATATTTGCAATATATATATATATTTATATAGGATGAGTCAGAATAGCAAAGAGTGCTGAGCACCAACAACACGCAGCAGCCAGCGTCTCCCCGATCTACTTCTTCGTCTCTCTTTTCGCATGCTTCATTAACAGGACCCCCGGGTGGCGAAGCGCCGTCTCGGCGCATGGCAGGCGAAGAATTGCGAGCGAAGTATGGCTTCAGCCGCGAAACGTGCGCGACGTCGACAGGCGCCTGACTTGAGGATGCATCAAAATGTAGCGGCGAAATCCCGTAATTGGCGTCGTTAATTTGGTATAGGACTTCATAACGCCCTGTGTAGCGAGAGAGAAGCTTCTGGGAGATTCCAACCCGACGATATGGTGACCAGAGGAGCACCCAAGCACCTAGTGCGAACTTCACATAGTGATGGCAGCGGTCGTAACGCTCTTGCTGTACATGCTGTGGGGCTAATGAACGGGATTGGGCGACTGGACGTGCCAAGCGAGCGCGATCGATGACTTCACGAGCGTACACGGTTGCAGCGCGAGGCACAGAAGGGAGGATGGTGTCAAACGGCAGTGTGGGGTCGCGACCACGCAAGAGATAAAAGGGTGAATATCCTGCGGTGTCATGTCGGAACAAGTTATACGCGAACGTCACGTAAGCAAGCGTGGCGTCCCAGTTGCGGTGATCGTTGGAGACGTAAATCGACAGAATCTCTGTGATTGTTCGGTTGAGAATTTCCGTAAGACCGTTCGTTTATGGGTGGTAGGCGGTGGACGGCTTGTGCTCAGTAGCACAAGAGCGGAGAAGGGCGTCGACAACCAGAAACAAGAACGAGCGGCCGCGGTCTGTAAGTCACTGTCGCGGAGCACCGTTACCTCTCGCTGGAGAATGACGTCGCGAAGGAGAAAATCAGGGACATCAGTTGCGAAACTAGTTGGCAGCACCTTGTTATCGAGTAGCGTGTCGCGTAATCAGTAGCGACGGCGATCCACTTGTTCCCTCTAGTCGTTGTCGGAAAAGGGCGAAGCAGGTCAAGGCCTACGTGAAAGAACAATTCAGACGGAACAATGGGATGGAGTCGTCTGACAGGTGCCAGGGGAAGTTTCGGCCGGCGCAGACACAATTCGCAGGTTGGGACATAACGACGCACTGAGCGGTAGCGGTAGAGACCCGGCAAGAAAAACCGGCGCCGTACGTGGTCGTATGTACGCAAAACTCCAAGGCATCCCGCCGTCGGTGCATAATGAAGTTGTTCGAGAACGACAGGTCGCAGAGGACGAGGGGGACAAGCAGCAACAAAGGGCCGTCATGGTTGATATTGCGGCGGTAGAGGAGGCCGTCATGCAGCAGGAACATGCGGCACCTGCCGTCGGTGCTGCCAGATTGCACTCCTGCGATATTGTACTGTAAGGATGCGTCGCGTTTTTGTTCAACGCGCATGTCGGTCATGCCAACCAAAGCTATCACGCAGGTCACCGGATCATGTGGAACAGGATCGGGAGGATCCACAGGGTGACGCGAGAGGCAGTCAGCAACCCAGTGGAGGCGTCCAGTCTTGTCATCATCATCATCATCATCCTAGTTAGGCCCACTGCAGGGCAAATGCCTCTGCCATATTTCTCCAACTCACTGGTCAGGTACTAATTGTGGCCATGTTGTCCCTGCAAACTTCTCAATCTCATCCGCCCACCTAACTTTCTGCCGCCCTTGCTACGCTTCCCTTCTATTGGAATCCAATCCGTAACCCTTAATGACTATCGGTTATCTTCCCTCCTCATTACATGTCCTGCCCATGCCCATTTATTTTTCTTGATTTCAACTGAGATCTCATTACCTCGCGTTTGTTCCCTCACCCAATCTGCTCTTTTCTTATCCCTTAACGTTACACCCATAATTCTTTCCATAGCTCGTTGCGTCGTCCTCAATATGAGTGGAACCCTTTTCATGAGCCTCCAGGTTTCTGCCCATACGTTAATACTGCTAAGACACAGCTGTTATATACTTTTCTCTTGAGGGATAATGGCAACCTGCTGTTCATGATCTGCGAATGCGTGCCAAACGCATCCCAGCCCATACTTTCTTCTCTGATAATTTCAGTCTCGTGATACGGATCCGCGGTCACTACCTGCCCTAATTATATGTATTACCTTACCACTTACAGTGCCTCGGTACCTATCGTAAACTGCAGTTCTCTTCCAAGACTGTTAAACGTTACTTTAGTTTTCTGCAGATTAAATTTTAGACCCACCCTTCTGCCTGTCTGTCTGTCTTCACTGTGATCCTTCACTGTATTTCTGTCTTCACTGTGATCCATTCTGGGATCGACTATTTCCTTTTTGCCGCCCAACTCACTGTCACTCTCTAGCTGTGCGCTTAACCTTAATGAAAGACTGGGACGGCGTTCGAGAAAGTCACGAGACAGTGATTCGGAAACGTTATATCTGGAGCGCACGTAAAACGCTTGCTTGATAGGGCTTGCGTATGACTCAAGCTTGCGAATCTGTTTCAGTGCACGTGCCCTTTCCCCCTCTGTGACTTTGAGACGCAGTTAAATTTTTCTCGCCTTCACCTCCGATTGCCATTCACTTGTCTCTCTACGTCTGCTCTCAGCTTCAGCGACTTGCAGTCATCACTGCAGGTTTCTCTCCCAATTCGCGTTCCCGCTCTAGAGGCTGCATTTTACCCTCTCGTTCCGCAGCCCTTTCCTCCCGGGCTTGCGCCTCCTGTTCATCGTACCACGCCTCAACGGAGTTCTAGGAGGCTCCGCCTCAGGGAAGCAATCTCCAACAATAACAGAAGAACTTGCATCAGAAATTGGAGCCCGCGACAGGACAAAGCCGCTTGTTCATTTTGCGTGGCTACCCTACGAGGTTGAAACCATGACTAGCATGCGAGAGTTATACACTCTAAGAAAAAAGAGAGTAAAATGTGTGTCATGGCAACTTGACTCTCTTTTTTGTTCCGAAGACCCACTTGTGCGCGAGTAGAGTCAGAAAACAAGAGTGAACATTTGCGCATGGGTCGTTTGACTCTCAATAGCACGCGAAGAGTCGTCGTGGAAGATCGCGATTCCTCTGATATTCGAGATGAGTCTGGCGAGAGAAAGATTTTAATGCAGGAGACGAAATACCAGATAACCTCTTCTGTTTTAGGCAGGCCCTCTGGTTCCTGTCCTGGTTGTAATGCGGTGTATCATTCTTTCATCCTTGTCATGTTCTGCAATTACTTCGAACTCTATATATTGATTTTCCTTTACCATGTTTGTTGGTACCTCACATGCTTAAGGGATAGCTGGTTTCCTATGCTAAGGAAGATATGGATTTGTCACACTGGATTCTCACCATAAGTAATTCTAAAAAAAAATATTGACTACTAAACAGAGCACAGCAACGAGATAACAAGTTCAATACGCGCACTCAACAGTGTCGATTGCAAATGTAATTCCGCGAGTTAAAACAAAATTTTGAAGATTTAAGTTCCAAGATCAATATCTTGTTATGAGACTCGCGGTAATGGGAAGCTGCAGATTTATTTTCAGCAGCTCGGATTATTTAACATGTACGGAATGCACGGTATACGCGCGTTTTCGCATTCTGACCCCGTTGGAAAGCGACTGCCGGGGTTGTGATTGGACCCGTCACCTCGAACTCAGCAGCGCAACACCAAAGCCACTGGGCTGCCGCAGTGCGTTGCGTTCCGCGACCAGAAACAAATATTAGCGTGCGCAACACTGCTTTGGAACACCCTAGAAATATAAGAACAAAAATATAGCAGTTTCACCCCAATGCTGCATGAACCACTCCACGAACTATTGCACGAACCAAGGTTCGTAGTTTCATCGGCTGAATAAACTGCAGTAAACATTCGCTTACTCCTTAAATTAGCAAGCACTGGGTCACGCGCGCACGTGCAAACATCGACAGATCTCACTCAATGAACGCGAACACTCGCTGTCACAGCGTTGGCGTGATGAAGGGCGCGAACAGAGCGGACCGAACGCTTCTGCTGCCTCTTCCTTCAAAGCGTCTCCGAAAAATAGCGCTATCTGAGCGCTCCCCCCCCCCCCCCCAGCTTTGCATCCCTCGGAAATTATCTCCAAAACAGAGCGAGGGTGGCGCAAGACCGGGCTAGAGCAACGGCCAGAGTGCGCGCGTTTTATCACGTGACCTCCCAAAGATACTTGACTTAGGGCGCCCATCCAGCCCGGCTCAGCCTCGAACATTTCCTTTAACCCGCACAGCCAACGGCGCGGGATATGATCTTATCGAACTTGACTTTATACGTAAGCTCACGGTGACACCGTTAGATATATTTCGACGGTTGTATCCATATAACTGCTATCGCAAAATTCGCAATAAACAGAAAATTTTTCGAAGGACCAACAACGCTTCTTCTCCAACGTCGTGATACAGCGGTGAACGATATTTCTGGAAAATGTGTTGCTAAATCTCTCGCCAAATGACTACGCTCGCATTTGGTGACAGCGGAACGCAGTTGCAAGAAATTGTGCAGGAAATACCGGAGTTCTGTCAGCTTCAGGTGCACTACATTATTCAGTAACGTCGGCGGCTTTGTAGTTCTACCTTACATCAGAGCAAACTGCACTCGACAGAGATCAAGGGCAGCCGCACCGTTATAGCTAAGCAAATTAAGCACAATTAGGCCGCGTCTTCCCACTTCGAGCACGCTCCGACAGCCCAACGATAGATATTTCAAACGTAACCACACTTGGAAGAGCAAATTTTGCTTCTGCGAAGTGAACGCAGCGGGTATTTCAAGACGCTCTTAAATTCATGGCTGTTTCATTCGTGAACATTACTTACGTGACGTAAAATTATCCGTGAGCAAAACAGTTTTTATTTCAACGCGAGGAAAGAAAACCGAAACTAGCGCAACTGTTTTGCTCAGTTGTGCGGATACGAATGATCCAAAGCCGAAGCCATCAATAGCATGACGCCATTTTGCGATTGCGTTGCATCTCGCGCGTGTACGTTGTTGTCGAGTGGTGGTTCTTTATTCTATGGAGTGGTTCTGAAAGCGCTGCGTTAGGGGCGACTGCTACCAGGCGTTGCGGCAAGTTACGGTGGGAACGTCTGTCCGTGCTGTGTGATTGCGACGAAGAGGACTTCCGCCAGCAGCGGCGTGTCGCCGATTTCGTCTTTGCCGACATCGAGCAAGTGCAGCTCGCCGGACCGTCACAAGCGCCGGAAGCGTTGCGTTTTGCACTGCGTTTTCCTTGTGATATGGGAGATCGCAACGCAGAGACGACCAGATGCATACGAAGGACTACCAGCGGAGAGTGACCTGTGCCTTATTTCTCTTAACCTCTCAGGTAAGCGTATCAGCTTTTGTTCCGAGTTTGCAAACGACACGTACTCGGCCCTTCCGGTACGGCTACATTTTGCGCCACTTTTCTCTTAGCTGTTCACAGAAGTTTCATAGGCATGCGTGCGCGTATGTATGCGAAAATACTACTGGCAGACGGAAGCCTCAGGAGAGCATCTGAAATTATAGCAAAGCTGTACTGCCATAGACAAACATCGTTCTTAACGACTGCAATGACGAGTGGCCTGTCGCATCGAAAAATCCGTAGAATACCAAGTATTGCGTAACTTGAAGTGTAGATACAATACTAGCACCAGTGTGACTTTCGCTGGCGAAGACAGGTTCTCGAAAAAACAGCTTGTGTATTCTGAAGATTTACTAGCGTTTTAGGTATATTACCGCGAATAATAAAAACGCTACAACGCTGTATGGCAGTGTCAGGCGATGTGGCAGCACGGACATTTTCGTAGCGGTAAGACGGCTGCATGCACGAGCGAACAGAGGCAACGCTTTAAAAGTGCTGAAACAGAACAAATTTAATGTGCATTTGGCTGCAAGTCGGAAACATTAGCTCACAATATAAGCCGATATATAATGTTATTTTTTATGTAATGTTTATTTTCACGGTTTTAAATATTCAAAAGCATGAATTTGTTGCAACCTTTATATTGTAAATCCTACTAGGCTTACAAAGCCTGGCTGTGTCATGTAGAGAACTTGTGGTATTCCTACTGGATTTTCTATTTTGAGTCCGGTATTTTATGAAAAAGAGGGTCTTTTATTTGTAGTCTTATGTTAGTGCAGATATGTGGCAAGCAGAAATGAGTTGATTGCAAAGTTGTACCTCCCGGTGAGCTGCATATGAACCCAAGTTTATCCTGTCTTGGCTATTGTAATGTGCATATAAAAATTTTAAGTATATACAGCTGTAGTTGGCTTAGTCGCTGTCGCGTATTTTTAAAAGTAGAAGGCTATGATTATTTTACTGTTTTCATGCAGAAATACCTCTTTTTTCTTGTACAAAGAAGTGCTCACAGCATTGAATGAAATGAAGTGTGGTGTATTTTTCTACTAATTTAATAAAGGAAATTTCGTCTGCGGTGTATCAGAGATTAGTTTACCTTCTTTTACTACACAATGCGTTATCTCCTCTGCTACTGCTGTTCTTCTGTGTATTTTTGTAATTTTGAAATGTACTTTATTTTAGGTATTCAAGAAATGGCAACATCCAGAAGAAGACGCCATCTTATCCAGCACGTTATGGGTGAGACAGATCGTAGCAGGCACTTTTGCATACCTCATTAACATATGATGCTATTAGTTGTAATTTTTGTGTCCACTTTCCTGTCCTTTATTCATTTCAGCATTATTGGGCAAAGGGTAATACTTTTACATCGACGTAGAGTAATTGTCCAAAGGAGAGACATGGCTGGAGAAGACGACACACATAAGCCTCCTTTGTCCGTATGTCTATGTTGCGCAGTTGATCTGTCGTTATCTACCAACAAGCCCAAGTTCTTCATCAGCTACATTTACTAATTCTCCGTTATTACAATTTCATTGATACAACATTGAAAGTACAGAGGTACACAGGAAGAGAGACTTGAGAGATGAAGAGCAGTAGAACAAGGAGCATCACTGAAGCCAATGTTTTGACAAAGAGAAGGAGATAAGTTTTCTTGTCAAAACATTGGCTCCAGTAAAATTTCTTGTTCTATCACTATTTACGATTAAAAGACAGCATTATTGTTCTTTCTGAAGTATTATGCATTATGGAATCAAAATTAACAGGTTGAAATGTCAGGAATGTGAAATTTCTTGTGTATTCTAATGCTACAGCGAAAGCCAGAAAAACAAAATATAGAGAACCACATTGTTATTTTTCACTACCCAGTTTGGCCAGCTTCATTCAGAGCTTGCACTTTGTTGCATTAACGACCACTGGGATTCATTAATTGAATTGCTTCGTGATTAACTTATGTTTAGAGATGAACTTGTTTTAATATAGCTTAACATCGTGCGTGTAAAAAATATACAATGACATTTTAGGAGGCTTGCAGTTGACTAGCAGCTCAGGTTTCCACCAAGCTTCCATGCACAAATCGGATGCACATTCTTTTTTGTCATTGCTTGGATTTTCATGACCATGAGTACCATTTCTTTATTGTCGACGGTCTAGTTGCGTTGTAGGACGTAGCTGTTTACATTTATTTGTATTGGTATCCATGTTACACAGACAACTGATTTTTTCTTATAAATTGTGACATGGTAGGACTAAGCGTATTTGTGGAAATTTGCTGCAGGTACACTCTGGTGGCTCCCGCCCCTGCATCCTGCCAACACCGTGTCCTGACTACGTCCACTAGGGAGTTCGAAGCCTTTGGCGGCTCCTGCCACCACCGTGTCCTGACTACGTCCACTAGGGAGTTGGCAGCCTTCGTGATAATGCCAAGCAGGCTGGAAGCCGACAGAAAGATTAAGGTAAATGCATGTAATTAATTGGCAACTTTTTGAGTGAAATGGCTTGTAGCCACTCAGCAATGAAAGAATTAACTTTAAAGCAGTTTAGACTCCCTGCTATCGCTGCAGGAATGCTCAAGTCCATGCATTTTGCTTTAGCCGCCAAGAGGCTATGTGGATTAGACGAAACACGATGCAAATTTTGAAACTAGTAGGAGACCACTTGTACATTTTTTTTCTTGCTTAACACAAAGCTGCTTTGATAAAGGTTTAGCAATTTAAAAACTATACAGTGTACTCGCATACATGGTATTGGGCATAAATTTACTAGAACTGCCTCAATAGTTAGTATGCTGATAAACTTACACCAAAACTGACTTTTTTTGCTAGTTCATCCTCATCTCTGTGCACTGCTGCATAATTTACCTTCCTGAAACCAGTTTTTGCATGCAGCACAAGTACAATATATGTGGATTACATAAATTTGCAGCTTTTGCTGTAAGCCAGTTCTATGAAATTAAAGTTAATAGGCCATCTTGTCCATTTTTAGTGGCCCATATTAAACTGAGCAGTGGCTAATAAGCAGTTCAATTTTTGGTGTAAGGCCTCTGTTTATTGTCCTGAAAAATTTGGCCCCCTTAATGAAGGAACCAATTTTTTAGCTATGCCTTTTATGATGCATAGTTTGGTGTGTTACACAAAATCTCAGGTAGTGCTTGCGCCAGTAAAAAACTTTTTAAGTATTTCTTGAAATTAACATTTGTCCTATATTGAAGGGCCTCCAGTTCTTCAAAAAAAAAAAAATTCAAGTAGTCGTGTGCCAGGTCGGGACAGCTCGCATGGAATAGCCTACTTACACAAATAGGGAGGGCTATACCCACCGTGGTTGCTCAGTGGCTATGGTGTTGGGCTGCTGAGCACGAGGTCACGGGCTCGAACCCCGGCCACGGCGGCCGCATTTCGATGGGGGCGAAATGCGAAAACACCCATGTACTTAGATTTAGTTGCACATTAAAGAACCCCAGGTAGTCGAACTTTCCGGAGTCCTCCACTACGCCGTGCCTCATAATCAGTGGTTTTTGCACGTAAAACCCCATAATATAAATTTTTAGGGAGGGCCAAGTACACTTGACTTTATGTTAAGATACTATTATTGACCTACAAAAGACAAAATGAAACATTCCATCCTATAAGCAGCTCTTCACATTCATTTACACTTTTGCACATTTGTATACCTCAGGTCTGCTGTCTTGTGTCTGTTTTCATTATCTGCTATGTACCGATGGTAAACTTCAGGTTTGCCTTATTGTGAAGAATATTTTGGTGCTTATAGATATGGATCTGTGTTTTTCAGGTTGCCTCGAAATTTTACCCAAGCCGTGCCATACACTGGCCAGGCCTCCTGCAAACGACGTATAAGCAGGCTCAACGCATGAGTGTCGAGTGAGTCCGGAGATCAAGGCAACCTGCTGTGCAACCAGCGTGCAACCTTTGGTGACCCCTCTACATGTTCCACCTATTTCACAGCTGCACCTCAGCTCCCACCTATCCCAACAGCATCAGCAGCAGTGGTCACTCATCAAACCATGGATAAATGTTGGGGTGGAGTGATTTGAAGAGGCTTTCTATGTGTCTCTTCAACTTCTTAGCAAATACTTGTGTTACTATGATTCATATGTGTCTTTAGTAGCTACTTTTTAATGGTTCCTTTCTATTAGAGTTCTCACCATCGATTCCTGCTATTATAATGTATATCTGTGTTTATGCCTAGTTTTTCGTAGTTCTTTTGCACTTGTGTATGTAATTGATAGGTTCATAATTGTTATACAGAAGGCTAAAATGCAAACTTATGGCATTTTTTTCTTCATTTTGATAATCTACAGCACTGCAAAGTGTTCAAGAAGTGTAGCCTAACGTGGGCTTTGGTGCAGGAAAAATTTAAGAGCAATATAGGGTACTTATTTCGAACACTCATTATTTTTGGAAAAGTTAAGAATATAGGAGCACAGAAAAGAAAATATTAAACTAGAGAAACATATATATAAATAGCAGAAACTATAGCATAAAGCTATGGTGCCCTTGGCATTTCTCAGTGCCTATTTGCCACACTGACGAATGTCAAAGGCATTGTAGGTTTCATGCACGCACTGGTTGTGTTACACTTTTGAGTATTGCATTTCTCAAACACAAAGGTTTACAGCAGTGTTCTAAATAGCAAATGCCTTTCTTAATTTATTAGTGCAAGAGTAACAGTACAGATCATGTAAAAATTATTTTACAGACTATATGTCCATGGATGCATGCTTCTGATGACATAGCAGTGACGTGGTAGTGGGATGAATGTCTATTTCAGATTTAAATATTGGCTTCCAGGTCTGGGTTAGTCTCCTGCACTGAGTAGTCTAGGTCAGAGCCCATTTACTAGAGAAAGTGAATTAAACTAGGAATTATAAACATCAAAAGATCTTGTTTAGGAAACTAATGTGACAATCAGCAAGGTTCTTTGGGCATTAATTTCCGAATTTGTGAGGATATATTTTATGAGTGGCTTCACTATTGTGAGAACAAATGTTTGTTTATTGTCACACTAGGGTTGGCTGCCCCATTTGTATACAACCCCTTTACAGGCTAAAAATTCAGTGTGTTACCCTGTTTACACGCATGATAGCACTTTTAAAGAAAATGACTCAAATTCAGGGGTGCGATCATTACGCGGGTTAAATTTCCCGCAAAAAGAAAAAGAATTTCATCTGGCATTTGCTACAGGATGACAACAGGTCAGCAAATAGGCGGCTGCCGCTGTATGTAGTGCGGGACACAAAAAAAAATGGTGGCCGGCAGAGCAAGCCGAACGCGCCACACGCGATTTTTTTCTTCTCTTGAGTACATTACGTGCATTCAAACAGTTTCTTCCGTATCAGTAATGAATAATATCGGCAAGCTTGCGGCAATAACATAGCCATGTCCACTTTGAGGGGACAGAAACAGATGGGCGTGCTTAGCTGCCAGTGACATAGGAACACATGGTGGGCATGCTGCGGAAACTGCAGCATTTGTCTTTACCACTATCCTAATATGGCACGTTTCCGCTAAGGGTGGGCGAATATCTTAGCTGCGTTACAAACGTCGGCGAATGAATAGGGTACACTTCTAACGTGTCAGTGTAAACGTGGCTGCTATCTTAGCCGCTCGTTATTTGTTGCGTGCCCAGGAGTGCAGACAAGAAGAATCAAAAGACGCCTTTTTTGTTGTGTTTGTTGGTCACAACCATTATAAAGCCTGCACATAATAAAGGCAAGTTTGTTTGTAGCTTTTTTTTTGTCATAGAAGTGCGGAAAGTGATGAAAGGAATGAAATGGGGCATCTGCTTAAGAATGTTTGGTGCATTCAGACCGCTTGGTTTGTCTTGAGTTGTTCGCATAGCAGTCTACAGATGGTAAGCGCGATCATTATTAGCTAGACTTGGCACATGACATATCGCTTGGGCAAGTTCGGGGTGCAATCATTACACGGGAAATAAAAAGTCGAATTTTGACGACAAAATTTAGGGGTGCGATTATTATGCGAGTAAATATGGTAATAGGCTGTTTTTGGTTTTGCGCACTCAATGTTAAGGGATGCAAATGGTGACATACCACAGAATGCAGAACTGACTAAAGAATGCAAGCAGGGCGTGGGGCTTTTTAGGCAGATGCGTGCTTGTGCTATTTATAAAATAGCTCCCCATGGTATGCCTGAAGGCATTATCTAACGCTTTGATAGAATACACTGACACCCACTTATTAAGGGGAAATACTCCTCAAAACAACTTTTTTATATATTAGTACTAGATTTGAATATACTATCATTCATGAAGTGTTTTATTAGATTTGAATTGTCATTGATTTTTGTGTAGCTGCTGTTTTTTAGTTATGTCCAGCACAGTGGCAAAATATTTTTGTGGGCACTTTCTGGTGTATAAAATTTTCAGAAATAGCTTCATGCTGTATCTTATTTAGCTAGTTGTATACTAGAAAGTGGTGATACCTATCCAAATGGCTTGTACAATTACTTGAAGTATGCAAAAAATATTAGGCCACTATAAATAATTTTACAGATTGCAATTTCAATTAGATATCAGTATTCTGCATATCTTGAAAAGTACGTATGCCAAATTTCGTTAGTATAGGAGAATTATAAGTGCATAAGGTTATTCTGATGCTATTTTGCGAAAATGTTTTTGAAGTATATTCAATAATTTTTTTTACAATAGCGTGAGAAGTATGCAAGATTAGTAGGCAGGCCTGTCTGCCTGCCTACTAATCTTGCATACTTCTAGTAACTTTACATGCTGTTTGAATAGATATTGGCACTTTGCAGTCTACAAAGAGCTTAGTTAGCTACAGCACACTGCTTTTTGGGAAAATTTAGTACACTGGAAAGTGTCCACAAAGATCACCGTATTTTCCCATTGTGTAGGACATAACTCAAGAAGCACCCAAAAAAATACTAATGACATATATGAAATCTCCATGAAGAACTCTACAATTTGCTCTGTTTTCAAACCTCTAGTACAAGTAATAAAGCTGTTTCGAGTAATATTCAATCAGCAAAACATGCCCCTTGCTATAGTGACCTACAACATAGCGACGCAAATTGAAGGCAAGTCCTTTTGTCGAAGCGACTCTGGGCTGTCTTCCCAGGGGCTTCTGTTAAACACTGAAATTTCCTGCATTTGTCTGAAGTGCAATACTAAAATGTTTGTGAATGTGCAATTGGTATTGGCACACTAACAGAAAAAAGACAGTTCCGTGGAATGTAGAATCGACTATAACTTTGTTCGACATTTACATTTTGACTCCATATCTTTGTTTTGTGTTTTGTACTGAGTGTTTCAGCAGTGACTGCCGCTAAAATTGAACATAACTGCTTCATGACAATGCGACAATTTTCGCTAACAAAAATTTATAGCAGTGGCAGGCATTATAATTACAGTACTCAATAAGTCTAGTTTGTAAGAACTCAGACTAGCACCAGTTCTGAGATAAACAACCCAAAAACACATGATCAAATGGGTTTATCTTCCACACAGAATTGTCCCACAAGGCTTGCAAAATATTTTGTGGCAAAGTATTATCTGCAACAGCAAAGCATGTTCCACCAAGTATGGCGATAAATATTTCAGAGCTGTCAGTCTGAGGACTCCTACAAACTAACAATACCTTGAGCACTGACTAGCCTCAACAATGGGAAGTCAGCCATTTTGCTGAAATTATTAAAACCAATTATTGTGATCTTGTTTAAGAAGAAATTTGCAATGATGATGCAGTTCTAGTCTCCGTCACTTTTGTAAATCTTTTCCAATTATTTTTTCAGAGTACAATTTTTGGAAATAGAGGTATTCATTGCAGAAAGAGCTAGTACATGGCATTTGATAATAAAGGTAGTGGTCATTGTAGACTTTCTGTCTTCAGCATTTGTTCTGTTGCACAGCTGTTTCTTGAAATCTGAAAGGATGTACCCGCCTCCTTATGTTAGCAAGAAACAGGGAAATCTGTCAGTGTGTTTTGTTTAGAATACAGCTGATCAAACCGATAGTTAGGCTGCTTGCTAATTATAAAATATGACGATAATAGTGCAGGGCCATAAAAGCAGTGATGCTGACTAACAGCTATGCCCAGCTACATCCACGCAGCTGTGTCATACAATGTGCATGTGTTCGCCATGCATGTGCATGTGTTCGCCAAAGCATTCGATACTGTTTCACACGAATTACTTTTAACTAAATTAAGTAACCTCAACATTGATCCTAACGTGCTTGCTTGGATAAAGTTTTTTTGTCTAGCCGTTCCCAATTTGTTTATGCTAACGAATACTTCTCTTCCACTGGTCGAGTAACGTCCAGTGTACCGCAAGGCTCGGTTCTAGGACCATTATTATTTTTAATTTATATTAATAACCTCCCAGACCAAATTAAATCATCAATTAAGTTATTCGCCGATGACTGTGTTCCCTATCGTGTCATTTCTAACTCTCGCGACTGCGATACTCTTCAATCAGACATTGGCATAGTAAGATCATGGTGTGCTAGATCCCAAATGAAGCTCAATTCTAATAAATGTAAGGCGATGCGTGTGTCCCGTGTTGTAAGAAATACCACCCTTCCTACGTACAATATTAACAACATACCTGTAGAAAATGTATCATCATATAAATATTTTGGTATATACATTACGCACAATCTTACATGGAACATTCATATAAATTACATTTACGGTAACGCTAATCGCATGCTTGGGTTTTTACGGCGTAATTTTTCATCGGCAACTGCAGCTGTCAAGTTATTTCTGTACAAATCCTTAGTGAGGCCTAAACTTCAATATGCATGCTCCATTTTCGACCCTTCTACTCTAAAGCTAAAAAACACCATCAAATCCATTCAAAACCGAGCTGCTCGTTTTATTCTTTCGAATTATTCTCGTCATGCAAGTGTCTCATCAATTAAACTAACCCTTGACTTGCCTAACCTAGGGTTACGTCGTAAATACTTTCCCCTATGCCTTTTTCACAAGATTTATTACTCTAACGAAACACTTAAGGATGAACTAATCTCCCCGCCATCATACATATGGTCACGCACGGATCATCGTTTTAAGGTTGAAGTTCCAACTTGTCGCACCAACGTTTATTTTGATTCCTTTATAACAAGAACGACGAATGACTGGAACCGCCTCCCTGCCTCCATTACTGCCATTTCTGACGCCACAAACTTCAAGAATATTGTTAACGAATATGTTTGTAATAATCGCCACTCCTCTCTGTAATGCCTCCAGGCCTTGAGAGTATGACAATAAATAAATGTGCATGTGTTCGGAAGAGCCAAATGTCCAATTGTTTGTCATCTTGTACAAGCAGATTATGCGCTAGGTGTAATTTATGCTCAGTAAATACATAAATCAGTCATGTCAGGTGTCTTACTTTAGGTTGCAAGTTCGAAGTTCCTGTAATCTTGCTAGTTTTTATTTCTTTTCCTTTGTGAGCATGAGTGACTTGGTCGGCTTCGCACATATTCTCAAGACTGTTTCTTCATCACTGGGAATCACGAAATTTAATTTAGGTATAAAATTCCCAGTTATTGATATGGTAGGCTTCGAGCTTAATTCAGTTTTTTGCATATGTTTATCTACGAAGTAGTTTTATCGTTCATTGAAACATATCACGCAATGCACAGTGGGCACCCAAATTATAAATGTCTGTTCTTGCTTTCTGCCCTGCTCTGGTGTTTTCAAAACCTAGCATTGGTGCAATGGCCTGTCAGCAGCTGCAGAAAACTAGTAAAGTGGCTAAAGTTAACGGTCAACAACATAATTAAGATACAAAGCAAAAATATAAGTTCGCAATTGTCCCCCATAACCAGAGTTTCGCTTAGAATTAAAAAAAATTTACATCCTGCTCTGGTGTGAGAGTTGCTTTGGTCACCAAAGGGACTACGTAGAACCTGTGCTAGTGTACACAACAAAGCAAAAAAATCACTCCAGATTAGAGTGGCAGTGGAAAGTTAAGCACAGATGTTTTATTTCACGCATCGTTAATGTGGCTTATCATCTGCTCCTGTTCTGTGGGAACGCATACATTGGGAAGACAATCCTTTGCACCATTGTTACCTTAGCGGGACAACAGAGGAAGGTAGAAATGGAGAACAGGTATTCACACTTGGTTGCCCGCAGTGTATTATCTGGATGTGTTTCACTCTACAAAAGACTACTGCGGTAGATAATCATAATGACAAAGACAAAAGTCAGTCATCCGTCCGTGACCTCCAGTGTTTATAGAAATACTTCTTTCTGTATATGTGCCAAGCCGTAGGGAGGATTTACATAACTCAGTCATGCTTGCTAAGTTAAAGATCAGAATAAGGAAAATCACAAGAACATTGTATGAGTGATTTGTAAATGTGGCACCTAATGTAACTTATTCATGTATGGGCTGAGGATAGATTACAGCCAGTGCATAATGTGCTCTTAAAGGATGACTTGTGATGAGTAAAAGCCTTCCTCACATCTTCCTCTTTGTTTCTTTTGGATCTTTGTGCACTATGTGTATTGTTACAGCTGCATGCATGCAGCTGGGTATAGTTTGTTTGTGTTCTGCTTCCTCCCTTGTCCTCATCATTCATGCGCTATCTTTGCCGTAACAAAATATAGCTACCTGTGCTACTTATTTTGTGAATGTGTTTCCATTATGGAAAGTTTTGTATTAGCGGTTATTTCTACCTGTGAAATTGTCTGTGTGAGCTATTATACTTAGTCTTTCAAAAGTACATTTCTCAACATAAATAAATGACCAATATAAGTATTGCTGTATTTACTTTTGTAATTTTGTCAGTTATGAAGTTTTTATGCACTATTGCATGTTGTATGACAGAATAAAATTGATGCACAACTTTTCTAATGTGGTGTTGTTCAGATCAATTTTCATCTCACGCTAACACGCAGAAATTGTGTGGGAAAAAGTGCCAACAAGAGTACCATAAGGTAAGACAGCTGCTTTTACTGTTAGATTGGATTATCAATTGCCAGCCAGTTATTTTCAGCAAGCTGTGTAATGCATAGATAATGTAATCTAAGTTGGAATATTGTTTTTATTGCACTTCATTATTGGGTCTCTTTTGTACATAAATGCAGCTTTTCTTGTTATGTGTAGCTTACTTGCTTAGAATGTCAAGTCGTAAGTTGAGTCTTTTAGAACAGGGAAATAGGTTGAACTTATAAATCTTTTGACATATTATAAGAGACTTGTGAGGTGGTGAATTGAACTTCTACATGAGTTACACAATATTTTGCGGTCTCATTATGGTTCCGAGTGGCATTGCAGTGTCATGCATATACACTGCAGGCTACATATTGGATATTTAAGACTGTTTTGCTTGGTTGGCTATTGATTCCAGTTTAATAGCAATGACAACTGTCCTGCTTACATAGTGATTCTGTGCTGACTGATACATTTGAATTTTCCAGAAGACAATAACAAAGATTGATGAAATATTAACTTTTTCTTGCTAACCTCCCATGTGCTTTTGGGCAAGCTTACTGTGGATTCTTTGTTATCCTATGTTGTCTTTTCACAGTAGCCTTCTTGAGAACTAGCTATAGTTGTGTGTACTTACAGCAAGAGTTGTTGACACATATTGAAAAGTGGCTCGACACTGCCATACAAGAGTGAAACGATTTACATGAATTAGCTTACTTTATTTGCAAGAGACCGGCACCATGCAGTAAGGTTAACTTGACACGCACTGCTGGAGTCTCCAGACTCATCTAGCATAGTTGCCTGAATCATTCTTGCAGTGTTCATGTGACACTTTATCTTGAGTCATCTGACTCATCTAGGATTTTTAACTGACTCCCTCAGCACTAGTCTTCTGACCCTTTTGAGAGGGTATAGGCGACTACTACAACAGAGTATGCATGACTATTGTGTGCGGAGTCACGTAAACACCTTGTATCGAGCACAGATACTCGTGGGACTCTGCCAAAAGAGAGTTCGGGTGTCTCCCACAAAGTGTGTCATATACGTGACGAGTCCAGACTCTTCGAAAAGAGTAAGGGATACTCTTTTTTTTTTCTTAGTGTGTAGGTTTTAGCTGAACGCATGAGGCTTGAAGCTTCTTCAGTTATACGAAGTCAAGACAGTAGTTTTATCGGCCGCATAAACTTGAAAGGATTTGCTCACTAATTGAATTAACAAACATGGGGTCAGCGTGCACTTGAAAACATGAACACATCCTGCTGGATGACCGCATACACTCGCTGTCAAAACGAAAGCGTAAGCGCGGCAGCAGCAGCGAGCAAATTGATTCATGCTGTCTATCGCTTCAACGCAAACAGTGGCGAAAAATCAGCAAGCACAAAGGTATGAACCGTCAGCAGATCGCTTTCAAGTTACGGCGCGCGCGATCATGCGCCGCTCCTCAAAACGCGCTGTTGCTGGCAGAGTAGAAGCCCACCCTTCCCCACCTCCCTCCCGAGCTGTCCTCTCACTTGCCTCCGTTTTATGCGTGAGCTTGAGCCTCGATCGTCCGTTCCTTTTGCGCCCGATCGCGAAAAACGCGGTTGCTACAAGAGCCCAACGCGCCCTCCCTCCCTGCAAGCGCCCCCCTCCCAGCCGTTAGCCCAACGGAAGACAGCGCGCTTCATCTGCGCCTTCTTCCCTCGTGCGCGCCAGATTGAGTCACGATCGTCGGCTCACCTCGCACGCTTTCGCTCGTATATACAGCATACGGAGCGCGGTGACGTCTATATTGCCTTTGGACTTTTTACCAAACATCACGGCAGCGGCGACGGCAAAAGTGCGTCAGGATAGGATCGTCTGTGTAACTGCTAACGCAATAAAAGTATGCGGATCTCACGCCCAGTGAGAATCGATGTAAGCGAAGCTTTCTTGCTTCTTGCGTTCATTGACGGAATTTGGCGGTGATGTCGACGGCATACGACAGTCGTGACGTCAAGTTAAATGTTACTTTGCGTGCACCACTTCTGTTTGTCCACCTACCACACAGACACGGAGAGGCGAGTCATTCATTCGCTCATTCCTTTCAGAAGAGATCCCTAATGAGCAGTGGTTCATGGCGCCGCATTTTGTTTCTCCCGTATCTTATTAGGGGAATTGCCATGTAAACAGAGGGGTACGGTTAATTACCTGTTTCCTGACTTGGTCTGTACGGGATTGAGTTGTACCCATACCCTGCCTCCTCCCTTTCTGCTCCATTCTTCGTACCTTCTCCATGGACTGCCGTTGCAGTGCACATGAGAACTAAGGCAAGCGCGGCAGCTCTTAAGATGGCGGAACGTCACGCCTAGTTACGGCGTCCAGAGGGCATTATGTCGTACCTCAGAGCGCGTCGGTGGACATTGTGGCCACGCTCTGCCAAAATGTCGTCGACGTCGCCTGTCTCGTCTCCCGCACTTCCACCGTGTGCTCGCAACGCCCCCCTCCCGAACGCGGCGTGCAAGGCAGCAGCAGCGGAAAGGTCCTGGTAATAGAAGCTTGGCTTTAAAAAAATGCACTTGCGTCTCAATCACATTGCTAGCCGAGGCTTATGCATTCGGCAAACTATATTGGATTTCTGTCTTGGTCGACTCAATTGTGGGCATGCCGAAGCATGAGCTTCATTTTCTGAGTATGGCCACGGCTTTTATGATGGCACGTACGTCTCTGTCAGTCCCTGCTGCCGAGGATACTTTTCTCAATAAATACGTCTCATTAAACCGGCCGGGCACGCTGGCTCGCACTGCTTCGCAAAATTTTGTGGTGTCTGAAGGTTTAGGTGCTCTGGTGGAGGGCTAGGGAAAAACAGCCTCAAAGTGGGCACAAGCGCCAAAAGCCTCAGAAAATCCGCTTACTAGACAGAATAGGCGTGAGCAAAACATGGCCTGATTGGTCTGAGACAGTTTCTCGCCGCAGTGAAAGCGGAAATTCGTTCCGTTCCGCTGCACAGCATGTAATTATCCCACCGTAAATAAAGGATGGCGAGTAAAGTACTGCCATCGCTCATCCAGGCAGTCAAAAAACAAATTCTATGTGTTTCACGTGCCATAATCACAATTTTATTGTGAGGCATGCATAGTGCGGGACTTCAAATAATTTTGACCACTGCGGTTCTTTAACGTGCCCCTAATGCACAATACATGGAAGCTTTTCCATTTCACCTTTATAACATGCGGCTGTGGAGGTTTAAGTTTAATGCCGCTTCCCCGGGCTTAGTAGCACAACGCCACAGCCCCTAAACCATCATTGCTGGTGAATCGACGTAGTTAATAATTGCCCCGTGCTGTACGATAAAGCTCACAGCGTCTACAAGGACACATTCCAATTGAGCGAGGTTTGAATGAAGATGTCCGATCAGCTGGAAATAAGCAGATTGTGCAGCTTCAAAGCATTGGCGTATCCCTACTTCTCATGCTCATGTGGAGTAAAGCAGTAGACGCAAATCCACGACCAGCGCTCCTGGGACTCCCACTTCTTCAGTGCTCCTGGTGCTTCTCCACAAAACAAGAAGTTAATGGAAGAAAAGTTATTTCTTCTTGGTCTGCTGGGCACACAGTTAAAACTCGGAACTGAAGAAAGGCACAGACGAGAGGCGGAATGACACGCAAACACTCTATTGGATTGTTAATGTATCAATAAATGGGCGCGATGCTTGAAAGCCGCGGCAAAGGAAATGTGCGCATCTCCGTCATGCTCGACAAGGAATTAAACTAGGCAGTTTTGCTCTCTTGCCGCTTCCTAAGTGTGAAAGCATACCTTTCCTTTTCTGCCAGTGCTTCCTGCCCCTTTGACAGCTGTAAGAGAGAGCGCTTGCTGTGCTGCAGATGTACGGCATGGTTAATACCCATGTCCTCTACGTAATTACCCCAATGAACAACCTTGCCTTAAGTCTCCGCTCCAATGAATATATTCCTTCAGAGTTATCGTTTCATTAATAAATAAAACAAACTCCCTTCTGCAACTGTTTCGCTATTCGGTTGCATTGAAAACATCGCTGATGGTTTCTCCAGAATCTTTGATTTCCGCTTGTCGCGCATACGCAGGGCCCAATGCAAGGCGTACCTGAGTGCCTGCTCGACTGATGCGGCCGGGCCAGTCGACCAGAAGTTTCAGGCAGCCATCTTGGGATGCACAGCCGATGATCAGAAGAAGACACGCCGTCGCCTTGAGGCTATCCTGGCGGCCCTGCCGCGTCGGTGCTGATGTCGTACGCCACTCGGTGTAATAATTCGCTTTCGGCACAGTGCACACTTGTGCCTTTGCAACAAAGGACAGCTTCATATCCAAGAATGCCTTCGAAGCCGAGCTAAGCGCAAGTGCACCTGGCTGTTTGAATATGATGCACTAGACACGAGTGAAATGATAAGGTGCAGAAATTGTGTCGCAGTTCGAGCACTGCTATTTTTGTTTCGTGGAATGCGCACACTGATGGCTATATTGCGCAGTGGGACTTGAAGACCGATTCTGAACGCAATCTACTGATTCTGTCTCATCATACCCGTAGGCAAAATTAAGGACAAGTACGGACTGGGCATCTTGGTTAAATATTCTTGGGTGGTGTTTTATATTTTATGAACGTTATTCTGTAGTACATACACAATACAATTTCTTAGAAAACATTCCAAGACTGCTTTAAAGTGCTTGATTGTACGACAAAATATTCCACAGATAATGTGCTGCTCGTTCCGAGCTGAAGACAGTAATTTTCTTTTATTAGCATAGTTACATACTGGGCTAGATCTACATATAGCATTTCAATTATATTGTGGTACAGCTCACTGTGTTCATAAAAATGACTCCTTGTTTTTTCTTTTTTTTAATTTGATCCAATGACGCAAGATGTACCAGAGAAAACTCAGCGCCCTTCCAAACTGTGAAGAAGGATGAGCAGCGAAGTTGTGCATGTGGGGCCGTTAATGGTGAACTGAACCCTCGCCGCGGGTTAGCCCAGTATTGCGCTATCTTCGGTATCGGCCTACGTATGCGGAGTGCTAAACGCCTGCCTCACGTCCGCCGCGGGTCGTCCCGGCATTGCACTATCTTCGGGATCGGCCCACATATGGGGAGTGCTTAACGCCTGCTTAACCTGCGCCGCGGGTCTGCCCGGCATTTCGCTGTCTTCGGGATCGGCGCAAGTATGGGCATTGCTTAACGCCTCATTCACCTCCACCACCGGTCGGCCAGGCATTGCACGGTCTCCGGGATCGGCACACGTATGGCGAGTTTTCTGCTTACCACGCCTACGACAGGAAAGTTTTCCTGGACTGGTAGAGGCATCCAGCTTCGCTGTAAAACATGGCACATACATACGCACAGCTAAGACACGCAGGCATGCGCCTTGAAGCTGACAACATGCAGTTTGTGGTCTGTAACAGAATGCTATTTATTGATTCTCTCCCACAGCATATAAATACAAAAATAGGAGGAGGTAAGGGGAACAATACTAACGGGTGACGGTGTCTACTACGTCTTTTTGTCTCACTAGCACAGTCTCTGTACTGGTCTTCGTGTGGGACGTGAAGCGCTTGACTGGGCTATCACTTTCGACTGGCCTACGTGGCTCGCCACGGCCTCCGTTCAAGCTTCAGGCACCTTAGACTCCCCCACGTTGCCCTGAATTGGTGGTCTAGGTAAGTATATTGAAATACATTATGTAACCGCGCAAACGACAGCGGACGAAGAAGGAAACACACAAGACAAGCGTGGAACTTCTACTCAGATTTACTCCAGGAAAGCCACACACTTATATATGTATCATAATCACACTTGTTAATCATCGGACAGCCATCACTCGACGTTGGCATGCGGGCGTGAGTCACACAAATTTCTGTGTAAATAATTTAACTCTTTTTCACTCAGTGACACTGAAGAGCTGCTTACGTGTATTTATGTGTACCTCCGTATGCGCCCGCGGGTTGTCGTGCCGGAGTATCGAAGACGATATAAGCAGTTGGTGCGGTTTCTGGAATGCGTCAACACATGCGGAAGACCAGTTAGACATGTGGATCCCAACGGTAAGCAGGCACGTCAAAGGAACGATAACGGTTACGAAATTGCGCACAAAGCGACGAAAATAAGAACAAAGACCGACGATGCTTCGGAGGTTTTTCAGTGACATAGGTCTAGGAGATTCGGCGACAGCTCGAAGTATCGCAGGATCAGGGAGGACGCCATGTTTGGATACAACGTGGCCCAAGACTGTCAAGGTGCGAGCTGCAAAGCGACACTACTTGATATTCAACTATATTCAACTGAAGACCAGCCTGTTCATGACATGTCAAAACTTGTTGGAGACGAGAGAAGTGCGTCGAGAGGTCCCCCCCCCAAAAAAACGATGTTATCAAGGTAGAACATACATGAGTCATTTGATTCCGCGAAGTAGGGTAGCCATCATGCGCTCGAAAGTTGCGGGTGAATTGCAGAGTCCGAATGGCATTACATTAAATTCATTTGGCCAACCAGGGTGACAAACGCTCTCTTCAGACGATCGCATGCGGCCATGGTAACTTGCCTCTAACCAAGTCTCGGGTCCAATGACGAGAAGTACCAGGCGCCTTGTAAAGAATCAAGTGCATCGTCAATTCGGGGTAAGAGGTAGACGTCCTTCCGTGTTACTTTGTTGAGACGGTGGCAGTAGACACAGAATCGAATAGAACCAACCTTTCTGAGCACAAGCGTAACTGGAGAAGACCATGGATTTTGGAATGGTTTAATGACACCATTCTCGAGCATGTCATTCACTTGGTCGTTGATTACCCGACGCTCCGTCGCTGAGACGCGATAAGGGCCTTGTCTGAGGTAAGGCTGGGACCCGGTGTCGGTGTTTTGGGAAACACTGTCCGTACGATCGAAAGCGTGTTCCGTACACTCGAAGGAAAAGCGGATACTATCTAGGAGGTACAGAAGTTGGTCGTCTGTTCCAGAGAAAGGTTGGCGTCAAGGCACGAATTAACGACTTCGGTAGCCAATTGGGAGCTCTTGGGAAATGGTGTCATGGTGTCGAGCGAATGTCCAGAAGAGGAGGCCTGCTCGTTCAAACAATCCGATATGTCAGTGGGGTCGACAGCCGAGGGACTTCTCGCGAAGCAGAGTGAGCGGGTATGCGAACGGGTTGTGCGCCAGAATAACTGTTGTACCAGCGCCTATGTCAAGAATGGTGAATGAAAACGGTAAAGGTTTGGTGGTCAAGAGAAGTAGATGTTGTTGTGAACAGCACCTGGGCGTTGGGCGCCGATACACAGAAGAAAGGGAACTGTGTTGAGCTTCTTGGTGGCAAATCAGAATTAGCGGCGACAATAATCTTTAAGGGGGTGGGGGAGGCGGCCGGCCGAGTGTTGTTAACGAGAGACAGAGCAACTTCGGCACGGGTGGAGCCAATGACTACGCTGTGGCGCGACAGAAAGTCCCATCCCAGGATGAAATCATGAGAGCAGGAAGGCAGCTCAAAGAATTCAATCATGTAAAGAACGCCCTCAATAACTGTCCTAGCGGTGCATGCGGCTGAAGGTGCGACTGGCTCAGTGGTGGCAGCACGAAGTACAATGCCAGAAAGTGATGTGGTGACCTTTCTGATCTTACGGCGAAGAATCTCATGTATGACGGAAATGGGAGCGCCGCTGTCGACAAGCGCGAATGTAACGATTCCTTCAACTTGCATTTCTTTGATGTTTTGTGGCGGTAGCGGAAGTCTTGGGCATTTAGACAAGGGTGCACCTCTTGCCTCCGAAGCTGCAGCACTTAGTTTCCCTCGTTAGAAGGCGGGTGACGACGCATCGGCGATATAGAACGGCGGCGCGGTGATAGGGTACGATGGCTGCTGAAGTTCTGACGACCGGTACAGAAATTTGGCTACGGGTTCGAATCAGTATACTGGTAGGCGGTAGGTACGTGTGGATCAGCAACGGTTCATCCGGACGCAAAAGCGGTGGCGACAAAATCGCGCCACGTGTCCCGTGAGACCGCAGAAGAAGCATATGGGCCAATTGTCCCGCGTGCGCAATCAATTTTCTGGCCTGAAGTACTGAGGGGGCTTTCGAGGCACAGGGAGAAGTGCTGGGCGTGGTGGCGGCGTAGGGTGGGGAAGCATCGTTGGTTTAGAAGGCGACACGACTTCAGCGTACGGCAACAGTGCGGCAATCGGAGCGTGCCAGTGGGCTAGCGGAAAAGCCTCTGCAACCTGCTCGCGATGTCCTGCTGCACGGCCGAGGACAAAGTTAGAACGGCTCCTGGGTGGGAGAGAGCAGCAAGTGCAGGAGCGCTACCTCTTCACGAATGAAGCCTTCGATTTCAGGTAGCAGAAACCCGTGATCAGTCTGCCCGGGAGCAGTCGCCAAACTGGAAAAGGAGGCCACATAAGGAACAGTTTGACGAGCGAGCGCTCGTTGTCGGCGTAGTTCGTCGAAGCTTTGGCAGTTGTGACTATAGCGGCAATGGTAACATGATTCTTAGCCAGGAGCATTTGAAAACCGTCGTCGTTAATCCCCTTAAGGATTTGTTTAATCTTCAGTCATCGTTCGGCTCACTCAGTTGCATAGATCGATGACGTCCTCGATATAACTAGTGAAATTCACTCTGGGAGGTTGAGCTCGTTGGCGCAGGCGTTGTTCGGTGCTAAGTTTTCGCACGTTCCGACCGCCAAATACCTCCACGAAAGCAGTCTTAAAGTCATTCCATGTCGCAATATTGGTCGCATGGCTTCGGAATGAGAGGTCGGTGACATCCGCTAGATAAAAATAATGTTGGTGAGTTTTGTCGGATGATCCTATTTGTTGTGGTTGCTCACCTGTTGTGCTCACCTGTTGGTACGACGAAAGCCAGTCGTCGGCGTCAGTACCAGCGGTGCCACTGAACACAACTGGGCCTCGCTGACGAACGGCACCGCCGGTGATTCGTCGAATTGACGAAGAGGATCGCTCACCGGCGTCGTCTGACATGGTCGTGGTGGTAGCGGTGAGCAGACTATCGCTCCGGAGTTCCAGGGCGATGCCTTAGGGTAGCCCTGCACCTCCACCAAATGCTACGAGCTTTATTTACTGTTACAGGGAATCGCAGTCACGTCCGGTCCAGCGCGCAGAGAAGCTGAGCTATTCCAGCGAAGCGCCACTGCGAGCAAGAACAGGGACACCGACCATGTGGTCTTTGTGCTTCTCACTTCAGGAACCATGCGGCCGCAGTAACACTTGTGCTATCTTTGTCCAAATTAATAAATATTTACGCCACAATGAATAAATCACGTCACACGCACCCCAAGAAAGTTATATAAGCGCGAGCGTGGTATTGAAATCGGGAGTGTGATTATACGGCCTAGACGTGTACATTGTGTGCGCATGATTCTGCCTAGTGTGTTTCAATGTTCTGAATAAATTTTAATTCACACAGTGCTAATGACACTGAAGGGTGACTTCAACACACAGCTTTTGCTTTCCAAATACGGAACGCTCCTACTATGGCCCTCATGAGTTTAGTACTATGACTATGAACGATAGCGCATTGCTCGAAACACAGTTCACAGCCACATGTTCCACTCAACCCCCTCCCCTGGCCCCCCAATACGCGCCGATATGCGACAGCCTATAATTCTTGCTGGGCCTTTAACTCTCTCTCGAACACACATTGATGCAGTGCCGCGTGTGCTTTACGTACACGCTTCCGCGTGATTATGGCAACTGTTAATTGCTCTATAGGGAATGCATGGCAACTTGAGCTTGACGCGGCACTTGTTCGAGAGAGAAATCCTGGATTTTCGTTAAACAGTGGCGCAGTTTCTCCGTGTTTTCCTTGGTGCCGAAGAAAGCAAATTCCACCCCGCACCTGTCTGTCACGTTCTTGACGCCATGTGACATACGATGCAGATATAGCATCACACGCACCTTGCTTTTCATTGTACCTTCATTGCGATTTGCCGCCTTATTTTTAGCCAACAAATAATCTCCAAAGAAGGGGTGAGTAAAAAAATTCGTGAAGTCTCAACATTCTTATGCGGACCTATTACCAGCGAAGCTGTTTAGGCGGCAAACATGGGCTGCATACATTAAGAAATCATACTTTTTAATTATACGACACCCCACTACGCTGACAGAATAAACACCTCCGCGATCACGCATCGGTCACCCTTTGCATCGGCCGCAACCGCGGCTGCAGCCGCGCTGGCACCTCCCATGCGCGTGACCTGATAACCAATGTATGTTTCTAACGACGACACCAGTGGGTAGATAGTGTTGCTAGTTTCGGTATTGGCATGAAGGAAAGAAATAAAATAGGAGAGGCCTTGACGTATCGTTTTAGAAGCCGGAAATGCAGCCGTGTTGTTGTGCCATCTCCCGTTGCACCTCCCCTCAGCTCACCGGAGCAGATAGGTGGGAGCTTTGAACTTGCATTGCGACGAGCAGCCGGTAGTGTGTGCGGCCTACGCGCGTCAGAACAGAGCCTACGAAACTTCTGTAACACTTTTAATAAAGCAGCCGTGCTCGATCCTGTGGTTTTCCGTGGCACGTTCAAGATGGCGACGATGACCCATGCCATAATTACTTGAGTGGGTCTGTTGCTGACTGACAATTCACACTCAGACTCAAAACCCAACTTTCAAGCTGCCGCACCACGCTCCAAAGTCAGATTGCCTCGCGAACAGAATGTACCGAAAGAAAGGCGCGAGCCGAAAAAGCCTGCCCAATTTTCAGAGGCCTAGAAGAGCAGCGAGAGCTTCAGGAGCCTGCGTACAGATTATTATCAGGAAAGTGCAGCGGCCGGCACTCTCCGCGTGGCTACGGAGGCGTCGCCAGTAGCGGCGGCGCAACGATCCACTAAACCTGCAAACGCAGCCGACAAAACGATCGCATGCACTGCTACGCACGCACATGCTTCACGATCGCAGATGGTTTTGTTCAAGTTTTTGCCCGAAGCACTCCGTTTATTTGGTTTGGTCGTCTCTGTTTACGCTCAGGCAATGAAATGCGTGTTGTTTTTTGGCCACGTAGGCTAAAGCGTTTTCTGAAATCGCTATACCATGTCTGTCTTAGCCGCTGGAACCTAGCCACGCTGGCGAGAACACGGATGCTTTCGATCGCAATCGAGTGCCATCCGGACGAACTTCAACAATATAGAAAATGATCACTGCTATACGTTCACCAACCAGGATCGAATTTGTGTAGCTTACATCTGGAGGGCGAAGACGACTGTCTATGCGAGCTCGAGTGAGCAGACTCACATTGTGCATAATCCCAACCGACTGCCTGCATGATAGAGTAACTATACATAAGTAGTTCCAACAACCTCCAAAGTAAGTGTAAATTAAGTTGTTGCGTTGCACGTTCGTTCTCTCCTTGGCACATATTTCAACAAAAGCACATTATAAGCGGCGCCTTAGATGAAAACAGAAACTGCGCTAATGAATCACGACGAACAGCCGGAGTGGTGGCTCCTAGCGCGAACAGAAAGGCTCACGAATTCAAGAGCAGCCAAGAAAACGTGGACGCACACACTGAAGTCACATACGCTCACAGAAACAAACTCATTCTGCAAGAGTAATTGAAATTCATCTCTAGAAATCATGTCGCGCATATACAGTAAACGCGAATAGGTAGAAGGACAGGACTAGAACAACAATGATTCCGGAAGGCAAGAAGTTTTTCGATAGACTTACAAGCCCGCCTTTTATTCAGCACCACCACCTTGTGCCTTCCACACAGTCTTTGATTACAAGCATATAAAACAGACAGGACGAATGCAAGCGACGTGCACAGCACTGGTATACAGCTACCGGCCCTTGTGTAGTTCAAGATCGTTTCGCCCTGGTTTCTATAGGGTCTTCAAATACCAGCATTAAAAAAGCAAGAGACGAACGTATTCAGATATACGTGCGCTCACACACGTCAACTAGCTCACTTGTAGTTGAGGGTCATCGCGCTGTGGCTACGATAGTGTCATCAAGTACCATCGCGTAATAAATGCGGAACAACAATCAGGAGATATACGTCCCTGCCATACAGTTACTAGACTGCCTTTCGTTCAGCACCATTGCCCTCAGCCTCCAAAACAGCATTTGATATTGTCATCGAATGGCAGTTTGTACAAATCAAGCAAAGAACATGAGGATACACGCAAAGCGCAGACATACATCAACTAGGCCGCCTGTTTTTCAAGGTGGTTGTGCTGTGCCTTTGGTAGTAATCAAATACCAGCGTGTACAATACAAGGCAAGTATAAAAGGCGCCGGCATGCATCAACTAACCCGCCAATAGTTCAGGGTATTGGGTATCGCTTTCAATGTATTCATCAAATAGCAGCGTTTATAAAACAAGAGAAGGACATAAGGAGACATGTCCAGTGCTGACATGCATCAACTTGCCTGCCAGTAGTTGAAGGTGGTTGCGCTGTGACTTTGATATCGTCGTGAAATTGCAGCGTGAACAGAACAGGCGGAGAACATAAGGAGACATGCACAGAACTGACATGCATCAACTAGCCCGCTTGTAGTTCAAGGTCGAGGTGCTGTGGCTTTGATATTGTCATCGAATGACAGGGCTTACAAACCAAGCGAAGAAAATATGGGACATACGCAGTGCTGACGTGCATCAGATAGCCTGCCTTAAGTTCAAGGTCGTTGCGGTGTGCCTTTGATAGAGTCATTAAGTTGTAGCGTGTTCAAAACAAAGGAGGAACATAACTAGACGTGCACAGCGCCGGTGTGCATAAATAACCCGCATATAGTTCACGGTATTTCGTTGCGCCTGCGATATAGTTATCAAACAGCAGTGTTTAAAAAACAAGGGAAGAACATAAGGTGACATGTAGACTGTTGGCACGCATCCACTAGCCTGCCTGTAGCCCAAGATGGTGGCGATGTTCCTTTGATATTGGCGGCGAGGAGTTACGGAGTCGCCATCTGTCGGAAGCGCCTCACTTGCGTAGTATGAGGGATCACGCGGCGCGCTCCTCGTAGGTTTCGCTTACCGCGCTCTATAAGAACACCACACGGTAGCCCTCCTGGACATTTATGTAGGTAGTCTCAAAAAGAGGGAAGTTTTTGACTGCCGATATAATAATCTTAGGCAAACTGAAAGCACAGAATCGGTTACAGATGCTATCTCTTTACCGAATACGTACAGTGAACGCCACTGCGCGCAGTCGCCGCGATGAAGTCTCCCGAACCGGCTTCTTGCGTGATAGGTAGGCAAACGCTGACAGTAAACTATGTGAAATTTGTTCTTATAGTGGGCTGTCTGTATAACCAAATGGAGCATAACAGGATGGAGTTTAATCCAGCGATCGCAAGGGTTCGCAGCGACCTACTGCGCGTCTGCAGGCACGTCCGCGCTCAATGTTTTGCTTTCGCTGTGAGCTCGTTTTCGCACCATTCCGTGAGCTTTAGGCCTCAGTATATGAGCATTTGACAGTACAGTAGCAGCCATTGTTGCGTGAACGCTAGCAGAACTGTTCAAAAATATATCCGTTACAGAGACTTCGGCGCCTAGCTACGGCGACTGTGATGTGCCGTCGCGACGATTCAATTTTTTTAAGTCTTTTACCTTCTTGGACATTTCAATAATATTTCTCAAGTTGCATCGGTACGTTTATCGGTCTTCTCAGCGTGCGATTTCCCGCTGCTTGTTTTTCGTAATCCAGTGCATTAATTCATAACACAAACATGACCATGCATATGCCATGCCTTTTTTTAATGTGTGTCTTACCAGTGAACTGGCCAGTACCTAGCACCAACAAGTTCATAGACCAAACCATCATGGCATTATACGGGCAGCGGGCGCGGGCGAGCGTTCCAGTGCACGTTTTCTGCTACTCACCGAACATCGCGCAGTCCCGGCGTCGTAGCAGAAATGTTCCTCGCGTCTGTGCTTGCTCCATACCCCAGTTGTAGCTGATGGCTGTCTGCCGTTTCTACGTTTCGCCAGCCAATCTTCACGCAGCTCCTTGCCCTGTGGCTACGTGTGAATAAGGCTGGCACCGGGCTCCGTTGCATGCGTCCGGCACTGCGGCACCGAGCACTAGCCTACCATGCTGCGCGCCTCCAAAGGCAGCCACTACCTAATATAGTACTTTCACATGTTGTCAAACAGACATGCAAGGCGGTAAAGCCTCACCACTTAATCAGAACCGCGGCGCAGGTCGGACTTTAAACTTTCGTTTTCAGCTCGCTTCTGCGCTTCCGAAGTAGCCGACGCGGCCGCTGTGTGCACGTGATCCCTCATGCCACGTCATGCCGACGGTGGCGCTACCTTTTCCAGTGGTGGAGCTCGCCCTCAATAGTAATCAAATTGCAGCTTCTCCAAACCAAAGGAAGAACATAAGGAGACGTGCACTGCGTTTGCATGCATCAACTAGTCCACCTGTGGTTCAAGGTCGTTGCCCTGTGCCTTTGAAATAGTCATCAAATAACCGCGTGTACAATCGAAACTAAAAATACAAGGAGACATGCACAGCACTGACTTTCATCAAATAGCCTGACTGTAGTTCAAGGTGGTCGCGCAGCGCCTTTGATACCATCATCAAATAGAAGCGTGTACAAAACAAAGTAGGAATAAAAGGATACATGAGCAGCGTGGACAAGCATCAAATAGCCTGCCTGTAGTTTGAGGCACCTGCGCTGTGCCTTTGATATAGTCATCGAATAGCAGCGTTTACAAAACAAGGGAAGAACATAAGGTGACATGCACAGTGTTGACATGCATTCACTAGCCTGCCTGTAGTTGAAGGTCGTTGGGCTGTGCCTTTGAGGTAGTCATCAAATTTTAACGTTTCAAAAACAAGGGAAGAACATCAGGAGACGTGCGCAACGTGTACATGCATCAGCTAGCCCACCTGTAGTTCAGGGTCGTTGCGTTGTGCCTTTGATATCGTCATCAAAATGCAGCCTGTACAAGACAAGGTGAGAACATAAGGAGACATGCACAGCGCTGACATGCATCAACTAGCCTGCCTGTAGTTCAAAGACGTTGCGTTGTGGCTTTGATATAGTTATATAAAAGCAGCCTTCACAATCGAAGCGAATAAATAAAGGAGACATGTACAGTTCTCATATGCACCAACTTGTCCGCCTGTTGTTCAAGATCGCTGTGCTGTGGCTTTCACATAGTCATCAAATAGCACCGTGCAAAAACCAAGCGAAGAACATAAGGATGCATGCACAGTACTGACACGCATCAACTAGCCAGCCTGTAGTTCAAGGTCTTTGTGCTGTGTCTTTCATATAGTCATCAAATAGCAGCGTGCACAAACCACGCGAAGAAAATAAGGAGACATGCAAAGTGCTTACATGCATCTACTAGCCAGCCGGTAGTTCAAGGTCGTTGTGCTGTGGCTTCGATATAGTCATCAAATTGCAGCGTGTACACACCAAACGAAGAAAATAAGGAGACATGCACAGCGCTGACACGCATCAACGAGCCCACCTGTAGTTCAAGGTCGTTGCGCTTTGCCTTTCATATATTCAACAAATAGCAGCTTTTACAGAAGTGGTGAAGAACATAAGGAGACATGCACATTGCTGACATGCATCAACTAGCCAGCCTGTAGTTCAAGGGGGTTGCGCTGAGCTTTTGATATCGCCATCAAAATGTAGCGTGTACAAAACAAGCTGAGAAGATAAGGAGACATGCACAGCGCCGACACTCATCAACTAGCCCGCTTGTAGTTCAAGGTATTGCGCTGCGCCTTTTATATAGTCCTCAAAAAACAGCATGTACAAAATTACCGGAGGACATAAGGAGACATGCACAACACTGGCATGCATAAGTAGCCATCCTGAAGTTCAAAGTGGTTGCGCTGTGGTTTTGATATCCTCATCAAAAACCAGAGTGTACAAAACAAGCTCAGAACATAAGGAGGCATGCAAAGCGCTTACATGCCTCAACTAGCCCGCCTGTAGTTCAACGACTATACGATGTGGCTTTGATACAGTCATTAAATAGCAGCGTGCTCAAAACAAGGGAAGAACATAAGGAGACGTGCACAACGCTTACATGCATAAACTAAACCGCCTGTATTTCGAGGTCGTTGCGCGGCGCCTTTGATATAGTCAACAAATAGCAGCCTGTGCAAACCAAGCGGAGAACATAAGGAGACATACACAGTGCTGACATCCATCAACTAGTCAGCCGATAGTTGAAGGTCGTTGTGCTCTGCCTTTGATATAGTAATTAAATAGAAGCGTGTACAAAACCAGCGAACAACATAAGGAGACCTGCACAGTGCCGACACGCATGAACTAGCCCGCCTGTATTTTCAGGTCGTTGCGCTGTGCTTTTGATATAGTCATCAAAGAGCAGATGTGGGGAAGAACAGAAGGCGACGTGCACACTGCTGACATGAATCAACTAGCCTGCCTGTAGTTCAAGGCGGTTGCGCTGTGCCTTTGATATCTTCATCGAATAACCACTTGCACAATCGAAACGCAGTATACAAGGAGACATGCAAAGCGCTGACATGCATCAACTGGCCTGCTTGTAGTTCAAGGTGGTTGCGGTGCGCCTTTGATATCGTCATCAAATAGAAGCGTGTACATAACAATGTAGGAATAAAAGGAGACATGTAAAGCGTTGACGGGCATCAACTAGCCTCCCTGTAGTTCGAGGTGGTTGCGCTGCCCATTTGATATATTCATCAAGCAGCGTTTAAAAACAGGGGAAGGACATAAGGTGACATGTACGGTGTTGACATGCATGCACTAGCCTGTCTATAGTTCAAGGTCGTTGCGCTGTGCCTTTTTTATAGTCATCTAATTGTAGCCTGTTCAAAACAAGGGAAGAACATCAGGAGACCTGCACAACGCTTACATGCATCAACCAGTCCACCTGAAGTTCAAGGTCCTCGCGCTGTGCCTTTGATATAGCCATCAAATAGCAGGTTTTACAAAAGTGGGGAAGAATATAAGAAGACATGCGCACTGCTGACATGCATCAACTAGCCTGCCTGTAGTTCAAGGTGGTTGCGCTTTGCCTTCAATAAAGTCATCAAATAGCCGCGTGTACAATCGTAGCGAAAAATCAAGGAGAAATACACAGCTCCGACACGCATCAACTAGTCCGCCTGTTCAAAGTCTGGGCGCTGTGTCTTTGATATCGTGATCAAATAGAAGTGTGCACAAAACTAGGTAAAAATAAAAGGAGACATGCACAGCGCCGACATTCATCAACTAGTCCGCTTATAGTTCAAGGTATCGCGCTGCGCCTTTGATATAGTCATCAAATAACAGCGTGTACAAAACTACCGGAGAACATAAGAAGACGTGCACAACACTGGCATGTATAACTAGCCATCCTGTAGTTCAAGGTGGTTGCGCGGTGCCTTGGATATCGTCATCAAAAAGCAGCGTGTACAAAACAAGCTGAGAACATAAAGAGACATGCAAAGCGCAGACATTCATCAACTAGCCCGCCTGTAGACCAAGGACGTTGCGCAGTGGCTTTGAGATAGTCACCAAATTGTATCATGCTCAAAACAAGGGAAGAACACAAGGAGACACGCACAACGCTTACACGCATCAACTATATCGTCATCCAATCGTCCTGCTGTTTGCTTCGTGGGAACGCGTGTACCGACTGCATCGTACTGCGCCTGCGTGGTTTCCAGCGCGGCCGTTAATAGCTCGTCGAAGACCCAGGAACATTCAATTTAGCAGCAGCGGCTTGCGGCAGCGTGTATACCTGCCTGACACTTCAAATTTTTTACCGTACAGATGAGTGTGTTTCTAGCAAGTTTTTGTTGTATCTATCACACCTTCTCCTGCCGTTGCTGCAGCTAGTACTGTTGGTGCTTTAATGCCTGCTTTTTCTAAAGCTATGAATTACTGCTTCTCTGTATCTACTTTGCAAGGTTGTACTTAATCTTGTTACTTTGAATTTCGCAGTACTCGCATAGCATGACAAAGGAAGTGCATAAGTTTGAGGATCTCAAGCAATGAATGATGCAGGAATTTCGTGATATTCGAGAAAGCCTTGAGAGGGATTTAAGAAAGGACATCAGGGAAATAAAGGTTAGCCTGAGCTGCATAAACGAAGGCTAAGAGTCAATGAAGGTGCCCTTTGGTCGAGTCGAAACAGAAAATTAAGCTTTAAAAGGAAGTGTTAGGGTGTTGGAGGGTAAGCATGATGCTAAGTGTGCGGAGCTGAAGCAACATGAGACTAGACTTATGCACAGTGAAGAGCACTCGAGATGCAATAATGTAGAAGTCAAGGGCATGCCACGTGCTTCGAATGAAAACGCCAAAGAAATCGCCATGAAACTAGGACACGCACTAGGCATGCCCCTTGAGGACTCTGACATTGAAATTAGCCACCGTGTTAAAACATCAGGCGCTACTACTTCTCCTAACATTGTCATTCAATTTGCCAATCATGACGAAACTGCTTCCTAGATAGGACTTGGAAACAAAAGCTATCTTCGGATGCCTTGGGATTTTCACCAAAAGTGCCCGTTTATGTAAACGAGCATTTGTGCCCTGCCATGAAGCCGCTATGCGGTGCCGCGAAGGAAAAGAGGAAAGAATGTAAATGGCAGTATGCATGGACAAGAAACGGCAAATACTTGTTCGCAAATCGGTTACGGCGCCTGCTGTTCTACTAAACAGCCTCGATAATTTAAGCAACATCGTGTAGGAAAGCTCAGTCGTTTTTCTGTTTTGCTTTTCTGTTATTGTGTTCAGTTATGGGTTTTCTATGAGATGGTGTTAACATAGTGATGAATGCAAATAGACCAGCACTATCATTTTTTCACCAACGCGTTCGTTCATTAGCCTCCTCATACCATGGGTACCCAAAGGGTACCTTTTTATTTAATTGGGCAACAATTTGCAGAATTGAATACTCGCTTTGAGACCCGTATTTCCCGTTTGCTTACATTGTATTTTCCGCTTTGTGCAAGAGATAGCGCTCTAAGTCTTGCCGCGGCTGCCGCATGTGCAGTCAAACATGGCTTCTTCCAGCGCGCGCGCGCGTTTTCGTCCCCGCGGTAAGTAAACTTTTCTTACGCTGCCTTGCGGCCCTCCTCCTAAACTTTGTAGCTGTGATGAAAATGAAGACACAATATAGAGCGTGCTGGTACATGTTTAGTACGAGTATTGCACGTAGTATTGATACTAGGTGTGCGTGAAGTTTTAGGTACCTAATTGGGTACTTGGGGATTGAGTTGTTTAGTGGTGATTTACAGGAAAGTACCTCACGGACGAAGAAATTCAGGCTCTTTTAGAGCAGAGTGATGCGGATTTGTCAGACTGTGATGAACCAGAGTGCGTCGACAACTCCGCACAAAGTTTGGACGAATCCAGCCGAGAATGCAACTCGACGATAGTGACGATCAACCGAACCAGCCTTCTACTGCAGACTACATGAGGAAAACAAAAACGTAAGTGTGTATATTTCAAAATCTTTACATTTTCAAATCTTTTAAATTTCGGCGCAGGAAGTGATGAACAGTGTACACCTCCCAAGAGAGCCAAGGTGATTCCTCTGCCGCCAGACAAGGTGCGCTACGACAGGACTGGACACTTTCCAGAATATGAAAGGCTGAACTCCCAGATTAGGTGTCGGAACCCGCAGCCAAAGAGAAGTCGCCATTAAAATGCCGTAAATGTAACGTGGTTATTTGCCTGCAAAGTAAGAACTGTTTCCTGGAGTTCCATACGGCCTAAGTCCCAGAGTATTCACTCTGGTACGAACGAACAAACTACCTTTCGTTCAGATTGTTCACATGCAACATTTTTGATCGGTTGTTTTGCTGTATTCTGCGTGCAATAAACAAACTTTATCAAAATTGTTTAAGAATTTATGTCTCAGGACTGGTGAGGCTAGTGAATAAAACTGATGAAATGGAAATGCTCCTGGAAAACGTAAATCTGCCTTTCACTGCTCTAATGCTTACGGAAACGTGGTACGCTATCATGCCACCTGTGTTTTGTCCCCCCGGCTATCAAAGTTTTTATCGAAATGGTGAAGTAAAATGCAGAGACGGTTTTGCTATTTTTCTTAAGGAGGGCATCACATGTGAAATTGTGGACGATTTTGCGCTATCAGTTTTGATATCGAAGTACTTACACTCCGAAACCGCGAGAATCTTTTTTGTGTCATCTACCGGCCACCCTCCGGTGATTTTAATCGCTTTTTTAGTTTCACCGGAGAGCTTTTCAGCCATGTTGCGGAGGGAAATTTTAACTTTTTTCTAGGAGGTGACTAACGTAGACATGTTTACGCCCGCGCACTGCGAGGATGCAACGGTGGCGTAGAGGTAGAACAACCGCCTCGCGTGCAAGAGGTCCGTGGTTCGAATACCGGTGGCGCGCAATTTTCCACCGGATAAAAAAAATCAGCGTGTATCAACAGGCCTGGAGTGTGGCCTGATCCCGATGACCAGAACCGGTAACGCACTCCCTCACCAGAGCAGGATTGGCCACCCTGGTGCAGTACTTGGCCACAACCTCCTATGAACACAACAATCAAACCCCGGCCCTCAGTCCCCAGCAGCTGCGAAGCAACTGACCACGGCCGCGGTCAGAACTGCGACGCAGCAGAGGGTGCTAAGAATCACTGGCTCCGGACAGGCCGCCATTGGAATATGAACCTGGCAACGTTTAACGCTAGAACGTTATCTAGTGAGGCGAGTCTAGCAGTGCTATTGGAGGAATTATAGGGCAGTAAATGGCATATAATAGGGCTCAGTGAAATTAGGAGGCCAAAAGAAGCATATACAGTGCCAAAAAGCGGGCACGTCCTGTGCTACTAGGGCTTAGCGGAGAGACCAGAACTAGGAGTCGGATTCCTGATTAATAAGAACATAGCTGGTAACATACAGGAATTCTATGGGTGGCAGGTCTTGTTGTGAAACTTAATAAGAGGTACAAAATGAAGGTTGTACAGGTCTACGCCCCTACATCCAGTCATGATGACCAGGAAGTCGAAAGCTTCTATGAAGACGTGGAATCGGCGATGGGTAAAGTCAAAACAAAATACAGTATACTGATGGGCGACTTCAATGCCAAAGTAGGCAAGAAGCAGGCTGGAGACAAGGCAGTGGGGGAATATGGCACAGCCATTAGGAATAGCAGGGGAGAGTTATTAGTAGAGTTTGCGGTAGAGAATAATATGCGGATAATGAATACCTTCATCCGTAAGCGAGATAGCCGAAAGTGGACGTGGAGGAGCCCGAACGGCAACACTAGAAATGAAATAGACTTCATACTCTGCGGTAACCCTGCCATCATACAAGATCTGGACGTGCTCAGCAAGGTGCACTGCAGCGACCATAGGATGGTAAGAACTCGAATTAGCCTAGACCTGAGGAGGGAACGGAAGAAACTGGTACATAAGAAGCCGATCAATGAGTTAGCGGTAAAAGGGAAAATAGAGGAATTCCAGATCAAGCTACAGAACAGGTATTCGGCTTTGACTCAGGAACAGGACCTTAGTGTTGAAGCAATGAACGACAATCTTGCGGGCATCATTAAGGAGTGTGCAATAGAAGTCGGTGGTAACCCCCTTAGACAGGATACCAGTAAGCTATCGCAGGAGACGAAAGATCTAATCAAGAAACGCCAATGTATAAAAGCCTCTAACCCTACAGCTAGAATAGAACTGGCAGAACTCTCGAAGTTAATCAACAAGCGTAAGACAACTGACATAAGGGATCATAATATGGATAGAATTGAACATGCTCCCAGGAACGGAGGAAGCCTAAAAGCAGTGAAGAAGAAACTAGGAATTGGCAAGAATCAGATGTATGCGTTAAGAGACAAAGCAGGCAATATCATTACTAATATGGATGAGATAGTTCAAGTAGCTGAGGAGTTCTATAGAGATTTATACAGTACTAGTGGCACCCACGACGATAATGGAAAAGAGAATAGTCTAGAGGAATTTGAAATCCCACAGGTAACACCGGAAGAAGTAAAGAAAGCCTTGGGAGCTATGCAAAGGGGGAAGGCCGCTGGGGAGAATCAGGTAGCAGCAGATTTGTTGAAGGATGGTGGGCAGATTGTTCTAGAGAAACTGGCCACCCTGTATACGCAATGCCTCATGACTTCGAGCGTACCGAAATCTTGGAAAAACGCTAGCATAATCCTAATCCATAGGAAAGGGGACGCCAAACACTTGAAAAATTATACACCGATCAGTTTGCTGTCCGTTGCCTACAAAGTATATACTAAGGTAATTGCAAATAGAATCAGGAACACCTTAGACTTCCGTCAACCAAAGGACCAGGCAGGATTCCGTAAAGGTTACTCAACAATAGACCATACTCACACTATGAATCAGGTGATAGAAAAATGTGCGGAATATAACCAACCTTTATATACAGCTTTCATTGATTACGAGAAAGCGTTTGATTCAGTAGAAACCTCAGCAGTCATGGAGGCACTGCGGAATCAGGGTGTAGACAAGCCGTATGTAAAAATACTGAAAAACATCTATAGCGGCTCCACAGCCACCGTAGTGCTCCATAAAGAAAGCAACAAAATCCCAATAAAGAAAGGTGTCAGGCAGGGAGATACGATCTCTCCGATGCTATTCACAGCGTGTTTACAGGAGGTATTCAGAGACTTTGATTGGGAAGAATTTGGGATAAGAGTTAATGGAGAATACCTTAGTAACTTGCGATTCGCTGATGATATTGCCTCGCTTAGTAACTCAGGGGACCAACTGCAATGCATGCTCAATGATCTGGAGAGGCAAAGCCGAAGGGTGGGTCTAAAAATTAATATGCAGAAAACTAAAGTAATGTTTAACAGTCTCGGAAGGGAACAGCAGTTTACAATAGGTAGTGAGGCACTAGGAGTGGTAAGGGAATACATATACTTAGGACAGGTAGTGACTGCGGATCCGGATGATGAGACTGAAATAATCAGAAGAATAAGAATGGGCTGGGGTGCGTTTGGCAGGCATTCTCAGATCATGAACAGCAGGTTGCCATTATCCCTGAAGATAAAAGTTTATAACAGCTGTCTCTTACCAGTACTCACGTACGGGGCAGAAACCTGGAGGCTTAAGAAAAGGTTCTACTTAAATTGAGGACGACGCAACGAGCTATGGAAAGAAGATTGATAGGTGTAACGTTAAGGGAGAAGAAAAGAGCAGATTGGGTGAGGGAACAAACGCGAGTTAATGATATCTTAGTTGAAATCAAGAAAAAGAAATGGACATGGGCAGGACACGTAATGAGGAGGGAAGATAACCGATGGTCATTAAGAGTTGCGGAATGGATTCCAAGGGAAGGAAAGCGTAGCAGAGGGCGGCAGAAAGTTAGGTGGGAGGATGAGATTAAGAAGTGTGCAGGGACAACTTGGCCACAATTAGCACATGATCGGGGTAGTTGGAGAAGTATGGGAGAGGCCTTTACCCTGCAGTGGGCATAACCAGGCTGATGATGATGATGATGACTATAAGCAACAACTTCAGGACCTGATAATCGTGAACGGTTTGAGCAATGTAATTGCAGCGCAAACACGTGTTACTTAGGGAAGTGCCACACTGTTAGATATTTTCATCGCAAACACTTACTTTGATCATCCCCGCAGGGGCGTCTGCGTCAGCAGGCGTTTGGTGTGTTGCGACACCACGTACCCGAGCACACGAGGGTGGGACCCTCCCGCGTGTAGCCATGCGCGTCTTAGCCGTGTCTGGGGAAAGGGGGATCCTGGAGGTTGAGCCAATGCTGGGTGTTCGGACCTTTAAGGACCCCCGGCGGTGGCAACACACCTCTTCGGCCTCGGCTTCACATAGACGGCACCTCCAGACTGACCCACCTGGAGGACATCGGCAGTCGCCTTTTCCTGTCTCTCCCTCTTCAAATCTTCGTCTTTATCTCCCACTTTTTGACCTTTCCTGTCTCCTTCTCTCTTCTTTTTACTTCCTTTCTCCTGGCGGCAAGGGTTAACCCTGTGTGGCTATCCAACCTTGGGTACACCATATTCGGTTATAGTGACGGCGTACGACTGGCGTCGTGCAGACTTGTATGCAAGCTCTGCCGCGTCCCCTCGTTGGGCTCCGTGGTGGGCGGTCGGCGCTGTTGCCGAATATATAGATTTTTTCATGGAAACTTCTTTCCCCTCCCTTGCTGATCGCCCTCAGAAACGAGGGTGCACCGAAGATGTGTTCAAGTTTGTTGGACGCCAAACCCAGAATTTTCCCCGCTTTCACGTTGTCCATTCAGAAAAGCCAAACAAAGTAGTCCGAAACATTTCACAATTCCTTGTCTCAAAATCCCTGGCTGATGTTTTTGGTCCAGGTTACAAGGTGTCGAGGATGGCAAGCGGCGACCTCCTCTTGGAGCTCCGCGATGTAAAACAATATGAGAAACTACCGCAACTAGTGTCGTTTGGGGAGACCCCCATAACAGTAACCCCGCGCCGTACAATGAACACCACCCGTGGTGTTGTGTCAGATGATGATTTGCTTGAGCTGACTGAAGCGGAACTCCTGGAGGGCTTCAGCGAACAAAATGTCATCAATGTCAGCAGAATTAAGATGAGGCGAGAAGGTAAAGAGCTTCAGACGAAGTACTTAATAATCACCTTTGGTTCAAGTTTCTTGCCCGAGTCAATCGAGGCCGGGTATATCAAGCTCCGTGTCCGGCCGTACGTGCCAAACCCACTCCGTTGTTTCAAATGCCAGCGCTTCGGCCACAGCTCGCAGAGCTGCCGAGGTCGCCAAACTTTTGCTAAATGCAGTGCCCAAGAACACACCACTGAAACTTGTGAGAATGCTCTCCACTGTGTAAACTGTGATGGGGAGCACGCCGCGTACTCGCGGTCGTGCCCCTCCTGGAAGAAGGAAAAAGAAATAGTAACGATCAAAGTAAAAGAGAACGTATCATTCAAAGAGGCACGCAGGCGGGTTTCATACCTGCCCAAGAAAAGTTTTGCCGATGTGACGCGCCAGGGGGCAGCGACACAACGGCCACCGGCGGCTGTCCGACCCACATCCAGCGAGTCGGCAGTTACGCCATCTGCCCCCGCGGCGGTTGCAGCTAGTGCTGCTCCGTCAACCCAGCAGACGGGCCCATCGACCCCGAAGGTGGGCGCAGCTGAGGCTGCCCCAACTTCCCCGGCCCCTTCCAGCGCTGGCAACAGCCGGCGCAGCCAAATACCTCAGGGAGCCCCATCGACCTCTGGGCTGGTGGGCGCAGCGGTCTTGCCCTCCAAGGCGGGACCCTCGCTGGTAACTTCCCGCTCGCAAGAGCACGTGTCCGGCGCCTCACAAGAGGCAATGGACACTACACCTATCCCCAAGGCGCACCAAGTGCCTAAGGAGCGGCGAGGCTCACTCGAACGCTCCAGAAAGGGCAGAACCCCTGTTACAGGGCCTCGAAAGAGCTCTGTAACCTAAGCCATCACCTCCGTTTCCATACACACAGCGCTTATTAACTTTCAATATGGATACACAAATAATTCAATGGAACGTTAGAGGTCTTCTTAGGAACCTTGATGACGTGCAAGAGCTTATCCAAAAACACAATCCAAAAGTGCTGTGTCTACAGGAAACACACTTAAAACCACAACACACAAACTTTCTCCGACCTTATGTTAAGCTCCGCAAAGATCGCGATGATGCTGTCGTATCAGCCGGCGGTGTTGCTATTTTTATTCATAAAAGTATTTCCTGTCAGCATTTACAGCTACAAACGCCTCTTGAAGCAGTGGCGGTTCGAGCTGTTCTTCGAAATAAACTCGTCACCATTTGCTCGCTTTACGTACCCCCATATTACAAATTAACGAAGCATGAATTCCAATCCTTTATTGATCAATTGCCAGAACCTTACGTTGTTCTTGGCGATTTCAATGCGCACAGCTCCCTGTGGGGCGACTCTCGTATAGATGCGCGAGGTCGTCTCGTTGAACAGTTCCTTTTTTCTTCTGGAGTGTGCCTTCTAAATAAGAAAGAACCCACGTATTACTCTCTTGCAAACAGATCCTTTTCGTCAATAGATCTTAGTATAGTTTCCGCGTCTATACTGCCCGAACTCAAATGGGAAGTTACGAGCAATCCTTACGGGAGCGATCACTTCCCCGTACTGCTAAGAACATCTAAAGAAAATGAATTTCCCTCATAAGCTCCTAGGTGGAAGATAGATACAGCCGACTGGGAGAAATTTCGAAATCTATCTAGCATCTCATGGGCTGATATGTCTTCTCTAGAAATTGATGCCGCTGTGGAGTATGTTACAGCGTTTATAATAGATGCCGCATCTAAATGCATATCTGAAGGAAGTGTTTTGGCATGCAGACGGCGTGTCCCGTGATGGAATGACGAATGTAGTATTGCTCGTAAGAAACAGAACAAAGCGTGGGGGTGGCTACGCGCTTCCCCCACTGCAGAGAATCTTATCAAATTTAAGAAAGTAAAATCTCAAGGGAGGAGAACCCGCAGGCAGGCCAGAAGAGAAAGTTGGCAGAACTTTTTATCAAGTATTAACTCGTTTACAGATGAGGCGAAAGTCTGGAACCGCGTAAATAGAATTAGAGGGCGACAAACATATTCACTCCCTCTGGTAAACACACAGGGTGATATGCTGCAAGACCAGGCAGACTCACTTGGGGAGCACTTTCAGAGCGTGTCAAGTTCAACAAATTATTCAGAATCCTTCCTCAAATACAAACAAATAGAAGAATGTAAGCCACTAATAGCAAAATGTCGAAAGAATGAACCATACAACTGTCCATTTAGTATTGCAGAGTTCAGAGCTGCCTTGAGATCATGCAAGAGCTCCGCACCGGGTTCTGACAAAATCATGTATGAAATGATCAAAAACCTACACAATGACACTCAAGTTACACTACTCACAATTTTTAACACTATTTGGGCTGCAGGATACTTTCCAACTGCATGGAAAGGAGCAATTGTGGTCCCTGTTTTGAAGCAGGGGAAAGAGCCATCCATGGCGGCAAGCTATCGTCCGATAGCTCTTACAAGCTGCCTGTGTAAGGTTTTTGAAAAAATGATAAATCGGTGACTCATTCGTTTCCTTGAACAAAACAAAATGCTTGATCCTTATCAGTGTGGCTTCCGAGAAGGGCGCTGCACAACCGACCATCTTGTACGTATTGAAGAACATATTCATGACGCGTTTGTACACAAACAGTTTTTCTTATCGATATTCCTCGATATGGAGAAGGCGGACGATACGAGCTGGCGCTACGGAATCTTGAGATATTTGTCAGAAATGGGCATTCATGGTAATATGCTAAACGTAATAAAAAGCTACTTGTCCAATCGTACCTTCCGGGTGAAAGTAGGCAATGTGCTGTCACGTCCTTTTATACAAGAAACCGGTGTACCCCAGGGTGGCGTGCTCAGTTGCACACTCTTTATTGTTAAGATGACAACACTTCGTGCTTCCTTACCACCGGCCATTTTATATTCTGTCTATGTGGACGACATTCAAATAGGCTTCAAATCCTGTAACCTCGCAGTATGCGAGAGACAGGTACAGCATGGTTTGAACAAGGTGTCAGGGTGGGCAGAGAAAAATGGTTTTAAAATGAATCCTCAAAAGAGTTCTTGCGTGCTGTTTACAAGGAAGAGAGGCCTGGTTCCGGATCCTTGCTTGGAAATGTGTGGACAACAGATACCTGTAAACAAAGAACACAAATTTCTAGGTGTTATACTTGACAATAGACTCACTTTCGTCCCACACATTAAACATCTTAAAGAAAAGTGTCTAAAAACAATGAACATAATGAAACTTCTATCCCAGACTACGTGGGGTAGTGACAGAAAGTGCCTAATGAATCTCTATAAGAGCCTCATCCGGTGACGATTAGATTATGGTGCCGTGGTATATAACTCTGCCGCTCCGAGCGCGCTAAAGATGCTAGACCCTGTTCACCATCTGGGTATCCGTTTAGCCACAGGAGCTTTCAGAACGAGTCCCGTACAAAGTTTATATGCAGAATCGAATGAGTGGTCACTTCACATCCAGAGAACATACATCAGCCAAACATATTTTTTGAAAGTCCACTCTAATCCTGGACATCCCTGTTTCAACACCATTAATGATATGATATATGCTACACTGTTTCGTAATCGTCCTTCCGTAAGACAGCCTTTCTCGCTGCGTGTGAGGGAGCTAAGTCATGAAATGCATGTTCCACTCCTCGAACTTCGCCTAATGCATCCAGCCAAGCTGCTACCTCCTTAGGAGTGGCAGTTGATACAATGCGATACATCTTTCATGGAAGTTACAAAAAACGCTCCAGAGATTGAAATCCAAATGCATTTCCGGGAACTCCAGCACAAACACTCCTGCACGGAGTTCTACACAGACGCATCGAAGTCATACGATGGGGTGTCCTACGCAGCCGTCGGGCCATCCTTTTCGGAAACCGATGTACTGCATGCGGAAACTAGTATCTTTACGGCTGAGGCCTACGCACTATTGTCGGCTGTGAAGCATATCAGGAAATCAAAACTCCAGAAAGCAGTCATATATACGGATTCCCTTAGTGTTGTGAAGGCCTTGATGGCATTCTCTAACCACAAAAATCCGGTAATTAACGAACTCTATTCTGCTCTGTGCAAAGCGTATATAGGTAATCGACATGTCATCATATGCTGGGTGCCAGGTCATAGGGGCATCGAAGGTAACGTTGTGGCGGACCAGATGGCCACGTCAGTTGCATCACATTCTGCTAATCCCACCGCTGCAGTTCCTGTGACAGACCTGAAGCCCTTCTTACGGAGGAAACTACGGAACCAGTGGCAACGCCTATGGGACGCGGAAACAAATAATAAGCTCCACGTGATAAAGCCACAGTTAGGATTCTGGCCTTCCGTAACAAAATCACGCCGGACAGAGGTCCTATTCTGTCGTCTCAGAATAGGACACACATTTGGCACACATAACTTTTTACTCAACGGAAATGAGCCTCCAACCTGCGGTAGATGCCGGGAGAGGCTCACCGTCTTCCACGTCCTTCTGGAGTGTCGGAAAGCCGAATCTGAAAGAAAGAAACATTTTCCCATTGCATACCGGCAGCAGATCCCCCTTCATCCAGTAATGTTACTCGGCCCAGAACCGCTATTTGACACCAACGCGGTCCTAAGTTATCTGAAAGATGTTGTGTTGCATGTTGTTAGCCCCATACGTTCATAGCGTCTCCTCTCTTCAGAGGATGGCGCTGTGATAATTATTTTGAATAGCACATGCCTCTAGCCCTTGTGGTTCAAGGGCTCTGGCGAGGCAGCAGTGCTCCAAGTAATTTTACCATCTTATATATTTAATATTTTGCATCATCCTTCTACGATGGATTTTAATGTTCATAGTACTCGTCATTAATCATCGCCATAATTTTATAGCCCATAGATTTTACGCACTTTACAGCGAATATTTTTAGGCCACTTTACAGCCAAGTCACATCTTCCATAGTACATCGTCAACATTACCACGTGTCATGGCGCTCTTTGGCCAAACCTGGCCCTTGCGCCACAAAACACAACACATCATCATCATTACTTTGATCATGTAATAGAGAATATTATTTATACAGATATCAGCGACCATTTAGGTATTGTTTTGTTAACCAACAGTACCTTCCGTTTAGTAATAAAGGGTACACCAATTCGCTATGTTGAAGACATAACGGCACGTTTTCTGGAAGATATTGCAGCTCCATCAATTCGCAGCAGTGGTACAATATTTTAAGTTCAAACAATAGCGAAAGTGCATATTCAGCTTGCATCATTACATTTAAAAAAATATACCATGGACAATTTCGACAAAAAAAGCTAGAAGAAGCTTCGAAAGCTCGTAAACCTTGGGTTACCTAGAATTATAAACATGATTAAGGATAAGAATTCGCTGTACGCCCATTTTGTTAAACATAAAAATCCAGCTAGTCTAGAAGAATATAGGTCGTACCGAAATAAACTTACAAGCAAACCGAGACCAGCTAAAAACTTACATCTACAAAACGTATTTTCAAAACCGGCGCCTACGCGATCCGATGTGACATGGAGAAATTTAAGCTGTCTGCTAGGCCCTGGTAAACCTCACATTATTCCCCATAACTATCTACATCAAGGCAAACGGCTGTCTTGCGCAGCACTAGCAGATGCTTTTAACAATTTCTTTATCCAACAAGTTAACCCCTGTAGTGATTTACAGAGTAGTCATTATGGTGCATTGCCCATTAAAAACTCGAGTGCGAAACCATTTTTCTTCACTCCTACGAATTGTGCTGAGTTTTTAGAGCGCAGCTCTTTGGCGTCCGTTCCTGGGTTTCGCGTCGGCGTCGTCGTCGGCCTCGTAACCAGCTGCGCCCCCCTTTCATCCCCCCAGCGCTAGCAGCGACCGACTTATACCGCTGGATGCCGCTGACGCCGCTAGAGAGTCAAGATAACGTGACTGCATAGAACACCGTCGCCGCCATGCAGAAAGAGGAGGAAAGGGTCCCCCCCCCCCTGTTCTTGTGTGGCGGATAGGGTGCTCTTCAGTTGCCGACGCGCCGGTTATTCGTTGTCCCTGAAACCAACTCCGCAGCTGGGGTTGACTCACTATCGGCGTCAGCGGCATCAGTCAGTCGCTGCTATCTCTTCCCTCCTCCCTTTATCGTGTTGTCCGCTTGCTGCGCGCGCTTCTGCCCCCATCGTTTGCCGCTGGGTGTACACGCCGCCCCCCTCCCCCCTCTTCCTGCGAGTCTCCGGTTGTCAAAGCGCCGGCTCGAACTTAATTCCTTTCTTCGCTCCTCCTCCAATGCAACCCCTGTGCGGTGGCAATCAGAGAGCCAGATCGGTGGCGGCGGATCTGTATATGTGCACCGCCCGAGCCGAAATTGCCGCTGCCGTTCGCCCTGTGCGGTGGCAATCAGAGAGCCAGATCGGTGGCGGCTTGACATAAAGACAAACAGCAATTTCCTAACACTTATGCGGGAGAACATCCCGTTCCTCTCGCTCGTAACGCGTCCCACGGCTGTGACAACCTCGCGAGGCACTTGTATAGATCTCGTCTTTGAGAATCAAGCATTGGTGTACCAAGTCGAACATATATCAGTCTATTTCTCCGACCACAAAGCTTCCTTCATGACTGTCAAGAACTGTTAGTGGAGTCTTTGTTAAAGGAATACGTGTCAAAAATAAAAAAAAATTCTGTGATAGCGCATACATGTGTTGCTCGATTTCTTTGCCTCAATCTATCGAAAAGGTGAAACAGCTTATTTGCTGCGCTCAAATTTCGCATTAGGAAGTAACGTAATCGTCGGCAATTTTTTATAAGCTCTCTTAAAAATAGTAAATCGCAGGACACGGATGGTATTGAAATGGACCTATAAAGCATGTCCTTGACATCATTTGTCCTGTTGTTACATTTAAAACTTGATTCTGTCGTCTGGCCAATTTCCAAAAACCGTGCAAATTGCTGGAGTGCAGCCTGTGTGTAAAAAAGGTGGCAAAAATTTGCTAGGCATTTGTCGTCCAATTTTGATCCAACCAGTATTTTCCAAACGCATTGAAAACATATTTCACGCTAAAATAGCATTATATCTTGACAAAAATAACTTGTTAGGCGATTTCCACAATGGCTTTAGGAAGCATTGCTCCACCGAAACAGCTCTATTAATTCATGAAGAGATCATTCTACAAGAGTTCAGCAATAACCCGCCGTGGTTGCTCAGTGGCTATGGTGTTGGGCTGCTGAGCACAAGGTCGCGGGATCGAATCCCGGCCACGGCGGCCGCATTTCGATGGGGACGAAATGCGAAAACACCCGCGTACTTAGGTTTAGGTGCACGTTAAGGAACCCCAGGTGGTCGAAATTTCTGTAGTCCTTCACTACGGCGTGCCTCATAATCAGAAAGTGGTTTTAGCACGTAAAACCCCATAATTTATATTATCTTTTAGTTCAACAATAAAATATTACTTATGGCAATATATATACATTTTTCCAAAGCATTCGATCTTGTAAATCATAAAATTTTACTTGCTAAGCTGCTAGCTCATGGTATGCGTGGTATCACCTTGGAGCTCTTTCAATCTTATTTATCGCATCGAGCACGATATGTAGAGTTGGAAAGGGAAAGGTCCAGTCCTCGGCTATAGGAATTAGAGTGCCGCAGGGAAGCATCCTTGGACCACTCCTGTTCATAATGTTTGTAAACGATATGCCACGAAGTTTGAGAACGGGCAAGATTTATTTTTATGCTGATGATACAGCAATATTTATCACTGCTACGTCAGAAAACTACAGCTTCAGGGCAAGATAGCGTTAAGAGAATATAAAGATTGGCCTGATGCAAACTGCTTGCGAATAAATGTCAGCAAGACAAAAGTTGTTGTCTATGTGCAAAAAGGCAAAAAGTTACAAAATACAATAAACATGAATATAGATACGGATCAATTAGAGATTGTTAATACGGCCTCTGTTTTAGGTGTAACATTTGCTAAAAAAATTAAGTTGGAATGATCACGTGGAACATGTTAGTAAAAAGCTATCTTCAGTTGTAGGTATAATAGGTCGATTTAAATCCTTGCTTCCTCTTAAAATTAAAATTTTACATCATAATACTTTAGTATTGTCAGTTCTGCAATATTGTAACCTCGTTTTGGGCACTACTAGCAAGGCAAACCTTACGAAATTGCATTTGCTCCAGAAAAGAGCAGTGCGATACTTCGCCAAAGTCCGCGTTTATTTTCTACGACAAATCTGTTCTCAAAGTTTAAAATTTTGTTGTATTCTCTTTATACAACTATCGTTTTTTACCCGCCGTGGTTGCTCAGTGGCTATGGTGTTGGGCTGCTGAGCACGAGGTCGCGGGATCGAATCCCGGCCACGGCGGCCGCATTTCGATGGGGGCGAAATGCGAAAACACCCGTGTGCTTAGATTTAGGTGCACGTTAAAGAACCCCAGGTGGTCAAAATTTCCGGAGTCCTCCACTACGGCGTGCCTCATAATCAGAAAGTGGTTTTGGCACGTAAAACCCCAAATATTATTATTATTACCTATCGTTTAATTTTGAACTACAGGTCATACTTGAACTGTAATAAATCTATTGTGTTTTCTCTGGCCGATTTAAAAGCTAAACGTAGCATCCGTGATATTAGGCATACGCACACTTGGGACCAATTACGATGAACAATCATTGACATTTACAGTACCCATTCTACTTAATCAACTCGCACAGAAAGACTTTGATGACTTATGCAACTCCAATAATGAATTAAGACTATTTTTCCAATTATACCAAATAGACTACAATCTCACAATATATTTTTTCACATAGTACAGTCATGAGTGCGTGTCAGCACACCTGCCCATTCGTGTATATAGATCTATGTGCATTGCTTGTGCATATTGACACGTGTACTTGTATTTATAGGGCGACACGTTTCACCGCCTAACAAATGATATCGCACAACGCAGGATGCGCCTGAATGTATCGGAAGTTTCTGGGATGTTATCGATGGTTCCATCCGTTGTCTGTGACCGAACCTTGCGAAAACTGATTGCATGTGTGCACGACACGAATAATGTAGAACTTTGTGTACGACACACGGGTCCCAGCGATTAGTCTGGAACATTCGACGATTGGTGTATAAAAGCCGACACGCTAGACCCGTTGATCAGATTTTCGATGATCGCCGACCGTGTTCGCCTCTATCGTTGTGCTATAACTGTAGCCTGTTTTGTGGGCACAGGTTCGCCCAATAAAGTTAGTTTTGTCGTTCGCAGTATTGCTACTGTGTTCTTCAACGTCACCACCACGTGACAATATCGTATATATCTACATGTGAGTGTATATTATTACGATATCATCGAGCGATGCTCAAGAGATGAGCCGCCGCGAGAACGACGAAGTTGGTCAGTGCCCTTCGCACGAGCGAGTGTCAACCTGGCTGCCTGGCTCCAGTGTAAATAGCCTGTAAATAGCATCTTTCGTCTGTGTCTTTCCACACGAAACATCTCTGGGGGAGGTCAGCGATCCCCGTCCTCACCACGGAACTCCGAAGTGGTCGGCGCACTGAGCTTGTCACCATGCCTCCCGTTGACGAGCACGCCTCTGCAATGGCTGCGGCTTGTCCGACTGCTCCAATCGCCACCGTTGCCCCACAACGTGACCCAGGTGTGTTCTCTGGCCTGGAGGCACAGGATGTCGACGACTGGATCAAGCTCTATGAACACGCCAGTGCTAATAACAGGTGGGCAGCAACGATCATGCTCGCCAAAGTCATTTTTTATCTCGGCGGTACCCCACGCGTGTGGCACCAATCGCATGATGACGAAATAACCAGTTGGGACAACTTTAAAGAAAAGCTACGGGAACTGTTCTGCGACCCCATTGGGTGCAAGGCTGCCGCGAGAAAGGCTCTTGCGTCTCGTGTTCATTCATCTACAGAGCCATACGTTACCTACATCCTCAAGGTCTTGGCTCTATGCCGTAAACTTGAGGACAATATGTCCGAAGCAGATGAAGAGGCACATGTGCTAAAAGGCATCGCCGACGACGCTGTCAATTTGCTTGTTTTCGGCAACGTCCGGACTGTCGATGCCACTATGAAAGAATGCAGTCACCTTGAACAAGCTAAGAGCCGCCGTATCTCACACCACATTGCGCGGCTACCCAACACTGCTGCTACGTCGACATGTGAGGGCCGACCGCGTCAGACTACCACTTGTGACGTCGTCACCCGTATTGCCCGTCGCGAATTCGAGGCTGCCTGTTCGCCAACCTTCTCCGCGACGCCTCCCGATCCGCCAGCAACCACCATTCCGATGATTCAGGCCGTCTACAGACGAGAATGTCAAAACATGGCTCTGAACAGCGTGTGTTCCACGTCTCGACCCAGCGTTCCCCAGTTATCTAGTGGCCCTCCTCGTTCCCGGCAGTCCTTTACTGCCACATCTTGCCGTAACCCGACAGAATGGCCTATCTCTGATGACAGGCCGATCTGCTTCCACTGCTGTCGCATCGGCCACGTCGCCAGTCACTGCCGCAACCGATGGCCACCACCTCCTCGGACTCACGCCGCCACTTATTCCCGCACCTTTGGACCTTCTGTACCCTGTGCCACCCGCCGTGAATCCACTAACGCTGATGTCCCTGCTCCGAACCTTAGTTACAGTCGCTCGCCCTCAGTTCGACGCCACCAGTCTCGTTCGCCCCAACCCCGCCGCTTCTCTTCGCCGCCTATCACCTCCCGGACCCAGCCGGAAAACTAGGCACTGCAGCTTCTGGAGGTGAAGCTAAGTTGTCGACCCTGCCCTCAAATCCTGTGCTCACGTTACCTAACCCAAACCTTCTTGACGTTGACGTCGACGGCCATTCTGTCACGGCACTCATCGATACAGGAGCACATCTTTCTATTATGAGTGCGGCCTTCCGACGACGACTGAACAAGCTCCACACCCCAGCGTCGGCACGCGTCGTCCGCTTTGCGAATAGTGGTACTGTGCCTATCATCGGCATGTGTACGGCACGTGTCAGCATCGCCGGCCGCCACACTCCGGTCCTCTTCACCGTAATTGCTCATTGCCCCACGACCTCATTCTCGGCCTCGATTTTCTCTCCGCCCATTCTGCTCTTATTGACTGCTCTTCCAGTACACTTCGCCTTGAGTTGCCGATGCTCACAGAACCTTCTGGCGCACCCCACTGCCCCTTACGCTTTACCGCCTTTCTTCGCCTGCCGCCGAAGCCCATAGCCTACATCGTACTGTTGTCTTTCCCACCAGTACCTGATGGCGAGTACCTCGTAACTCCTCTGCCCGACACCCCAATACAGTATGACGTCACCGTGCCTCACAGTGTACTTACTATTACTGCGAACCACACTCTCATGCCTGTCTGTAACTTTGCAGTGACAAAGCAAATTCTACCGCAAGGTATTTGCCTTGTCACCATTGATTGTCTCGGCGACCAATACGTGGCAGCGCTATCGACCAAAGGTTCTCGCGAGCTTAGAATGCCCCTCGCGCCTGCCTCGGGCGTTGATCCCAACATAAAGAAAATGGTTGCGACGGACCTGTCCTCTACGCAGGCTGAAGACCTTTGCGAAGTATTATCGTCCTACCGCGATATTTTTTACTTCGACGATCGCCCTTTAGGCCAGACGCTCACGGTCAAGCATCGGATTCCTACTGGCGATGCTGCGTCCATTCTCCGACGACCGTATCGGGTTTCTGCGTCGGAACGCCGAGTAATTCAAGATGAAGTCAACAAAATGTTCGATAAATCCATCATTGAGCCTTCATCGAGTCCCTGGGCGTCACCTGTGGTGTTGGTTAAGAAGAAGGTCGGCACGTGGCGCTTCTGTGAAGACGACCGTCATCTGAACAGCATTACAAAGAAGGACGTCTACACGCTCCCACGTATAGACGACGCCCTTGACTGCCTGCACGGTTCCAGCTATTTCTCGTCTATTCATCCTCGTTCGGGATATTGGCAGATTGCTGTTGAGGATGGCCTATACCTGATGGCCTATATCAATTTCATGTAATGCCGTTTGGATTATGCAGCGCCCATGCTACCTTTGAGCGTATGATGGACTCCTTGCTCCAAGGTTTCAAATGGTCCACATGCCTCTGCTACCTCGACGACGTCATCTTCTTCTCGCCAACGTTCGACACTCACCTTGAGCGTCTCACAACTATACTTGATATATTTCGAAAGGCGAAGCTGCAACTTAACACGTCCGAATGTCGTTTTGGCCACTGACAAATTACTTTTCTGGGCCATCTCGTTGACGCTTCCGGAGTAGAGCCTGATCCCGACAAAACTCGCGCTGTCCGAGAGTTTCCGGTTCCGAAGACAGCCGCAGACGTTCGTAGTTTTGTAGCGTTGTGCTCGTACTTTCGTCGTTTTGTTCAAGATTTTGCGACAATTGCTAGGCCCCTAACTAATCTTTTGAAGAAAGGCGTTCAATTCTCGTGGGGTACTGCAGAAGCCGCCGCCTTCTCTTGTCTCGTCACTCTTCGAACCTCCCCACCCATTCTCGCCCACTTCGACCCTGAGGCCCCTACAGAATTACGTACAGATGCCGGCGGTCATGGCTTAGGTGCTGTCTTATCCCAGCGTCAGCGTGGCAAGGATCGCGTTATTGCTTATGCGAGCCGCCTCCTAGCACCATCGGAGCGCAACTATTCCATTACGGAACGAGAGTGCCTTGCTGTTATTTGGGTGGTTGCAATGTTCCGTCCTTACCTTTACGGTCGTCCTTTTTCCGTAGTCACTGACCATCATGCTCTCTGCTGGCTGTCATCGCTAAAGGATCCTACAGGCGGGCTTGGTCGATGGGCTTTGAGGCTACAGGTATTTCCATATTCCGTGGTGTACAAGTCTGGCCGCCTGCACCAAGACGCTGACCGTTTGTCGCGTTACCCTGTTGACAACTCTGGCTCCTCCAATATTGCCAGTGCTTCTTGCGTATTCTCTGTATCCCAGCTGCTTCAGTTTGCCGACGAGCAACGCCGTGACGCCTACATCAGAGCACTTATCGACCGTTTTGAACACTCTCCGGCCGATGCTGCTCTACGCCTCTTCGTCCTCCGCGACGGTACTCTGTACCGTTGTAACCTTCATCCGGACGGCTCTGAGTTCCTGCTTGTAATACCTAAACACCTCCACTCCACCGTTCTAGAAGAGCTTCACGACGCACCAACGGCGGGACACCTCGGCGTATGTCGAAACTATGATCGTGTACATCGCCGTTTTTTCTGGCCGGGCCTTGCCCGTTCCATACGACGTTACGTCGCCGCTTGTGAACTTTGCCAAGGACGCAAGAAGCCTTCCCAGCTCCCCGCTGGTTACCTGCAGCCGCTCGACATCCTTGCCGAGCCCTTCCATCGTGTCATTTTGGACCTTCTCGGGCCATTTCAGGATTCCACATCAGGAAACAAGTGGGTTGCAGTCACGCCGTAACCCGTGCTCTTCCGACCAGTTGCGCAACTGATGTTGTGGACTTCCCCCTACATGATATCATTTTGATGCACGGTGCTCCGCGTCAATTGCTAACCGACCGTGGCCGTACGTTTTTGGCCAAAGTCATTGACAACATCATGCGTGCCTGCTCAATACAGCATAAATTTACCACCTCCTACCACCGTTACACGAAAGGCTTCAGTGAGTGTTTGAACCGCACCTTTACAGACATGCTATCGAAATATCTTTCAGACGACCACCGTGACTGGGACCTGGCTCTACCTTACATTGCCTTTGCATACAACTCTTCCGGTCTCGAAACTGCTGGCTTTTCCCCGTTTTACCTCTTGTATGGCCGCGAAACAACGCTACCACTGGACACTGTGCTTCCGTCCGCCACAACTTCAACTAGCGATTATGCCCGTGATGCAATCGCCGATGCTGACCATGCTCGCCAACTTGCGCGCGCTCGTCTACATGTGTCTCAAGACAAGCAGAAACAACACTACGACCTCCGTCACCGTGATGATCATATTGTGCCCGGTGCCCTCGTGTTACTTTGGCCACCATCTCGCAAAGTTGGTCTTAGTGAAAAACTGCTTTCCTGTTACACAGGCCCATGTCGTGTCATGCGCAAAGTGACCGATGTCACCTATGAAATCGTTCTAGACACGCCCACTATGTCCTCCGCTGTGACAACCAGTGACATTGTCCACGTTGCCCGACTCAAGCCCTACAACTCTCCATGGACCTTGGATATTTAACAGCACCGTGACGGTGCTTTTGCCGCCGGGGGGTAATATTACGATATCATCGAGCGATGCTCAAGTTGGTCGGTGCCCTTCGCACGAGCGAGTGTCAGCCTGGCTGCCTGGCTCCAGTGTAAATAGCTTGTAAATAGCATCTTTCGTCTGTGTCTTTCCACACGTAACAATGTGCATAAACGCGAAATAGTGTGTGTATATAAGTATGCATGTATTTTGTGTATTTTATACTAGGTTTTTTCTTTTTGTTGAAAGTGCATTTGTTTCCAATATTACTTGGTTGCGAGTGTTGCATTTTTCGTGATGTTTCTGCAGTGCCCTGCTGTCAAATGTATAAGGGGGCGGGAACCTCGTCAAGCTGTACCCCAGCTTTTAGTTCTGTCTCCTCTTTTTCAATGCGAAAAGAAATAAAACATCATTCATTCAACTAGCCCACCTGTGTTTCAAGGTCGTTGCGCTGCGCCTTTGATATAGTCATCAACAACCATCTATTGCAAAAGTGGGGAAGAACATATATATATAAGGATACATACACACTGCTGACATAAACCAACTAGCCTGCCTGCAGTTCAAGGTGGTTGCGCTGTGCCTTTGACATCGTAATTGAATAAATGCGTCTACAATCGAAACGAAAAATACAAGGAGACATTCACAGCGCTGACATGCATCAACTAGCCCGCCTGTACTTTAAGGTCAGTGCGCAGTGTCTTCGATACAGTGATCAAATAGAAACGTGTACAAAACAAGGTAAGAATAAAAAGAGACGTGCACAGCGCCGACATACATCAATTAGCCAGCCTATAGTTTAAGGTATTGCGGTGAGCCTTAGCGATAGTCATCAAGTAGCAGCATGCATAGAACAAACGGAGAACATAAGCAGACATGCAAAACACTGACATGCAACAACTCGCCAGCCTGCAGTGCAAGGTTGTTGTGCTGTCCTATTCATATCGTCATCAAAAAGCAGCGTGTACAAAATATGCTGAGAACATAAGGAGACATGCAAAGCGCAGACATGTGTCAACTAGCCCGCCTGTAGTTCAAGGAAGTTGCGCTGTGGCTTTGATATAGTTCTCAAATAGCAGCTATTCGGAATGTCGGGAAGAACACAAGGAGACATACAAACTGCTGACATGCCTCAACTAACCTGCGCGTAAATTATGGTGGTTGCACTGTGCCTTTGATATTGTCATCAAAAAGGAGCATGTAGAAAACAAGTGGATTTCTCGGTTCCGCATTTCCAGTGTCTTCTCGATGCTGGTGGCTTCGCGAAGAAATTCGTCGAAGGTCTTCGGTGGGCTCCGTACCATTCCGACGAAAAGATCCTCCTTTAAACCACGCATCAGTAGGCGGACTTTTTTCTCCTCGGACGTTTCCTGGTCGGCGCGGTGGAATAGGCGGCTCATTTCTTCTGTAAAAATTGCGGTGGTCTCATTAGGCATCTGCACTCGGGTTCCTATTAGTGCTTGGACTCGTTCTCGGCGTACGACGCTTGTGAATGTGCGCAGGAGGCCGCTTCGGAACAGGTTCCATGTCGTTAAGGCGGCTTCTCGGTTCTCGAACCATGTTCTGGCGGCGTCTTGCAATGCCAAAAAGAAATATCGAAGTTTGTCGTCGCTGTTCCAGCTGTTAAAAGCAGCGACCCTCTCGTATGTTTCAAGCCTGGTTTCCGGGTCGTCGAATGTTGAACCACCGAACGTTGGAGGCTCCCTGGGCTGCTGCAGCACGATGGGCGACGCTGGGGCTGCCGTTGGGGTTGACTGGGCGACGATCTTCCTGGTCGTCTCAAGCAAAAGTCCGTGCTCCGGGAGCAGTCCTTGCAGCCTGCGGCTACGTCATTGGTTCTTGGCGACGTTGGTGTTGTCTTCAACGTGCGAGCTTGGGTCACGGCTTTGTGGTGGCGTCCGGTACATGAACGCAAAGCACCTCCACCAGATGTCACGTGGTGGTGACGTTGAAGAACACAGTGGCAATACTGTGAAAGACAAAACTAACTTTTGTTGTGCGAACCTGTGCCCACAAAAACAGGCTACACTTATAGAACGGCGACAGCGGCGAACACAGTCTACCACAGCGTATCTTCAGCGCGGAGAAGAAGCCCGACACATCGCGCGCCTACAGATCAAGAACCAGCAGTGTACCGACAGCCGACAACCTACGACGATTCGTCGAGTACAAGCCCAGCGAGCGTGTTTTGGTTTGGACCACGATACGCCGACGAGGATTGATTGAGGAACTATTGCGGCGCTATTTTGGACCCTGCAAGGTCATTCGACGTATTGCAGCACTGGACTATGAGGTCGGGCCACACGGTATTTCGCATTCACAGCAGCGCCGCGCATGATCTGACGTGGTCCACGTGCCGCCTCCGAAACTATTTTACGGACGCTGACAAAGTTCCTTATTTTGTTTTTCTCTTTGCTACTGGTGTTTTTCTCTATTACTTTCCTTAGCAGCATCGGGTCGATGCTTTTTAAGGGGGGATGTTGACACGTGTACCTGTTTGTCTTTTTCGGGTGACACGTTTCACCACCTAACAAATGTTATCGCACAGCGCAGGATGCGCCTGCATGTATCGGAAGTTTCTGAAATGTTATCGATGCTTCCATCCGCTGTCTGTGACCGAACTTTGTGCAATCCTGATTGCCTGTGTTCGCGACGCGAATAACGTACAACTTTGTGGAAGGCACGCGGGTCCCAGCGATTACTCTGGACCATTCGACGACTGATGTATAAAAGCCGGCGCGCTTGACCCGCTGATCCCATTTTCGACGATGGCCTACTGTATTCGCCGCTATCGTTGCGCTATAAGTGTAGCCTTTTTTTGTGGGCAAAGGTTCGCCCATTAAAAGTTAGTTTTGTCTTTCACAGTATTGCTACTGTGTTCTGCAACGTCACCCCTACGTGACAATATCGTCATGAAATAGTAGCCTCTACAAAAGGATTGCAGAGTATAAGGAGACATGCACAGCGCTGACCTGCATCAGCTAGACTGCCGTTATTTCAAAGTATTGCCTTTGTGCCGTAGATATAGTCATCACGTAGCAGGGTGCACACAATAAGGGCAGAACAAGAGGAGACATCCACAGCGTAGACATACATAAATTAGCCCTATGAAACATCGTTCCAGCGCACAAATGAACAAGGACGAGAAGAGAAAGACAGCACGAACGACAGACTTCAACTTAATTTTATTCATGGAAAACAGGGCTTTATGTACACAGGGGGAGGGAGGGGGGCTGCGAGTGCGCAGGACCACCCAAAAATATTTCCTTGGTCTAGGCAGCACTGATCAGAAGTGTCAAACCAAAAGAAGAAAGGAATAAAAGCAAAAAGTGAAAAAAGGTGAGAAAGCCATTCCCCCTCTTTTTTACATCACTCAGTACAATCTTGCTCATCTCCCGCCCTACCTAGCTGATTCTACACACTAATCACAATGATAATCACAACCAACTAGGCCAGCTGCCCATACTTAGCCATAATTTAGCCCGCCTATCTTTCATGGTGGTTGTGCTGTAGCATTGATATCCTCATCAAATAGCGTCTACAAAACTAGCGAATAACATCAGGAGAGATGCACAGCGCTGACATGCATCAACTAGCCCGCCTGTTCTTGAAGGTGATTGCACTGTGCCTTTGAGAATCATCAAAAAGCAGCATGGACAAAGCGAGGGAACAGGATTAGACCCACACAGCGCTGACATGCACTAACTCTCTCACATGTAGTTCAAGGTCACTGCACTGTTCCTTTGATATAGTCATCGAAAAGGCGCCTGTACAATCGAAGCGAATACTAAAAGAAGACATGCACAGCACTTCATACATTAACTAGTCCGCCAGTAGTTCAAGGTCGGTGCGCTGTGTCTTTTATACAGTCATCAAATATCAGCATGTACAAACCAGGCGAGAAACATAAGGATACATGCACAGCGCTGACATGCATGAACAAGCCCGCTTGTAGTTCAAGGCCATCACACAGCGGCTTTGATGTAGTCATCAAATTGCAGCGTATACATACGAAGGAAACAATGCAGGGAGACATGCACAGCACTTCCACGCATCAACTAGCCCGCCTCTAGTTCAAGATCGTTGCTCAGTGCCTTAATATAGTCACCAAATAGCCGCGTGTGCAAACGAAGCGAAGAATAAAAAAAGGACATGCACAGCGCTGGCATGCATCAAGTAGCCCGGCTGTAGTTTAAGGTCTTTGAGCTGTGCCTTTGATATATTCATGAAACAGAAGCGTGTACAAAACAAGCTAAGAATAAAAGGAGACGTGTTTATTACCGATATGAATCAAATAAGCCACCCGTAGTTCAAGGTATTGCCTTGCGCCTTCAATACCGTCATCAAATAGGAGTGCGAAATAAAGAAGCAAATAACATAGGGAGACATGCACTGCGCTTACATGCATCAACTGGCCCGCTTGTAGTTCAAGGTCATAGCCCTGTGCCTTTAATATAGTCGTGAAATAGTCGCCTGTACAATCGAAGCGAATAATAAAAGGAGACATGCACAGCGCTGACTTGCATCAACTAGCCGGCCAGTAGTTCAAGGTGGGTGCGCTCTGTCTTTTATATAGTCATCAAATAACAGCGTATACGAACCAAGCGAAGAACATAAGGAGACATGTACAACGCTGACGTGCATCAACTAGCCCATCCGTAGTTCGAGGTCATCGCGCTGTTCCATTGCTATAGTCATCAAATAGCTACGTCTAGATAGCTAGGGAAGAAGATAAGCAGACATCCACCGCGCTGACATGCATCAACTAGCACGCCGGTACCTCAAGGTGGTTGTGCTGTGCCTTCGATATAGTCATCACACAGCAGTGTGCACACAATAAGGGCCGAGCGAAAGGAGACATCCACAGCGTTGACATGCACCATTTAGCCCGCCTGTCGTTCATGGTCGTTGTGCTGTACCATTGGTGTCATCATCAAAGAGCAGCGTCTACAAAACTAGCGGAAAACATAAGAAGAGATGCGAAGCGCTGAGATGCATCAACTAACCTGCCTGTACTTGTAGGCAGTCGCACTGTGTTTTTGATATCGTCATCAAATCGCAGCCTGTAAAAACAAGGGCAGAATATCAGGAGACATTCACAGGGCTGACCTGCATCAACTAGCCTGCCCTTAGTTCCACGCATTGAGTTTTGCCTTCGATATAGTCAACACATAGCAGCGTGCACACAATAAGGGCAGAACAAAAGCAGGCATCCACAGCGTTGACATGCATCATTTTGCCCGCCTATCTTTCAAGGTTGGTGTGCTCTACCATTGATATCCTCATCAAATAGCAGCATATACAAAACCAGGGAATAACATAAGGATACATGCACAGCGCTGACATGCATAAATTAGCCCGCCTGTATTTAGAGGTGGTTGTGCTGTGCCTTTGATATAGTTACCTAATAGCAGTATGTACAGAACAAGGGAAGAACATAAGCAGGCGTGCACAGCGCTGGCGTGCATCAGCTGGTCAACCTATGGTTCAAGGTCGTTTAGCTGTGCCTCTGAATGTCATCAAATAGAAGCATGTACAAATCAAGTGAAGAACATAAGGAGGCATGCGCACTGCTGACATGCATCAACTAGCCCACCTGTAGTTCAAGGTCGCTGCTCTGTGCCTTCTATATATTCTAATAGCAGCGTGTACAAAACAAGGGTAGAACATGAGCAGACACGCAGAGTTCAGTAAAGTGGAAAGTTGGGCTAGTTCGTGAGTGATCATCATACCTTGCTGGTGAAGCAGCGCACTGACACGGACACAGTGAAGTCAAACAGGAAAAGACGACACTCGCTGCCTTGCCTCATACTTGCCTCATACTTGCCTCATCATACCTTGCTTCACCAGCAAGGTATGATGATCACTCACCAACTAGCCCAACTTTCCACTTTACTGAACTTCATTTCCATTACAACGGGCCCTTTTATATGTTCGAACAACTTCAAAGCAATATGACCCTAGCACCCTGGCTACAGTTATGGCAATATGCGTCTGGAAGGCAAGAGTGGCATCTTGGCATGTGAGGTACAACGTGTGCCCCCAGGAACTCGAAACCATATGCGGTTTCCTTCAGCCATCTTCAACACACTCAAAACGAATTTTTAGGATTGTGAAAGCCGAATTATGGAGACGAGCAAGGCAATTCTAGGATTCCCTGAGAGTAACGTGCGCCTTGCTTCATGGTCGAGAGCACAATAGGCGCTTCAGGGAATGGTGTAGGATGTCCGACAATTTGGCGGAATGGTTATGGGCGACCACGAGACCACACCTACCTAGACCAAAGAAGCACAGACCACCGGAAGGTAGGGTGGTCACCTTGGGAGACACCACCGTAGCCGAGAACTACAAAAGGATTCTTGGACTCGGTCCGAAGTTCTGCTTCGAGCCGACCGTCACTCCACCAGAAAAAGTAGCACTGACCAAGACCATGGCGCGTCGTTTGACCGAAGAGCGTCCATGTTTCATCACAGAGAGTATGGATGTGCTTTCCAGGACAATAACCGCCGACAGAAAAGAGCAACACGTAAGGAATCTAGTGAACTTTGGCGTGAAGAACGATTTACGGTTTCTGACTTCTGATAAGGAAGGTTGTTTTGTAGTGCCTGAAGGTCCCTTCCAAGACAAGGCGATGACAGCGGTGAGAAAGAATTCCGTACGTGTCGACGTAAAAGCTAAAAAGGTGAGGGATAAAGCGGTCACATTACTGACAAGCAACAATTTTGAGCGACTTGCTTCAGCAGTTAAGCGCTCGTGCAACCTACACCTCGAATTGTTTTTCGTGGCAAAAACACACAAGGTTGACGTTCCGTTCAGAGCCATAGTATCAGAAAGCGACTCGTGGCAGTTGGTTGTCTCTTCATTTCTTCAAAACCACCTTAATGGCTTGATAGTTACCGATCCGTTCGTTTTACCAAACTCTGAAACGTTAGTAACGCACTTAAGCACGTCTAAGCCTGGACGATGTGAATTCTTCAGCATAGATGTACAGGATCTGTATTACAATATTGAGCATGGTCCCTTATTATCGAGTGTTAGGCATTGTATAACGGAAGACAACGACGAGATGGAATTTGTCAGCAAATGTGGCGTATCAGTTAATACTTTTCTTGAACTATTAACCTTTTACCTTGAGTCCACATTTGTAATGTGGAATAATGTTATGTACAGACAAAAGTCCGGTATATGTATAGGCTCAAAAGTAGCTCCGGTACTTAGCACAATTTTTTTAGGTAGCACAGACAAAGCATTAGATGCAAACCTTGAAGACCTAGCGGTAAAAGTGTTCTGCTTTGTGGACGATTTTTTGGTTATAGTCGAACATGGTGTTTTGGACGTAAGAGTGAATGAAGTCTTAAAAGTGGTCAAGGACAACAGCCAAGGACTGGCTTTCACTGTTGAGTTGCCGAAGAATGGCAAGCTACAGTTTTTAGATTTGGCGTTAACTTCCACACCGGACCACGTTTGCTGGTCATACAATCCACGATCAGAAAAACCCTTGCTTAGCTATAATTCGGGACACTCTAAAATTGTAAAAAGTGGCATAGCCTTCTCGTGCCTGAGGCCGGCCTTGACTAAGTCTTGCCCGGAAAAATAAAAGAAACTTTCAGCCAACAGGTTATCAGACTAAAGAATGCAGGATATGAAAAACATGTACTCTGTACATCAGCTTATAAGTTGATTCGTTATGTGCGCAATGGCTATCAGAAAGAGCGCAACAGAAAAGAGATTGATAGCAAAAAAAATGTCACTACCATATGCACAGAAAATTGCGCATAGCTTAAAAAACGTAGGTGGCAGATATGGCCTACGAGTAGTTTTTTCAGCGCCTAACAAACTCGGAAAAATATGTGCCGGACTGGATCTTAGAGTTTCAACAAAAGTAAAAGTAAATGGTCGTAAGTGCACAGTGAAGCATAAAGAAAAACTTGTCGAGTGCAGGTCATCTGTAGTCTACTGTTTGCCCATATCGTGTGGAAAAGTGTACATCGGCACTGACATGCATGAAGAAGCCTACCTGTAATTCAACGTCGTTGCGCTGTGCATTTGATGTAGTCAAAAAGCAGCGTCTGCAAAACAAGGTAACAACATAGACTTGTCCAGCGCTGACATGCATGATCAAGACCGCCTGTAGCTGAAGGTATTTGCACTGTGCATTTGACATAGTCATCAAATAGCAGTGTGTACAAAATTAGGAAAAAACTTAAGCAGATATCTCAGCACAATGCGTTGGCGGGCTAGTTGGTGCGAATCCATGAATACTTTGCTTAGCGCAAAACAACATACACAATAAAGACGATCAGGACTAGGCGCTACTCTGAACTGACATCATTTTATTGCGTCACTCCTTTATAGAACAGCTGAAACTAGAGGAACATGCGCAGTGAGCACTAAGCGGTGGAGCCACCAACATCCGATCCCAAGAGCGCACTGATGCGACAGAATCCAAAAAACCAAATTCAGCGCTGTACAAGGTTGAGGAAGGCACACTAATGCACTGCGACCCCAATGACTGAATGAAGAATGCTTCCGATAACTCTCGGGCGGTGGTGTCACGGCTCTTTTTCAAAATCGTGGTATCGCGAAACATAGGTTTGCACTTGCATATTTTACGATGCTGAGCCAAATGAGAACATGTGCCTGTTGGTATGGATCGCTCATGCGCTGTGGCATAAAGGATTCTTTCGATTTTGTTTCCTTTCTGGAAGACAGCCATTCAGTAGCCGGCATTTTTTTCTGTTGACGTCGAAGATCTTTACTATTCAATACCGCATGATGAGCTATTTCGCAGTGTGATGACGTGCATAGAAGAAAGTGGTGAGGTAGATTTTCGCAATGCGACCGGTTTGTCCTCGGAAAGTTTCATGTCCCTTCTTCAATTTTATTTAAGTGCAACTTTTATCCGGTTCGAAAATAACCTCTTTATCCAGAAAATGGTGTGTGTATTGGTTCATGTGTTGCGCCTGCTCTTTGTAATATCTTGTTATCGTTTGTCGACCGCGCTCTTAAGAGTGTCTTAAACAATGACTCAGTTCAAATTTTTAGATATTTTGACGATTTTCTTGTGATAAAACAGACTAACAATGAATGCTCCGTTACGGTATCTGACATTTTAACTCTGTTCAATGACAATGGCAAAGGTTTAACTTTCACACATGAGCTATCTGGGGACGGTAAACTCCAGTTTTTAAATTTGCAGCTATCCTTACAAACAGGCCACGCCTGTTGGATGTATTCGCCACGTGCACGTAAGGAACTTTTACCTTACGCGTCTGCGCACTCTAAGACTGTGAAACGCGCCATTGCTTTGATATGTCTAGAATCTTCGTTAATGAAATCTTGTCATCACTCTGCGAACCTGAGTTTCATTACACAATTACATACGCTGCAGGCTGCTGGTTACCCAAGTGTGGTGGTGACGTCAGTCTCAGAGTTATTCCTTCAGAAACTGAAAGGGAAGCGGCACAAAAGTAAATGCATCACAAAAAAGAAGAGGCCTTAAGTTGTGCCTTTTTTCCACAGAGTGGCTCACAATTTAAAGAATGTCGCCACTAGATACCAAATTGCGGTACTGCTTTCCGCTCCTCAGAAACTGTCGATTTTGTGCAGCCGTATTTGTAAAACAAGTAAAAAACCAGATTGTGAAAAGAACCACGTGAAGTTTGTAAATTGCAGCGTCCGTGTGGTTTATAACATTCCCTTGTCATGTGGCAAAGTGTATGTAGGGCAGTCAGGCTGCGGTGTCAACGAGCGTCTTAGAAAACATGAGCGATCCATACCAACAGGCATAGGTGCCCATTTTGCTCAGCGTTGTAAAATATGCAAGTGCAAACCCATGTTTCGTGATACCACGATTTTGAAAAAGAGCCGTGACACCACCGCCCTAGAGTTATCGGAAGCATTCTTCATTCAGTCATTGGGGTCACAGTGCATTGGTGTGCCTTGCTTAACCTTGTACAGCGCTGAATTTGGTTTTCTGGATTCTGTCGCATCAGTACGCTCTTGGGATCGGATGTTGGTGGCTCCACTGCATGGCGCTCACTGCGCATGTTCCTCTAGTTTCAGCTGTTCTATAAAGGAGTGACGCAATAAAATGATGTCAGTTAAGAGTAGCGCCTTGTCCTGGTCGTCTTTCGTGTGTGTGTTGTTTTGCACTAAACGAAGTATTCATGGTTAAGCAGATATGCACAGCGCTGAAATGTCTCCTGTAGCCTCTCGCCGCCTGTAGTTCAAATTCATTGCAAGGTGCCTTTGGCATAGCCATTAAATAGCAGCGCCTACAAAACAATGGAAGAACATAAGGAGATATGCACAACACTGACATGCATCAAGTAGCCCGTCTGTAGTTAAAGGTCGTTGCGCTGTGCCTTTTATATAGTCATCAAATAGGAGCGTGTACAAAAATGGTAGAACATAAGGAGATATGCACAGTGTTGGCATGCATCAAATACCCGCCTGTAGTTCACGGACGTTGCACTGTGCCTTTTGTATTCTCGACAAACAGATGTGTGTACAAGACAAGGTACAAATAAAAGGAGACATGCACAGGGTCGACATGCGTCAACTAGCCCGCATTTAGTTCAAGGTTTGTGTTGTACCTTCGATATACTGATCAAATATCAGCGTGTACAAAACCCGTGAATGTGATGCTACCATACATTATTGTTTATTTATTCACCACTAAAGCCACGCTTCGTACTAACTTCCTTATTAGAATATCAGCGCTCAAACAACGCGTACCAGCAGCCAACTCTCGACAATTAGAAAAGTGGTGTGTTCCCAAAACTCTAATGATTTACGGTCAACAAATGTGAAAGTACGCAATATCATACATCCTGAACGCTAATATATCCTCAATTGATGGCCCACCAATAAATAAAGGTGCTTTATTGGAATACTTTCTAAACTGAATAGTTTAATCGGCAGCTGATTTATGTCATGTTTACATTCAGCGTTGTGCGTTGTTTTCTGTGGATCTGTTTGGAATGATTTTGCAAGCATTGTCTAATTTCACTTTCTTTTTCTCTCTCTCGCTCTGCCTTTTTGTAGCAGTTGATGCTTCATCAAATATTTAATTTAAGGTATACATGTGCGCGCTTGAGTGGTGCGTATCTATACCTTGTGCGTGTGTCTATGGGAATGTATAGGTGTGTGTATATATGTATGTATATGTATATACATGTGCGTAAATATGGGCATATGGGCGCCACTTCTACGGGTGTTTGCACGTGTACCTATGAATGTAACATGTCAGTGCACAAGCTAGTTTTGTATTGCTGTATGTACTTGCAATTCTTTTTCTCGTTCTCCAAAGCTCGATGCGAGCAGTTTCTTTCTTTTCTTTTTTTGTTTCTCGTGTAGCTTTTACTTCTCGTACGGGTTTACGACATACACTGCGGCTTTGCCGGTGGTGCTGAGCCTGTAGGGGCGCAGGCCTCGTCAAGCTGCTCAATGAGCACCTTTTTGTCTAGGGACCATTTTTCCTTGAGGAAAACACAAACAGTTTCTGATACTAATAGTTATTCTGAGACATGCACAGCACTCACATGAAGCAACTAGCCCTCCTGTACTTCAAAGTAATTAGATACGCACGCACACCAAACCACTCGCCTCATAGCAAGCATCGCAACTCGACGTCACGGCATGAAAGAAAACAACCTTATACGCCTGGTAACCGCCCACGCCCAGAGTGAGATCACCTGTGTCGCCCCGTACCTCAGCCTCAATGCAACCGACAAGCTCAAACTCAATACCATGATCAAGAGGGCCCATAAAGAAGCCCTACAGCTTCCTATCTCCACCTCTAACGAAAAACTAGACGCCCTCGGCATTCACAACACCATGGACGAGCTTACTGAAGCGCACCGTATCAGCCAATACGAACGAATCGCCAATTGCACCACGGGCAAGCACAGTCTAGGCACCCTAGGCATAACCTACACCACCCAATTTGGACCAAAAGTGCCCATCCTTCCAAACATTCGCGCTCAGATAGTTATCCCGCCCACACCTCGCAATATGCACCCTCAACACAGTCCGGAGTGACGTGCTGAAAAAGCTAAACAACTACAATAGCGCACGATAAAGCAGGTGACGTAGCCTACGAGGACACAGCGGAATACCCCAACCAAAGCGCCATGGTGGTAGTCGCAGTCGCGGGTTCGCAGTACTGCCTCGCTGCGGCTGCATTAATACTCACCACGGAACCCGAAGAAGGAGAATAAACGGCCATTGTTTTGACCAACGCGGCTACCAATGCACACTGCATCATGAAAGATTCAAAAACGGCCATTCGCAACTACAGAAGAGGACTGATAGCACCCCAAGTGCAGAAGATACTCTCTGACACTCCTCCCTTAAGGCAACGCCGCGTCCAGATCATCTCGCCCACTGGTCACTCGGGGCTGGATTTAAACGAAGCCGCCCACGATGCCGCCCGATCTCTCGCACACCGGGCGCATCATCCTTTTCCTGCGTCTTCCGATCCCGACCAGCCCTCTGTTCTGCATCGCGGTCCCGCGCGGGACCAAATTGTCACGTTCAGAGCAATTCTCCTCCACTACCGCAGAGAGCGGTTACGCTGCCCCTCCCCCCAGCACACAAAACATTGAACAAATATCTATCCACCACTCGGCGACTCCTTCAGACGCGAACTTTCCCGAACCCCGTGCTTTACAACCGCATTTACCCCGATGCATACTCCCCACTCTGCAAAGCGTGCAAGGCCCGCGCTGACCTCGATCCCATTATCTGGCAATGCCCCAAAGCCTCACCCACCAACACCTACCGCACTAACACACGCATCATAATAACTACGGCCAAGCAGTGGGAGACATTGCTGCTCAGCTTGGACCCAGAGGAGCAGCTCTGCGCCGTCCGGATGACCGAAGACACCGCCAGAAAGCAAGAACTGGCCGTCGCCTCAGGAACGGGGGGACTAGGGGTTAGTCTCCCGACCCCCGCCACCCGTGAACCCCATGAAGGACATGATAAAGGTATCTCTCTCAATGTCGTTGCGCTGTGCCGTTGACATAGTGCGCTGAACCACCCAAAAATATTGCCTTGGTCCAGGCAACAGTCATCAGAAGTGTCGAAACCAAAAGAAGAAAGGAATAAAAGCATAAATGTGAGAAAAGGTCAGAAAACCTTTCTTTCTCTCTTTTCTTCCCATTTTTTTACATCACTCAGTACAATCTTGCTCATCTTCCGCCCTACCTAGCTGATTGGACGCACACGTTTGCCCTGAGATAATCAAGTTCTTTTTTCCCGAGTACCACAGAAGGAGCAATGACACAGTAGTCGTTTTCATTGGAGATACAGAAGGCTTCAAAAATTTCCTGGTTTTTCTGATTGCTAAATTTGCGCAACACACGTGTTCGTTCGAAAAACGCCTTGCACGCTGACTTGTGCGAGCAACGGCGAATGTGGTCGGCAAATCACCAACGCCACGTAGTGAAGTAGCATTCCTGCGATGCTCTAGCAGGCGTTCATTGAGACAGCGCCCGGTTTGGCCAATATAGCATTTCCCACAGGCGAGGGCAATACTATACACAACACCAACGTCACATTCAACGAGGGCTTTGGTGTGCTTTATTTTGCAGGCTGGCTTCTTCTGGGATTGGTTTACTAGGCGACACATTCGTCCTAGCTGACGGAACAACAAGAAGGTAGCTGGTGCGGACTGTGAACGAAGACAATTAGCGCTTAAATGCCCTAAGGACAACAACGTCGGTGTTCCCTTCCAAATACACGACGAGCCCTTTTAGCTCCGGTTCTGCTCGTTGCTGTTTAGTGAAGGCTTCCGCGCTTATTATGCGGCATCTACTAATGTTTTATTCTGCACTTCAGGAATAGTTAAAATACACAAGACATACAATTATAGGTTAAGCAGGAACTTCAACTTAGAAACTTGTAAGAACATAACAAATTTGCGTGTTCTGGCCAATTTAAGAATTAGGCATTTAAATTATCCCACACGTCATGGAGAAAATTGGAAAGTAGACACAGTACGATTAAACTCCAGAAAAGAGCCCGTGTCTTACACTCTTCCGTCCCTCCTCAATCACTATGACCTTAACAATTTTGACTTATTTGATTGTTCATATCAGGATATCCGCAAGTTATACAAAGTGATGGATATCTCTGATATTTCTACTTCTTAACACTGGTTTTACTACAAACTTTGTCTCGTTTATCAAATCCATAACCGTATCGAATTGTTTCATCTGGTTGTATGTAACTATTTGTAACAAATTGATTTCTATATTGTTTTTTCCTGTACATTCAGTGTATTTATTATAGACATCTGTAATTTGATAGCATTTCAGATATTCATTTTTCTAAGAAAATGTTTTGTATTTATTTTTGATGACTGTAAAAACTGCCTTCTGTATTACCTCAGCATTTCCTTTACTTTGTGTGTGCCGTGTAGTACTAAGCTGTCAAGTTTCAATTCTTGATTTATTTTACGGTAGTGCTGTTACCGCTCCGAAATTTTTCCATGGGGCTATGGCCTAGTCAAGCTGTTCTGAAAAACACCTTATTGTCACAGTCCTTCTTTCTGTATCATTGAGAGAATGAAAATAAAAATTGATTGATTGATTGATTGATTGATTGATTGATTGATTGATTGATTGATTGATTATTCAGAGGACGGCGTCGTCGTCCTCGTCGTCTTGCGGTGGGGGATCGACAGGGGCGCGTGATAGGCAGTTGGCGTCATAGTGTTTTCGTCCGGACTTATAGGTTACCGTGACGTCATATTCTTGCAGTCTGAGGCTCCACCGCGCCAGCCGTCCTGAAGGGTCCTTTGAGTTAGCTAGCCAACACAACGCGCGATGGTCGCTGACGACTTTGAATGGCCTGCAATATAGATAAGGGCGGAATTTTGCTGTAGCCGAAATGACGATGAGGCATTCCTTTTCAGTCGTAGAATAATTGTCCTGCGCTTTTGACTTCGACCGGCTAGCATAAGATATCACCCTTTCAAGTCCATCTTTCCTCTGGACTAGGACGGCACCGAGGCCTATGCTACTGGCGTCAGCGTGGATTTCGGCATCGGTGTCTTCGTCGAAGTGTGCAAGTACTAACGGCGGCGACTGCATACGTCGTTTCAGTTCTTGAAATGCGTCGGCCTGTCGCGTTTCCCACTGGAACTCGACGTCACATTTGGTTAGATGTGTTAGCGGCTAAGCGATGGGGGAAAAGTCCTTGACAAAGCGCCTGTAGTAGGTGCGAATGCCACGGAATCTACGCACCACCTTCTTGTCGGTGCTCTGTGGGAACTTTACGATGGCAGCTGTCTTCTGCGGGTCGGGGCGAACTCCAGATTTGCTGATGACGTGGCCTAGAAACAGAAGCTCATCGCAAGTGAAGCGTCACTTTTCCGGCTTCAGAGTGAGTCCTGATGATTTGATGGCCTCTAATACTGTCGCAAGCCGCCTAAGGTGATCGTCACAATTTCCGGCGAAGACAACGACGTCATCCAAGTAAACAAAACGTCTGTCATTTCAATCCTGCTAACACTGTGTCCATGACGCAGTGAAACGTTGCAGGCACCGAGCATAGTCCGAATGGCATGACTTTGAACTCCTAGAGGCCGTCTGGCGTGATGAAGGCGGTCTTTTCGCGATCTCTCTCGTTGGCTTATATTTCCCTGTACCCAGACTTGAGGATAATCAACGAGAAGTATTTAGAGTTGCAGACCCGATCAAATGCGTCGTCAATTCCGTGGAAGGGCGTATACGTCCTTCTACGTGATCTTGTTTAGTCAACGATAATGGACGCAGAAACGTAGGGTTTCGCCCTTTTTCTTCATCAGGGCTACAGGAGATGCCCACGGACTTTTAGACTGCTGGATGATGTCACCGCACAGCATTTCGTCGACTTGATGCCTAATAGCTTCACGTTCTCGCGTCTAAACTCCGTAAGGGCTGTGGCGGATTGGTCGAGAGCGCTCTTCGATTATTATGCGATGTTTTGCAACTGGTCCTTGTCGAATCCTCGATGACGTCGAAAATCAGTCTTTGCATCGTCGGAGAAGACTTCTGAGCTGTTGCTCCTGGATTTACGTCGAGGTCTGGTTCGGTAACTATGGTCGTCGGGGTAGAGGCGGCCGAACCCGAGAGGACGAACGCATTGCTCGTTTCCAGAAGTTCCTCGATGTACACAATCATGTGCCCTTGTTGATGTGCTTGAACGCCTGGCTGAAGTTTGACAGCAACTCTTACGTTTTTCCGCCGTGCAGTCGCGCGATTCCTCTTGCGACGCAAATTTCTCGGTCTAACAGTAGGCGTTGGTCACCCTTGATGACGCCTTCTACGTCGGCAGGTGTTTTTGTGCCAACAGAAATGGCAATGCTGGAGCGAGGCGGGATGCTGACTTGACTTTCGAGCACGCTCAAGGCATGGTGCCTACGAGAGCTCTCCGGCGATACCGCTTGATCTTCCGACAGGGTTATCGACTTCGACTTCAGGTCGATGACTGCGCCGTGTTAGTTTAGGAAGTCCATGCCGAGAATGACGTCGCGTGAACATTGCTGGCGGATAATGAAGGTGGCAGGGCAAGTCCGGTCATGAGTAGTAATTCTTGCCGTGCAGGTTCCAGTTGGCGTGATGAGGTGTCCTCCAGCGGTACGAATTTGAGCGCCTTCCCATGCAGTCTTAGCTTTTTTCAAATGGTCGGTGATGGATTCATTCATGACGGAGTAATCGGCTCCTGTGTCTACTAAGGCAGTGACTGCGTGGCCGTCCAGAAGCACGTCGAGTTCGGTGGTTTTTTGTCTTGCGTTACAGTTTGGTCTTGGCGTCGGATCCTCGCTGCGTCGAGTTGACCTGTAGTTGGTACGTGGCGTCGTCAGGTTGCCTTTCGTCGGCGTATTCTTCGCTTCCGGACTTCGTCGGGACGGCCGCATGTCGTTGTTATGTCGTCGAGGAAGTCTCTTCGGCGTCTTCATCGGCGGCAGATCATCTTCGTTAGTTCGACGAACAGCAACCACACCTCCATCGGATGCTGCTTTTAGTTTTCCGGATATGGGGCTCGCAGAGCGGCCCCGGGGCTGGGCCAGTGTAGCGTCGGCGCTGCGGCGACAGGTAGCGGCCTGGTAATGGCGAACGGGATGATCGACGAGGGCTCCACTGAGTGGCGGCGAGGTAGTCGGCTATATCGTGAGGTCGTTCGCCAAGCTGTGGCCTCAGCGCGTTAACGGCGAACCCTCGGAGTCTCATCTCGCGGTATGGGCATCGACGGTAGATGCGACCCGCTTCTCCGCAGTGGTAGCACAGCGGACGGTGGTCGGGGTTGCGCCAAACGTCAATCTTCCTTGGAATGCTAACTGGGGTGACGGGTTGGCGTGCTGGCAGCGGGGGTGGTGGTGGACGATGGAGCTGTGTCTTCACTGGGCCCTACCGTGGGCGCGGAGTGGGAACGTGACAGTGGGCTACAGCGGCGTGTCATCGCTTGCGGCTGAGGCTGCGGCGATTCAGGTGTTACTCCGAGCTGTTGTTGGAGCTCCTCATGGACGGCGTCGGCAATTGAAGCCACTTGAGGCTCTGATGAACAGAACAGCTTCTATTGCTCCTCCCACACGACCGCTCGGATAGTCTCGCGCAGCATGTCGATGGCAAGTGACAGAACTCTGGCGTAGTGTGTCGAGTTCGTGCGGCGGTTGAATTGCCGGTTCGCCATTTGCAGTGTCGTCTCGATGCTGGTGGCCTCGCGAGGAAACTCGTCGACGGTCGTCGGTGGGCTCCGTACCATTCCGGCGAAAAGTTCCTCCTTCACACCACGGATCAGTAGGAGGGATTTCTTCTTCTCGAACACTTCCGGGTCGGCGTGGCGGAATAGGCGGCTTATTTCTGCTGTAAAAATCGCGGTAGTCTGTTTAGGCAGCTGCACTCGGGTACCTAGTAGTGCTTCAGCTCGTTCTCGGTGTACGACACTTGTGAATGTCTGCAGGAAGCCTCTTCGGAACAGGTCTCATGTCGTTAAGACGGCTTCTCGGGTCTCGAACCACGTCCTGGTGGCGTATTCCAATGCGGAAAAGACATGTCGAAGTTTGTCGTCGCTGTTCCAGCTGTTAAACACGACCCTCTCATACGTCTCAAGCCAGGTTTCCAGGTCCTCGTATGTTGAACCGCGGAACGTCTGAGGCTCCCTGGGCTGCTGTAGCACAATGGGGGACGCTTGGGCAGCCAATGGGGTTGACTGGGCGACGATCTTCCCGGTCGTCTCAGGCAAAAGTCCGTGCTCCGGGGAGAGTCCTTGCAGCCTGCGGCTACCTCGCTGGTTTTTGGCGACGTTAGTGTGGTCTTCCGCGTATGGTCACGGCTTTGTGGGGCCGTCTGTTGCATGAACGGAAAGCACCTCTACCAGATGTCACGTGATAGTGACGTGAAAAGAACACAGTAGCAATACTGTGGAAGACGAAACTTTTGTTGGGCGAACCTGTGCCCTCAAAAGCAGGCTACACTCAAAGAACGATAGCGGCGAACACACTCGGCGATCGGCGAAAATCTCATCAGCGAGTCAGGCGCGTCGGCTTTTATAGATCAGTCGTCGAATGTTCCAGAGTAATCGCTGAGACCCACGCGCCTTCCAGAAAGTTCTACGTCATTCGCGTCGCGCGTGCACGCAATAAGATTACACAAGTTTCGGCGACAACATACAGCGGAGAGGCATCGATAACATTCTAAAAACTTACCATACATGTAGACGCGTCCTGCGCTGAGCGAAAACATTTCTTAGAAGGTAAAAGCCCTCACCCCTAAAAGATAAACGAGTTCACATGTCAATATTCGTGACTTATGTGATTCAATAACGAAACAAATTTTAGATGCAGCTGAAAACTCCATACCACTTTCACAAGGGAAGCTTCCACTTAGACCAAAACTGTGGTGGAACGACGCATGTCATAAAGCTCGTGGGAAACAAAACTGTGCACGGTCTCGACTGAACAGGTACCCAACATTCGAAAATTAATTGTTATTTAAACAAAAGCGCAGTGAGGTTAGGTGGGAAAGACGGATAGCAAGAAGAACATCGTTGGCGAAATATCTGATCTCCATAAACAGTGGCACAAGAAATAAAGTAGTCTTGGAAAAAGTAAGGAAGATTGACGGTGTTCATACAGAATACACAGTCCCTATATTTGGCGAGGAAACGGATCTTAAAAGGCAAGCAAATATACTTGGCGAGCACTTTGCTGAAATTTCGCTTGGCGCTCACTACAGTCCTGAGTCTCTTATGACAAACTCCACTGCAGAAAAGAAAAATCTTCGGATATTCACTGAGTAGTAATGAGCTGTATAACTGTCCTTTTACATAAACAGGACTCTTCGATGCGATCAACTTAGGGAAGAGCCATTCAGCAGGTCCGGACAACATACGCTGAGAAATGCTGCAACACCTACACGCGAACACGTACGACACGATCCTACACCTCTTAAAGACGGAAGGCTATTTTCCGAAAGCATGGAAGAAGACGATAGTTATACAACTTCTAAAACCTGGAAAGGAACGCTCTGACCCGAACACTTATCGCCCCATTGCTTCAAACAGCAGTTTAGTAAATACATATGAAAGAATAGCTAAAAAACGGCTTGTACACCTTGTGGAAAGAAACGAGTTACTTGATCAGTACTGGTGTTGCTTTAGAGCCGATCGCAGACGTAATCATCATCATCATCATCAGCAGCAGCAGCAGCAGCCTGGTTACGCCCTCTGCAGGACAAAGGCCTCTCCCATATTTCTCCAGCTACCCTGGTCATGTACTAATTGTGGCCATGCCGACCCTGCAGACTTCTTCATCTCATCCGCCCAGCTAACTTCCTGCCACCCCCTGCTACGCTTCCATTCCCTTGGAATACAATCCGTAACCCTTAATGACTATCGGTTATCCTCCCCCCTCATTACATGTCCTGCCCATGCCCCATTTCTTTTTCTTGATTTGAACTAAGATGTCATTAATTCGCGTTTGTCCCCTGACCCAATCTGCTCTATTCTTATCCCTGAACGTTACACCCATCATTCTTCTTTCCATAGCTCATTTCGGTGTCCTCAATTTTGTAAAACCCCTTTCGTATGCCTCCAGGTTTCTGCCCCGTACATGAGTACTGGTAAGACAGAGCTGTTATACACTTTTCTCTTGAGGGATAATGGCAACCTGTTGTTCGTGATCTGAGGATGTCTGCCAAACGCACCCCAGCCCATTCTTATTCTTCTGATTACTTCCGTCTCATGATCCAGATCCGCAGTCACTACCTGTCCTAAGTAGATGTATTCCCTTACCACTTCCAGGGTTCGCTACCTTTCGTAAACTGCTGTTCTGAGACTGTTAAACAATACTTTAGTTTTCTGCAGAGTAATTTTTAGACCCACCCTTCTGCTTTGCCTCTAGAGATCAGTAAGCATGCATTGCAATTGGTCCCCTGAGTTACTAGCAAGGCAATATAATCAGCGAATCGAAAGTTACTAAGGTATTCTCTGATCCTCAATTATTCCCAATCCAGGTCTCTGAATGCCTCCTGTAAACATGCTGTGAATAGCATTGGAGAGATCGTACCTCCCTGCCTGACGCCTTTCTTTATAGGGATTTTGTTGCTTTCTTTATGGAGGACTACGGTGGTTGTGTAACCGCTTCAGATAGCTTTCAGTATTTTTGCATATGGCTCGTCTACACCCTGATTGCGTAATGCCTGCATGACTGCTGGGGTTTCGACTGAATCAAACGCTTTCTCGTAGTCAATGAAAGCTATATGTAACGGTTGGTTATATTCCGCACATTTCTCTATCACCTGATTGATAGTGTGAATATGATCTATTGTTGAGTAGCCTTTACGGAATCCTGCCTGGTCCTTTGCTTGACAGAAGTCTAAGGTGTTCCTGATTCTATTTGCGATTACCTTAGTAAATAGTTTGTAGGCAACGGACAGTAAGCTAATCGGTCTGTAATTTTTGGTGTCTTCAGCATCCCCTTTTTTATGGATTAAGATTATGTTGGTGTTCTTCCAAGATTCCGGTACGCTCGAGGTTATGAGGCATTGCGTATACAGGGTTGCCAGTTTTTCTAGAACGTAGAGACATGGCGTGTTAATGGATTTGCACAGATACGGAATAAAGGGGCACATGCTTGGTATAATTAAAAGCTATCCGGGGAACCGAATTCTTCAAGTGGACTTTGGAGCAACTTTCTCTAATTGTTTTATACAGAAAAATGCAGTGCCACGAGCTGGAGTGTAAGTGTTACGCTTTTTTTAGAGAAGCTCAACTCGATAACTACACTTATTCTGTCTTCCTTAATGTATTCTTCATACGTCGATGGCATTCAACTTTGTTGCTCCTCTTGTAACATGGTTACTTGCGAGCGCCAACTGCAGTTGGGCATAAACTCTATAGTGTTATGGGCAAGTGCAAATGGTTTTAAATTTTGCGCAGAACAAATATATGCGTACCTCTCAGTCAATATCGAAGGCTCACACCGGAACCAGCATTGCATAATAAAGGGCAGCAAATCACAGAAAAGAATAAACACAAATTTCTTGATGTAATGTTTCAGAAGAAGCAAAACTTCAAAGCGCACATCGCGTATGCAAAACAAAAATCTCTCAAATTCTTCAGTCTAATAAAGCTCATATCCCAGCGATAATGGGGTTCAAGTCGAATATGTCTGCTTCGCATATACAATGCAGTCGTCTGATCACAATCGGACTACAGATGTCTTGTGTATGGCTGAGCTTGAAAGTCAGCATTAGAGATTGTTGACCCGCTGCATCATCTTGGACTACGTCTGTGTTTCGGCGCGCTCCGTACGTCTCCATACAAAGTTTGTACGCAGAAACCAACCAGTTGTCTTTGGAACACAGACGACTAGTTCTTGGAAACATGTACGTAATGAGGGTACCGTCCTGTTCAACGCGTCCTTGTAGACTAATATTTACAGTGCCGCGCTTTCAAACACATTTAGAAACAAACATGCAGTCATTCCTTCCTTTTTTATCGCGTACCAATCAGGTACCAAGAAAACACAAAATCAATAAACCAAATGACATAACAGCGCTTTAAACGTCACTTTCTGCTAGATTTCTAGTCATGTAGGAATCGCCGATAATGAAAGAGCAGATTTTATGGCAGCCGGTACTAGAGAGCGGGAGCTACATGGTGTTGGCCTATCTCGGCAATATTATAAAGCCACATTAAATATAGCAGCTGTAAAACACTGGCAGAAACTGTGGAATCAGCAAGAACATAAGAGGCTACATTGCATAAAAACTGTTTTACGAGAATGGCGCAGTTGTCGCCACTGACAAAGACTACGAGGCAATCTTATGGCGCTTAAGAATTGGTCACACAAGGCTGACCTATTGTTACCTAATAAATAATAAATCACAACCAATATGCCAACACTACGGTGAATTTCTAAACGTGCTATACACTTTGATACAATTTCCCGGCTTAGAAAAACCGAGAAAAAGATACTTCACATTTTTTTTTACGAGAAATGAATCGCTTTTTATCGCATGCTCTTATTGAGCGATGAACCATTCGTGCTATATGAAGACACCTTTACGAATTTAAAAGCCACAGTAACTCTGCAAGAACACCCGCCGTGGTTGCTCAGTGGCTATGGTGTTGGGCTGCTGAGCACGAGGTCGCGGGATCAAATCCCGGCCACGGCGGCCGCATTTCGATGGGGGCGAAATGCGAAAACACCCGTGTGCTTAGATTTAGGCGCACGTTAAAGAACCCCAGGTGGTCAAAATTTCCGGAGTCCTCCACTACGGCGTGCCTCATAATCAGAAAGTGGTTTTGGCACGTAAAACCCCAAATACTATTATTATTAACTCTGCAAGAACGGTAGCACATTTCATGTGCTCATATTTTTACTTGGCCATCAACACTATTTTACCACATTTGAACAAACAAGCTACTACCAAAAAACATGTGCTTGGCGCAGTATAGCCTGCACGGCTGCTGCACCATAAAAATTGCAACTCATCATCACCAAGAGATGAAGGATCAAAACTATGCCACGGCTTATATGCACCAATTGGCCCGCCTGTAGTTAAGGACCCTTGTGCTGTGCCTTCGACAGCGTCTTCAATTACCAGCATGCAAAAAAACAAACGACAAACGTAATTAGACGCACAGCGCTCACACACATCAACTAGTCCTAGTGTAATTCACAGTCCTTGCGCTGTTCAAATACTATAACGTGCAGAAAACATAAGGACTAACGTAAAGAGACACATACAGCGCTGAGATACACAAACCAGCCCGCTTGCCGGTTGAGGTTGTTGCGCTGTGCCTTCGATAAAGTCATCAAGTAGCAGCGTGTGGAAAACAAGGGACGAACATAAAGGAACATGCACAGCGCCGAGAAACGTCAACTAGCCCACCTTTTGTTCAGTAGTCGCTCCCTTCGGTCGAGTGGTCAAATACCGGCTCGTAAAACACAAGGGACGAGCGTTCATATATGTCAAGGAGCCCACCTGAGGTTGACGGTCGCAGCGCTGTGCTTCGGCAGAGTCTTCAAATACCAGAGTGTAAAAACGGAAGAACATAAGGAGACACGCACAGGGTAAGCATAGGTGGCGAGTTGGGCTACTTGATGTATATGGCTAGTTGGGCTAGTTGATGTATATGACATCAACTAGCCCGCCCGAACTTTGCGGTCGTTGCGGTGTGCTTTCGATACAGTCGTCAGTTAGGAGCATAAACAAGGAATTAACGTAAAGAGACATATACAGCGCTGAAATACGCCAACCAGCCCGCTAATTGTTCTTGGTCATTGCGCTGTGCTTTCCATGGAGTCATCAAATAGCAGCCTGTGAAAACTTTCCGCTCATTGCTCATCACAGAATGCAAGTATGCTCATCCTGGCCTCATGTTATTACGTACGCTTGTGTGCTGTCCCATGCGTGCATTGCGTGCGAAGCGAGCAAAGTAATCCGTCACACTGTGACGCTGCACCAACGGTTTCCGTCTCCTGACTAGCGATTAGACCGGGTGCGTATAAACATATCTACGCTGCTACCTCTCCCGCGTGGTTATCGCTATGTTGTGAGCATAATGGAACGTTTTACACGCTGGCTCGTGGCAGTTCTCATTGTTCACACCATTTTAGAGACAGTGGCAGGCGCCTTCGTCTCTGTCTTGGTTTCACCTTTTGGCTGCACAGCCATTTTAACAGCACAGCGTGGATGACAGCTTGAATCTGCGTTATTTTGTGTCCTTTCCTTAACTTTATATGTACTTCTTAAGTTTCGCAACTCCTCCTCTCGATCCTGGCAAAACTTGTTCCGAGGGACTGTGAGGGCGCTGTCGTCGAGCTTTTCGGCCAGGCACTGCTCTGCTGAAATGAGCACGCAGGGTGCGGGTGTTTGCACTGCTTCTTGTGCTGGTAGCCAATTTTAATTTCTCACTGTGCGTGCCTTGTTACACTCGCCTTCCGCGTGGCCGGCGGCCAAGGCCTTTCACGTCTGGTCCATCTTCAGCGCTCACGGATGCGCGATTTCCTGCGATGTACGGGTCACCGAGTGTTGATAATATGCGCGCACTTTCTGTTTAGGCCCAATTTTTTTGCGTCTGCTGACATATACCTTACTACTGGTGCCCTATATTACGACATATTACGGAACTTCATGACAACACGCCGAGGTATTTCGTCTCTGTTTCCATCAGCAGCTACATGAAAGCTCTTTCTTACAAATGGTATTTAATTGTCCCCACCGTCAGATCTTCGTTGTTCCTTTAGAAGGCGCGAGGAGCCATTTCCTGCGCGGAGAAAGGTTTGGAGAAAAGTCCTGCAAGGGACAGTTTCAGGATGCAGACATAATCAAGTCACATGTTACACGCCACATGAGTAAAAACCATTCCTTTCTCAAGACGGCAAAAGGCCGCTAAATCATCATATTGTTGACATAGATTTAGTGGCTGTTTGGCGTCTAGGGAAGGGAATGATTTTACTCACAAGGTACATTCCTGTAATTCATTGCAATTTTTATATCTTAATATTACCTTGCCGACGGGTAACAGTTCGGGGCTTTGTTGGCCTCGGACAACAAAGGAAATACTGCCACATGAGTCGGCACATTCCAAGATAGTTAAGAGAGCCATTTCTAAACATTGCCTTCAATCCTGTCTTGTACGGTCGTACCCTCACGCAGTGCAGGCATGCTTTAAGGATCAGTTGGTTCGACCGTCTTGTACTGAGTTTCCCCGCGCGCTGATTACTGCCGTAATGAGCGCGCGGTTTTGATGCTTTGTATGTTGCGCATTCGCCTGCGTGTATATATTTCATGTTATATGATACAATAGAGAATAAACATTCGAAAGATGGCGCTCCCCTTGTTCCCTTCCGTCCTTCCTTGTTTGCGCAAAAGCGGTCATATTTATGTTCTACTCAGCAATATGAACTGTCCAGCCCAGCCACATGTACTTCTGAACCATCACCGCGCTAGGCTGTAAATAGCAGACGACGCTTGCGCGCTTGGCGCCAACCTCGACGGAAGCGCAGCGATGGCGGGAACGACAGCGGGCCGCTTGCTGCGCATAGGCGAGGAGTTCGGGAACTGAAAAGGTATCCGTAAACGTTTTGTTTAGTTGTGCATTTTATTTTCTTTGTTTCAAATTCTGCTAATCCCAATGATAGGGGTGTTGCAAAGTTGCACAAACAGCATATTACAAGAGAAATACATAATTTTATCTTATCACACAAAAGAAATCTACATACATAATATACACATACAATATGCCCATACATGTATATGAAATGACACCGTGCTCGACAAAAATAGCAATATAATTAGTAAAAAAACAAAAAAACAAAGTGGCACCTTTCCTGCATTCTTGGATTCAAGCACCGTCGCACTACTGCTTATCATCCGTGCACTATGGTCGAGCATCTACATCGGCAGCTCAAGATTCCCATCACAGTACAAAAGGATCTTGAGCAGTGCACCAAACAGTTCGTTCTGCTTGCTGCGCTATACTGTTATACAAATGACAAAAACACATATTTTTAACTTTTGTATAACAGTATCGAGCAGCAAGCAGAACGATGCCACTCCCACTGGCCCCAGCCGAAGCTTTATTGAACCAAACAGTTGAAGATTGTAATGCTCAGTCTTCGAGCCGTTCTTTGTCGCGACCTCGAGTATTCTGCGGCCGAACTTGTTCTCGACTGCTCCATACGTCTTCCCGCCGACAGATCGCGACAGAGAAGGCAAAACTTCGACACCAAGCATATCTTCAATATCTCAAGAAACGCTTCCGCGACCTACGGGCCATGCAACGTACGTCAGCGAAGCAACACCTATTCGAACACCCGGACCTCGTGTCATGGGCATATGTTTTTTCCTAGGTGAGAAGGCATACAGGTTGCTATATCGCCGGCTTATCACGGACGCTTTCCGGTTCTGTGCCGTTCCTCGAAGATTTTTGCCAGTGCGCAGCACGGACGTTTGGAGACATTGCATTCATCACCTCAAGCCGGCCTACCCGGAGACACCAGTCACCCACGTGCATCTCCAGTGCACATATTTCTCAATTCCCCACCTTGTGTTGAATTATCAAAAGCTTCCGCATCGCGTCCATTTCAAGCTTGCGGTTTATAAAAGGTAAATAACCTCGTAGTGAAGATTCAATTGAATTCCATACGTTCAAAACCTGGCGGGTCATAGGCGTTTCGTGAGGTTTAGCGCTATCTGTGTCACGATGGAACACTTCCGGCGGAACAAAAAATAAAATGACGCCATATCCTTTTAAGAAGAGATGGGACGTCATTTTAATTTCAAAGCAATGAAACTTATTTTCGTGGCCTGTCATTAGAGCAGTATTTTCACGTATCCCGCAATACAACGCGAGCTGCTGGCTCGCAAAGCGACGCAGCGAAAGTTCAGCCGTGTCGCAATCGCCCCCATGCTTGGCGCGTCGTTTCTTTGGGAGCCGCCAAAAGCTTTCGGTGTGGAATGCTTGCCGTATCGCCGGACGCCTAGCCTACTGGTCAATGATGTCGTACGAAGGCTGCTAAGTGAAAAAAAATTCGGCAGGGGCACTTTATTCTGCTTACGGTTGGAAATGAGAAAGCAGTATACCATCTGTAGGCTTCGGAACATGATGAACGCGCTCTTTTTGTACACTAATGACGTGGCGCCACCTCCTCCTTAATGGTTGCAGCGTCACGTGCCCACTGGTGTAAGTTCTCGGCCACACTTTTAGTCACCAGTGTGCACACTTTAGTGTAGGACGTCGCACACTAAAGTGTGAACACGAATGCATCGCGTCCACATTTCAGTGCGGGACGGGACGTGAGCAATGACGCTCGCACCGGGCGAGCCAGAACCGCGGAGCCGCCGTGGCTGCGGGGAAGCGCGGCTCGTATCGCACCCCGGAGGCCTGGATTCCCCACCCAGACAGAAATGGGGTACATTTTGCTTTGAAAGTAATTAATTTACGTTGTTTCCAGAAACCTCCATGAGAAATTTGACGTACTTTCAAGTTCTTTTTTTCACCTGTTTTTACTCTCTGCGTCGTTGGCCACTTTTGATGCCATCTTTCTGTCGCGCCGACGGATTTTCGCGTAATTGGCCCTTTACTGCTTTCGTATAATAATCTGGCGATTGTAACTAATTACTATTTACTGTACGCGTTACCTACGATGCATGAAACACACCTCGCAAAACACAACGCCACAAGAACTCAGACGTACGTTGCCGACGAAAACAACACATTTGAAGGGGGCGTATAGCAGCATGTGAACTTTATGAGCGCGCCTCTCAGGATACTTGAAGCACGGCATTTCACTGCAGTGGGCATGAACAGCCTTTTTTTTTCAGCGGGCGCTAAAAAGAACGTGCAATCGTTTCCAATTTTTCAGCGAAAGAATTCTTTTGTGTCCTGGCCAGATCAATACAAATTTAATTAGAAATTTCATTTCGTTAAATATGTCTAAGTTGGGCTTTCTCTTTATTGAAAGAAACATTTTTATTTACAATCGCTGTTCCTCGTCACCTAACCGCGCTTCACTCGCTGCTCCCATAACCGCCCTTGCTGGTGTCGGTGAAAATCGCTTCTGGACGGATTTTAGCCCAAAGCTTCGCGAGCAGTTTGGATCGGCCTTGCTTTAGCCAGGGCGCCTTGTAGCACCCCCATCTGCTGGACGTCAGCTGGCACTCGCAGCAAGCCATGAACGCAAGAAATAAAGCTACGCTATGAGCGATTGCTCAGTTATCAGGTTTGCGGCATGCGTGTCGATCGTCGTTCTCTGCCCTCAGCATACTGAAGCGAGGGCTGAGGTAACGCTACAGGCCAATGAAAACTGATAGGATCAGTTAGTGACATAGGATAGAGGCCATGCGCCACGCGCATGAGCCAAGCTTCCGTGCACTTTTGAAACAGTGATATGACGGGCCTAAACATGTCAGAATTACATTTTGGGAGACGCTTGTTGTTTCATTATTACTTGACTCTAAAATGTGCGCCTCCGTTATACAGTGCTACGATTCTGACTTAGTATTTTTAATAGTTTGTTTTACCTTTTCTGGTTCTTCGGTTGGCTTGTGCGAAATCGCTGGGATAAGACGCGTATGTCACCGTCACCTCCACTTCTTTTTCTTTTTTTGGTCCTTGTGTTTCTTGCGCTGTTTTTCTGTTAATTTATCTCATGAAATCAAATTTTGGAAAAAACGTTTCTGAAAGCTCCGTTTTTGTAACTGCAAATTACTTCCGGGATTCAGCCTGCTATAGGATATGCTCGTCGGCAACCTCAATTTGAGATTTGTTGTAGCAGTGACTGATCGCGGCGAAATATTGATCAATAAAACAGATTACATTATCCGCAAGATACAGAACACTTTATTAGACAACCTTTTGTTGCATTTTATTTTAAATTGCCGTTTGAGAACCCGGTAAAAGAACGCATGTTGCGTCATATGATGACGTTTCGGTTGGTTCTATTCGTGCCAGGAAGTAGGTAAGCGCTTAGTAAACTACACATAAGCAACAGCTGAACAATGTAGTTATTGTTACATTTTATTCCGCACAACAGCCACACGGTTGTTTCACAAAGATACAGCACTCTGATATCTTTAGATATAATTGTACACATTCTTACGGCTATTAGGACAAACTTTCTCATTCTCATTGCTTGTCTATAAAAGCCGCTGGCGGCTTTACACACAGCATTTGTGTACAGGAACTTTCACCTCGAAATTACCTTAGAACATGTGGCACATAAATTGACAAACTTGGGAAGGCCGTTTTAAATCCTCCTCATAAGGGACGCTCTGAATGGGCTGAGCATCGCAATGCAGAACCAGCTGAGTTTCACTGTGTGCAATCTCTGTAAATAGTAGAAGGACGTCATGCATTAGGAACACAAACTCCAGCATCAATTGCAAATAAAAAGGTGCTTAGTACCTATTAGCATTTGCCTTGCAAAGAAACACATCAAAACTGCCAGTCACGATAGCGCAGAAACGCTGCCCAGATATGATAGCGTTACTCAAGAAGTAAAGCGGTTGCGATGAGCTAGTAGAGTTCGGGTGCGTGGGACGTGAAGGAAATTACTTCAATGTACGGGGCCGATAACGTGAATCAAACATAAGCCAACGTGGCCCTCAGTCGAGCCTAGCGCTAAACATGTGCAAGCCAACACAATTCATAAGCACAATATGGGCTGTTTCTGCCGAGCCGTCTCCTTATAAGGAGACGTCTGTATAGGCCTATAGGCCTATACAGACGCCTGGGTTATACAATTATTTAGGAAACTTGATAAGGTAGCCCTTAATTGTACACCAGAATTCCTAACCTACAGCTCTTAGTAAGAAAAGTTGCCATAAAACTTTGACCTTTGATAAAAACAGACCACGCGGATCACCTTGAATCACGTGATGGAGAATATTGGAATAAATTTGACTGAAGAGGAAGAAAATGAAGCAGGTAGAATAGGATGGCGGCGGGCTCAGTCGAAAAATGTGGAGCAGACGGGCCCAGATCTCTTTTATGCACTTCTCTGGCGTGCAGGCATTCTACAGCTTTATCATATATCGCACGGTTCATACTGTTCACGGTGTAGCTGAGCCCTTTCTGCCCGAATCGTTTCGAGACATTTCACCGGCAAATCAGAGTCACCGAAAAGTGCCTTTAATCCGTCTGTGATGCACTTCCATAACCATAAGACGTATGACTTACTAACCTACTGAGTAAGCCATCATCATCATCATCAGCCTGGTTACGCCCACTGCAGGGCAAAGGCTTCTCCCATACTTCTCCAACTACCCCGGTCATCTATTAATGGTGGCCATGTTGTCGCAGCAAACTTCTTAATCTCATCCACCCACCTAACTTTCTGCCGCCCTCAGCTACGCTTCCCTTCCCTTGGAACCCATTCCGTAACTTTGAATGACCATTGGTTATTTTCCCTCCTCATTACGTGTCCTGCCCATGCCCCCCATTTCTTTTTCTTGATTTCAACTAAGATATCATTAACTCGCGTTTGTTCCCTCACCCAATCAGCTCTTTTCTTATCCCTTAACGTTACACCTATCATTCTTCTTTCCATAGCTCGTTGCGTCGCCGTCAATTTAAGTAGAACCCTTTTCCTAAGCCTCCAGGTTTCTGCCCCGCACGTGAGCACTGGTAAGACACAGCTGTTATAAACTTTTCTCTTGAGGGATAATGGCAACCTGCTGTTCATGATCTGAGAATGCCTGCCAAACGCACCCCAGCCTATTCTTATTCTTCTGATTATTTCAGTCTCATGATCCTGATCCGCAGTTCCTACCTGTCCTAAGTAGATGTATTCCCTTACCACTTCCGGTGCCTCGCTACCTATCGTAAACTGCTGTTCACTTCCGAGACTGTTAAACATTACTTTACTTTTCTGCAAACTAATCTTTAGACGCACCCTTCGGCTTTGCCTCTTCAGGCCAGTGAGCATGCATTGCAGTTGGTCCCCTGAGTTACTTAGCAAGGCAATATCATCAGCGAATCGCACTTTACTAAGGTATTCTCCATTAACTTTTATCCCCAATTATTTCCAACCCAGGTCTCTGAATACCTCCTGTAAACACGCTGACATTCTTCTACATCTTCATCCTCTTTTCTCGTTTGTTGCTCTTAGCTGTCGTGCAGCCACGCATGGATGTCTGCCCGCCATCGAATACCTCTGATGGCCAATCCAACAAGGCGTGTGCTTTCGCCAAGTACGAGTAGGGGTGGTTGCGTCGTTACTTCTCGTCCATTGCAACATCATCAAACCGGTACGAGCGCAAAAGAGCGTTGCTTTTAAAGGGACAAGATGCTGAGGAGTCCACAGGGCTAGGCCTCTAGCAGTTCGTCATCCTGTTCTCCAACTTTTTTTTTCAAATTATTCGTCTTCATTTATAAATTATTCTCAACTACATTATCAAAACAGCTCGGTCATGGAAAATAGCCGCTGTGGTCGGAACTCTTTGAGACTTCAGCTCCGTGTCACTTGAGAGGAAAAGAAAGCCTCGTTTGCCGTTTATTGCTGAGTAACGATAATTGCAGCGCAGTAATCAAGACAATTCACACTCGAGTTGCAGCCACAGTGGTTAGACCTCACAAATTCATTTCTTAGAGAGAGATATGAAAATGAGAGAAAGGCAGATTACTTAAGTAGCACATACCTCAAGCAGGTTACCTGCGTTAGCAGATGCGGCGCACGTATGCGGGTGAATGCATACTATGATCGAGCTTCCGCAGCAAAGGTCACCCTTTATTTCTTTACGTACACTCACAATCTTTGTGATCATAAACACGGGAAAGCGTGCTAATCGATGTATGCAGAGGACTTTGGCGGACGGCTGCCGCACTCTTGCAAGTTTAGTGGACGCACTCACCAATTCCGCTCCCACCTCCTCTGCTGCTGTCACTGGAGCCCAGCAATGAGAAATTACGCAACGTGTGGTCACAAACTAGCAGACTATGGGAAAGCGCAATCAGGGAGGGAGTGCATGCGACTGGACTACAAGGGTGGGCCAGCCCCACGTCAATGTTCTCAACAAATAGAGAGCGCTGCCGAGTTCGCAGACAGTGTTAGTTGTAAGCCCTCTGCGCCTGGTTGCGTAAGCTGTTGTAAAGCTCTCAATAAAAAAGTAGCGAATACGCAGAACACAATTGGAATGACCCCACATTTACAAATCACTCAAGGTATTGTTTTTAAGTAAAATACAATAGGCTGCTAAGAAGACATTGAACGGAGATGGGTCTGAGCGAGTCGATGCAGCAACCTGCTTTTAACTAAAGGTTTGTCAACGTACAGGCGCATGAAAGATGCAAACGACTCTTTCGTACTCTACGCTTTATGAACTTATATGCAAGTCAGCTTTGTTCGTTCACTCGCGAACCAGTAGCAGATGCGCCAATTTCACAAATATATCTGTAAAGCTAGCCAATATAACAGCATTCAACTAGAGAATATACTTATGCGCGTGATTTTCAGCAGTGGCCAATTTATAACGTTACCGGAAAATAGACGCCAACTTCGCCTACGCCAAAATGCATTATGCAATCTATCTGCCCTCATTATCAAGCTTCGCTGACCCAACTCAAAAGAAAGAAACCATGGTAAAGCCAACATTTTCTCACGGTGAACAACGAGCAAGCGCAGGTTACCTCAGTGGACAGATTTCCTGCTGCACATTTCTCCCGCCACCCATAATACAATTTCCTTCAGATGGCGGCAGTGGACGCAGGCCTCGTAAGCATGGGTAATTGAGCGCTACGCTCTGCCCGATGGCACAGACTGTTGCGACTTACTTCGTTTTCGTGGGATTAGTCAGCGTTTCTGTTAGTGCTTCAATTGTTATTGACTACAGCGCAGCAACCTGACTACATTGCGCAAATACCTCGTTTAAAAAATGGCAAATCTTTCTGAATTAATATTTTGGCCTGCAGGGTTACAGTTAGCTATTGTGCTGGTCAACTTAAAGCAACTTGCCTTAAGCCTGCCGGAGAAGTTCAACACATGCGTTGATGTCATTCCATGGAAGTGCTTTCTCTTTTCCCCAAATTGATATATCTGGAGTCTCCTCGATCAACACGTAGGCGGACCATCTAAGAGATAACTTGAAAGGGGAGGAATACAGGCGTCTTACCGTTATTTTCTTTCAAAAAATTTGGTGATATGAATAATTTCGCTGCTATGACAAGCTATTACCTACGATTCGTATGTAATACAATTGAGAATAATAAAATTTACCCATGTTCACTGCGTAGTCATATGCACTCTCCCTACCATTCCTGTTCGTCGTCTAACTTCTATCTGCAGTGCACAGAGGATATACATTGGGAAGCAGCTTTGGAAAATAACCTAATCTTCAACAAAATCTTTATATGCATGTTGGCAAGACTGCATAGTGAGAGCAGCTCGCGCAAAGAACACGGACCACAGTGCAGGTTTGTATCTGCTTCCCCTATTTTGTCGCTACTCGCGAATATTTCTACTACGTAAACATGATACAACGTGGCTGGGTACGATGGCTAGCGGTAAATTGACGAGCGGCAGAATACAACCGTTGCACACCAGATGAGTGAGTCCGCTCACAGTCACAAGTTCATTTGCTGTGCAGCACTGTCTCACGGAGCTGGTACTGGAGTTGCACAAAGTCGGCTGTTGCCCTTGTATAACGCACGAGATTTTTCTTCACAGTAACTCCCAGTTTACCATAGTTTTTATTATTGGCAAAAACATCGGGATGCCAAACGAGAGCAGCCACTGTTCGTCGGAGCGTCCGTACCTAGCACGGCCAACGGTGGTGAGCAGCACGGGAACCAGCGACAGCTCTGAGCATGTGTTCCTCACACGCCGAAAATACCGCAAAACATCAAGGAAGAGGCACGTTTCTGGAAGACTGTGGTAACGGCGTCCGAGACCTCAGACGTGAAGCAATACGGACCCAGAACAAGGCACGGGAAAATCATGGGCCAGCTATGAACGTTCTGTGTTAGGGCCAATCCGTGTTGACGTTCTCCAACATTCAAGCAGCTGCTTTGAGGTGATGCTTCTTAGCCGTACGCATCAGAAACTACACTACTGTAGCTACCTTGAGCTGAAACTTGCCTTTGTAGCAAAAAATAAATTGCAAGAATGTGCATGGCCAAATGACTAGGTGGCGAGACCTCATTAACTGCAAATCATAACTGCCACCTAACCGCGTAATGAACTCAATATGACAAGTAAGCGAAAGAACCATAGTAACAGCTGGCACGGCGTCACGAGGTGGCCGTGCACTTGTGGCAGCGGCTGTGACGAACACGTGCGCATAAGTAAATAAGCTCTTTGAATTCCTGTTTGCGCTCCCAGCACTTGACGGCAGAGTTGGTAGTGGTGCCACCCCGCCATTGGTGAAACCTTGATACTAGGTACTAAAGCAGTTCCATATGCCTTTCGTGTATATTGACGCGACAAGTGTCGTTTCCCCTGGTGCTGCAGTTGTTTTGACATCGCTGACAGCAAAATGTTCGCAATGTGTGTAGGTAGTCGAGATGGAAAGCCCAAGAGGAAGGAACTGGGCGATCATTTTTTGATGCAAGCTACGACGTCCGGTAGTCCTATCGGGCGTGTGGCTCGCTAGCAGCGCGCTACCGGCACCTTTCGGTCACTCCACGTGGCTGCGTGCAACGAAGAGAGGCGCAACAAACGAGCGCCCGGCTTGTCTTCCGTGCTGCCGCTTCGCGCGTCACGCTTCAGTGATGATCGTTCAGGTGTCGGAGCAGGGCGGACCTGCGAGTGCCAGCTGACGCCCGTCGACGGTCGCCTCGTGTATGCAGCCCACGAAGCCCAAGTAGAGCGCGGCTGGCAGCCCGGGCGGCAGCTTGGGGCACCCGCCCAGCCACAGCAGCCCGTCGGTGTTGAGCTGCGTGGCGCCGGGGGCAGCGGTCGAGCTCAAAGGCTTCGCACCGTCCACCACCAGGGTGGCCAGGCGGCCCTGGCGCTGTAGCCGCGCCGTGTGCCAGCGGCCATCGTCGAGCCGCGACCCGGACCACAGTTCCTGACGTCGAGCGCCCAAGTCGTACGAGACGACCAGCCTGCCTTGGTCCAGCGCCAGCGCCATGTGGTCTCCACGGCCGCCCGTCCAGAGCAGCAGACCGCGAGGCTCCCGGCTCCGGAAGCGAATCTCCACCTCGTTCTCTGGGGCGCCGCTGCGGTAAGGATAGGGAGCGCCGTCAGCTACAGTCTCAGACGCCATTAGTGCGCAATCACTGCGGCGTGCGCTAATCGGTTCTGGTGCGCGCGTTACTGGCAGAATGTACTGGAGAACCTAGCAATTAAAGAGCGGCAGGAATGAACCGCGTCAAAGCTAGTTCCGTACTTTTCCTCTTTGCTTCATTAAGAATGCCGCGCTTATTGAAAATTTTGTTCTCGCCGACATGTAACTCTAGATTACAATAAATCCCGCTCCTTTAGCTTTACGCTCTAACAGCTCGAAAATCAAACAGCACACAGAGAATACGACACACGCAGGCGCTTACGTCATTGTCGTGTTTTGTGTGTGCTGTGGCTCTTCGCGCCGTTAGGATTCTTAGTAAGCCACACCATCTTGTCCAGCAACAAGGTACTTTACCGGTGTTTTTTTTTTCGACACATTGAAACACACTCCACGCACCATTTACTAAATATTATCTGGGCTATCGATCGCTCCATATGCAGTGTTATCCGGCGGCAGTTTTCCGCTCACGATATTGCAAACAAAAAATTCTACATGAGCGAGAATTTCTGCATCATCAAAAGACGGCCACTCTATCGGTTCCTCTACTACTTCAGGCAAACATTCAAAATGCTGTTGAAATCTGCGTCTCGAACTGAACCCCAACCGAAAACCGTACTCCGATAGCAATTTTCTCCGTCTTGAACCCTAGTCCGACCATGTTAGAACGTGTTTGAGCCTGAACCAAACCGGAACTTAAAAGAATAGTCAGGCAGGGCGATCTCGTGCAGATGTTTATCGTCATTATTGCGATTAGCATTCAAGTGCAAGTTGGTGGTGGAAGATTTCCTACTGAATGAATTGTTAGAAATTCCGTCAACGTTATATGCACCGCCAACCTGTGGCGGCTACGGAGGAAATTGGCCGCACCGCGTTAATTAGTTGTAACGCAACAAATCAGTCGGCGGGGATGCTTCTATTTCTCCGATCTAGAGCACATTTGTTCAAGTAGTCCTCAGTTTACAGGCACTCACCATACACATGGCAGATGGGAATTCGTCCGGTACTCATAAAACCTTTTGTTATACCGGTCACTTCGTTCTAAATGAGCAAAACGAAACAAGTAAAAGCAGGAGGCAACGTTTCAACAAATGAACATGTCTTTTTCAAGACGAAATTTATTGGAAGCCTACGGATAGACAGCAATAATTAGACTACACCCGTCATCACTCGCGACAGTGCAAGCGAAACAAAATTTTATCGGATAATTGAAACGAAAAGGAAGAAGTACCAGTAGCGAAGACAAGGATTATATCCAACACTTACATGACCTTAAAGCAGCGCTAGCAGAAAGAAACTACTCACAAGTTCCTCTCAACAGGGTTCATGGTGTTGCGTCAAGATAGGAGAGGCAGTCGGATCAAGCTAAGAAACAGCCTACACAAAACTCTGAGAGACCACCAGCCTTTATAACAAGGTGTTCTAATGATCTTACAAACACAAACAACAACCTACGAAAATACCACCTTATTTTATCAAGTAATGAGCTTCTGAAGAACGTTCCCGGAGGTACCAAGGCTTACCTATTGACGCAACAGATTCTTTAAAGACGTGTTAGTGTATGCGAAACCGAGCCAGGACCATTCCCCCGTAATAAAAGTATGTTCCCGCCCCAGGTGCGAAACGCGCAAGCACCTTCAAAGGGACGTTAAAATTAAAGTAAACACCAATAGCTATACAAATGAAGTGAAAGCTAGCTTCACTTCCACTAGAGACAATGTAATTTTTATTTATTTATTTATTTAAAATACCTTACAGGCCAATTTAAGGGCATAGGGTAAGGGGGGACACAAACTAAGTGTTTCAACAGGAGTAAACAATATAAATATCAATACTGGCAGGCACAACATAAGTAAAGCAAAGTTCAAAAAAATTTTTTTGTCTAGGCTAAGCTTTAGACAGCGTAAACACAGTAATATACTCATACACACAAAAAAATACAAAAATACAAGTGTGAGAAACAGGGTAGGAAAGCAGGTCAATAACATCCTTATACAATGTTTCTACAGGAAGCTTTGCAATTCTTCGTGAAAGGTGTCACGATTTGTTAAGCGCGCAATGTTATCAGGAAGACTGTTCCATACGGTTATAGCACGTGGCAGTGCTGATGCATTAAATGACAATGTATTGCCAAATATGCGCTTGAAACTATGCCTATTGTTAAGGCGGCGTGACGTGCGTGCTAGTACTTCAAGCGGCAACACATGAGGTCGATTACCATGAACGTATTTATGGAAAAGGCAAAGAAGACTTATCGTGCGACGAGTTTCAAGTGGCTGGAGCGAAATGTCTGCTTTAATTTTAATTGCGCCGAAAGTTCTGTCGTAGTTGCTTGTGATGAAGCGCGAATACTTGCATGTTCCTTGTATAAGAAACAACATATCGGTAAAACGGGACAATCAATGCAGGTAACGTTAAAGGGACATGGCGCCGGCACATGTGAAAAGCCTCCTAAAGCCGTCGCCGAGCACTTCAACCAAGCGGGTCATAACTTTGATGAACTTAAACCCTCCATCCTACAGTCTAATTTCAGTTCTGTGCTGGACAGAAAATACAGAGAATCATACCTGATCCATAAGTTCAAGGCATTGCAACTAATAGTCACAAACGTTTCAAAGGGATCTTTAGAATGTATTCGCTAGGCTAAATCTCAAACTACAGGCAACAGCATTAGTTATTTTTCATTTAACGGTTTAGCGTTTTCTTTTTCTTTATTCCCTTTCTATTGTTCTTTTATTTATATGTTCTTCCACGAGCACTATTTTCTGCCGCTTCTTTTTTTCTCTCTTTCAGCAAGACGACAGTTCACTGACCTCCAGCAGAGTAGATAATCATCCCCCTCCCCCCTCGTCGAGGCCCCTTCAACGAAAAAAGGAACCCAAAATGACAGGTCAGCCGGCTGACACATGGCGTTACCTCACATTCCTACACCGACGTTGAATAGCATGTGTCTTTTCGATGCTACATCCTCATTGCTAACGCACCGTCGATCGTTGCCTCGCTCATCACCACTACACTCTCTCCTTTTTAGAAGAACCGTACATATTGTGCCATGGAAAGCATATGTCGCCTAGAAAAAGAGAAGTTCGCTTGTCGAAACATTGGCTTTTACCTTGTTCTCGTTTTGCTCATCGTTTAATTTCCATCTCCCGCCTTCCCCATGTTTTCCTTTGACTTCATTGTAGATGCATTCGAGTGCAAATGTCTTATGGCACATGCCAGCGCACTGATTTTGTAGCTTTAGGGGCTACGCCTATTCGTAAAAGCCAAATCATCGTACATTTTTCTTCCTATATATTTCATAGAAAAACAAAATAAATGCTTTGTATACAATATATTCAATATTTAAAATACAGTATTATTGAAACTATAGCACACACACAAGGGCGATAAGCATCCTGAAGAGAAATTACCGAAATCTTGAAGAGATATTCTTGAAGAAAGCCGTTACTTTCAACGCACCAGTGAAATCAATTATAAAAATAACCATTACTTGAGCACGCGGTTTGATCGCCAAGTGCACAGCCAACACTGCAACTCAGGAAAATAAAATTTATAACGAACATGAAGTTGAAGAAGATGATGACCATATTGTCGCGTAGTGGTGACGGTGAAGAAAGCAGCAAAACTGTGAATTACGAAACTAGCGTTTGATTGGGCGAACCTGTGCTTTCAAAACAGGCTACACTCAAGGACCAACGATAGCGGTGAACATAGTCGGCAATCGTCGAAAATCTGACGTGCCGATCAAGCGCGTCGGCTTTTATACACATGCGATCGAAGGTTCCAGAGAAATCGCTGGTGCACGCGTGTCTTCCGGAAAGGACTGCACAATTCGCGTCGCGTATACAATCGCATCACACAAGCTTCAGTGACAACAGGCAACGCCTAGAACCATCAATAACATTCCAGTAGGTTCCGATCATGCAGGCGCGCCCTGCGCTCAGCGATGCCCTTAAGTTGTTAGCAGGTGAATTGAAGTTCCTCAAAAAAGAATAAATAGGTAGACATGTCAATGCTCCCCTCTTATAGAACATCGTACAGACGCTACAAACGCTGGCGCAAGAAATTGAAGCACATACAATTAAGAGAAATAAAAAAAAACAGATTCCCAAAGTTAGCTTAGGTAGAAGCGCTTGAGACGCACACCATGGACTATTGTAGGCCTGGAGCGGTGCCGCAGTGATTGCGTAATGCCGTCTGGCACGACCTCATAGTCCAGTGCGCCCATACGTCTGATGATTCTGTAGAGTCCAAAACAGCGGCGCATAAGTTTTTCGCTAAGTGCTGCTTGGAGTATTGGGTTCGGAACCCGAACACGGTCGCGGGGCTGCTACTCGACGTATCGTTGCCGAAGGTTGTAGTGTCGGCTGTCGGTCCTCTTGCTGGTTCCTCATCCGCAGGCGGGCGAGCTGTCAGACTTCTTCGGTGCACTGGATATACGTGGCGACGTCAAGATGCTGCCCCACGTCGGTGATGTGGGGCAGCATGGCGCTGAGAGTCATCATCGGGGTCCTGCGTATACCAGCCTGAACGGCATGGTCTGCGTTGTTTCTTACACCACCGTGTTGTAAGCGAAGGTTTAGCAGTACGGGTCCCACATCTTGTTTTCGACATCGACGTACATAGCTAACATGTGGGCGAGCGTCTTGTTCAGACGTTTCGTTAGACCATACGTCTGTGGGCGGTAGGCAGTGGTCCTCTGGTGACTTGTCTGGCTGTACTACAGTATGGCCTGAGTAAGCTCAGCTGTGAAAGCTGTTCCTCTTTCAGGAATGACAGCTTCTGGCGCACCATGTCGTAGCAGCATGTTCTCGACGAAAAATTTGGCTACTTCCGCTTCACGGTCTTTGGGCAGGGATTTCGTTTCGGCGTAGCGGGTAAGGTAGTCCGTAAGCACTATGATCCACTTGTGTCCAGATAATGACGTCGGAAAGGGTCGCTACAAATTCATCCCGATCTGCTGAAACGGTTGGCATAATAGTAAACCCGCTGGCCATATAGGTGGTGTCGTGTTTCGCTGGCAGTCACGGCATGTTTTAACCTAGCGGATGACGTCGGCGGTCACGCGCAGCCTATAGCACTTCTCTTGTATTCTAGCAAGCGTACGGGAAAACCCAAGGTGCCCAGCTGTCTGATCATCGTGCAGGGCAGCAAGAGTTCTGGTCGAAGTGCTACTGGCACAGCGAGAAGGTAGTGTTCGTGGACTAGGGAGAAGTTCCTTTTACGAGGACATCATTGCGCAAGCAAAATGAAGACGGTCCGCTACGAAATACCTTACGTGCAACGTTGGTCTTGCCATCTAAGTACTCCACCAGGCTTTATAACTCCATGTCTATTGGTTGCCGTTCGGCGAAGTAGTCTTCAGTTGTTGCTCCTGGGAAAGCGTCGTCATCCAGTTCGTCTTGCGGTGGTGGATCAATAGAGGCATGCATACGACAGGCAGTCGGCGTCAGGATGCTTTCTACCGTAATTACACACCAAGGTGATGCCGAATTCCTGGAGTCTGAGACTTCACCGGGCAAGGCGACAATGGCGGATTGCCAAGTTTGCCAACCAACAGAAGGCGTGGTGGTCGCTTACCACTTCGAAGTGCCTGCCTATATGCATGGCCAAAATTTCGCCGTAGCCTAAATGATCGCAAGGCAGTCTTTCTACCTCGTAGAATAATTCGCTTGGGTTGTTGACAGTGACTGGCTAGCTTAACCTATGATACTTTCAACTCGGTCCTTCTTTTAAACTAGTATGGTACCGAGGCCTACGCTACTTGCGTTCGTGTGGATTTCCGTCTCGGCGTCTTCGTGTATGTGTGAAAGCAGCGTAGGTGACTGTAGCCGTCATTTCAGGTCCTCAAATGCGCCATTCTGCCATGTTTATCATTTCAAGTTGTCGTCGGCTTTCAATGTTCCGCAATTCTTGAAAGTATTTTACAAAGCGCCTGTAATAGGCACACAAACCAAAGAATCTGCGCACTGCCTTGGTAGTTATCTTCTGTGGGTTACAATGGACTGCAAACTTGTTTATGACATGGCCAAGGAAAAGTTCTTCGTAAGCAAAGTGGCACTTTTCCGGCTTCAGTGTGAGTCCAGATTACTTGATCGCCTCTAGTACTGTGTTGAGTCGCCTCAGGTGATCTTCGAAATTCGTGGCAAAGACCGCGACGTCATCCAAGCAGACGAAACAAGTCTGCCGCTTCAGTCCTGTCAAGACTGCGTGCCTCACGCGCTGGAACGTTGCAGAAGCCCAGCAAAGTTCGAATGGCCTTACCTTGAACTCTAAGAGGCCATCTGGCATGGTAAAACGGTCTTTTCTCGATTCCTTTCGAATTGTTGCTTACTTATTGAGAGGCTTGCTTTATTTCGGATACTGATTCTTCAACAATATTCGTCGAGAGAGATGCGGCAAAATCGGAGAGGTACAACGCATTGCTGGTTTCAACTATTTCTTCGAGATATGCATTCGTCGCGCCCTTGTTTACATGCTTGAACTCCTGGCTGAAGCTGGTCAGCATCGCTTTCGCTTTTACTCCATGAAGTCCAATGAAGCATCTTGCGAGGCAAATTTCACAATTGAGCAGTAGACGTTGCTCATCCTCAAAGACGTGTGTGAGTGTTTCGGTGCCGACGGAAATGACAATGCTCGAACGAGGCGGCATGCAAACTTCATCTTAGAGCACACTTGAATCGTGATGACTACGAAAGCTCTCTGGCAGTATCGCTTGATCTTCAGACAGCAGTTGGCTTCAAGTAGATGATTGCGCCGTATTGGTTCAGGAAGTCCTTGTCGAGAATGACGTCTCGTGAACACTGTTAGAGGATAACAAAGGTGGCAGAGTCCACTCATGAACGGTTGTTCTTGCCGGGCAGCTTCCAGTGGGTGTCATTAGGTACCCGCCAGCAGTGCCAATTTGATGTCCTCATGCAGTCTGCCTTCAACTGAGCGGCGATTTATCCACACATGACGGAGTAGGCGGCTCGGGTGTCCACTAAGGTGGTGACTGCGTGGCTGTCGAGAAGAACGCCGAGGTCGTTGGTTCATTTGCTTGCGTTGCAGCTAGGACTTTGTGTCGGATCACGGCTGTGTCGTCTTGACCTGTGGCTGGAACGTCGCGTCGTAACGACTTCATTTGTCAGAGCATTCTTTGCTTCTAGGCTTCGTCGGAATGGCGGCGTCTCGTTCATATTTCGTCGAAACGATCTTCTTGGCGTCTTCGTCGATGGTGGAGGATCTTGGTCAGTTCGGCGAATAGCAACCACAGCTCCATCGGTTGCTGCTTTTAGTTTTCCAAATATGGGCTCATGGACCGGCCCCATGGTATATGGTTGGCGTTGCAGGGACATTTAGAGGCCTGGTGACGGCGACTCGTCGAAAGCTCCACTGAGCGGCGGCGAGTAGTAGGCGATATCACGCAGCATTTCACCTTGTTGCGGGCACGGCGCGTTAACTACGAGCCCCCGCAGAGCGATGTCCTGGTATGGACATCTGCGATAGGTGTGACCTGCTTCTCTGAAGCGGTAGCCAGCTGGAGCGGTGGTCAGGAGGGCGCCAGACGTCTGTCTTCCTTGGGTAGTTGCTCTGAGCGACATACGGTGAGCTGGCGGCTGCTGCGGCGAACGACGGAATGCGGCGTTATCGGGCCCTGGCGTGGGCCCGGAGGGGGCAGTGTCAAGGCGGGCTATGGTGGCGTAGGTCATTCTTTCCGGCTGAGGCTTAAACAGGCTAAATTCAAGGAACAACAATAGTGATGAACAGAGTCGGCGATCGTCGAAAATCTGATCTTCTGGTCAAGCGCGTCGCGTTTTATACATGAGTCATCGAGGTTTCCAGAGTAATCGCTGGTGCCGGCGTATTTTCCAGAAATTATTAGACAATTCGCTTCACGCATACAATCAGGCTGCTCTAGCTTCGGTGACAACAGACAACCCACAGAACAATCGATAACACTCCAGTTGGTTCCAATTATGCAGCCGCGCCATGCGCTGAGCCATAGCTTTAAGTTGTCAGTGGGTTAATTGCAGTCCCTGAGAAAAGGATAAACAAGTACACGTGTCGATATATTAACATGTCTTCCAAAACGTGGCGGCGACAAATCGCCACCTAGCCTCCTTGAACTACTCCAGTAATCTGCAGATATTTATCAGCCTGACATTTGGTCTACGTCTCTTTAATATTTTCACCTTTCCTCGAAAACTTCATTTCCAGTTTGTACAGTAATGCATGCCTGTTAGGGATCCGGTCATATCATCTTCTTCCCTGATTATTTTTCAACAACACACTGAACTTCTCTTGCTTGGCTATTCACCACTAAACGCTTACATTCGCTATAAATCATAGCGCATTTTAAAGCTGACCGTTTCCTACAGGTTTCGCTGTGTAAATACATTTGCATTGCATTACTACGTGCTCAGTTTCTCCTAATTTTCGCTGTACCACACATGTGCCTCATCCTGATGCGAATATTTGCCACGGTATATATTTGTCCTTTGGCAGCCAGCTCAACCTTCATATAGTAAGGCGTTGTCCTCCGTGTTATTGCACGCATTTACCATTGTAACTCTTTTTGTGCTATTGTTATAAATCTCCGTAGCCTTCTAAGTTTGTATTCTTCGCATCCAGTTTACTGTATTTGTATCTCACAGTTTCTTGTTCATGACACTGGGTTGCCTATTTACATTTTCAATTAACACGTACTTGGTTGGAAACTATCGTGGCTTCTTCTTCCTTTCTGTGGCCACGCTATGAGGTACATATATTTGTGCGCTTTAGCCATCCATCCATTTTCATCCATTTGTTTGAGTCCTCAAGGTTAATTTTGCTCTGCGTTTTTCTAACTTCCAAATAGGCGTAACCCATGTGTCCCTGCACAGCCTCATTTGTGGTTTTACCTTGGGCGCCCAGGGGAAACTGGCATACGGACGTTTTGTTAACTTCCATCTTTGACAAAACGTATAATTTTGAGCACTAAATGCCGTTCGCGAACGTTAGCGATGACGCGATTCCTCCTTCCCGGATTACACGCACCAACCTAAATTTGTTTAAGCCCCAAAGCGCTCCATGTTTCATTAATGCTGCATTTTGCTACCCCTTCATTCTTACATTATTTGGTGGATGCATGAGTAACCTTTTCCTTCGTTTATATATACACCCAGGTATTTATATTGCTGAACTGCGGGTATGACTTGCTTCCTAAGATAAACAGGTTAAGAAGAGCGACCACTCGCAAATGTCCGGACACCGCAGTATCCGACTACTTAAATCGGCGTGATGATCTGCTCGGAAGCGTCATCGAGGCCGTCCAGGTCGGGGTGAAGGCAATGGCAGCGGTACCTGCACACTAACCACGCATTTTAACCACGCAGGCAATAGCAGCATTCGACGCTATGCTGCTCTGCCTCTGAGCGAGATCATTCAATTTGCCCGATTACACACGCGGCACCGCGAAACGCCATTAGCTCTCTTAGCGAGTAACGTAAAAGCGATACGCAAAATGAAGCTGCTGTTGCCCTTCCTTCTCATTCCGATTCCCCCTGATGTACGCAATTACCGCTTGGATGCATAGTCCCTTTACAAGAATACCGAGACGCACCGCTTTATCACTTCATTAGCTATTAATTTTACGCCGCCCTACTTTTGCACAGGAGGGTTCCACTGCGAGCCACGCTTCGCAATAGATGGACAGATGCAGATAGATATTTCATTTTGAGTGTGGCTCAACAGCCATTGGCCTAAACAAGCGCAAATTAGGTCAGACACAAAGACCATGACATGAACCGGACACATTACAGAAAAAAGAAAATCACAAAGAAAATATAGAGAATAAAACAAAAATTTATAAAGAACAATGCCAAACAGCAGTTTAGCCAAATATGCCCATTCTATGAAATAAATTATAGGTGATCTGCAGACGATTCATGGGACAAATGGCACGCTTGCGAAAAAAAATGTATCGCAACATTTAACATCAGTAACTGGTCACACTCAATGAAGCCACGCACAATTTTATGATGGAATTGTGAGTCACGCACAAGTCGCCTGTCATAAAGAGTAGACACACTAAGGTCTGCTAGGAGGGAATCATAGATATAAAAACGACGGCGACCAATACATCTATCACAGAGTATGCATGCGAATTTACGCTGAACATTTTCAATTCGATTAGAACAGCCAACGGAGACGTCATTCCAGGCTACTGATGCCAACTCGAGGCGTTGTCTCACGACAGCACAGTAAAGAGTGCGCAGGCACTCATATCGATGAAATTTTCTTGTTAACTTAGAAATAACGCCAATATGACTCAATCCGCGCAAAACAATTAAAAATACATTAAAGATACAACTTGACGAAGGACTTCATAAGGCCCTCTGTAGGGAAAGAGAAGTTAATCATCATCAACAGACTGTTTTATGTCCACTGCAGGACGAAGGCTTCTCCCTGGGATCTCCAATTACCCCTGTCCTGCGCCAACTGATTTCAACAAGCGCCCGTGAATTTCCAAATTTAGTCGCTTCACTTTGTCTTCATCCGTACTCGATGGCGTTTCCTTTCTCTTGGTAGCCATTCTACAACGCTAATGGTTCAACGGTTACCTAACCGGCGCATTACATGACCTGCCTAGCTGTATTTTTTTTTCTCTTAATGTCAATTAGAATATCGGCTATACCCGTTTGCTCTCTGATCCAAACCGCTCTCTTACTGTATCTTAACGTTATGCCTAGCAATCTTCATTCCATCGCTCTTTGCGCGGTCCTTAACTTGTTCTCAAGCTTCTTTGTCAGTCCCCAAGTCTCTGCCCCATATGACAGCATTGGTAAAATGCACTGATTGTACACCTTCGTTTTCAATGATAATGGTAAGCTTCCAGTCAGGAGCTGACCATGTCTGCCGTATGCGATCCAACCCATTTTTATTCTTCTATGAATTTCCTTGTCATGATCAGGGCTCACTGTGATTAGGTTACTCAAGTAAACGTACTCCTTCACAGACTCTAGAGACTGACTGGCGATCTTGAACTCTTGTTCCCTTGCCCGGCTATTCATCATTATCGTTGTCTTCTGCATATTAATCTTCAACCCCGCTCTCACCCTCTTTCTGCTGAGCTGTTACCCGTGAAATGCGGTCGCCGGAAAGAATGATAAATAAGTGCACGCGTCAATGTCCTCCTCTTAAGAATCATCGTCACAGTGCTTGAACAATGAGTGCAAAATCTAAAGAACACGTAGTAAAGAAAAAGAACAACCAAAGAGAAAGAATGTCACAGGTTTCGTTATCCCTCATACAATGGCTTAAGCGGCCCAACATGGACTGCTTAAGGTCGCGAGCGGGGCTGCTCTGTTTACGTAATGCCGTCTGGCAGGGCCTCATAGTCCAGTGCGCCAATACGTCGCATGATCTAGCAGGGTTGGAAGTAACGTCGCAAAAGTTTCTCACAAACTCCTCGTCGGCTAATCAACGTCCACACGCTAGCACTGTCGCCGGGCTGGTATTCCACGTAGCGTTGTAGAGGATTGTAGTGTCGGTTGTCCGTCCTATGATGGCCTTGTTGTGCAGGCGGGCGAGTTGTGCTTCTGCGGCGAGCTGCGGACAGGCTGCGACGGCGAGATCTCTCTGTCAGTGACGTACGTACGGCAGCATGTCGCCGAGAGTCGTCGATCGGTTGCGAAGAATTTCGCTACTTCCACCGCACTACCTTTGGGTAATGCTTTGGCATCTGCGTAGCAGGTAAGTTAGTCGGAGGCAACGAAGATCCTCTTGTTTCCAGGTATTGCCGTCGGAAATTGCCACAACAAATCTATCCAGGTCTGCCGCAGCTGTCGGGAAGGAAGCTCCATCGGTTGTAAAAAAATATTGCTGGCCTTGTCGGTGGTGTCTGGCGTCGCTGGCAGCGTCGACACACATTGCGTAATCGATAACGTCGGCGTTCAAGCGTGGCCAGTCACACTCTCGCGAACGCAGGGGAAACCCCTAGACGCGCTGCTGTTTGGCCGTCACGAATGCCGTGGAGAACGTCTTAAGACGCCCACAGTAATGCGGCCAGACATTCTCCACGCTACCTGCGCCACCGGTGACAATAGCATATATAGTCGGAAATGAGAAAAAAAAATTGCCTGCGGCTTAGCTCAGCTAACCCTAGGTATGCAAAGCCTGGTTAAGTATTCGTTTAGCTAGGTTAACCTCTCATTTAGCTGTAAATGTTACAGTTAGGTATGCAATCGTCGTTAAGCCAGGTATGAGGGCTGCGCCTGCGTCGGTGGCTAGAAATCACTGGCTTGGGTAGACACGCATCGCTCAGCGGTGCGACGCCTGTTGTGCCACAGGGAAAGCGCAAGTGCTAGACATGCAAAGAGATGCCGCGAACATGCGCAGTGCCGAAGTACAAACGGACAGGGCGCGAACGCGGTTGCTATATTGATCTGGACGGTTGGACGCCTGTTGCATTCCCGACCCTCTCCAGTAAAGCAACTAGCCGGCCAATATCTGCGGGGTAGTCTGACACTGTTTGGCGACGACGGCTCAAAGGCTTCTGCTCCCACGCAACGCTCCGAAAAGACGGCGGCCCGGCTTCGCCCTCATCCACGGCCAAGTTCGCACTGACCAGGCGAGCGCGACGCTGCTCGTATCCAGGAGCGCGGTGAGTCACGTGGTCAGCCGTCTACCCAGCAGTGGTGAACGTATGCGCCAAGCTGGCGTGATGCGTTGCCAAGGCTACGGCGCCGCTGCGGTCAGATGAATGTCAATTTGACCGCGATGGCGGAACTCGGCTCCACGCGATTAGTAAAGCTTCTGCTTTAAAAAAATGGAGAGATGCACTCAAGACTGCTTACGTGTGGGAATGCGAAAGTATTATACTTGCTTTCGTGAAATGTTTTTATTTCTGCGCGCGCGTTCCTTGCGAGCGAAAGCTCTCGCCTGCATTTTAACTGCACCTGAGTAAGGCCAAATGAAAACACGCCATGCGTCTCAAAGCCCTCGCTTGCCCGCTAGGAGTTCACAACTCAAAGGACCACTCTGCGGCATTCAATTGCACATTAATGCGTTTCATTTTATACTCATTTGATGTACTCATAACGTGGGGCCACCTCCTTCCTACGCACCGGCTGCACCATCACGTTCCCGGCGAAGCACGCTCTAGGTTAGTCGACCAGAACTGTGGCGCAGCCATCGGAGAAGCATGCTCGTCTCGCATGCCCGGGCTCCACCCAGACCGCTAGTTACCTGATACTCCCTTCAAAGGCATTAATTCACCTTGTTTACATGAACCACCCTGAGAAATTTGACATTAATTCGAGTATTTATAAACATCAAAATGCTTTTAGCTCCTGTTGTCGGTGACGTTCAAGTGACCTTGCGCCAAAACCCAGAGCCGTGTTCCGGGCACTTAAGGACGAACATCCGGGCAAATTACGAGAAAAAAAAGAACAAGGTCATCAGGCAACCAGTCAAGACCACATTACACGCGCTAGTTACCTGATTCTCCAAATAAGTTACAAAAATATTGCTTCCGAGTTCTTCAAATGTTTGTTCACAATTTTACCGTAACTGCAACTTCTAGTACGCTGAAGTTTTAACTGTTATTTCCAATAGCGACATTCAAAAAACAGGTACAGGTCACTATACACTTGATTGTCATCTTTTGGCGCTGAGACAGAGTTTCTTGTGCTCTTTTCACCGCCAGCAGTCCGCGAGGTCTGCGAGGCGTACGGCAGCGTCCAAGCCGTTAGCGTCCACCGCGGATTGCTATTTTACAGTGAAGATGTATACCTCTTCCGTGCGAGGAAATGTTTGTGTCGCACGCAAGAAGCTCCCCATATGTGGGCTGATCCCGGAGACAGTGCAATACCGGGCCGACCGGCGGCGGAGGTGGAGCACTCGGAGCCGGATGTCCAGCTGCAGCTAACGATCTGGCCACCGGAAGTCGCTGCCAGGTATGATCTGGTGGCCACGACCGGCAGCCTGAAGGCCAACCACGCAACGGCGGCATCTTAATTGCTTTTATTTTTGGCCTTTACTAAATAACATTTCAACCACTACCACCACCAGGCGTTAAGCACTCTCCATACGTAGGCCGATCCCGAAGACACGGATGGCGGCGGCGGTGGTGAAAGGACGCTTCACTTATCTGTTCTTTTTTGCCTATCCAGACGACCTAAAAACTGCTACCGTGGCTTAGGAACTGCGTGCTGATTGACGTCACTGACCTCGTGCAAGTGTTCTCGCGCTTCCGGTGCCGAAAACTGCGACTGTACACACGGGTGGCGGCGGCGGTTGTCAAAGGACGCTTCACTTATCTGTTATTGTTTGCCTGTCCAGGTTGGTTATGACTTCTGGGAAGGCGGTGTTTCACTGTTCGTGCATTGCTGGAATCGTCGCGCCTGCAGCTGCTTTCCTAAGCGACGTTTTTTTCAACGTGTTCTTCATCGTCAAATTTTCTCCACCCACCAGACGACCTAAAAACTGCTACCGTGGCTTAGGCACTGCGTGCTGATCGACGTCACTGACCTCGTGCAAGTGTTGTCACGCTTCCGGTGCCGAAAACTGTGACTGGACACACGGGTGGCGGCGGCGGTGGTGAAAGGACGCTTCACTTATCGGTTCTTTTTTGCCTATCCAGGTTGGTATATTCGCTCATTTCTTCTGTTTACCGCTAAGTTACCGCTACCGCCGTTGCCACCATGTTCTCTGCTTTGTTCAGTGCTGTGTGCTATATGTGCCTTTTGTCAAACTGAGTGCTACCGTGTATTTCTCGACCACGGAACATGGCAAACAGATGTCAGTTCTGCGATGAGCCCCTGCCATGTGACGGCCGCGTCCTGAATTGCAGCGAATGTGAGTCCTCATCATCATCATCATCAGCCTGGTTACGCCCACTGCAGGGCAAAGGCCTCTCCCATACTTCTCCAACAACCCCGGTCATGTACTAATTGTGGCCATGCCATGCCTGCAAACTTCTTAATCTCATCCGCCCACCTAACTTTCTGCCGCCCCCTGCTACGCTTCCCTTCCCTTGGGATCCAGTCCGTAACCCTTAATGACCATCGGTTATATTCCCTCCTCATTATATGTCCTGCCCAAGCCCATTTCTTTTTCTTGATTTCAACTAAGATGTCATTAACTCGCGTTTGTTCCCTCACCCAATCTGCTCTTTTCTTATCCCTTAACGTTACACCTATCATTCTTCTTTCCATAGCTCGTTGCGTCGTCCTCAATTTGAGTAGAACCCTTTTCGTAAGCCTCCAGGTTTCTGCCCCGTAGGTGAGTACTGGTAAGACACAGCTATTATATACTTTTCTCCTGAGGGATAATGGCAACCTGCTGTTCATGATCTGAGAATGCCTGCCAAACGCACCACAGCCCATTCTTATTCTTCTGGCTCTTTCCGTCTCATGATCCGGATCCGCCGTCACTACCTGCCCTAAGTAGATGTATTCCCTTACGACTTCCAGTGCCTCGCTGCCTATTGTAAATTGCTGTTCTCTTCCGAGACTGTTAAGCATTACTTTAGTTTTCTGCAGATTAATTTTTAGACCCACTCTTCTGGGTCTAAAAATTAATCTGCAGAAAACTAAAGTAATGCTTAACAGTCTCGGAAAAGACTTATGTTGGTAATTGTAATGGCTGGTCGGAGTCAACATTCAAGAGCTAAGGCGAAAGCGGCCGCAAGGCATAGCGATGTACTACTTGCCGTCCATCAAAAGCTAACGGTGGGAACAAGAACATGAACTCTGAGCTAACTATCTGTCTGGCAGATATAACTAGAAGGCTTGATGCTCTGGCTGGGCTGGCAGCTCAAGTTGGGGGGATTAAGGATTCAGTTGAGCTATTGTCACAGATGTATGACGAAATCCTGAACCGACAAGTTAAACAGGAGCAGCAAATTAGTAGCTTCAACAGGCATGTAGGCAAATTAGAGGCGGTTTCCACTTCAAATGACATTCAGCAATTGAAAGCGACTGTAAATGACGTTGAGTTTCGCAGTAGGAAACTAAACATCGAAGTAAATGGCATTCGAGCTGCGCCAAACGAGGATTCGCTGTGTAGGTTGAATGATCTGACTAAGACTGTTAGCCTACCAGAGCTGACGGGGAATGACATCGGCGCTATTCCCAGGCTTCCTTCAAATCCAAGCAAAACGCCTGGATTTATTTTTCGATTTGCCCAGCAGTCAACCCGCGATAAGTGGCTGGAAAAGCGGAAAGCCCTCAGGAATAAGTCTTCGGGTATTTCGATCACTGAGAACATGACTCAACATAACAGATAGCTGCTCCGCTGCGCAAAAGAATGGCCAGAGCGCAACGGCTATCGTTTTTCATGGCATTGTAATCGCAAGATTCTTGTAAGGACAACAGAGGGTGATAGTGCCTTTGTCATTCGTTGCGCGGCTGACCTTGATAAGCTGTGATATGATTTTACCTGGCACTGCACCCTGATATTTCTTTTAGTATCCCTCTCACCATGCTTCCTTCACAAGTGCGCAGGTAGACGTTACAAACCTTAAAGACTTCTATGATACTGGTTGCCAAAAATGCCTTAGTTGTGTTCATTTTAACCTCAGATCTGGTATAAATGAGCAGGATGAACTCGATCACTTTTTAGCGAAGCGCAAGTACGCTTTGACATTGTGATGTATTCAGAAACCTGGTTTGCCTCGGAAGAGAGCGTGTTTACATCTCCAACATATAATTCCTTCTACATGAACCGCTAAGGCAAAAGGGGTGGTGACGTAGCAATGCTAATCTCCAACTTAATTGATTCTGAACTAATGCCATAATTCTGCTGTATCACTCCATTTTATGAAACGCTTGCTATCAGATGTGGTACTTCGGTTTTTTGTGTTTGTTACCGCCCTCCTTCGAATAATATCCTTCTGTTTTTCTCCTTCTTGAACTCTCTGTTAGAATTCATCAGTGAAAGAAAATACGCATTAATTCTAGGTGGTGAATTCAACATCAACATGTTAGCTGATAGCAGTGCTAAATTAGAACTCGAATCGCTGTTAAGCTCTCATTCTTGTCAAAACTATATAACATCCCCCACGCGAATCACTACACAATGAACAACGCTTTTTCATCTGTTTATAACCAATTTTGATCCTTCATTTGTTAAGGGTGGCACTTTAATTCATAATATTAGCGACAACTTGCCTGTATTTATGTTTGTCAGTCAATTCACTAACGCACGTAAACGACTGCATTCTGAATTTTCATACGGACTAATTACTCCTGAAACACTATCCGCTTTTAGAGACTGCTTAGGAAGAACAAACTGGAACGAAGTATTCGCAACGAGCGACCCCAACTTGGCATACGATTTGTTTCTCAAGAAGTTCTCTGAATTATACTTTGCATGTTTTCCAGTCAGGACTTTTAAAATATGCAAGAAAAGTCGAGAACCTTGGGTAAAGAAAGAATGCCTCAAGCCTATAAGAAAGTGGGACCATTTGTTTAAGGCATTTATAGTCAGTAAATATCATAGATCCCTCACAGTTTTCAAGAAATACAGAAATTTCGTCACCAAACACCTTCGTGATGCAAAAAAAGCAATATTATTCTAACCTATTCAACTCGACATAAGGACGCATAGAAAATGTTTGGAAGGCACTTAACACTGTCATTAGTAGTGCATCTGAGGCAGTAACTAAAATTGTACAAGATGGAATAGAAATTCAAGGCCCTGAGCTAGCTAATGCATTCAACGACTTCTTTCTATCAGTTGGTGACGCTACCACCAGCAGCGCTGACCTAAGATATATGAATGATCGAACAAACCAAACCATATTTTCAGAGCCAGTTTCAGATGGTGAGCTTGTAGCTACATTTCTAACTCTAAGCAATAGCAAAGCCACTGATGCGGACAATATCCAAATGAAACCAGTAAAATATGTCATTGACATACTAGCACCCTGCCTTACCTACATCTTTAATATGTGTTTATCTACGGGATCTCTTCCTCGAAATATCCAGACAGCAAAAGTAACAGTTGTATATAAAAAGGGTAATAGAAATGATATGTCCAACTACCGACCTATATCAGTTCTGCCTGTATTTTCCAAAGGTTTGAAGAAAACAATTTTGAAACGCCTGACCTCTTTCACTGACCGCTTCAACTTGATCAGTTCTGCACAGTATGGTTTTCGGAGAAACAAGTCTACAGAGCTCGCACTACTGGCCCAAAATCAATTCATTCTAGGAAATTTCGAGTACAGAAATATGGTACTTGGGCTTTTTTAGACTTTTCAAAAGCCTTCGACCTCATTAATCATGATATTCTGCTTCAAAAACTAGATCACTATGGCATAAGAGGTATCGCGCACAAATTAACCAAGTCGTACTTACTATACCGTACTCAATTTGTAGTCATTGAAGGAAAACATTCCTCAATAAAATCTATTAAAACAGGTGTCCCTCAGGGAGGCATTCTGGGACCATTTCTGTACATACTTTATATTAATGATATTGTCCACATTGATGAAACAGCCCATTATATAATCTATGCTGATGATACGAGTTTATTCTTTTCAGGCAAGTCATGTGCCGATTTGGCAGTCGAGTGAATAACGCACTGTCTGAAATGAATGCATGGGCTCAAATGAACTCCCTAAAACTAAACATTAATGAAACGAAGGCTCTTCTATTTCACGCCCGTCACACATATGTCCAGTTACCCACCATTTCGTTAAATAACTATAAAATTGAAGTGGTAAAAAGCTTCAAATCACTGGGCTTGTATTTCTCACAAAACATGACATGGGATGATCACGTGAACTACATTATTAATAACCTATCTAGGACAACCGGCATTATGCGCCATCACTGTTACTATTTTCCTACCTCTGTTAACATACTCATATATAATTCTTTATTTTCTTCTCTATTGAATTACGCGTTTCTTGTATGGTCAACAACAACAGCTTCAAGCATTAGCAAACTTTCTGTGTTGCAAAAAGTACTCTACGACTAGCCTGTAAAGTCACATATCGCTACCACAGTGCAGAATTGTTTAAGAAGCACCACATCATTCAGGTTTCATCAATGTATGATCACAAGCTATGCCGTTTATATAAACTCGGTTTGCTGAAAAATAATGATGCCACGACAAACCTAGCAAGGCTAGAAAAAAACTTCCTTGCTTATAATGTGCGCCATCCTGAATTGTGGTACTTCGCCAAATGTAGGACCAATTACGGAAATCAAATGTTAAAATTTCAATTGCCTACACTTCTAAACCACATAATAAAAGAAAAAAAAAGATTGACATATCTAGTACATCACCAAAACAACTGCGTTTAATGTTTGTATAATGATGTCATACGATGATTTTCTATTTGACTACTGTATAATCCCCTTTACAGTGACGTTTTATAACTCTTGTAAGTGTTTTCCTCTTAGTAGGTTGTACTCTCTTAGCCGTACGCTTTTATGATTCCCCGTGTGATAGGGGGTCAGGGCTCCTCAAGCTGTTTTTGCAGCTTTTACCTGTCCTCCTCCTAACATTTTCTTGTTGCGGAATAAACTCAATTCAATTCAATAGTGCAGTACCGGCATGACCCAGGGCGGAGGTGAAGCAGACGTTAAGCACTCCCACACGTGACCCGATCCCGGCTAGAGACGCTCCCAGACACTCGTAGCGAGCGGACGCATTTCCCCTCGCTCCGACGACCACGGCACTCGCTACAGCCCTTGTTGTGAGAGGTCGTTTTTTTTTACCCCTAACCCTAGCTACTTGTTAAACTTCTCTTACGGCAGCGCTCTTGAGCGTAGCCCTTTTTAGGGCTTCCAAGGGAGAAGGTATGGACATGTAGCCGGCCGTTCCGGCCCTTGGTTGGACCCTGACATGGATGACACCCAGGACACAGTGCCCGGCTCACGAGCGAGACGCCACAGTCTCGCTCGTGAGCACTGGACTTGCTGCTTTTGCAGGCCCGCCGTATGCTAGGCTCGGAAGGGATGCCAAAGCCTCTGTCACCGACAACCCGTAAGAACGCCGTCCGCAAGAATGCCAACCGCCACGCACGTGGCAACCGCTATCGGCGAGAGCCCGCCCACACCAGTGCCGCCGCAGCATCTTTCGCCGAGATGGAAAGCGACAGCAGTGCTTCAGTGCCAACGTCTACGAGTAGCAGCACGATCTCCTCCTCGCCGGCCACCAGCCCTGACAGCACGGAGTCGTCGCCATCGCTCAGCGCCTCGTGTAGGGGGTCACCGACCTCTACACCCACGAGGTCCGATCGCTCGTCGTCGTCTGCATCATTGCCTGCCTCACCGCTGACTCGCGTTGACAACGAAGCTACCAGCGCGGCCGCGACGGAAAGCAGCCCACCGCCCACGTTAGAAGCTCCGCAACATGGCGAACAACATGTGAGCGACCCCCGCCGGCGCCATGACAGCCACCCGGCGTCACCCTCCCCAGGCCTCCACGTGGCAGCGGCTGCCGAGCATTCGCAGAACTGGCCAGCTCCCCAACCAAGCAAGGGCCAACAAGTCGAACGGCGAACAAAAAAAGCCCCCACTGGCCAAACCACCCACTCGTCCGCGCCCGACAAAGCGAGAGAGAGAGGGTCAGTCTGCTTCTTCTATGACTCACGCCGCGGCCACACCTGCGATAGGTTCCCAAGGTACGAGCACCGCCGGCGCCGAAGCGAAGGAGGCAGCTAGCTCGGCGTGCCCCAGCTGAGTTCTCGGGCCGCTCCAGCCGCTCGCTCCGCAGAGCAGCCAGCAGCAGCAGCCCCACACCAAGCCTGAACATCGCCCAGTACTCATCTCCGCCTCGAATTCAACCGAGCAAGCTACTCAACACAGCGCCAATCCCCACTCACTACCCAAGAGGGCCGGGAGAAGGAGGCCGCGCTACAGGCCTGTCGAGATGATCACACATACACCCTCGGTCGACGACCCAGCCTTAGGAGAACGCGCTGACACGGTCCTGTTTCGTCCCGAAGGGAAGAAAGGCAACTTCCTGAGACTGGCGCAAGAAGCTATTGCCGCACAGCTCTCAGCTATTCAGGGAACACACCGCGTACGGGTGAACTTTCGACGGAATGTTGTCGCCGTGGACGCGCTCCCGGGGGCAGAACTGTCACATCTCCTACAAGTCCGGACCATCGGCGATGTGCCAGTGAAGGCGAAAGCGCTCACAAAAAACACCTGCGCTGGCACCATCTTCGGTGTCGACCGCTCGTTCGACGCGGACACCGTGACCCCGTGACCGTCCTCTCATGGGAACGCAGGGGCCACAACATAGCGGTGCGATTCGCCGCCAACGCCGTTCCGGCCGAAGTGCTCCTCTTCAAGCGGCGTCGCACGGTTCGTCCCTGGCTCCCGCGGCCACTCCAGTGCGATCGACGCGGCTTGTTTGGTCACGCCGGCGCAGCATGTTCAAGCGATGCCCGCTGCCTCCGTTGCGTAGAGTCGCACGCCACCGCCACCTGCACCACGCAGAGGCCACGCTGCATTAATTGCAGCGGGAAACACGCAGCCTAGGAGCCGCGCTCCCCCAACTGGCAAATGGAGAGGAAGGGTGCCGTGCTGTTGTCACTGCCGCCAGAGCCTCTCACGCGACAGCAGGCGATCGCTAAAGCTCGCGTCTCATCAGACGCCATCCGACGGAAGCAAGGAGCAGCCACCCGTCCTTCCGCGGTCGTACAACCTGGGTTGTCATTCAGAGACGCGCTCAGCCGGCGCAGCAAGCGCAGACGCAACAGCCCACTACCCCCGCCACTTCCGATCCAAAGGATGCAGTTATTGCGGCCCTCGCAGCAGCAGTGCGCGTCCTCATAGAGACAGCAGCGATGGACGACACCACTCGGCAAATGTGCGCCGCTGCCCTTGCAGCCCAGCAAGCCCTTCCCCAGCATGGATAGGCGATCTCCGAAACATCGGCCGCGCATCCTCCAGTGGAATGTTCGCTCGTTGCGCCGCCGTCATGCTGAACTCACCGAGCACCTCTCACTACACGAATACGACGGGCTCGCGCTACAGGAAACTTACGTGCGTCCCGGCGAGTTCAACCTCCCCGTATTTGTGGCCTATCACACTGCCACCGAATGGCAGCCGCAGACCTGCAGCAATACTTATTGCTGCGACCCGCTGCATTCGCCTGGACGGTCCTGCGCATCTCTGTATGTTCGCGCATGTCTCGTGCAAGCCGACGTAAATGTCACCGACATCGTGACCAGTTGCATCGAGTGCGTGACCGTGACTATGCGTGTTGGGGGAGCCGACACGTGTGTCGCCAGTGTTTATGTTCGGCTCGTGCGTGGGTGGGACAGTTAGTTCGTCGTTGCGCTTGTCGCTCGTATCGGGGGTGACTCCGTGGTGTTGGGTGACTTCAACAGTCACCACACAACATGGGGGTGCCCCCACACCGAGCCCTGAGGTAGGGACTTGCTGAACTCCATCCTCTCTGTGGGCCTCCTACTTCTCAACACCGGCAGTCCCACATTCGTGCGCCGGGGCTCACGGGAGAGCGCTATCGACTTGTCGCTTGTGAGCGAGGGTTGCCACTACGAGTGGCGACGCAGCCCCGACACTCAGGGCTCTGATCATTACCAGATCTCCCACAAGCCGCACGCTGCAGCCCATGGACTGAGGCGCTCCTACCGTGTCACCGACTGGACACAGTTTCGGAAACTGTGTGCCACGCCCCCTACTGAGAACACGGATTTCCTGACTCACGTGACACGTGGTGTCGACGCCGCCACGAAATGCTGTTCTGTGCCTGCGGGAACGCCGTTGCCCGACATCAAGCTGCTTAACCTTCGAGCTGACCGGCGCCGCGCTGAACACCGAGCCATCAAGAGCGACAAGAAAGAGGATTGGACTCTCTACAATCGCCTTGATGCGGCGTGCCGCCATCATACCAGGCAGCGGCGCAACCAGAGCTGGAGCAGTTTGTGTGTGTCGCTCGACGATACGCGCAACAGATTGCGCGCGCGGCGCATTCTCGGCGCTCTCCTTCGACCAAACATCCCTCGCTGTCTTGCGCTTTCCATCGCGGTCGCACAGGGCTTGAGCGCAGAGCAGCTCGCGAACGCGTTCGCCGCCACCTTTGCACCGCCGCCGCCATTGCGTCCGACGGATGGCGCAGTTTTCCAGCTTCCTGAGCACAATAAAGCCGCGCTCCTCGCGCCGCTGCGCTACTTCCCGACAAACGGAATTCCGAAGCAGGTGAAGGCGCTGTGCACGGAGGACTTCACCTCGAGCGAGCTTCGCATCGTGCTCAACGCTTGGAGGCGACGTTCTGCGCCGGGCGCGGATGGAATCACCTTCCAGACGCTGCGAAACATCGACGACGAGAAGCTCCCATCGCTGTTGGAGGTGTACAACCGCGTCTGGCGCACCGGCGTCGTCCTTCCCGAGTGGAAATAAGCAACCGTGGTTCCTCTCCTCAAGCGCGGCAAACCGGGAAGCAGCGTGAGCTCCTACCGCCCGGTTTCACTCACGTCTGTCGCCGGTACTCGAAGCCATGGCACTTGGTCGTCTGGAGTGGATTGCAGCGGCACTCGACGCATTCTCTCCCGAGCAGAGCGGCTTCCGCCGGCTGCGCGCAACGGCTGACGCCCTGGCCGAGGTTGTCGCTACGCTCGAGCAGGCGGCGGGCCGTCGCGAGCCGGCTACCTTGTCCTGCTTGTTGTACAGGGCGCCCTCGACGGGTTGCCGCATTCTACGATCGTCAGTGCACTACACGAGCTCGGCATCACCGACCGACTACTCGACTATGTACGAGCCTTCTTGTCTGATCGCACGCTTCGGGTGCGGGTGGGAAGTGCGGTCAGCCGGCCGCACAGTGTGTGTATTGGTGTTCCGCAGGGCAGTTTTTTGAGCCTCTTTTTGTTTAATCTTGCCCTCGCGTGACTTCCGGACTACATCCCAAAAGCGATGCCGCACGAATTACGGGTGGCCATGTACGCTGACGACATCGCCCTCTTCGCGACTGGCCCTACTGCAGTCGGCTATCAGGTGCGTGCATCCGTCCAGACTGCAATCGACGCAGTGGAACAGCACATGGGAAGCATCGGCCTCCAGCTGTCGGCGTACAAAACAGAGGCACTGCTGCTACATCCACGAGGCACGCGAGCACGTGCCGAAGTGCCACCGCTGACTCTGAGCCGTTGCCCTCTCCCGTGGCGCAAGAGCGTCCGTTACCTCGGCCTGCAGATCGACTGCCGCGTCAACTTCAATGCGGCCGTCTTCCACATCTGCAAGTAATCTAGGAAAGTCGCCAGCGCCGCGCGCTCTCTTCTCGCGCGTGGACACAGATGCACGCCGCAACTCGCACTGCGCGTGTACGACTCTGGGGCCACATCGAGGGCACTCTACGCCCTCCCCACCACCAACGCTCGAGCGGCGAATTGGAATGCTATTGACGTGGCACACCGTACTGCGGTGCGAGAACGATACGGCCTCTATCGCTCCTCCCAAGTAGGGGCGACACTCGCGGAAGTGGGAAACTGGCCGCCATCCCTTCCTGCACGAAAGTAGGCGCTCCACCACATTGAGCGCCTGCAACGCTCTCCACAGGGCCAGCGGCTCGTCTGCAGACTCCACTCCCTTCCGAACTCGGGTATGGGCAAGCGCGCCACCGAGTTCTTAAAGCTCATCGGGTCGTCGCCACAGTTCGTCTCCCTGCCGTACTACTCCAGTCTGCTCGACGTGAACATCGCGGTGCCTGGCGTCGCATCAAAGCGCCGAACTGCGGTGTGCGCCATGAGACGGGAGACCGCCTCCCTACTGCACGAGCGAGTGGCAGGACGACTACTCGTCTACACCGATGGCTCGGTGACGCCAGGGCGTCCGGTGCTGCGGCTTGCACGGCACCGGACATCTCGGAAACGCGCCAGTGCCGACTGCGCTTTGCCGCGTCGTCGACAGTGCCCGAACTCGCCGCAATCGATCTTGCTGCCAACCTCCTTTTGGAAGATCCGAACATTGTGTCAGCGGCCATTCTCACTTAATCTCGTGTGGCGCTTTGCATGCTGGCCAGGGCCTACGCCGGTGTGCCCCTTGTTCGAGTTGGCTGCAAGCTGCGACACATCGTGAATCAAGGCTGCGACTTGGCGCTCCAATGGATACCCGCACACATCGGATTGCCAGGCAACGAGGAGGCCGACTCCCTCGCCGAGGCGGCGCACGGTGAGTGCTTCCCTCTCACCCACTTGGTGACGAGTTCGTCGCGGCCAAGACAGTGGTTCTGCGCAGCCTCACTGCGCAACATCCCGATCGGCGCGTCGCGGCGGGAACGCCCTCGCGCCTGCTTCCGCGTGCGGGCCTTTCCCGGGCTGACTACGGCTTACTACGGGCTGACTACGGCTGCTACAAAACAGCGGCGCGCACACACAGGCTCACGGGAACCGGCAGCCCCGTGTGTGGTAGCTGCGACGGCGTGGAGACATTGGAACATCTGCTTCACTGCCCGGCTTTCGGGACCGGGACCTCTGTACGCCTCCTACCGCCGATGTGGCTTGCCATCCACCACCCTGCAGCGCCTACTCTTCCCCAATGCTCCCAGTTCCATCACCAAGCGTGCATTTTCGGCATTGATGAAATTCTGTGAAGCAATACACCTCGGAGCGCGGCTCTAAGACCCGCAAACTCTTAGCTACATTGTCCTTTCTTTTACTATTCTGGTCTCTCTCTCCTTTTTACTTCCGGTCTCTATCTCCTTCATCTTTTTCTCCCCAAACCCCTTCCCCGTGCAGTGCTGTTGAGGTGTTCTCCTGTGAGAGACAGTTACGACACTGCATTTATCTGTTTAATTTCTCTTTAAAAATCACTTCACACACATCCCAACGATAGTGAAATACCGGCCCGACTCGCGGCGGAGGTGAAGCAGGCGTTAAATACTCCTCATACGTTGGCCGATCCGGAAGATAGTGCAATAGCGGCCCGACCCGCGGCGGACGTGAAGCAGGCGTTAAGCACTCCCCCATACGTGGGCCGATCACGGAGATAGTGCAATGCCGGACCAACACGCGCCGGAGGTGCAGTTCACCATTAAGGGCCCACATATATACCTTTACTGGTGATCCTTCTTGACAGAGTGGAAGGGCACTGAGTCTTTTTATGTTGTTTTACTCTTTGCCGTCGGCCATTTTTCGTACTATGATTCGGTCACGCCGCCGACTGCAACGCCGGATTTTCGCGTGATGGGGCATATAATGCCTTCGCATAATAAAAATGCCCAGCAGCCGCACAAAGGGAACCCGGTCCCGCAGTGTGGGTGTCAGCAACCCCACCACTGAACCACGCCAGCGCTTACTAGAATGCGGCGCGAAAATGCCCAATCAACGCGTCCTGTTGCGCGGGAGGAGACATGCTATGTGGCATGCGTGCCGCGTAGTCTCGATACGTGTACATCTTGCATTGCAGTTACATATGTAACACCAGGCAGAACGCCATATAGGAGATGAAGGGTAGCGATACAGGGCAGTTAAAGAATTTTTGAGAAAGCAAAAGAAGTTTAAGGATATGTATACAAGCATGCTAGAAAATATATGTAAGATGTATATTCTATACCGGGTTAAATGAAGCTGGCTAGGTGAGTATGTGACCACCGCGTTTCAAAGGGTAATAATAATAATATTTGAGGTTTTACGTGCCAAAACCACTTTCTGATTATGAGGCACGCCGTAGTGGAGGACTCCGGAAATTTTGACCACCTGGGGTTCTTTAACGTGCACCTAAATCTAAGCACACGGGTGTTTCGCATTTCGCTTCCATCGAAATGCAGCCGCCGTGGGGGGGATTCGATCCCGCGACCTCGTGCTCAGCAGCCCAACACCATAGCCACTGAGCAACCACGGCGGGTATTTCAAAGGGTAGGCCACTAAATTATCATCACCGTCATCGCCATTAGCATCGTGTCGTGTCTTTGGCTTGCGATGTGAGAGTCGGGCCGCGTAGCGTCTATACGAGCGCCATTTGCATTGTATTTGCATATTATTACACTAGACGGCACGTCATGTACCAGTTGCATACGTAGAGGTAAAATGTAGACAGCCAACTCTTGCAGAAGTAAAAGGAGGTTATCGAGATTATAAATATTGAAGTAATGAAAAAAACTCGCAGCCATTCCATTCTGTGAATGCGTCCTACCAGCGGAACAGCAAAAAGTCAAAGAATACCAGTTAGTGTAAAAGTTTACTTATTATGGGCTTTTCCCTTCTACGTCTGAAGAATACCGTACGAACACGACCATTCGCTACTAATAGCGGCAGTGCTCAAGTGTTCACCTGATGTCATGATGAGTCCTTGAAGCAGTCACCGCGGCCTCACGTAAATAAAGGAACCATGATACAATCTGTCGTAGAAACAAATGAGCAAGTCCTAGCCCACCTTTCTCGAATGGACGGAACAAATTCGTTCGACCGGTCCACTGCCAAGTTGACGCCAAAATAAAAACGGTGAAAGCATGGTAAATTTTATGTATGCTTAATCGCAATGCACATAACACATTCATCACCTTGGAAACAAGAAAGAGGTTCCAGACAGTGGCTCGTGAAAACATGGACAATTGCCTGCCTTGCCACGCCGCAGTCTTTTCTCTTGGACTCAGCAATTGATCAGTCAAGTACGCCACAGGATCAGGGTAACAATCAAGTGGCACACTGAGGTATTGCATTGGAGCAATCGACAAATGTATACGAGAGAAGTGTTGCGGCATGTCTTTTCAGTCGCCATGCCAAAAAGCCGCAACTCTTCTCTCAGTTAATCTTGGCTCCGGTACATTCACAAAAAGTTTGAACAGCATTGTTGGCTTGTTTAATGCTCTCCCAGTCTGAGCAAAAGTCGGCAATACCATCTGCGGAAGCCAATATTTTTACATGTGCAGCCTGCAGCCCAAAACCTATTATATCATCATTGTAAACGATGGCCAAACAGAGTGACCCGAGGCAAGCTGGAAATAACGGCGAATATGGGTATCCATGCCTCACCTGAGAGCGAACGCACACGCTAACACTAAGTTCACCTATGACAATAATGCGCGTTGTGCAATTCGTGTACGCCCTATCTTAACACCCTCTACTATTAGGTTGCCCACGTTAGAATTCTCTAAAATGTAAAAGAGGCTCTGGTGCAAGACGCGATCGTAAGCTTTTATCTAGTAAAGCTGCATGTTCGCCACGTGCTCACCAAGCGCATCGCAGCATTCAAGCACACCTCGCGCAACATGCACGTTTTTCACAGTAGAGCGGTCTTTCATACCACAAGTCTGCTGTGGCCCTACCGACATTGTTATAACACCTTAAGTCCTTTCGCTAATATTTTCAGAAAAATTTTGCAGTTGACGTTGGTGAGGGCAATCGGTTGATAAGATCCCGCCAACAGACATTTTTATGCATCATCACTTTTCGGTATGAGCATAATATGCGACGTTGTGAAGAATACGCGCACTAGTTTCTGGTCATGAAAACTCTAAGCAGCATAGGAGTGACCATACTCTTAAACGGTTTATAAAAGGCGGCCCCTAGGCTGTCAAGCCTAGGTTCTTTACCTCAAGCCAAGTCGTCACATGCGTCTTCTATTTCCTGCTGTTGTGATCGGCCGTTCTCCCCGCGACAACCTCAAGCCACGGCTAACGTGATTATGGGGAACGGGCCGACAGCCTCGTCAAAATGGTTCTGAAAACGAATGATTAATGACCAGCGTGGGAGGACCTAGTTCAGAAGACGTTTTAGCAATCTATGGAATGATACGGCCATCACCTGTCAGCCGCCCTAACTGGCATGTCCACACCGCGGACGGAGTAAGTGTGCGTTAGGAGTCAGCGTACGTCCACCCGCTCTGCCACCTTGCACCCAGTAATGTGCGCGCGTTTCGGACCAAGCTCCCTTCGGAGGGAAAGGCAAACGACCTCCGGATTGGCGGGACCTGATGTCGTCAGTCTCCTGACGCCGGATTAGCGGAAGTGACTGAACAATGACCACGCAAGCCATAAAAGGAGCGACGGACGGCGGGAGTGATCGGCTGCTACAACTTCATCATGAACTTTTCTCTATTACTTTTGCTTTGCTTCTAAATATGTAAATATAAACGTGTTTGTCAAACGTCCTGAATATCGGACCCAGCCTCATGCTCACTTACTCCTCTCCGAGCAAAGTGAATTCCACGTCTTCGAACCCCGATTCGCAACATTGGATGGCAACGGTGAGATAATCTGTGCAGAGCTTTGATTTCGGCATGGTGAGTGCACGACCTTTTCGCCTTCAGAATTGCCAGGTTTTACGCAGTTCTTCCTGGTTACAAGGGTGTTTGAAGCCTCGTTGAAAGATATGTTGCTTCAACACTTAATTGCTTGAGAAACTTGTGGGCAAAAGAGAGATAGCCACGGATTGGAGGAAGTTGCGCACAACGGACCTAAACGCGATATGCGTGGAATTCGACATTGATTATGGGAAAGAGATGAAGCAGGCGGAGGTCATCGATGCGATAAAGGCAAACAGCAGAGATGACGAGGAAATTGTGGAGGCTTTGGAGGATGTTCAGGGCCAGAGGGAACGCGAACGCGAGAAAGAAGGCGAAATAAGATGGGACAAAGAGTACCAGAGGGAAGGCGAACACGAGATAGGCCGACAGAAGGCGGTAAAAAGACCGTTAACTCGAAGCAAAGAACTTAGTTCCACAGATAGCCCAAGCAGTGGCCTCTCAAAGCACATCCTCCAATGCTCAAGTAGTGAAGCCGCCAAAGATAAAAGACCTGCTACAGCTTTGTAAAACGAGAGAGGACATCGGTTTCTTTTTGGTTAGTTTTGAAAGAGCCTGCGAAGGCAAAGTGCCACGTGAAATATGGTCGCAAATGCTACTAACCGTTCTCCCTTGTGAGCAGCGGAAGTGCTTGCTCAACTTAGAAAAGAAGTCGATTATGACAAAGTAACAAGCGTGCCGCAAAAAAGGTACCGACTCTCCGCCGAAGCCTTCCCCCGTCGCTTTAGAGATAAAGCAAAACGGAGCGACGAGCCATTCACCGACCTCATGGAATGGCTCGAGGGCGAGGACGTTTTCGGATACCATCATAAGGTTGTCGAGTTAATATGCATTGAACAATTTTTATTGGTCTGAACGAAGAGGCGCGCCAGAGAAAAAAAGACGTAGAGCGGGCCGCAGAGCTGGCCGACAAATTTAGTCTCAGACGAGGGGAGGAGAAAGAACGCGTGAGAGCGGCAAAGAAACCATACCTAGAAACTGCTAAGCGCCCCGAACCTAGCAATCATGCAGGGCAGGTACAAAAAGGCGCGAACGAAATAAATCAGCACAAGGAGTCCACCAACAGTGCGTGCTCAGGCAAGGAAATAGGGGAGCAGAACAAGAACCGAGATAGAGAGTTCAAGGCACAGAAACCAATTGTGATTTTAGGTTCCACGAAACCGGGCATTTGGCGATTAGTTGGCGCATGGAAAAGGTAGCTTTTTCGTTGCTAACCAACAATGACGACATGCGGCTGCTAGAGCCTTACTTACGAGATATGGCCATAAATGTCCAATACTGCTGTGTTCTCCGTGCTTCCGCGGCTATCGAGGACGTAATCCGAACCTCGCACGTGCCCGCGGACACGTTTACGGGGGAATGTGCATGGATTAGACAGGTAGCCCGAGAGCATAGCGTAGGTCTGCCCATGGCAAGGGCACTCGTTAAGGGTGCGTTCGAAGAGCTGGAAACAGAAGCCGCCGTGTCACAAAGTTTATCAAAGCAGTATGGCTGACTCTTTTCTAATTATTCAGAGCAAGTGTTGGGAGAAAGACATCTGAGCTTCGGAGAATACATTGTAATGGCTCTCACACCTTCGAAGACCAGATAAATCGAAACGCAGCTCTGTGATTCCGAAAACATAGAGGCGCGGACACTAGGACAAATAGGGACCGCAACGAATTCGGGAGGCGTTTCGGGCGACAACGAGAATAGTTCCAGTCTCCCCAGAGAAGGTAGCGAGGAACGGTTTGGGCGGCTTCTTAGAACTGTCGAAAGTGGGCCCAGAGGTCATCGCGTCAGAACAAACCAAGGACGAAGCACTTCGGGTATTTAACAGTACGGTAGGGGAGTGCCAAGAACAAAAAAACGTGGTTTTTCGCCGTTGCGCAGACGTCGGTATGCCCGTACACGCGTCTGAACCACAGTCACTTTCCGTCCTGATAGAGAGGGCCACCCATAGTTCCGATCTGAATGAAGAACAAATGCAGGAGCTTGAAGAGGTCCTTGTGGAGTTCACTGAGCCGTTCGAAGATATGCCGGAAAAAAACAACTTAGTGGAACACCACATTGAATTAATTTCCAACGAGCCAATTCGCTCCCGACCTTACCGAGTTGCACCCAAGCAACGAGAAATACTTGAACGCGAAATTGAAAAAAAATGTTGGACATGGTGTCATTGTCCCTTCCGAGAGTGAATATACCTCGCCTCTCATACTACAGAGGAGCCCGGAAAGTAGCCGAGGCACTGCATCGATTGTAGGAAATTGAATGCAATCACATGGGACCAGCTGTACGCTATTCCGAACCTAGATGAGAGGTTTTTTAGCGCACGAAAAGGGACGAGACACAGTGGCAAGGCGCGGACACAGCGCTACGTCCCCGTCTTGCCACTGTCTCTCGTCCCTTTTCATGCGCTAAAACACCTCAGTTTTGGAATACCAACACGCCCTAACCTACGCTCTAGAAGAGGGGGTGGAGACAGTCCGCCTGCCCCAGTACGTCTCTACACTCGATCTGACATGCGGCCACTGACAGGTACCCTTGACTAAGCGTGCCAGTAAATACACCACGTTAGTCTCGCCCTTAAGGAATTTTCGACCGTTGGTCCTTAGTTTTGGGTTCAAAAACGCACCCTTTCGTTTGTCATGGATCACGGATTGTGTGCTCGCCGAGGCAGAGGACTACGTTGTTCCATATCTCGATGATATTGAGGTCTTTTCGAACAGTTGGGAAGATCACATGGGCCACATGCGAGATGTCTTAACGGGATTACGTTACGCTGGGCTCACTGTAAGAGCTGAATAAAGTCCGTTCAGCAAGACAGAGGTGGATTACTTTGGGCGTCTTATTGGGCAAGGATACCGCCGGCCTCATGAGACAAAACTTGCCGCCATCGATAGCCACCCACTACTAACACCAATGTCCGCGCATTTTTCGGACACGCTGGATATTACCTGCATTAAATCCCAAACTATTCCAATGTCGCCAGTCCCTTAACCGATAGCTTAAGCAAAGAAGAGCCGATTAAAGTACACTGGAACGAGATGAAGGATAGTTCTTTCATGGCTTTAAAGAAAGCCCTAACGTTTCAACCCATTTTGAGAGCTCTGGTTTGTAACCTGCCATTCATACTGCAGTGCCATGCCAGGGGTCTCGGGGCAGTTTTGTGTCAGCGGGACGAAAATGGACAAGAGCACCCGGTGCTTTTTGTTAGACGAAAGCTTACTGTAAGCTAGGAAGCATGTAGCACTTCGGAGAAAAAGTGAGCGTGCCTTGTGCGGGCCATCCAGAAGCTTCGATGCCATTTAGCCGGCTCCCGCTTTGTTGTGGAGACGGATCACTATTCTTTTTCATGGCTCCGTAATATGTGGCCCAAGAATGGTCGCCTACTGCGATGGAGTCTTGTCCTACAGGAACCAAATTTCGAGGTGAAGTACAACAAGGGAAGGGAAAACGGAAATGCAGACTCGCTGAGCCGTGGCTTTTTCTACTGATGGAAGACTGACCCGTATTCGAAACTCAGACCATTAGTTGATTTTCAGTTTCTTTTCTTCGAGTGTTATGTTAATGACTGCTTTATTGTGCAAGTTGAAGACACCTACGTAGGTACGGTAAGGTTTTTTTAATGCTTTAATTGTTCTTCGTCATGGGTATCTCAAACACTATCCCTTTGTAGATCGCCTCAGAGCTGCTTACGTGAGCTGCGCTTTCTCTGAGACACGAATGAAGTGAAATTCATCAAAACGTTAGTCGCGCTGTCATTTCAGCTTATTTAGGGTCGTTTGCGCGGCGCTCCTCTATGGCTGCCTTTCTCGCGCTCGCTGGTTCTAGCCTCGGGATTAATTATGGGAGAGGGTATGATTACCTGGCATATCTAGGAGGGTGGTTGCGTGCTTGCCTTGTCGCTGCTCGGGCGCTGTGCGGCTTTGATTGCTAAATGCCAGTTCCCAGCCTACGACCTGCAGACGCAATGCCTCATAACCTCGAGCGTACCGGAATCTTGGAAGAACGCTAACATAATCCTAATGCATAAGAAAGGGGACACCAAAGACTTGAAAAATTATAGACCGATCAGCTTACTGTCCGTTGCCTACAAACTATTTACTAAGGTAATCGCAAATAGAATCAGGAACACCTTAGACTTCTGTCAAGCAAAGGACCAGGCAGGATTCCGTAAAGGCTACTCAACAATAGATCATATTCACACTATCAATCAGGTGATAGAGAAATGTGCGGAATATAACCAACCCTTATATATAGTTTTCATTGATTACGAGAAAGGGTTTGATTCTGTCGAACGAAACCTCAGCAGTCATAGAGGCATTACGGAATCAGGGTGTAGACGAGCCGTATGTAAAAATACTGAAAGATATCTATAGCGGCTCCACAGCCACCGTAGTCCTCCATAAAGCAAGCAACAAAATCCCAATAAAGAAAGGCGTCAGGCAGGGAGATACGATATCTCCAATCCTATTCACAGCGTGTTTACAGGAGGTATTCAGAGACCTGGATTGGGAAGAATTGGGGATAAAAGTTAATGGAGAATACCTTAGTAACTTGCAATTCGCTGATGATATTGCCTTGCTTAGTAACTCAGGGGTCCGATTGCAATGCATGCTCACTGACCTGGAGAGGCAAAGCAGAAGAGTGGCTCTAAAAATTAATCTGCAGAAAACTAAAATAATCCTTAACAGTCTCGGAAGAGAACAGAAATTTACAATAGGCTGCGAGGCACTGGAAGTCGTAAGGGAATACATCTACTTAGGGCAGGTAGTGACGGCGGATCCGGATCATGAGACGGAAATAATCAGAAGAATAAGAATGGGCTGGGGTGCGTTTGGCAGGCAATCTCAGATCATGAACAGCAGGTTGCCATTATCCCTCAAGAGAAAAGTATATAATAGCTGTGTCTTACCAGTACTCGCCTACGGGGCAGAAACCTGGAGGCTTACGAAAAGGGTTCTACTCAAATTGAGGACGACGCAACGAGCTATGGAAAGAAGAATGATAGGTGTAACGTTAAGGGATAAGAAAAGAGCAGATTGGGTGAGGGAACAAACGCGAGTTAATGACATCTTAGTTGAAATCAAGAAAGAGAAATGGGCATGGGCAGGACATGTAATGAGGAGGGAAGATAACCGATGGTCATTAAGGGTTACGGACTGGATCCGAAGGGAAGGGAAGCGTAGCAGGGGGCGGCAGAAAGTTAGGTGGGCGGATGAGGTTAAGAAGTTTGCAGGCATGGCATGGCCACAATTAGTACATGACCGGGGTTGTTGGAGAAGTATGGGAGAGGCCTTTGCCCTGCAGTGGGCGTAAATAGGCTGATGATGATGATGACCTGCAGACAACCCTCCATCCACGATGGCCATTGCCCCTGAACGTGATACTCCCGCCGAGCCCGGTATTTCGAGCCAGAGCTGAGCCTGCTGGGCAACCAAGGCCTCTTCAAGGGGAACCGATGAGCTGCCCCCTTTCGAGCCCCCTTCCTGGCGGTGGACGGGCTGTTGTGATCGGCCGTTCACCCCGCGGCAACTTCCGGTCACGGCTAAGACGATTGTGGGGATCGGGCCGACAGTCTCGTCAAGCTGCTTCTTAAAATGGATGACTTATGACCAGCGCGGGAGTACCTAATTCAGGAGAGGTTTGACAAATCAGTGCATCGATACGGCCATCCCCTCTCAGCCACACTAATTAGCATGTCCACGACAGGGACGAAGTCAGTGTGCGATCTAAGTCAGCGTACGTCCCGCCCCATTTCCTTGTTTGTGCCCAGTGATATGCGTGTGTTTCCGACCCAGCTTCATTTGGAGGGAAAGGGCAACCGACCTCCGGATTGGTGGGACCTGATGTCATCAGCCTCCTGATGCCGGATTGGGGGAAGTGACTGAACAATGACAACGCAAGGCATAAAAAGAGCCATGGATGGCGGGAGTGATCGGCTGCTACAAGTTCATCAAAATATTTTCTTTATTATCTTGACTTTTAATAATTACATCAATGATTTTCCCTAGCTCATCAACTCCCATATCCATCTGTTCGCTGATGATAGAGTAATTTTCAGAGAAATTGCCAATGCTAACGACACTGAATTACTTCAGTCGGATCTTACCACTGGTGCAATGGATCGTTAATGGAGCTAAATATTAAGAAAGGCAAAGACATGCGTGTGTCTAGGAAACCATCTACCATACCGTCATACTGCATTGACAACATGTCGTTGGAATCAGTTTCTTCATATAAATATCTTGGTGCTTACATCACTTCTAGCCTCAGCTGGTCTCTTCATAATGACAACATAATTAAAAACGCTAATCGCCATTCCTGGCTACTAATATCGCAACTTCTTCAACGTACCTACTAATTTGAAACTTTTGTTATATGAAACTTTAATACTACCCAAACTCGAATGCGCCAATCCGGCATGGGACCCTGCTCAAGAAGACCGAATCAGTGATCTCGAGATGGTTCAAAATAATTCTGTAAGTTTTGTTCTTCCTAACTACAACCGCACAGCGAGTATAACTAGCATGAACTCTAATCTTTGCCTCCCATCGCTTGCAGAAAAGTGTCTCGGATTGCACTCTTCCACAAGTTGTACCACCATCCCACTCCACGAGATCATCTAATGCCCCATCCAATTTCTCTATCCCGTCGCAATGATCATCAGTGCAAAGTTGGCATTTTTTCATGCAACATTAAAAGTTTCTCACACTCATTCCTGCCGCGAACCTCATGTCACTGAACCATCTTCCCGCTTAAGTTGAAGGCCTTGCTAATTATGAACAGTTGCGTGAAACTTTATCTAATATTGTTCATACAGGTGCCAATTAAAAATTAATGTAACCAAGTGTACTTCTCTTCTTCATTCTTTTGTATTTACCACTCCCCCTCGGTAATGCCCTTGGCCCTGAGGGCTGTAATAAATTAAATAAAACAACTTTTCTTGTAAACATCTAAATATAAACATCTTTGTCAAACGTACTGAATATTGGACCCAGCCTCATGTTCACCTACTTCTTCACCATCAAAATGAATTCCACATCTTCGAACCCCGTGTCACAACACTGAACAGTAAACTTTTGTCCGAGACGTGCTTTACGTTCGTCATCCGGCACCGGCAGAAATTGAAAAAAAAAAGTTTCTGGACGCCATCCTTAAAATACTTTTGGTGGCTTAGCAAGTTATTGAAATGCTCGGTTATCACACGTTTATTAACCTTGCTATCGGACGTTATTTCCTTCCCTTAAGCCGTCTGACGGATTTCCTTCTGGCACACGTATCTATTTTCCTCCGATAGCGCACGTTTCGTTGGCATTTCCCCATCACATAGCGTTTCGGATCTTGCACATATAATCGCAGCTTTGTACTTCTCAGCACCAATTAGTTCCAGTTGACTTTTAACGCGTTTTAATTGCAAAATACCTGCTGGCTTTATTCGCCTCGGACAACTAAGGAAATGCTGCTATATGAGTCGGCACATTCTAAGACAGTTACGAGAGCAATTGCTAAACATTCCCTTGAATCCGCACTTGTACGGTCGCGCCCTCACGCAACGCAGGCAAGCTTTCAAAATCAGTTGGCTCGACTGTTTTGCGCTGGGTTTCCCCATGCCCTCATTACTGCCGTTGCCGAGTCGCACCTCAAGAAATTCAAGAGCGACGAACACAGGAGAAGGACTGAGCGATAGCGGAGAATTTTGACTCCGTAGGTCTTGCCTTATATGCACCATATAACTTAAAGAAGGTTGCAAACAGACATGGGGTGCCAGTCCCATTCTCTGCGCCACGCAAGCTCGCCCAGTTGTGTTCTAGCATCCTTTCTGATGGGTGCAAGAAAACTGGCTGTTTTAAAGTACACGCAAGGGGCATACAGAAAATGTGCTACCGTAGTTGTGTATATCTTTCTGCTGCCTTGCGGTGTAGGAGTTGTCGGACGATCTCGCCGCTGCCACCATTTGAAGGATTTGAAGGTCGTACAGATGAACTTGGGAGGAACTAGGTGAACAGGGCTTATTTACATTATTTACAGTTGAACATGAGATACATTCACACAGTCTAGCGTGACTCCCAAATGGAGCCCGCAAGACGAAGCATACAGCAAACGAGCACACAGCTTACGAGTACATTTCTAGCACGACAACGAGCATACTCTAGCAGCCGACAATCGCTGCTTATAAGCATTTGGTCCCCCCTTGACTCCAAGGGGACGGAAACGTTTGTCCAGTCATTGTAAACAGGCCGCCTCTCCCCTGGTCGGGTTACATACACACACGCACACACACACACAGGTGCAATGGTCCGGAGCCGACGTCAGAGGGGCTTCGTAGAACTCGGAGCCGATCCAGGTAGCGCGTCCGGGTAGCACATTGTCTTGCGTCTTGGTCGGCGCGTGAGAAGGAGCCTACGGCGACTTTCCCGCGGCAACTCCCCCACCCGTAGCAGATCAGGTCCGCGTTGGGGAGTTGGGTAACAATAGTTGGCCCGCCGAACTCATTCCGTCACAACGGCGACGAGGCTAGAGCGTAATGGTGGCGGTTTCAGCCCAAAGCCTGCTTCGTCAAACGCATCCTAGCTGAAGCGACGGAGAGTGGAGGGCGTGCGTATTGTTCCCGACACAAAGTCGACTTAGTCACGCCGTGGCTAGAGGTTGGCGGCGCCGTTCCAAGATGAGGTTGCCACCGCTGGCGTAAATGGCTGGCAAACATGCACTGCAGCTGGCCGTTCTTAACAGCGCTAAGACGTATGTCGGCCAGACTGGACGATGCGCTAATGAGCGTGCGCGGGAGCATCAGCTCTCAATGAAAGGTAAAGACGGAGCACATTTGCCTAAGCACTGCAATTCACATCCGTGTGAGGCGCGACTGGACCAGATACGGATTCTTGGAAGAGGCAGGGACACCACAGCACGTGAATTGTTAGAGGCCTTTCACATTAAAGAGCGTGGCTCGTCTTGTGTTAACGACACATCAGTTTTACTTTTACATGCAGAAAGAAGGTTTTTTGATAGCCGGCTGTTATAGGGCATTGCGTGATTGAAGCTGTTTTGTATGTTGCGCATTCGCCTGCGTGCATATATTTCATGCTATACAACAGATAATAAACAGTCGAAAGTTGGCGCTCCCCTTCTTCCCTTCGGTCCTTCCTTGTCTGCACGAAAGCGATCATATTTATGGTCTACTCAGCGATATGAACAGACTAGCCCAGCAACATGTACTTCTGTTACCAACACTGCCACACGCCCACTTGCTGGAGACGATGCACCATCCAAATCCGCCTCGCCCATGAGCAGGTCGGATGAATCCGCGCTGCGCCTGGGTCGGGTCACGCTCGCGTACGTCCGTTCGCACTTACTGTCTTTCCGTTCGAAGTGCCGGCAGACACCACACCGCCAAATTCCGCACTTGTGATGAATATGGCTTGTGCCACGGCGGCGAAGGCACAGCAGAGCCCTGCCGGGCGCAACAACGAGGGCCAGCTTGCCCGCGGTACTCAGCTGATGAGGCAGGTCGTCTGCTTTCCCCCCAGCATTCATATTCAGGATCACGAGCCTGGTTGTAGAGCACTTGCTGCTCACTCCCTCAACCTGTCAACGCTCCCGGGTGACGTTGGTGACTTTTCCAAGCGACGCGAAGGCCAGGCCTACGTCCTTGTCAAGCACACTATTGAGGAGCTAGTGCACCTCCATGTCAATGAAGATGTAGCACTTGCCTTGCACTTGCAGTTCACCTATGTTGTCCAGCTTCTTCTCCCCTTTACCATCTTTGAATTTGGCAGCCCACACATGGCTTATGCGGTACGCCCCTGTGGCGATAACCTAGGGAAGTACCGCATGTCGAGCGAGGGCGTCCCGAAAGTCTTCAACCCTATACGGCCGAGCACATACGTAAGCGTGCAAAAAACGGTTTGCAAACAAACCGGCAGGTATAGAAACTGTGCAGAACTACCTGTTACTCACTGTCCATTGACGAAAACCTGTTTCCGCGACCAGCCGTGGCCGCTGTAACAGCTCCGACGGAGCCCTGCGTTCTGCGTCCGTTCACGAGTGTGGCCGGAATTTAAACCCTTCATTGCGCCACGGACACATACATCGACAAGCAATATGAAATGCCCTTCTGAATTTATCGCCGGCAAGCCAGTGCCTTGAGACGCTTGGCGCGTTTTGATTTGGCCAGCTCGATAAGCTCAGTCGTTGCAATTAGCAAGCGACTGTGCGTCTTCGGAGCGTTTTCTGCACTTCCAAGAGTATAGATTTCTCTGGAATTGATGACAATGAAGGCATCCAAAACGTAATAAACAAAGCCACAAGAACGTCTCAATCTACTAGCACGTACATCACGTAAATCTATGCACTTTCCGTCATTCCCATGGCAGCTGAACGATTGCAGCGCCAGTGTTCCGTCTAGTAATTACAGTGGGACACTCTATATGCAGAGGGGCCTCAATTTCAGCTCCCTTAAACACAAGCCCCAGAATTCCCTATCGTAATTATGATATCAACCGATATATTGGGTTCTTTCTTCGCTTCGCGCTTGCTACGCCAGGTATCATGATCTACCTTAATGGTTTTCTTCCTTCCTTTTAAAGTTCATGGGAGTTTTGAGGCACGGAAGTTGAAAAATTATGAGAGGGTAGACATATAAATCTGAACTGTAACACATGTATGGCATAACTGAATAATTGAAACAAGCTAGGCGACTCTCACCGTCCCGTTTCGAAGGGAATGTCATAAAATCTAGATCGTCGTCAGTATCGTATAGAGTCATTTGACACGCGAAGTCACATGCGCGCTGCATAGCGTAGATACGTACAAACCTTGCGTTGCGATTCCGTTATATCCCACCACGTGTGCCGACACGCAGCAGTCGCAATGTGCAATTATGTGCTCCGTGCAGTTGGCCCTAGTTTAATCAAACATGCTAGGTGACTGTTTGGCACCATCCCGTTTCGAAGGGGATGCCAATAAATTATTGTTATCATAATCATCAGCAACAGCAACGTACCGAGCCGCAGGTCAAGAGATGTGACATGTGCGCCGCGTAGTCAGCAGATACCAGTGTTTACTCCACGGTACTCGTTATGGCGCCTCCTGGCACGGTGCGAGCCGCTACTGAAGAAGCAAATCGTGCAGCTACGCGCGCCACTGCAACGAGACAACATCTGGCTCATCAGGCAGCAGCAGAAGGCTTGTGCAGAGAGCAACACAGGCTGCAGCTCGTCGTTGAGGCCACGCGGACATGAAACCGCGTTTTATCGTGAGAGACTTCGCCGCGAAGACACTGTAGTGCACGGTGCCAAAAATGGAGACTTGATTTGCGAGTAGCATCGACTAAAAATACTTTGACCTGCGCAGCCGGTTTCACGTGTCACCTATTCGTTGGAGGGAGTAGATGTTCTTATTCGTGATTTTGTCAAGGCGAAGGTAATCGACGCAGAAACGCAGAGTTCTATCTTTTTTCTTCATCAAGACTACAGCAGACGCCCTACTGGATTTTCGGCGACTGGACGATATCGTCGCGCAGCATTTCACGTACTTGTTGCTTTATAACTTCACGTTCCCGCCTCGACAATCAGTAAGGTCTCCGGCAAAGTGTTCGAGGGCACCTTCGGTTATTAGGGGAGAATTAGAAACCGGTCTTTGTCGAATCCTTGATGACGACGAGAAGCAGTCCTTGTATTGATTGAGGACACGTTTCAGCTGTACTTGCCTATGCCTGGTGTTAAAACTGTGCAACCAGGACCGGGGCGGTAGCGTGGACATGTCGGTTTGGTGCTTGACTAGCATGGATCGACCCAGGCAGAGACGCTAGACGATCCACGTAACGAGCAACGAGTAACTTTTAATTGCATCTTTACGGAGCGGTTAGCTATGCAAGCTTTCTGACGGAGAGCAACACACAATGTAGCATGTGCGCAAGTCTGTTGAAGGCTGAAATCCGTTGGCGGAGTGGGGGAGGAAGGGGCGGGGGTCTCTTTATGTATAGTCCCTTAAACTTCGTAAAGTACTGCCACGCTCTGAAGAATGCCGCCTCCTCCTCGCGCGCTCTGGCCTAGGCCGATGCCGCGTGGCTATTGGCCTAATAATCACGTGGGCCCTCGCGCCGTGCATCAGCGCCATTTTTGCTCGAGAAGCTTCTACGGAGTGGCGAGGAGCGCATGTTGGCGCCGTTGCTACGCTCGAGCAGTGTAGGAGGCGCCACGGTCGAAGAGGGAGCGTGAAAGAGACGAGAAACGAGGTGGAGTGAAGGCGGAGGAGGAGAGTGTCGCTACTTCACGAAGTTTAAGGGGATTTATCTTTATGCACTCTTTGGAACGCCCTCACTCAGGAGAAGGAGACGCGAACGCTATCCACGCTTGCGACCGCCACTCGGTGCATGGAAAACAGCTTACCAATTTTTCTATCCGCCACTGCCCCAGGAGACGGAAAGGAACTGACGCGCGCGCACTCACAGACACCGCCGGCGTATTCCTCTCTGAAGAGGAGGACAAAGAGGGAATGAACACACGGACATAACCGCCACACTCACTGAAGAGAGATGCCACTGTAGACCCTACGCAGACATCAGGGCGTCGTGCGAGCTGTGGGTAAGGAGGAAAAAACGCGCACACAAAAGTTAACGCCTTTTGGCCATGTTGCAGCCTCCTAGGCGTTTGTCAACGGTTGTGGACGTCTCGGCGTATTTCCTTTTAAAAACGACTTGGTATGTGCCGTGGCTTAGGAGGCGCGACATCAATCTTTCACCAGACAGGCCAGTCGTAATACTGAGAAGAATCGGATTAATATCGAAAGATGGTTCTGTACACGGACCGTCCTCGCAGCTCCAGCTGAATGCGAGAGGACATCGCTGATACTTCTTCCATGAAAGCAATCTTCGTGTCCTTGTTCGCGTGTTTAAACCCTTCACTGAAGTTTGTAAGCATTATTTCAGTATTTCATCCGCGCAGTCGAAGAATTCCTCTTGCGACGCAAGTTTCACCGTCGAGCAGTAGCTGTTGGTGACCACTCGAAGACGCATTCAACTTCTGCGCATGTTTCGGTGGCGACGGAAATAATGATGCTGGAGTGAGGTGTAACCCTGACTTCGTATTCAACCACACTCAAACTTGGTAAGTCAGAGAACTCCCTGGTTGTACATTTGGTATTCGGATACCGTCATTGACTGCGCCGTGTTGGTTCAACTTGTTCATGCCTAGAACTACATCTTGCTAGTTCTGCTGGATAATGACGAAAGTGGTGGGATAGATCCGTTCGTGAGCTGTAATTCCTGCCCTGCAGATTCCAGTCAGTGTTATCACGTGTCCTCCAGCTGTCCGGATTTGAAGGCCTCAGCTTTCTTAAACTTGGCGGCGAACAGGCTACTGACGTCACAGTAGTGGGCTCCTCTATCGACTAGAGTGGTCACGTTTTGGCCGTCGATAAGATCGTTGGGGTCGGTGGCTCGGTTAGGCCATGGGAATGGATGACGGCTGTGCCGCGCTGTCCGATTGATGTTACGTCGGGTCGTCAGGTCCTTTTTTGTCGGCCTATTGTTGGCTTCGAGGCTTTCTGTCATTCTTTATTACACGTTCTTGATTACAATATATAAGAGGTAATCAAAATTGGCTAGGGCCATAGCCAAAGACTAGTAGGGGCCTAAACTAAGATATATAAGTACAAGCAATACATTTTAGACAGCGAACAGTAAATTTTAAATATCCATGTCTGGTGAGGATGAAAATAAACGCGAAAAAAAGCATAAACTGCGATTCATTATAAGGTAATACGCAACAGGAAAAAAGGCATGATAATACAATTGACATAACGAACACAATTGACATGTACTTGGCGTGGTGATGCATACACTGCAGGTACAATACAACAGAATGCTAATATACGGTAATAAATATAGGTCATGCGTACGAATGACACTTACAGTGAAGAAACATTATTTCACTACTACAATAAAAACTAATCTATGACAGATGCGGGCGAAAAACAAATAAATCATGGGGTGTTACGTGTCAAAACCACGATCAGACTACGAGGCACGCCGTGCTAGGGAACTCCGCATTAATTTGACCACCTGGGGTTCGTTAACGCTCACCTAAATATAAGTACACGGGTCTTTTTGCATTTCGCCCCCATCAAGATGTGGCCGCCGTGGCCGGGATTTGATTCCGCGACTTCGTGCTTAGATGCGCAACACCAAAGATACTAAGCATCCACGACTATCCTCGGTCAGTCATGGTGGGAGTTGACTTGGCCACGACCTTCCTGGTCGTTTCAGGCAGAAACCCGTGCCCCGCGGGCGGGATTTTTAGCCTGTGGCTTGCTCGACGCTTCGGGGCCAGGCTAGTGTTTTCTTGAGGGTGTGGGTGCGTCTGGTACATATATGAATGCAAAAGCACTCCACCAGTTGACGTTGTAATGAGAGAGAGCACCGTAGTAAAATTGTCAAACCACGAAACTAAGTTTTTATCGGGCGAACCTGTGCCCACAAAAGTAATTGATGCTCGAAGAGCAACGATAGCGGCGAGCATAGTCCGCGATCGCCGAAATCTGATCAACGGCTCAAGTGCATTGGCTTTCATGCTTGACTCCTTGAACGTTCCAGCGTAATTGCTGGCGCCAGCGTCTGTTCCAGAAAGTGCTCCACAATTCGTGTCGCGCAACCAATCTGAGTACACAAAGTTCGATGGCACAGATGGAATCAGCGATAACATTTGAGGTAATTGCAAAGCATGCAGGCGCGTCAGGCGCTGACATATAACTTCAAGCTGTTAGCAGGTGAAGTGCAATCCGCGGAAAAAGGAGAAATAAGTATACCTGCCAATATTTATACCACCTTTTGGTTCTTCCAGGCAGCTGGAAAACTTTCAACCGTTCATTTCATACGTCAATACAGGCTAAAACCCCAGTCTAACACATTTATTTTGGCCGTTTATTGACCCAGACATTTTAAGTTTGCGTGCACATTCTCCCTAGCATGCGGATCCCCTTCCCTCCCATTTTTAAGTCTATACGTTGGTAATGATGTACTTTATTTTCAAGACATCTTAAAGGCTGTACGAGGACTTGTAGCCGCGCTAACAGGTGCCCTGTAAAAATATGCTCCACTTGAAACAGCTAACCTACGCATCGTAACAGAGGGAGAACCTTCGATGCTAATAGAAAGTTTCACGACTTAGTGCCGTTTCTCGCGGCTTTCCGCGCCAATTCAAAATTTTAATATCTCTTTGAGCAATAAATGTTACCCATAAATAATATGATATTTTGCGACATTCAGATTGTATTTTGCATTCTGGTGAGTTGGTTTTCTTAAGCAGACAATGTGGGACAAACTCATTACATCATCATTACGTTATAAAAATACGTGCCTATAGTGCCTACCAGGAAGGTGTCGGTGAAACATGAAAATTAATGCTAATTGGAAGAAAATATTCGTGGATGAAAGCTTGGCAGGCCATCTAGCGCAATAGTAAATAAAATGCCATTTACTCACCCTAAGGGCTCTTCGTCGACGCCAGGCTCCCTGGAAAAATAAAACCCCTATTAAAATATACACGGGTGCAAATTCATTAAGTGCGGATACTTCGCAAACTTCGCGGTATATGTTGCAAGCAGTCCTCCTAGCCTTTACTTCTTTTTTTTTACACTAAGGCCCAAAAGGATATCCTGGATTACATATCCCTGCAGCCTAATTGTGAGCGAACGGGTTCCTGCAGTATGGCATTAGACTTTCCGTGTTGGCAAACAAATTTTCAAGTTTCAAGTATATTGCTTCATTCATTAGTGGTACACATATGCAGTAGAAGTTATACAGAAAAAGGTCCCATAGTTATAAACTGCAGCGGGACCTCTTGTTATTAGTTACATAATAATATATAAATAAAAAGGTGGCAGTTGCGGTTATAAACAAGAAAAGCAGATTACGCAATTTCTACCAGTGTTAAAGTAATAAAACCTATGGCAACACATCACAACATAAAAAATGTAAATAATAGACAACATAAAAAATACTTCTAAGAATAGATGCAGTTTACAAGGTATTAATATACGCTCTCAGTGAACGTTGGTATGACGATAATGTAGGTGAGGGTTTCACGTGAGCACGTAAATTATTCCACATTTTCACACTAGCAAAACCAACAGTTAGTTTGCAATTTCAATTTATCAACTTCACTTATAGAATTCACAGCCTCTCCCTCTGTGAACACTGACGAAGAAAATTTGGAATGTAACCCTACGGAATGGACTTATTCACGATATTACACACTAGCCATCCTTACAGTCTAACATAACCAAATTCAGCGAAAATTCACAGGCTGGAGGAGTTTTTTCCTGGTGTGGTGCGGGGCCAGTGCGAATTTTGTTTCAACTGCAAAGCTTTCATTTCGTTTCTTTTTTCGGAAAAGTCCTTTTGGTGTTGTTTACTTTCATAGTTTCGTACTGTTATTGGTCGAAAGACGACTTGTCCTTTCAGATTTTCAGTCCTTCAGTGCTATAAAGTCCTTCAGCGTGAGCGTCAACTGCTTAAGCCATACAATAAGAAAGGGCAGATGCTGCTACGACTGTAAGAAGTTGAGGAAGCTGACTTGCATTAACAAAGGAGGGGACCAGTGCAGCACTTTGCCTTTTCAGGAAATTCAGACGCGAGAACCCGACAAGTAAGGCAACTGTGGCCGATAACCAAAGGAGTAAAAATTGCTGAGCGCTCGTCTCCCATGCCATTAGTCTAGCAGTCACGGTCGCATCACCTCTGTGCCTACATGTCAACGAAGACAGCGAGCTTACAAAATGCGCAAGAAAGGCACGAGACCAAGCGCATGCCGTGAAGTGGGTTAAAATATTCTTCTCAATTGCTCTTCATGTTATATCCCACAAGCCGGGTGGTGCCTTTGTGATCTTAGGGCAGAACAAACAGTTTCCATAAAAACGATGCCTAGAAAACAGGCCGCAAAGCATTGTCGACAGTGCGAAGACTGTCTTTGATAGAAACTGGGAGAACGGTTGCTAGAACATGGTAATGTTTACCCATTTCCAATTATAATCACCATTGTACCATTGTGGTCGATGATATTTACAGAAAAGCCCGTTTTGCAACAGAACTACAACTTCGCTACTTGTATACAGTGACAATTATTGCATGTGTATTTACCTATCACATGTTTGTATTTCCGTTTATGATATGCACAGAATATTCGCAAGAATAAACCTCAGAAGTTCCTGGTTGAAGACTAGGTGGTTCATGCTGATGAACTACTGTGCAAAATGCAAGGACGACTAGCGCCGTGCTACCGCTCTTTCCTCCTTTTGTCTCCAAATTACACAGTGCGTTACTCGTTCAATGCAGCTTCAGTAGGTAGTCATGTCTAGTGATTGCTCGCCTTGGTCTTTAATTTATTTAGTTATTTAGTTATTTCAAGTACCTGCAGCGCCAGAAGGCATTATTGCAGGGGGGATTACACAGTGGTCCATAAGCTCGACAAAATATAGAACTGGTCAACCAAAAAACAACACAATAGAAATGTTCACGCCCCTATAAGTTCAGCAGAAATGCTCTGAACGATGCTTCAGTGCAACAATCAGCAATTTCCTGCGGTAGCTGATTTCACTGTGATATTGTGTGTGAAAAAAATGAATGCTTGAAGACGTTTGTTCTACAAATAATTCTCTTGTTTTTAAAGAGTGGTCACGTCTGTGAGTGATGAAATGAGGAGGTAAATGGTAAGTTTCTCTATCTATTTTAGCCATACCGAAATAAATGATAAAAAGCATTTCTAATCTCATGTTTTGTCTGCGTGTGCTTAGGAATTCCCGCCCCAAGTTGTCCTTGGGTGCTGTAATACTGGAAGTAAAGTCACAGGTATTACAGACAAAACGGGCTGCGCGGTTTTGTACATGCTCGAGCATATTAGACAGAGTTTTGGCTTGCGGGTCCCAGGCCATACAGTGATACTCTAATATGGGTCTTACGTTCGAAAAAATAGAGCCCAGAATGACCCCAGAAAAAGCATTTCTAATCTCATGTTTTGTCTGCGTGTGCTTAGGAATTCCCGCCCCAAGTTGTCCTTGGGTGCTGTAATACTGGAAGTAAAGTCACAGGTATTACAGACAAAACGGGCTGCGCGGTTTTGTACATGCTCGAGCATATTAGACAGAGTTTTGGCTTGCGGGTCCCAGGCCATACAGTCATACTCTAATATGGGTCTTACGTTCGAAAAAATAGAGTTGTTCTTTAATTTTGGGAGGAGCTAACCGGAAGTTGCGTTTAACAAAATTTAGCATTTTACAGGCTTTCGCTGTAACATACTCAACGTACTTAGTCCAAGATAAATTCGATGAGAAATAAACACCAAGATATTTATACTGAGTTAGTCGCGATAGCTGGACATTGCCTAAAGTATAATGAAATAGATATGAATTTTGTTTACGTGTAAAGCGCACGTACTGACACTTACTGGTGTTCAAAGACATTTGCCACCTAACATACCAGCGTGTTATACAGTCCAAATTGCGTTGCAAGCACTCGTGGTTAGCGGCAGACCTAATGCAGTCATAAATCACACAATCATCTGCATACAGACTCACTGTGCAATGTCATTGATGTAGACCAAAAACAGCAATGGCCCCAGAACAGATCCCTGGGGAACTCCCAATGTAACAGCAATGTAATCAGATTGTGAGCCATTAATTACAACACGTTCCATGCGTTCTTGTAGATAACACTTAATGCAATCAAGCAATGAAGCAGAGATACCAAGGGATGATAGCTTAAAGAACAGTAAAACATGGGGAACAGAATTAAATACCTTTCTAACATCTATAGATATATAGTCAGTCTGTACAACGAGATCGAATGAATGAAAAAATCGTGGCTGAATTCTAGGAGCTGTGTCGCACAAGAACGACCAGACCCAAAACCATGCTGATATTCGCTACAAAAATTATTGTTTTCTAGATGTTTTATTATGGCACTGCATACGATGGGCTCCAGTGTTTTACTACACACACTCGTTACGCAAATTGGTCTGTAGTTGGAGACAATATCTTTTGCGCCACTTTGATGGATTGGTACCACGTTTGCAACTTTCCACTTTTTAGGTAAACAAGAAGTACTTAACGATTTCTCAAAAATAATAACCAGATAGTGGGCGATTGTGTCAGAACAAGCCTTTAACACATAAAAAGGTATACCATCAGGACCACTTCCAGAAGAAGCATTTATATTTCCAAGCAACTTAAGTATACCACCATGTGTCACCACCAGTTCTGGCATATGTTTCGAACACATTGTCGGGAATACGCGGTAATTCATTATGACAGGGAGTTGTGAAAGAAGATTGGAAATACAGATTTAAGCAAGAAGATTTATCGAAATCATCAGTAAGAAGTACACTACCGTTTTTTAAGCTCGGGATGCCAACTTATTCTTTGATAATGGTTTTTCAACACTTCCACATTTCTTTCGGTTTATCTTGTGACTTTGGGCCCCATGCTAAGAAGTCTTTTTCCTTAGCAACCTTGTTTTTTACTTTTATATCTTTTCCAAGGGTTTTTAGCATTACAAATAGAGAAGGGTTACGCTGCTTTCTATAAGCATTGAGAAGACGATGTCTCTTCTTAATCAATTGCTTGACTTCCCGAGTTACCCAAGGCTTATCATTACTTTTTTTTTTCTAGCCAAATGTTTCCATGGAACATGTGTGTCAACCAGGAGCTTTAGTGCGTAGGAAAATGTATCCCATACGGTACTGCAATCTTCAGACTGAGCTAAATTACTGAATTCCTGCAGGAATATGGCAAGGTCATTAGATAATGAAACATAATTGCCTTTCTAAAAAAATATACCTTCCTTGAGTGATCACGTGCACATGAGAAGGCGACAATCTGCACATGCGCCACAATGCAGTCATGGTCACTAATACCGGGAATTACGGCGTTATCAGACACAAGCACTGGCTGGTTTGAAAAAAGCAGATCTGAGACAGAAGAGCTATTCGGACCACACCTAGTAGGTTAAGTAACAAACTGATAAATATCATTGGTAACTATTGCCTCGCGGCATGCTATAGACCGAGCGGAAGAATTAGCAAGGACAGGCTTATAGTGAACCCACCTCACGTCAGGCATATTGAAATCACCGCCCCTAATATAGTCATTATGTACTGTAGAAAGAAACTCGGATAGGGTTGTGAAGGTCTCAGGCGATGTGCAAGCGGAAGAACGGCAAAAGGAGCCAACTGTCAGCAACTGACCAGTTTTAAAGCGAATACTGCAGCAAACTGACTCGGGACAATCAGTTGGGATTAACATGGGAGATGATTGCAAGCACGATTGAACAAGTAGAAAGACACCACCGCCATGCGCATTGCGATCGGAACGGTAGACGTGAAAACCGAGCGGAAAAACTTCGGAACTACCAACAGATTCGTCGAGCCAAGACTCCGTACCTATAATGCCGTGGGGTTTTACAGTTTTGTTTTTTACACTTCTGCAGTTCACGACTAAAATGGTAAGCTTTGAAATTGGATGACCGGAACGTCCCGTGCGCACACTTAGATAGCCGCATTGTCTTGTTTGCCGCAAGAAGGTACACATTTTCTAGAATTCTCCAAGGGTCTCCAGATGCCGACTTCCTAAGGTAGGCCCCTCGCTACAGCTCTAATTGGAACGCTACTACCAACGTTGCTATAATTTAATGGCTGGGTGTGGCGTGCACAAACACCTAACCCTACTGTATTGGAAGGTAAATAGGCCAACAGGTAACTCCTATATATGCGTGAAAACCATTTAGTACATGTTGTATATCTATCCTAGCTGCAACGCCAAGGGCCTCTCTCGCTGGCCAATTGCAAACCGGGTGGCCTCGAGAAAATTTTCGAGACTAACAAAAAATCGGGCCGTTCGGTTTCCTTTGCTCCCGTTCGCGCGCGCGCGCACGCGCGTGTGTGTGTGTGTGTGTGTGTGTGTGTGTGTGTGTGTGTGTGTGTGTGTGTGTGTGTGTGTGTGTGTGTGTGTGTGTGTGTGTGTGTGTGTGTGTGTGTGTGTGTGTGTGTGTGTGTGTGTGTGTGTGTTGGGGGCCGGTACTTGAACAGGCACTTGTCGGTTGACGATGCATTTAAGAAAAGAACGATGCTTTATTTCTTAGATTTCGGCCGGGATGCGGCTTTGGCAAGGAATACATGAAACGGTAAGGCGTTCTAATTACATATGCACATGGCTACGGGGCCCCGCTATGCGCTTGTCCACTGTCAAGACACATTATTGCTCTTAGTAGCTCGCACTCGTGACCAATCGATAGTACATGTCAGACGGGAAAAAAAGTGCGCGACGGGATGTTTGTAACAGGTTCACGGAGCAACATTATATACCGTGTAAGGGGGGGTTATTTGGCCCTTAGAGCAGCAGCGACAAAGTCAGCACCAGCAGGTAGGGCGCAGCCTGCGAACGAACTGGGTACGCGCCACGCGATGGCAACGGGGCTTTTCAGCCTGCCGATCTTCTTCGTCACGATCACCCGCGGAATTGAAGACTAACCATCCTGGCGACCTAGAAAGAGGTGAGCGGATCGCAATAGTGCTTCAGCCGGTCAATGTGCACAGTTCTCGCCCCCGACGATGCAGATCGAAAGATGGCGATACGGGTTCGACTACGTAATTAACTGGCGATGTTTGTAGCACAACCACGCAGTAGGGCCTGTGACACTTCGGGAGGAGCTTGAACGAAAGACCAGGAGCAGCAGCAGGTGGGACCCAAAGCCACACAAGTGAGTAAATGGGAAAGGGGTAAGGGGGGGACTGAGGTCATGACGCTCTTTTTGGCGTCCCTGTAGAGCAGACGTCAAAGAAAGGGCCAGTAGTCGGCGTTTCTCGGCGTGCTGAGCGATCGCAGAAACAGGTGAGCAATCAGCTGGGTCCGGCCGGTACGGGAGAACCGTATTAATGGTGCTAGAAGGATGGTGGCAGTAAAGCAGAAAAAATGGTGAGAATCCGGTAGTGGCTTGAGAGGCAGTGTTGTATGCGTAAGTGACGAATGGAAGTACAAGATCCCAGTTGGAGTGGTCAGACGCAACATACATTGACAGCATGTTACCAAGAGTTCTGTTGAATCGTTCTGCTAAGCCATCGCTCTGTGGATGATAAGCAGTAGTAGTGCGGTGAATAATTTGGCATTTAGATAGGAGTGAGTGCAGGACGTCCGAGAGGAATATGTGGCCTCGATCGCTAAACAGTTCACAAGGTGCGCCATGGCGCAGAACGAAGTTGTTTAGAATGAACGAGGCGAGGTCTTTTGCTGATGGCGGCAGGCAAAGCGGCGGTTTCAGCATACCGTGTCAAATCATGTACGGTGACAACAATCTATCGGTTGCCAGCGCCAGTATATGTATGAGGCCTGCATATATAAATGCCGACACGGTCAAATGGCTGAGCTGGGCAGGGAAGTGGCTGCAGAATTGCGGTGGAGAGATGCGAGACATATTTGCGTCGCTGGCAGGCAATGCAGGATAGTACGTATTTGTGGACGAAGGTGTACATCCCTGGTCAGTAATCTCGTAGGCGAACCCGTGTGTAGGTTTTTGACACTCCGCCGTGACCACACTGCGGGTCAGCGTGAAGAGCGGAGCATAAATCTTGTCGAATGTGGTGGGGCACTCCTAAGAGCCATTTGCGGCCGTCCTTGTGGTAGTTGCGGCGGTATAAAAGTCCGTCGCGGATTGTAAAATGTTGCGCCTGCCAGTGTAACGTTCGAGGTGTTGAAGCTGCCGGAGGATTTGATAAAAAGTCGAATATCATCACGATCTATGGGTCTTTTCGTTGCTCCGAGGCCATGTCCAGGATGTCGAGTGGTGAGATGTCATGTCTGTAGGTAGAAGTACTGCTGTCTGAAGTAACTGGGAAGCGCGAGAGGGCATCGGCGTCAGAGTGCGTCCACTGCGATAGAGGACACGGATGTCATATCCTTGGATTCGGAGGGCCCACCGAGCGAGGCAGCCCGACGGGTCTTTTAGGTTAGACAACCAGAAAAGAGCGCGATGATCCGTCACCACGTCAAAGCGTCGACCGTAGAGATATGGGCGAAATTTTTGAAGAGCGCATACGATAGCCGGGCACTCTTTTTCTGTTACTGAGCAATTTGCCTCAGGTTTCATGAGGGCACGACTGGCATGAGCGAGCAAGTATTCGGCATTAGTGTTATTGCGTTGTGCGAGCACGGCACCAAGGCCGACACCACTGGCGTCAGTGTGAAGTTCTGTAGGTGCGCTTGGATCGAAGTAGCTCAAGATTGGCGGAAGCGCAAGAGGGCATCGGCGTCAGTGTTTGCGTCCACAAGGATAGACGACACGGATATCATATGCCTGGATTCGGAGAGCCCACGGAGCGAAGCGGCCCGAAGGGTCATTTAGGTTAGATAAGCAGCAAAGAGCGTGATGATCCGTCACCACGTAAAAGCGTCGACCGTAGATATATGGGCGAAAGTTTTGAAGAGCGCATATGATAGCCAGGCATTCGTTTTCTGTTACTGAGTAATTGGCCTCAGATTTCGTGACGGCACGACTGGCATAAGCTACCACGTATTCGGCGTTAGTGTTCTTGCGTTGTGCGAGCATGGCACCTAGGCCGACACCACTGGCGTCAGTGTGAAGTTCTGTAGGTGTGCTTGGATCAAAGTAGCTCAAGATTGGCGGAGACGTGAGTAGGGGCCCTATAACGTAAAACTATTCCAATATGTTTCTATTCCAATCTCCTGACGTCAAATTTGCGTAACCACCGACTCAAGCACCGGGCGGTCACCCACAGGGTTGTCTGTACAGACCAATCAAACACTCTCTTCGTTCATAGGAGGTCACTTTTGTTTGCTTGAAAAACGAATAACATTGCCTACACTGAGCGGCTTGTCGTATCTAATTGGCTGACAAGAGGCGAGGAGAACGCACAAGTGGAGAGGGATCCGCTGGGGCAGAGCCTGTGCACTGAAAATCGATAACCCGATGAAGAGGGTGGTGCCGGCGTCTGCGATTGGTCGGCTTTCCCTTACTTAGCTTGTGGTGGCTGGTCGGCGGCATGCTACGGAAGCTTAAAGGGCCCCTGAAACGGTTCGGACAAATTTTGTAGACGCGTAGGGTACAGCTTAAGTAGAACATTCGCACCACAATTTAAGTGAAGCGTTACGTATTAATGGAGCTACAAGCGATTAGAAGCTACCCTCCTCCCTAGCCATGCTTTTCCTCCTCAACTCGTTCGCCGAGCGAGTGGGGCTAAGCTCCGCCTTCACTGGTTCAGCGTCACGATGCGACGTCACATCGTCCACTTCCGGTTGTTTTGGAGCCCGCCCCCGCCCGCGCGAGACCGCTCCGCTAGCCGCTTGGCCGTCGACTCCAAGCGAGAGCTATCGAAGCAGCGTGCGTTGCGAGCATTCTGTCGTAGCGCCGAACGTGTCTTGTATTCCGGTAACCACAGGCAAGCTGGTCATTTCGGCAAATGACTGTAGGCATAAACTCAAGCTGATGAAGGAACTTTAGCGTAGACGTACGTGAGCGGCCTCATCGGTCAGCACGGTCCATACACTTATTGGTGCAGCGTTTAACCAGCCAAACAAAGTGCTAATATTGCTCTAACCAAGTGTAAAACATTTTAAACATTTATAAAAACAACGTGTTCATGATTACACTCCTGCGAAAAATACACACCAGCAGCAAAGAAGAATACACTTCGTTGCAGCTACTGTGTATGGTTGAGCTCTGTGCCACCAGGTGGCTGCACCGTGCAGACCATTCGCATTTGCCCTTCTGCTCATCTCATGGCTCATCCCGTTACGGCAAAGTCAAGCGGCCAGACTCTGTCCCCTTGCGCTTGCGTTTTCCCTAATACCGGACTCGGGAAACGCTATTGCGTTAGTAATCTTCCGGTGTAAAGTGACGGCCACAAACGCGCAAATCCTGGCGCCGATCGGATAGCGGCAGTCCGATGTGCAGCAGCCAGTTCGCTCGTACGCTGCCTTGCAGAGGGACACGATGTCGCAGCTTGACATACTGCCAGTCGCTACGTTTGCAGTCCACAAGGCAACAAAGTCGAATCATAGTGCTCGCGAAAAGACTGAGACCGAATCTGACCGCGGAGCTCTCTTCAAAATGGAGTACGTTGTAACACAAGCAGACGACACTTGCTGTGTGCCGGAAGTGCTTAAGTGTACTGAAAAATTATTCTTGTGCATTCTCTTTATGTTACTTTCGTTTCATAAAAACAAATTAACTAACATTCCAACTATTACGAAGATCATTTGTTTACATTAAAGTTGGAAAAATTATCGATCACGCGCCCTTGTCAGCCAATCGGATAGCTCGCCCCACTGACGTCGCATGGGTGATTTCGGTCATATGGGTAGGGGCGGCTTAAAATTCCGCCGAGCAGTGCGCTGCGATCGGCAGCGATGTGCATATTAAAAACCTTATAATAAATTACACGCTTTACGCGGAGCACTTAGATGAGTCAATTAATGATCAGAAGGACCTACTCTAACGACTCAATACGTTTGTAGAAAATCGTCAAAAGCGTTTCAGGGTCCCTTTAAGAGTGACGCTAAAGCTTACCCGCAGCAAAGAAGAGTTGGTAGAATGAGGTGGCAAACTTGCCGAAAGTGCTCGAAAACGTTGCACCGCCACAAAAGGAGTTTTATTATACGCAAATACACTTGTGCTCTCCGGCAGGTGCGAGTAGCCAGCGTCTCAGCGATTGCGGCCGCCATATTTTATTCCTTTCGGAAAGGGGGAGCCTGCGGCTATTGCGAAGAAAATTCAGTTTTGTTCGGCATATTAATGCATCTTTATCGCGTACACGTCACTTTGACGCGGTGAGATTGTGTGGTTTTGTGACGTCGCGTGACAGGCAGGTGAAGTGGGTGCAGCCCGAAAACTTTTTACCAATAGCCGAGGCCTAATGGCGAAAAGGGGTCGAATCAGAAATAACCGTTTTTCTTTTTTCTGTCAAATCATGCATAATCAGTGTGTACACATCATATCAGATGGGGAGATATCGCGGTTTTCGTGACGTCGCATGACAGACAGGTGAAGGGGGGGTGGTCGAATAAAGTTTTGACCAATCGTGGAGGGCTGATAGCAGAATTGGAATAGAAAAGTTTGGAATAGTTTTACGTTATAGCGCCCTAGGCGATGAAGAGTCGTAAAGGCATCATCAATGGCTTCAGACCAAGCAGAGACTTTATTGTCTTCTTGCAGAAGTTGGTTTAGTGGTGCGATCACTGTAGCGAAATTACGAACGGAACGTCGAAAATAGGAGCATAGAGGCGCTATAACGTAAAACTATTACAAACTTTCTTATTCCAATTCTGCTATCAGCCCTCCACGATTGGTCTAAAACTTTTTTCGACCACCCCCACTTCACCTGTCTGTCACGTGACGTCACGAAAACCGCGATACCTCCCCATCTGATATCATGCGTACGCACTGATTATTCTTGATTTGACAAAAAAAAAACAGGTACTTCTGATTCAACCCCTTTTCGCAATTAGCCCTTGGCTATTGGTAAAAAGCTTTCACCTGCCTGTCACGCGACGCCACAAAACCGCAAGAATTCACCGCGTCAAAGTGACGTGTACGCTTTAAAGATGCATTATTATGCCGAACAAAACTGAATATTCTTCGGAATAACCTCAGGCTGCCCCGTTCCGAAAGGAATAAAAGATGGCTGCCGCCGATCGCTCAGACGCTGGCTACTCGCACCTGCCGGAGAGCATGGGTGTATTTGCGTATAATAAAGCTTCTTGCGTTGCCGTGGAACGTTTTCGAGCACTTTCGGCACGTTTACCCCCTCATTCTGCCAACTCTTCTTTGCTGCGGGTAAGTTTTAGCGTCACTCTTAAGCTTCCGTAGCACGCCGCCATTTTCGACCAGCCACCACAGGCTAAGTAAGGGAAAGCCGACCAATGCCGGCACCACCCTCTTCATACGGTTACCGATTTTCAGTGCACAGGCTCTGCCCCAGCGGATCCCTCTCCACTTGAGCGTTCTCCTCGCCTCTTGTCAGCCAATTAGATACCACAAGCCGCTCAGTGTAGGCAATGTTATTCGTTTTTCAAGCAAACAAAAGTGACCTCCTATGAACAAGGAGAGCGTTTGATTGGTCGGTTCAGACAACCCTGCGGTTGACCGCTCGGTGCTAGCGTTGGTGGTTACGAAAATTTTGCGTCAGGAGATTGGAATAAAAACACATTGGAATAGTTTTACGTTATAGGGCCCTAGGTCAATGAAGCTGCGTAGTGCTTTCAAATTTAATGGGCTTCGGAAATTCGGATACGGCACGAAGTTTAGCAGGATCAGGAAGAATGCCTTCTTTGGAGACAACGTGGCCTAATATAGTCTGTTTTCGAGCTCCAAAAGGGGCACTTATATAAGTTAAGCTGGAGACGAGCATTCCGGAGACAGGTCAAAACTTGATGTAAACGCCTAAGATGGGTCGGAAAGTCGGGGGAAAAAATGACAACGTCGTCGAGGTAGCACAGACAAGTATGTCACTTCAGGCCGCGTAGGATGCCGTCCATCATGCGTTCAAAGATGGCGGGCGCGTTGCACAGACTGAACGGCATTACAGTGAATTTTTACCAGCCGTCTGGTGTTAAAATCGCATTTTTATAACAGTGAGCGTCAGCCATGGGCACCTGCGAGTAGCCAGAGCGGAGATCTAAGAAGGAAAAAAACTCCGCTCCTTGCAAACATTCAAGTGCGTCGTCAATACCTGGCAACGGGTATACATACTTTCGATTAATCTTGTTAAGCCTTCGATTATCGACGCAAAATCGTATGGTGCCGTCCTTTTTTTTTTTTTAACTAGGACGACTGGTGCTGCCCAGGGACAACTAGAAGGCTGGATGACACCGCGATGGAGCATATCGTTCGCCTGGTCATTGATAAGGCGTCTTTCAGTGGCCGATACTCTGTAGGGATTCTGTCAAATTGGTGCATGGCTCCCAATGTCGATAGTGTGCGAAACAGTCGTTGTGCGGCCGAGTGAAGTTTCTTGGCAGTAAAAAGAGGAAGAGAAGCCTTGTAGCGAGTGAAGAAGTTTGTCGCGCTGCGTCGTCGTAAGGTCAGTGGCAATAGCTGGCATAAAATAACGCGGCAGTGACTGAGGAGGCGATGCCTCGAGAGTGGCAAGATAAGTGGAATCGTCCATCCTGTGAAATATTGAAGATGAGGTCAGTGGCTCTGCTCTGCCAAGGCTTTCACGGCCGCGTAAAATATTGGTTCAGTCGATGGGTTTGAGACGCACATGAGAGAGGCGCCAGCTTTGAACTCGAGGACGGCTAACTGCAGTGGTAGTGAATGGCGGTGAACTAAGAGTTCAGACGGAGTGAAATGTACTATGCCGTCATCTACATAGTCAGAAGTGATACTGACAAGAGCGGAAGACCAGGCAGGTATAACGGTGTCTTCTGAAACAGCGATTTTGCGACAACCGTCCTTGTGGTCAGTGATAATATCGGTCGAAAACTGAAACAGATCGATTTCGGTGCGGGCGCAGTCAATGATACCATAATGGTTAGAGAGAAAGTCCCAACCTAGTATGACGTCGTGTGAACATAATGGCCACACGACGTATTCTATGATATAAAGGACCTCCTGAATGAAGACAGGAGCGGTGCAGGCGCCGGATGGCTCGACGTGCTGCGCGTTGGCGGTCCTAAGGGACAGTCCCGAAAGCGGCGTTGTCACTTTTTCTATCTTGCGGCAATTACGGGCATCTATCGCTGAAAGTGCAGCGCCGGTGTCGACAAGTGCTGTCAATGTTCCTTCTATTGCAACTTCAATAACGTCCTTCGGGGAAGTGTGAGGCCTTATACATATCGCTGACACGGCAGTTCTCTCCTCCTCGCCTGCGATATTTAGTTTTCCTGGCGCAGAAGGCCCAGCGGCCGGTGCATGAGGGAAAGGGAGCGGCGGCGAGGACAAAGTGAAGGGCCAGCGGCGGAGAATGTGGTCTCAACGGCAGGAGGAGATTCAAAGGTGTCCGAATAGTTGCGGCGTTGTTGGAAACGTGGCGCATATGGACGCACGTTGTTGGGGACGTTCGGTGTAAGCAGGCGACAGTTACGTGCCACGTGTCCAGCACGGCCATGATAAAAACAAATCGGACGATTGTCTTCCGTGCGCCAATCGTCTTAAGGTCGTGCATAGTGCACCAGTGGCCGGACTGTAGGGGATACGGGTGGGCGCAAAGGTGGGCGAAGGGTAGGTCTGTGACGCACGTCAGGGGAGCGGCCGTCGGAGCCTGCTGCAGAGAAGGCGAAATGTGGCCGGCTACCTGCTCCTTGACAGATTGGAGAGCGGGCGCCAACGGAGTACTCGACTGGCCGTGTGTAAGTGGAATCAAGGAAAGCTGACGAGCCACCTCTTCACGGACGAACTCCTTGATCTGCAGCAGCAACGAAGTGTTATCTGGGGCAACAGCAAAGTTCGACTTTGAAGTGGACTGAGGTGTAGATTGGCGGGTGGCTACGCATTGTTTGTGTAGTTCGTCGACGCTTTGACAGAGACTGCCGAGTTCAGTTGGCAGACTGCCGAGTTGGCAGAGTTCAGATACTGCCGACGCATTTTTCGCCAACAGCATCTGGAAGGCGTCGTCTTCAATGCCTTTTAAGATATGGCGGATCTTCTCGGCATCAGCCATTGTGACGTCAACGCGGTTAGAGAGGTCGACAACATCTTCTATATAGCTGGTAAATATCTCCCACCACTGTTGCGCACAACCACGTAAACATTGCTCGGCGCGAAGCTTGCGAACCGCGCGGAGCCCAAATACCTCTGTCACGTTAGTCTTGAAGGCCGTCCACATTGTCAGATAACTTTCGTGGTTGCGGTGCCACACGCTGGCGACACCGTTCAAACAATATGGCACGTAATTCAATTTTTTGGTGTCGTTCCAGTGGCTGTGGATGCTCACCTGGTCGTAGTCAGCGAGCCAGTCTTCTACTTCATGGTCTTCGGTACCGCTCAAGATGGGTGGGTCACCTTGACGCAGTGGGCTGGGGCAGGCCAGGGTAGTCAACGGGGCTGCGGGTTGTAGTTGTGGTAGTCCTTCTTCCGGCATAATGAAGACGGGCTGCAGTGTCCGATTACGAAGTTCCAGAATTCCGGTTGTACCCAGCAGCTCCACCAATAATAAGGGGGGTTTATTCGGCTCGTAGAGCATCAGCTACAAAGTCAGCACCAGCAGGTAGGGTGCAGCCAGCGAACGAACTGGGTAGGCGCCACGCGATGGCAACGACGCTTTTCAGCCTGCCGATGTTCTTCATCACAACCGCAAGAACAGAGGTCACAAAAAAGATGACAGGGGTTTAAAAATAGAAAAGAAATAAAATTTTCGACGTTATGGTTGTAACAGGTTCGTAGAGCAACACTATATGCAACAAAAACAGGGTTTAGAGAGATGACGCACGGTTAGCAAAAAAGGAGAGAATCAACAGTGCCAGTAGACAGATTTTTGCTGTAAGGCGAGTGAGTGCACCCGTCACCAATCATCAGTAGACATATTAAACGTGGTAAAAATGCACCACGGGATGCGGTGGCTGTAACAGCAGGTCCGTAGAGCTACAAATGTAACAAATGCAGGGTTTACAACATAGCTTAGCGAGAAAGGTGACAACAGAAGTTCTCATAACGATGTGACAACAATCATTGACGAACATCACTCGTCCTAGGTTAGATACAATAAAATGAGACGTCAGCAACCAGAAAATTGTTTGGGGTGAAAGTCACGCGTGTAGGTTGTGCGAACAGCTATTCTGACGACGTGGCGTTAATGATGCGATGAAGAACAAGCTGTTTAATCTAAGAACAACGAGAATGCGATTCTCTATTTCGCGTACAGAAAGGTCAACGTACCAGGGTTCTCGTTAATCCCAGCAGCCACGGCACTAGACTTATGGACTAGAAATGAGTCACGAACCTCCCTTTCGTAGTGCGATTTGAAACCACATTCATGTATGGCGGCGGTTAGCTTGCAAAAGAAGTGGCGCACGAAAACGACATGTTCGGATAACGAAAGGTTAGGGAAGGTCACGGCATGCGATCTATGATTGTTAAAACGCAATGTAAGGGGTGTTTTCGTTTGTCCAATGTACTGTAGCTCACACGCTGAGCATTCAAGCCATCACAATAGGTTAACAAGAAAAATCGTAGAAGCTACCGAGATTACACGGGCAGGAGCGTTGCGTCAGTTAGCTATCAGTCTGCATGTGGCAGTATAGCTTCTCTGTGGATTCCGATGGGCGTATATGTATGCCTAGATCCGCAATAACATGTTTGTTGCAAGTTAGCGCCTGTCCTGTCTCGACTTGTCTCTCGTCCCTACTGCGCTGTGTTACATGCATTATGATAAACAACGGGGCCGCACGTTTCAGCTTCGCTGGTTCACTTTTATTGTTATTATTATCATTATTATTCTTATTATTACTGTTGTTATTATTAGACAAAACCAATATTGATCACCAAGTAGATCAGTTTATGGAGCTTGTTTTGAGCAGTATGCGCAAATACATTCAACTGGTTCTCGTCTGAACTCTATATTGCCCTAAAACATAAACATTGCCTCACCGAAAATCTAGAATTTCTGTGCCTAGTGAGTCGAGAGAAGAAATCCGCTATCTTGAGGCTCTCTGGGAACTTGATCAATATTGATCAATATTATTGAAGTTTGGCTTTGAAACCAATGTCCTGAGTTGTCGCCAAATTTCTCTTCTCTGTGATACGTCAAAGGTTTTTGAGCTTGCTCTTCAGAACATATTGTCTTATACTGTGCATAACTCATTCGTACCGTAGAAGCATGTACCTCTCACCCGCCACTGCACTATCAGAAATCTCGCAAGTTTCACGACACAGATCTCCGTGCCGGTATTTCAATGGGGGGCAAGTTGACAACCGTTTGCTGTGACTCACGCAAAGCTTTTGATGTAGTCAGCCACGCATTGCTTCTGGCCAAGCTTAAGCATTTTGGTCTTGATTCGTCAGTTGATGATCTTTTACGCAGTTGTCTTCTCGATAGATCACGTTCAGTTAACGTGAATAGCCAAAAGAATTCATATTTAATGAGAGCGAGTGGTGTCTCTTAAAGGTCAGTATTAGTACAGCTGCATTAAAAAAAAATTACAACAAAGTTCTTTCCTTTACTGGGAAAAATTTCGTACTGTATTCCGATGACATCAAGATCGACCTTTAAGGAACTTCACAATGTGACGTTTCACTCCCTGCAGTTGGACCCTGCTTCTTACCCTGCAGTCGGACCTTCATTCTTTTTCTAAATGGTGCAAAATAACCTCACCTTGAATGCTCCTAAGATCATAATCATAACTTTCACAAGCAGAACAGCAAGCATTTCTTTTCCCGATTCTGTAGTTTCTGTACCCTTGCGGCCTTTGATATCAATAATCTCAGTGTACTTTTTGACACAACGTTTCTCTTTTCTAATCAAACTAAGCGGCGCTGTTTGCATTCTATCGTGGCACTTCAAGTCTCCTACACTGTTCCCCGATTTATACACAACAATCTGTTTTCCTCGACATGAGTACGTGTCGGTCGTCTGGAATAGAATTTCTAGATGCCACCATTATATTATAGATGGAGTACAGAAAACGCTTGTACATATATATTGTCACGTGGTAGTGACGGTGAAGGAAGGAGCAAAACTGTGAATGGCGAAGCTAGTGTTTTATTGGCCGAACCTGTGCCCTAAATAAACAGGCTACACTCAAAGTGCAATGATAGCAGCGAACACAGTCAGCGATTGTCAAAAATCTGATCTGCTGGTCAAGCGTGTGGGCTTCTGTACACGCGCCATCGAACGTTCCAGAGTAATCGCAGGTGCCGCGTGTCTTCCAGAAAGTTCTGCACCATTCGCGTTGCGCGTACCTGCAATCATATTGCACAAGGTTTGGTGACAACAGACAGCGGTTGGAACCATCGATAACATTCTAGAAACTTCAGATACCAGCAGACGCGTCCCGCACTGAGCGATAACATTTGTTAGACGCTGAAAAGCGCTTGCCCCTAAAATATTAACAAGTCTACGTGCCAATATCATTCACGCTTTCCTAACCCCAAAACAAGACCTTGTACTCTTGGATAATTGTCAATGCCTTTACTTTGCTGCAGAAGTAATGGCCGTGAACTCCTGTTTATTCTCAAACTCCTTCACGAGAACTTCACCTGTCACCCACTCTCACGTTTACTATGTTTCACATCCGAGCAGGATTTCCAGAGAACATTGACATTTCAATGGCCCTGCTCGTCATCATCAAAACGCAACTGTCCACATAATACTCAGCATTCATAACGCTTAGTTTCATGCTCTTTATATTTTTGTTATATTCCCAGTTTTGTGCAGGTATGTCAAAGTTTAACTCATTGTTAAAGGCCATTCTCATGTTTTTTGTATTCACTTTTAAACACAAAAAGAGAGAGGTACACCACTTCTTGAATTATTCATGCCCATGTTAAATGTGGCGTCAATTCAGAAAACTACTCTACTTCGTCTAGAGCTCTTCGAAGTAGGTTCAGCAGCCAGACTGGTACCTTCCGTGAAATGTGGACTGGGTCTTGAATACACGGAAACTGGGATGTGGACTGATTCAATGATAACGTTACACAGGATATGTTACACAGGACATCAAAAGACATTGGACAGCAATGAAGAGCGAAGGAATTGAAGCGTTATTTCGAACCAGAATATCCAATGGAAGATAATTCCTGAAGAAGCTACCTGGTGGAAACGATTCTAGGAAAGGCTAAATCGTTCTGTAATGAGTTCCGTTGGAGCGCTTTCTTCAACGCGATGTTGAAGAAACTACTCAAGTGGAACTGACTAAGCTTTGAAGAGTTATCAACAACACTTATGCATGTGGAATGAATGATTAATTCGCAACCAATGACCTACGTCTACAGTAACCATTCCTAGCCTAGACCGCTTACACCAGGAAGGTTCCTGATCGGGAAGAAAAGTCACTATGCTGCCATCGAACAACTAACATTTACCCCAGTATTCAGAAACGCATCTTAACTTGAATCCCATGCTCGATTTCATTTTAATGACACCTGTCGTGAACGCGCCGCAGGAAACGCAATGAGCGTCATGGGCTCATTCATGCCAGACGTCATATAAACCAAGTTAAGCATGGGCTTCAACTTAAGATGCATTTCTGAACACGGGCGTTAGTCTGAAGACGTAACATAATTAGCGATAGCACTTCGATGTAGGTCATCAGCGGGTTCTCAGAAGGCTTCTGGACAAGGTGGCGCCGTGAATACTTGTAGGAACCTCATTCGGCTCTCATAATCAAGAAAACCAAGTGTTTGCCCATCAAGATGGAAGAACTTGTACTAATAAAGAAGCACACCCAGGGAACAGCGCAAGTTAGGACAAGTTGATGAACTGTTCGCAGCGATTGCTGGAAATGCCCGTTCTTGCAAAGCTCGTTCACCATGCGGAGCAGTCTTACGACGACCGATGAAGCTTCTCTACCACATGGAGGCTGTGGATGCAGACATGAGCCAGAACAGCAGTCCTTGAGGCCAAGGGTGCGCATCAGTACTGTCGGGTGGCGAGCCCGTTGAAAATCCTACCGCGGACCAAAGGAGAACGTTGTTTAAATAGCAGCGTCGATGGGGAAGAAGTCTGCCGCACGAGCTTCGATTTCTTCCAATTTTCGATGCTTCGATCGTGGAATAAGCGGCTCCATCTCTAACAGCTTCACGTGGCCTTCAATAAGGCCTAGTCGTTTGTTTTCGTTTTAGACAACCTATTTCCCTGTTTCGCCTCAATAAAACTCAGCTCGGAGCAGCAGTCAACCTTGCCTCGTTGTCGAGTTGTTGTTTTTTTTATTCACGCTACCACCCTCCCCAGTAGTCACATTTTAAATGAGAACCTAAGTCTGGGCTACTTAGCCCATTGCTCTGTTGAAGAAATGAAGGCGGAAAGTAGAACAATGGCAGGTGCCATAATGCACAATTATATAAAAAGAAACATAAATACAGGGATACAAGCAAAAATAAACACACACCCGAATGTCATTTTCACTGTAAAAAGACATGACCGCATATGACAGTTTGAAAACGTGGTACGCCCTGAAAGTTCCATCCTTGACTATATTTATTTTCTTGTATGAGAGCAATATAGGAACATTCGTTCTTTCTACTCCGATTTCTACCTTCGGAAGCACAAGGGTGACATGGCATGATTTTACTCCTTCAAAATCTCCTTGAGGAAACCGCGCGCAGGAAGTTTTAAATTATTCCCAGCACGAAACATGCTGGTCACGGGGCGCCTCCCATGAGGCGGTGCGCGGTGCCAGTAACTGCCTGCATTCAGCGTAGTTGGAGTTACTCGTCGCTGACAGCTTGTTTACATTCGTGACCTGCTTGGCATGCCAAGGTTTTGTGAGACATTCAAAAGCGTAAGCATTCCTGTGCCTACCCAACGAGAAATTGCCTCCGTCCGCCCATCACGTAAGACGAATCACCATAACAAATTAATGCATAAAAAAGAGACCAAATTCGAAAGCGTTCGCAGGGGTTAGCCTCGAACTTAACTCTGCGCTCAGAAGCCGAGTGTCTTAGCGACTCGGCGAGACACCTGCGCGCTTACAGATAGTGAATATATATGAATCATGGGAATGTTCTGTCCCGGCGGCAATAAACAAATGTTAGAAGAGCACAGTTTGTATAAAGGCCGCGTTCACAAATTTGGTGATGGTAGAATAAAAGCTATCTCAGGGGCCATTTGTACAGCCGACTTGAAGCGTCGCCGAGATCAAGAAAATGCAGATTTTGCGAAAATTCAATGCCAAACATTCACATTACCTATGCGTTCTAAAGATCGAGGGATACACCATCCGTTGGGGCATTCCTTCGCAGACCGAAATGTCACTGAGCTCCAAAGACTCGTGCGCATCACGTTGTGTTATACAGGTAGATAATCAGTCCATGAATCGATTAGGAGTGATGAGCGGTTATATGGGTTTCACCACGGTTGATGATGATGGTTCTATGGGGATGGATAAGGCGCTAAAGAGCTATAAGGCATGATTATGATTGGAGCAATTCTGATGAGGTTAATAAGCACCGACAAGGGTTGATAAGGATAGGGTCAAGTGCTGTAAGGCTGGTAAGGACAGGTAATGGTTGATAAGGACCGGGTAGATTGCGATAAGGCTGATACTGACCAACAAGGTTAGATAAGGCATGCATGGAGCACGATAAGGTTGATAATAAACGATAAGTTTTCACGGGTGACAAATAGCGTGAAATAAACACGGACAAAGGAGGAACACAGCACGAGCGATGCCTTCCAACTTCTAGGGTTTATTGGACGCATACACAAATATACTCTACAGGTGGTCTTGTGTATGCCCGCAATAAACCATAGTAACTGGCACTTAGCGCTCGTCGTGTGTTCCTCCGTAGTTTTTGTTTATTTTGCGCTGGTTTTTACCCATGGATTCATACAAACTAGCTCGCATTCATACCCTTTTAAGGTAAGGATCGGACCTAGTACGATAGGGTGCACAACGGCCGATAAGGGTTGATAAGTGTTTATGCTTGTAGGATCAAGTTTCTTAACATTGAGAATGAATCCGGCTTTTGCCAGAACATTGTTCACGCATACTTGGACAACTCCTAAAGGAGTTCTTGCGTGAAATTTTTTTAGCCTGCTGCCTTCAAGAAAGTGCCTGAGGCACGCCTGTAACTTACTGTATCTTAGCTTCGCGTGTATTAGCTGTGATCATTTTGTGTGACAGCGGACAGCGTGTGTATGAGCTCTTCGCTCTTTATACTTCTGTCGTCTCTTTTCATTGCGTCATTCATTTATTCAAAGAACACTTTTGATTTTCTAGATGTCGGTCGGTGAGACGTGGTCGCATCATCTAAGATTACTAGGTTAAGGCTGAGGGCTGTAAATCGTATATCTTACGCTCTCCACATCCGCTTAATCTTTCCTGAAGCTCATGCCACGGCTATGGCATTGGGTGAAAATGCGCTCGTTTGACCCAATGCACCCCAGTGTGCTTACCTAGAGCCGTGCCTGAAGTGCAGGAAGGACGTTCCCCGAAAGGCAACGGGCCTCCTTTGGGCCTCGTCGAAGGCGAGCTCGCACAGGGCTCCGCCGAAGTGCGCCGGGCACAGGCACGAGTGTGCGGCCAGCTGGGGCAGACAAATGCCCCCGTTCAGGCAGGGCCCGGCTGCCCCGCCACCCATGCACGGTGGCCCACGGTGCTCGGACACGCGTTCCGAGGCAGCCGCCCGTGCCACCAGGTCGGCCCAGGCATCCCCGTTGAGCACCAGACGCTGCAGCGCCCCGTCCAGACCGGGCGAGCGGGGTCCCGCGTCGACGCTCATCGCGGCCTCCGGCGGCAGCCCGCCGAGGAACAGCGGCTGCTCCAGGTTTAGTTCGCTCAGCGGGCCCTGAGAGATGAATACTGTGGCTGCATGGGCGCTTTCAAGACCTCACGCTGCTTTGACACTAAAACCACTTTGGTCTGTACTGTGTTCGCTACGCTGACTTTCGGCTGAAAAATGGCCTCAGCAAGCCTCTCACTTGGCGGCCTGGAGGACGCGGGGACCGTGCCACAGCGTCCTTTTGTAATGCATTGCAAAATAGTAGACACAGATATAACTACTCCGCCGTGAGTGTACGGGTTTCCCTCAAAGCAGAAGTAACGACAGAAAAACTCTGTAATACCTGCAGATATAAATTATTAACACCCATCAAAGCGACACGCAGAGTAACAATTGGGCTTTATAGCCGCACTTCTGCTACTAATTTTAACAATTTGACCTCGTTCATAAGGCTTCATTCACGAGATGGAAATGTAGCAGGGCCCGATCTCGAGCAGAGCGATACTCACACTCGATTCTCCGTGCACTGTGGGTCCATCGTCGAGCTGTAAGGAGCCCTCCCTGCGAGTGCGCGTCACACGCACTACGTGCCATTGGTTCAGAGTCACTTCATTGGGGGACCTGCAGCACGCGCCAGAATTTTCACTGTATAGTTCGTACTTCTCGAAACGATCAGCCTCGTTCTAAAAGTGGTAAAATTTTACCTCATGGTCTATGTGGTACTGCGAAGAACGCTAGTTGAGACAGTGTTTGACAGGAAGATGGAGATTTAAAGGGATTAACAGAGGCAGAACAAGGGCAGCCTGTAACGAACCTTTTGACGGAAGTCTTTGACAAGGCCCTTACCGCAAGTGCTCCCCTTCTTCTAAAGGCCCTCCCCTAAATTGTGGCAAGCAAAGGGCTGAGTGCAGGAAGCCAAAATGCTCAAAATGAGGTAACGGCGAGAAGGAAAAGAGGAGCGGAGTGTGCTGCGGTGTACTTAAAGAGGTGAAAAGAAGGGAAAGAACCTGTCAGCAGGGAATCCAGTGAGCTAACGTTTCCTAGAAAACCAAAAGTATGATTGTTCCGCAGCTTCATGTAATGCAAGAAAGGCTGACATCTGTCAGGATTTAAAAGAAAGCTCGCCGAATGACCGTTTGCTCGGCAACAACTGCACCGAATTTGATTACTTAAAAGCAAAAGTCTACCAAATGCAAGCAGTAGGTCTTTTAAGGTGTCTTTTTTTTCACTCATGTAATATGTAGCTATGGCCGAGGAAGAGCGCTATTTTTTTGTACTGTTGAACATGGCAGAATTTCAGAAAACTAAATCCTCAAGACTACAGTTTTTCATGTTCGTCTCGCAAACGATATGAGAACGCTTTGATGTGCCCCCATTGATACATGTGAAATGGACAAAAGTATTGTAACTTTTATTACACCACTGACAAGCAAGTACGGCTTGTACAAACCCGTCAAAAATATTGTAGCACTTTCTTGTAAGCGGTACACACATATAGCATATTTGTCTACTCCAGACTCTCTAAGAGTTGCAGTTTACGGAACAGGTATATCAGTTCTTGGTGCACAGTTAAGAGTTTGCAAACTCATTGCTTCGGTTATTTAAGTTATCTGTTGTTGGCCATTTTCGCGAGAACTAAAATGCCTTGTAATAAAATTTGGCTTGCTACATTTGGTATAATTCGGATCTTTCTTCTAAATGAAATGAATTGTATTCCAATCAGTTGTCTGCGTTTTACATCTACTTGAATAGGAAAACTGCAGCTTGCCTCGCGGTAAAGCTTGCTTTTAAGAAGAGAGAGCGCCAGAGCCTAACGAATGGAAATACATGTCTTGTCGCGACCGCAGACCCAGAGAAATAACACGAATGTCTTCGCCAAATACAACATGACAGCATAAATAAAAGACAAAGCAACTGAACTATGGGCAGGAGTAAGTAAAATTACGAAGGCCAATAAGACACCAGAGTAGTTGTGCAATATATATATATATATATATATATATATATATTATTTTGAGAGCCCTCATAAAAATATAAGCTCCAAACTGATACTTCACTAAACTTAATATGTCACCGCACATTTTTAAGTGCGGCTCGATGTTGCTTCGTGAAAAGACTCAGAGGAATGGCCGTGATATTTGTTGGGGAACAAAATTCAATTTTCTTATAGCATAAATTGCAGTACCAAAATTATTGAGTCAAGTATCAATTACATCGGGCTGTCTCTAGTGAAAAGCAGAAAGTGACGACTGAATAAAACAGCGTGTTTCGTGTACCTAGTGCTTGGCTTGTAGCCGCCGGCTATCTGCGGACGCCATCACTGATCAGGAATGCTCCTTATCTAAAGAAAAACTTTGTCTTTTATTTTTCTTGTTTGTCTTACGAGCGGAGCAAATTAGTTTTCACTAAACGAGGCTGCCGTTAGACATATAACCTCAGGCTTAATTATAATGAAAATAGTTCGGTGAGTAAAGAATGTACTTACACGAGGAGTACAGATCCCCTGCAGCATGAAAGAAAATTGTGCGTTTCGGTCAATATTGTCTCCTCTGGTCACGGACAACGTAAGCGTTCAAAGCACCAGACCATTGTGAAGACACGTATAACTGGCACGCTTCATGTCAGCAGTTGAACCTTGTGGCAATAAAATATTGGTGAAACCCATGGAAATACTTATTCGCGCTGCAATGTGTGGCGCCTTTTGAAGCAGTAGAAACAGCCTGGCCACCTCCGTATTAATGTATTAATGTATGTATTAATGACCGCCTGCGTGAGCACCACTCCTCCCTGGGGTCAGATAACGGCACAAACTTGCCTCGCCATTGCAATGAATGTGGTTGTCACCCTTTGTTCAGCAATGTGACGATTCTTGGAAGGGGCAAGGGCAAAGAAGAGCTAGAAATCCTGGGAGCGTACTACATCAGTTTATTAGGTGACGACTGCCTTAGTACAACCTCGGTGCACTTACTTGAAAAAGAATTTCCATTTCTAGGTCGGTCACGATAGTAGCGATTCTTGGCTTTTCGTGCTCTGTGATTAGCATTGGTGCAGTTGCGCATGCTCTGCTGGCCTTGCTGGGACTACACCGATTCTAATAAAGCACAGTTGATAGTACAGTCGTTGTGGTGTGAACTTGTCCTTTGTGTTTTTTTACTGGTTTTTTCCTTCAAGTATCTACCAACTGGCCCAGATTTCCACCCTTCTGCACCTGCGGCGGCTGGCGACAATCTTTCCAGTGGTGATGCTACGTATACGGGCAGCACTTCGCGACCTTCGGCTGCTGTCGCACACGAGCCAAACAGCAAGCTCATACTTGTAGCTCCACCATTGTCTCATCCTGCAATGGTTTTCCATAAATACCAATATTTTATTTCGTAACTTGGTTATAGAATTTTTTCAAAACATATAAAAAATTATTTTACATGCCCCAAATGTGAAATCCAAGAGTCTTTTCTTTCAATACAATCATGTTTATTGATTTATTAATTTAAATTGGCCTGAGGGCATTTTCAGAACGAGCGCGGCTCCTCTCTTTTGCCCCAAGGCCAGAGAGAGGAGTGGGGCACACGTCTCTAAAGGCCGCCCACGTGCGTCTTTTTAGTGAAATGAAATGAAAAGAAAGAGACGTAGTCACCTTATAATGGTGAAGGCTACTCCTTTTCTCATATGGGAAAAAACAATATGAAAAGTGTCTAGGAAAATGAAAAGAAATTGCTTCATACGATGAGAAATCCACAGCTCAGTCCTTTACGCCCATGAACATAACAATATAAAAGTGAAATGAAAGTTGCATCACAATGATTCGTAAACAATCACAAACACACGTAAACCGCAGCGATGGAGACTTTAATGAGCATATAAACAGATGAGGAATTACACAGTAGTAAAATAATTCATGCACAGAATGCAAAAATAATTAGTGCTTGTACACGTAGTATACAAGCACTAATTATTACAAATAATAGAAGAATGTTATAGTAACATCGTGTGATAATTCAGTGCAACACCTAGTACTTGTTAAGGATGCCTGTTTCTTCATAACAATGTTCAAGTGTGTTCAATGCTTTTCGCTTTGCAATTTTCGATGGCCGTGGGCCCACCAATTTTGTGAGTGGGAAAAGGCGGTGAGGTTTGATGGAGTGCAGCTCTTCTTCTAGCCGCCTTCTTTGAATCTCGTATAAGGGGCATTCGAGGAGTAGATGGCGAACATCCTCATCATCGTGGCCACAGGAGCAAGGCGGGAAAGGAGAACGTTTGATGCCATATAGGAAATGTTTGGTGTATGCTGACCGAAGGCGAACTCGATGAATTAGTGTCTCGTTACTTTTATAAAGTTTTACATCCAGCTGGTTTTGAGTTGAGGGTCCACTTCATCATGAAATGATTCATTAGTATTTTCGAGAAACCATGTTGCATACACAAGTCCTTCTTTAGTACTCTCAATACCTGTTTTGTGTCCATTGCAAATAAAGGGATTTGTTTAATTTCTACATCTTTATGGGCCGATATTGACAATGAGTCCACTAGTTCGTTGCGTGCTATACCAGCATGGCCCGGGACCCACTGTAATATCACGTCATGTTACCTTTCATTAGCCTGAGTTGAACTGCTCAGTACAGCGTATGTTATGCGTGCGTGTGATTAGCTGTCATCAATATGTTCAAGACATGCTAAAGCCGATAAAGAATCCGTGCAAAAACCCACTTTGTATGTGTCTCATATGTTTTGATAAGATAAGTGGATTGGAGAATCGCCACTAATTCCGCTATTGTTGGTGAAGACATTGGAGATATCTCCAATGCTATTCACAGCGTGTTTACAGGAGGTATTCAGAGACCTGTATTAGGGAGAATTTGGGATAAGAGTTAATGGAGAATACCTTAGTAACTTGCGATTCGCTGATGATATTGCCTTGCTTAGTAACTCAGGGGACCAACTTCAATGCATGCTCACTGACTTGGAGAGGCAAAGCCGAAGGGTGGGTCTAAAAATTATTCTGCAGAAAACTAAAGTATTGTTTAACAGTCTCGGAAGAGAACAGCAGTTTACGATAGGTAGTGAGGCACTGGAAGTGGTAAGGGAATACATCTATTTAGGACAGGTAGTGACTGCGGATCCGGATCATGAGACTGCAATAATCAGAAGAATAAGAATGAGTTGGGGTGCGTTTGGCAGGCATTCTCAGATCATGAACAGCAGGTTGCCATTGTCCCTCAAGAGAAAAGTTTATAACAGCGTTGTCTTACCAGTACTCACGTAAGGGGCAGAAACCTGGAGTCTAAGGAAAGGGTTCCACTTAAATTGAGGACGACGCAACGAGCTATGGAAAGAAGGATGATATGTATAACGTTAAGGGATAAGAAAAGAGGAGATTGGGTGAGGGAACAGACGCGAGTTAATGATGTCTTAGTTGAAATTAAGAAAACGAAAAGAGGGCGTGGGCAGGACACGTAATGAGGAGGGAAAATAACCGATGGTCATTAAGAGTTACAGAATGGATTCCAAGGAAAGGGAATCGTAGCAGACGGCGGCAGAAAGTTAGGTGTGCGGATGAGATTAAGAAGTTTGCAGGGACAACATGGCCACAATTAGTACATGACCGCGGTAGTTGAAGTATGGGAGAGGCCTTTGCCCTGCAGTGGGCGTAACCAGGCTGATGATGATGATGATGATGATGATGACGACGACGACGACGACGTGCGTCCTAGTAGACAAGGGATAGCTCTAAGGATGGTAACCGTGCGTTAGTTTGTATTTCATATATTACTAAAGCTATTCTGACATTTACAATAATATCTATTATAAAGCGTTTCTTTACTGTGCCGATCTTCCTTCAGAAACAATTTTTCTTACTGGCACTGACACAACAATCACGTTGTTATAGACCCATAGCTTATCATAGCTTCTAGGCAGATATTGTGTATTTTTCTAAGTTGTAAAAATGAAATAATTTGAATTGAATTGAAAGGCGCGTATATAGTCCGACGTTTTTAGCGTCCCAAGCAGCGGCAGGTGAAGTTCGCTGTCACGCCAGGTCATCGGCATGAGCTGCAACGCATGCGTACAACATAAATGGTAATTTTTGTTAACGCCACTTTTTCGTTTTCATCACGCACCATCTTTTACGGAATCCTCGAACTAAGAGGCTTCTGCATTTTAGAGTCATCAAACTGCTCGAGGATCAAACGCCAGTGCCCCCAGTGTGCGCCCAGCGCTGTTGTGAGCAGTTGCGTGCGTCAGATGTTGCGAATTTTTTTTTCATGGAAGATAACCACTGCAATGGAACTCTAAATTAATTGCTCACTGCATATAAGCTAAGGGACGACTGTAGATGGATATTTTATTAAATTATGAAGTTGTGGCTGCCAAAAGCCCTGTATACTTATGAGGCACCCCATAGCGGGGGACTCCGGATTCATTTATGCCACCTGGTGTTCTGTAACGCGCACCCATGCACGGTAAACGGGTGTTTTCGCATATCGCCGCCACTACAATGCAGCCGCCGTGGCAGGGGTTTGATCCCATGCTCTCGGGCTTAGCAGCACAACGCAAAACTCGCTATGCCACCACGGCGGCCGTAATTTAGATGCATCTACCAGTAGCTCGGAGGTTAGCGGGCAGCATACTCACGAAACGTTCGCTGCACCAGAACCCAAGTCATATCGGAACTGGACACGTCCGGCTTCAAGTCGCAGTGCCAGGAAGTCACCTCGGCCGGAGGATCCTCCGCCGTTGTAGAGCAGGAGACCCTACGTGGGTGAAAATGAATCAGCGTCTCGCATTTGATAATAGCTCAGATCGAAGGACACGTATGTGGAATGGCAGTTGATTTGGGAAGGTTGCATCAGTACCAACGGACCAAAAGCACTGGCGCACATCCATGGCAAAGCCTGTAAAATTTTCGAAGGGAATACCACAGGTTTTTCCAATGCTACTCATAGTAACAAGCGGATAAGGCACCCAAGACGAAGCAACTATGCGAGCAGCCCATAGGAAACACTGCAGGAGAGCAAGACATGTGCCTAGTGCCGATAATTCTATGCAAGTAACGAGGCAAACACAGCACCCACAGCATATCCACTTGTAGGCCTCCTGATGATAAAAGCTAACGCCTCGTACGCAGCACGAGCCTCTCAACTACTGTCCCTCGACAGGAAGTTCAAAGTGTACAAGACGTACCAGGAATAGAAATAATCAATGAATCACTTATTTATCGTGCCTAGGAGCAGCCATCAGGTCTGATTGCTGGCGAACGGGCACATTGAAAAATAAAGGAAAGAGCTCGAGGGGAATATACGTAAAAACAAATAATAAAAGAAAAGTTTGAACAGAAGACATACGAAAAAACGCATACATACGAAAAAAGGCAAGCTGAATACAAAATGAAAAAGAGAAGGGCACTTGAACAATGTGTAAAACTATGACACAGCAATACAAAGCACAGGAAAGGACAATGCCATAGAATTCTGAAAAATAAAAAGATAATGAAAATAAGCGTAATAATGACTATGTATTCTGTGGACAGTTTAGTGTTGCTGATGGTAGGCACGGGCATGGAAAGGTTATGTTCTCTGCCGATCTTGCGCACAAACGAAACATCGTATAACTGGGGAGTTCAGGATAGGTAAGCATACCGGGAAGGAGTCTGAATAACAACAAAAGATAACTGCGATTACGTCAACAGGAAAGTAAGGGTAATAATCCAAGAGTTCAAGAGAAAGGTTCAGTGTCCGTGTTAGCAAAGGACTGATGATGTAGGCTTAGAAACTTTTTTATACCCGACCTATAATGCAACGGCTGCATATAAAAATTACATTCCATAAGACCGACGCGTAGTCCAGTTAAGGAAGAGAGATTGTTGTGTACGAAGTGCGCAACGGCGCTCAAGACGAATTCCCTCAATAGTGTGCAAACAGAGCCCAGAGGGCGCATACCCCGCATGCCAATGATTTTATGCAAAAGTCTAAGGTTGTAAGAAAACCTACACCGAAATCATTAATCTCACAGACCCTACATGACGGTACAGAATCTTCAGAATACGAAAAATAAATGCTCGCGGTTTTGCGTGGGAAAGTCATAGCTTTGCTCTTAGCAGCGTTCAAAGTGAGGTTTTTATCTTTGCACTACTTAGAAAACAGGACAGAGAGCAGAGTTCGAAATTCTCAGAGTGCGCATTTTCTAAAAATCTTGACCACATTGGCATATAGAAGGTAAGGCGAGTACCGAATAGCGGAATTCTTCGCATTATTATTATTATTATTATTATTATTATTATTATTATTATTATTATTATTATTATTATTATTATTATTATTATTATTATTATTATTTTAATCAATATTAAAAATTAAAAAAGGAGTGGCCCTAATAATGATCCATGATTGACGCCGTTAGTTCCGAAACTAAATGTAGACGCTTGATCGAACTATCGAGATTTGTGATGGTCGAGCAGCCAGCGTCCCCCGACCTTCTTCCTCTACCTTCTTTAATCCTTCCGTAACAGCACCTCCGGGTGGTGAAGCGCCGTCTCGGCTCATGACAAGTGAAGAATTGCAAGCAAAGTATGGCTTGCATAGTATAGCGAGAGAGAAGCTTCTGCGAGAGGCCAACCCAACGATATGGTGACCAGAGGAGCACCCAAGCACCTGGTGCGAAATTCACATCGCGATGGCAGTGGTCATAACGCTCTTACTGTATATGCTGTGAGGATAATAAACGAGATTGGGCGACTTGACGTGCCATGCGAGCGCGATCGATCACTTCACGAGCGTACACAGTTGCAACACATGGCAGAGAAGGGAGGATGGCGTCAAACGGCAGTATGGGGTCGCGACCATAGAAGAGATAAAAGGATAAATATTCTGCGGTGTCATGTCGGGACAAAGTATATAATAGCTGTGTCTTACCAGTACTCACCTACGGGGCAGAAACCTGGAGGCTTACGAAAAGGGTTCTACTCAAATTGAGGACGACACAACGAGCTATGGAAAGAAGAATGATAGGTGTAACGTTAAGGGATAAGAAAAGAGCAGATTGGGTGAGGGAACAAACGCGAGTTAATGACATCTTAGTTGAAATCAAGAAAAAGAAATGGGCATGGGCAGGACATGTAATGAGGAGGAAAGATAACCGATGGTCATTAAGGGTTACGGACTGGATCCCAAGGGAAGGGAAGCGTAGCAGGGGGCGGCAGAAAGTTAGGTGGGCGGATGAGATTAAGAAGTTTGCAGGGACGGCATGGCCACAATTAGTACATGACCGGGGTTGTTGGAGAAGTATGGGAGAGGCCTTTGCCCTGCAGTGGGCGTAACCAGGCTGATGATGATGATGATGTCGGGACAACTTATACGCAAACGTCGCGTAAGCCAGCGCGGAGTCCCAGGTACGGTGGTCGTTGGAGGCGGCGTACATCGACAGTCCCGCTGTGATTGTTCGCTTGAGACATTCCGTAAGACCGTTCGTTTATAGGTGGTAAGCGGAGGACAACTTGTGCTCAGTGGAACAAGAGCAAAGGAGGTCGTCGACAACTCGAGGTAACAACGAGCGACCGCGGTCTGTGAATAACTGTCGAGGTGAACCGAGGTGGAGAATGACTTGTTGGAGGAGAAAATCGGCGACGTCAGTTACGGAACTAGTCGGCAACGCCTTCGTTATCGTAGCGTGTCGCGTAATCACTTGCGACAGCGATCCACTTGTTCCCTCTTGTCGTGAGGAAAAGGGCGAAGCATGCCTAGGCGAGAGAACTGTTCAGAGGGGACTTCGATTGGATGGAGTCGTCCGACAGGTGCCAGGGGAGATTTCTGCCGGCGCTGATACGATTCGCAAGTTGCGACATAACGACGCACAGAGCGGTAGAGACCCGGCCAGAAAAATCGGCCTCGTACGCGGTCGTATGCACGTAAAAATCCAAGGTGTCCCGCAGTCGGTGCATCGTGAAGTTCGAGAACGACGGGACGCATATGACGAGCAAAGACAATGAGTAACTCAGTTCCGTTAGGGTTGATATTGTGGCGGCAGCGGATGCCGTCATGCAGCACGAACATGTGGCACGTGCAGTCAGTGCTGCCAGATTGCACTCCGGCAATTATGGACTGTAAAGATGCATCGCGTTCTTGTTCAGCGAACATGTCGGTCATGTTAGTCAAACCCATCACCCAGGTCACCGGATCATGCGCAACATGATCGGGAGGATCCAAGGGGTGACGCGAGAGGCAGTGAGCGTCCTTGTAAAGGCGTCCAGTCTTGTAATAGACACTAAATGAAAATTCCTAGAGCCGCAAAGCCCAGCGACAAAGCCGTCCAGTGGGGTACCGTAGGGAAGACAGCCAGCAGAGTGCGTGGTGGTCTGTAACGACTGAAAATGTACGGCCGTACAAATATTGCCGGAACTTGACAACAGCCCAAACTAAAGCGAAGCACTCCCACTCGGTGATGGGGTAATTTCTCTCGGCAGGTGACAGCAGGCGGCTGGCGTAAGCTATCACCCACTCGATACCATTCTGCTGGTGGGCGAGCACAGCGCCGATGCCATAGCCGCTTGCGTCAGTGTGGACTTCGGTCGGTGCAGACGCATCAAAGTGGGCAAGTATGGAAAGGGTGGCCAGAAAGCCGATGAGAGTGGCGAACGCGCGAGCCTGCTCCGGCTCCATGAGAATAACGTGTTCTTCTTTAGAAGATCTGTGAAAGGCCGAGCAACGTCGGCGATGTTTTTCACGAAACCGCGAAAGCAAGAATACAGGCCGACGAAGCAGCGCACGTCAGAGGCCGAACGTGGTACAGTGAGACTGCGTACGGCGCGAACTTTTTCTGGATCTGGTTGGACACCGGATGTGTCAACGAGGTGTCCCTACACGGTAATCTGACGGCGCCCGAATTGACACTTCGTGGAGTTCACTTGAAGGCCGGCTTTTCGGAAGACCACCAAAATTGCAGCGAGTCGGGTAAGGTAGCTGCCGAACGTGGCAGAAAAAACAGTAACATCGCCAAGGTAACAACGACAGGTAGTCCATTTATAACCCCGCAGAAGAGATTCGATCACACGTTCAAATGTCGCAGTAGCATTGCATACGGCAAATGGCATGACTTTGAACTGATATAAGCCATCCGGCGTGATGAAGGCCGTCTTATCGAGATCAATTTCATCAACTGAAATCTGCTAGTAGCCGGATCGAAGATCGATAGACGGAAGTATTTAGCTCCGCACAAGCAGTCCAATGCGTCATCGATGCGTCGTAGTGGGTAGACGTCTTTTCGCGTGATCTTGGTTAAGTGGCGATAATCGACGCGAAAACGCCAGGTACCATCCTTTTTTTTTCACAAGGACGACAGCCGAAGACCAAGGGCTCGCTGATGGCTCGATTACCCCGCTGCGGATGCATTTTGGCCCCTTCTAATTGGATGAGTCGATGTTCTTCATGCGATACACGATAGGGACGACGACAAATAGGATTCGTACCTCCAGTGCTTATACGGTCGTGAACAGCAGATGTTTGGCCCAAAGGCCTGTCGCCGAAATTCAAGATGTCACTGTACGATACAAGCAGGAGTCGTATGTCCGTGGCCTGTGCAGAGGTGAGGTCAGGTGCAATAATTTTCGTGAAGTCATCACTTAAGGAACCAGAGATGTTAGCTGCAATTGGCGCTAATAAGGCACTCTCTGCATTCAGACTCTCCATGCCACATTCGCTTCCACTAGAAACGCTGGCCTAGAACATGCCGGTCGGAAGCACTTGAGGGCACAGGCTGAAATTCAGAAGCGTTACAAGGACGTCGTTATTGGTAACAGTGACCAACCTATGCGCAACAGCAACGTTCCGTTCAAAAGCACGTCGATTATGGAATAAAGCACATATTCACCGTCAGGAACCTGTGGCTGGGCAGTCAAAGTGACGTAACTGCCTCGGGTGGGAGACACACATATTGAATCAAGCACAAGCGCGGTGGGGCGGTACTCGCACCATCGGCGAGTTGAGGCAGTTCTAACTGAAGAACGCCGGTCGCGCAGTCGATGAGAGCAGAATGAGTGCATAAAAGGTCTAATCCAAGGATAACGTCGTGAAGGCAGTTGTCGATCAAAGCAAAGAGAACAGAAGTAGGGCGGCTGGCTCTAATTAAACGCGCAGTACACATTCCAAGAACAACCTGCACGCCGCCGTCGGCCACACGAAGCACTCGGGCAGCTGTTGAGGTGAGGACCTGCTTTAAACCTCTACGTAGGCTAGCACTCATCATAGATACATGGGCTCCAGTGTCGACGAGTGGTAGGACAGGTACGCCGTCTATTTAACGTCAATTACACTTCTCCTTGTGTGCACAGACAGATGATTTGCTGCAGTAGTCGCAAAGCAGCACCACCTTCGAGGGCTGCATTTCTTACTTTTCTGAAAGGGTGCGGCCAAAAGCCACAGGGGACGAGAAGCGACGTGGCTTCGGCGAACGGCAAGGTGGGCGACGTAATTGCGACGAACGAGACTCGTGTCTTCGCGGCTTTGGTGAGCGGCTGTACCACGTGTTTCGAGCACAGTTTGCGGCGCTGTTGGACTCGGTGGTGGGCGAAATATTGCGGGTATTTCCATTAAAACGGCTCAGGTTGGTCGGTCTGCGAGGTGTTGAGGGCCATGAGTTGCGACAGTATCCGGCGACATGACCAATGCGGCGACAGTTGAAACATATCGGCTGGTCGTCCGCAGTTCTCCACTCATTCCGGTTGCCATAACGTGGATAGAAGCGTCGGGGTGGAGCTAAAATAGTAGAAATGCGTTCGTTAGCTTTGGGATTGGCGACAGCACACACAGACTGTAAACCAATGTTTTCAAGTTCCTCGCGAACGATAGCTTGCACGAGGGGAACTGGAAATGTGGTAGCATCAGGGCTACGCGAACAGAAAGCTGCGGGCGGCATCGCATCCAGTTCACGTCTAACGATTAGCACCACGTCCTCTGATGGAGACGCATGCTGCTGTGCGGGTTGATCTTCACACGTGGACGTTGTGGCACTATTGGGAAGTTTGGCGAATGGTTGCAAGACGCGTCGGCTTTTGGCCTGCTCGAAGTGGCGGCACTCTTTAATGCTTGCGTCAACTGTAGAGCAGCTGTTGAACATGAGCAGAATAAACGCGTCGCCAGCAATGACCTTAAGCACGTGCCCGACCTTTTCGGTTTCTGTCATGTCGGGATCGGCCTTACGACAAAGTGCCAGCACGTCGGGCATGTATGAGACATTGGACCATGTGGGGGATTGGGTACTGGAGGCCAGTTCCTGCTTTGCGGCAATTTTACGGCCAGCTGGTTTGCCAAACAACTCTGTCCGTTTCTCTTTGCATCGGTCCCAGCTGATTAGCTCCTCCTCGTGGTTTTCGTACCACACCTTTGCCGTGCCTGTTAGGTAGAACAACAAGTTAGCTAGCATAAGAGGGTGCCATCTGTTGTTTCCACTCACGCGCTCGTGCATGGCCACCCACTCTTCAACGTCGGCGCCATCGGTCCCGCAGAAACTTCCAGGATCCTTGGGTTGCACAACGACAACCAAAGGTGACCGTGACGTAGCTAGTGACAGAGACGTTGGAGGCGACAACTACGTTGATCCCGCGTGCTCAACGTCATTCATCGTGCGAACGGTGATGGCACGCCCACTGCGGAGCTCCGTTTCTAGCCGTGGTACCCCGCAGCTCCCAGCAATATGTTACGGGGGTGTTGTGAGTATAGGAAGACTATATTTGCAATATATATGCAGCAGGAGTCAGATTAGTTAAGATGACTGGCCACCAACAGCAGCCAACCTCCCCCGATCTTCTTTCATTCTTTCGTAACAATATGTTGTGAAGGGCAAGCTCAAGGATTTTAGACGTGGCACAGAGCCCAGAAATAGGGTGAGCAGTTTTCGAGATGTGAGGGAAAGTGGAAGTATTTAGAGAGATATTAAATATACATATCAGTAATTGGGCAAACGTACTGGCGTAAACATTCAGCATTGAGGAGGGGATGCTTCAGAGCCACAGGATAGGGAAACTTTCATGCCCTTAAGGCATCAGTTGATGAGCTTTTTATAAAAGAGCCCTGCACTAGATGTTGGAACTGTCGGGTTCTGTTGACTCACAGCTCTGTTGAAGCCTGAACTTTGGCATAAGCAATGCGAAATGACCATCAAAACATAACGCAACGCCTTGGGCTTCTACTCCGATGGAGCTCAGCAGGCGAAAACACTCTTTGTATTTACCAGAGCGCTTGCGGTTATATTTCCAAAATTCTGGCTGCCTGTCGGAGGCGCTTGTTTCCAAGAAAGCAATATATGAACGCAATATATCCCGCTTAGAGGGGCGTTTGCTGAGAGCCTGAAAAAGCGAGAATCTCAACTCATTAGGCATAGGACTTTCATGTAAGTTTTATGTTGCATCCTTCCAAAATTAAAGCTACAAAGTGTTCACAAGAGCCACACGCCGTACAGTCTACATCGCCTTAAAGCATGCAGGCTTTCAAGGGTGATATTAGTGAGCCTGACTGGTCTTTTCGATATAACATGTGCAAGCGTGATGTACAAAAAATTCATTGCAACCTTTGTGCAAATTTATACTTCCCCTTGAAGAGAATAAATCAATCTAATGGGAATAAAAATGTGTGGGTTACGTCGTCTCTCAACTGAATAATACAGGTAAAAGTTCCGCGTTATCATGTGTTCTTCAATTCACTTGCACCAGCAAATCTGGCAGTCTTCAAAAAAGCAGGAATCAAGTAAATGGTAAACTTAAGCGATCTAAGACAGCCTACAATGAGACAATATTTGCTGATAGTACAAATAAATCAGCTGACTTATTGTGGAAGGTTATCGACGATGTACTCGGCCGCGCAAAGCAAGATGTCGCGCCAGAAAACATTGAACCAACCTGCAAAGCGCTGGCGGATCACTTCAGCAACCAATTTTTAAACGTAGCTATTGACCCTTTTCGCGGAGCAGTTTGTTCTATAGAAACGAGATGGGCGGTTTCGGCGGCGCGCCGCACGTAGCCTCAGCAAAAGCGCACGCAACCACTACCGCTTCCATCTTGGTTCTGTGCGATCAGCTGTCGGCAATGCAACTGCGTTTTCGCTAACGCACTGTGCTTCAGTCATGCTGCATGGAATCATTTGGATTGAAGACGTGTGCTGTAGTTCGTTGCAAAAATAGTGACTGGCATATTAATGAATTGAATGAATTTGTGTGGACAAGTTCACGGACGACTACTGCAACTGTCCATACGTGTTATCAGCACTTCGAGATGAACGGCTTTCTTCGCGGATACAGAAATTCGCTCACCTGCCCGCGTTGTATCGCTAACCTTCAAAGAAGTGCTGAAGCACTAGAACGTCAGCAAGAGTGAGTACCGCCCGTTAAACAATGATAAATGTAGTAGCGTCGCTTCCTGTCACAGTACGTTTCGCGCACACTACCAACCCGCATCTACTCCAAATGGCATGAAAACTTAAGCCGACTCTGTCGCCAATGTGTCAACGAGTGAATGGGCGCACACTTGAACATATGCGCACCATCTACGCACAATAAGTGACGGACTACAGCGATAGCGCACGAAGGGTCGAAGTTGAACGTTTAATGACTGTCTACGAGAGGAAGTGAATTGCGAGCGATGACACATCCATGCTACAAGGTATAACAAGGTAGAAAACAGCCGCGGTTCCAGCTTTGAGCGCAGCACGGACCAATCTATCGGAAATGAGCACGCCCGCGAGCCATCAGGCAGAAAATAAGCAGATAGTGACCGCACCGAGGAAGTCAGAAAGGTGACCAGCCGCTGCTTCAAAATATTGGCCAAATAAATAACGAAGAGCAAAACGCACTAATCCTGACTCAATTCATGAGCGGAAAGTTTGGAGAGCTTGGAATGCATATTTGGCCCCGATTTTAGAACAAGCACGATATTTGCTGCTCGCGCCATCTGGACATAGCTTAACGAGCTCTGAAAGCGCATGGACAAAGCTTCGTTTCGTCTACGATAAATATCGGGAAATATCGGGAAATATGGGGAAATAACGGGAAATATCGTCTACGATATTTCCCGAACCAGAGGTTTGCAAAACTGCACTGGCGTCATATAAACACATTGTGAACATGGAGGCGACGAAGGCAGTTCAGGCAAGCAATGGGCGGGTTACCACGTGATCAAACATGGCAGCGCCCACCGGATCGGCGCGAAATGGGTCAGTACAAATGCAATAACCCTCTGTCGACATATCATTAAGAGGTATATCAACGTTCCATTCCCCACATGAAATCTTCCGCAGATGAATGAACAGGAAATCTGCGCTAGTTTTATCAACCTAAAAAACGACTAAAGCACTAGACATTGATAAGATTCAGAGTACACCACTCAAACATGTTTTAGATATTATAAGTCCCGTACTTCCTCATGTATTAGATTCGGTATTCGGTCGGGAGTATTTCCTGATGATATGAAGAAACAATTTCATTGCCAAATTAACATTTTCATTAACGACCACTCACTCGAACGAACACACTCATTTAAGTATCTTGGTGTCATTCAAAATGAACATCACCACTGGAAAAATCAGATTAGCGACGTCTTTTCGAAGTTGGCTTCTGGCTGTTATGCTTTAATACAGGCCCGCTATTCTTTTAATTAACACACATACACTCCGTACCCTTTATTTTGCCCTTAATAACAGTAATTTAACATACTGTGTAGACTCATGGGGTTTGACATACAACACTTACCTTGATTCTATCCAGCGATTACGAAAACGGGCTATCCAAATTATAACACAAAGCAAGCATACTGAACCAAGTAAACCAATTTTCCAGTTATTAAATATCCTTCCTTTTGCCCTTTCGCGGTCTTTAAACATAGCAGTGTGTGTAAACAACATAGTAAAATATAACCAACCTTTCAATGCCACCCTGTTTCGCTCTCCTTCTCGACTCGCGAGAAACCTCACACGTAGTAACTTTAATCTACTACCGAATAATATCTACAGTGAAAGATTGGTGCAGTTTTCAGGAGCCAAGGTATGGAACGCTTTACCCCCAGAAATAAAACAGTTCCTCGAAACAAATAAAACATTAAGAACATACTTTATGAGCCCTATTTCATCTATGTGACAGTCGTTCTCGGTTTGTGTTTGTTCTACCCTGTTCTTCATTACAGATCTTTATTCATTCTGCTGTAAAATGCACATTATTTGATTCTCTCCTCATTGTATGCTGGAAGTTGGCCTTTCGCCGTGATTTTGGGCTTTTCATTTTACACAAGTGCTGTGTCATTGTCATCGTATATTTTTGTTTCTGAACTCCACACTAGCCTCTCGCTATGGGCTCAGTCAGTGTTTTGATAATTTGTATGACAAGAGTAGCAATAAAATGAAATTAAATAAAAAGTAGGGTAACAGTAACATCTATGGAGGGAATAGTGCTGTGATCGACCTGTCAAGTGTGAGACATCCAGGCGTACGTTCCCATGACAGGATGGTTTGCCTCGTCCCAGAAAAAGCTGTTACAATAAGCCTGGACGTCGACCTATCAACTGTTAGAAGCGTTCAAGCGGGCGTCCCCATTGCAGACATAATTGCCCTCTTCTCCGAAACAGCGTCACCAATTTTATTCCCCGAGCTGACACAAAGAGAAGGACGAAGGGAAGACAAACCGAAGGGCACGAGGTCGTCGACGACGGAACCTGCCGAAAGCACTAATGCTTCCACAGGCTCCCAAAGAAGGCAGCGATCACCAGCAGACCGCAAGGGATTGATCATGTTGATCAAACCGCTCGAGACTCGGATGAGAGGCAATGAAGTTCATACAACCTTTTCTACTTTTTTTCATCGTCACGATGCCCGGCTTCGTCGACATTTTCCTGATTCTTGCGGTGAACACCCACCTCACCCAATCGCGACCGTATCAATACAGCTAACATGCCAAACAATAGACCAATATCAATCATTCCAATTTTTTCAAAAGCTATGGAAAAAATTATGTTTTCTCATATGTCAAAATTTTTCTATTCACGAAGGCGATTGGCAATTCGGTTTCAGAAAAGAGCAAGTCTACTGAGTTAGCGTTGTTGGCAATTAGAGAAATTATACTCCAAACATCGATGAAAATTTCTTCAGAGCAGGCCTTTCCGTAGACATCAACAAGGCCTCTGACTCCTTATGTCACGAAATTTTATTGCACAGACAGTGCATGCACACATGGTATTCGTGGCACTACACTGGCCTTCGTTAGATCTCACTCGTAGGAGTGATTAGGACGCGTTCATTTAGATAGTTACACGTCATCCTTTTTGCATGTCTTAAGTGGCGCCCCACAAGGGAGCATATTAGACCATTATTCTTTAACGTGTAAATCTACAACATTGTTAATATTGATAATACCATAAATGTTGTAATATACGCGGACGACACCAGTATGCTTCTATCAAGCCCAGACCCAGACGGATTAATTACTATGTGCAATACAAGAATGCAACACTAGGTGCGCTGCAACAATTACTTCTTTGGTCCAGTTAAAATTTAATAACGATTAACACCAACGCAATCAAAAGCTGTAATTTTTCGTGCCATAAACAAAAAATCATTGCAGCACAGCAACTTGCGTATGCCGATAAGGAAATCGATACTGTCAGTGAGCACAAAATTCCTGGTGTCACCGTTTCTTCTCACACGAGTTGGGATCCGCATGTCACCAATATGTGTAAAAGAGCTACTTCAATAGTTGGCGTACTTGCTCGCTGACGACGTCTTCTCCTGACGCAGGGGGCGTGATACAGGTGTGCACGTCATTTTCACGCCGAACCAACACTATTCCTATCTATGGCACTATAACGTAAAACCATTCCAATCTTTCTATTCCAATTCTGTAATCAGTCCTCCACGATTGGTCAAAAACTTTTTTGGACAACGACCACTTCCCCTGTCTGCCACGCGACGCCACGAAAACCACGATAGCTCCCCTTCTGATATGACGTGCACACACTGATTATGCCTGATATTAAAGAGAAATGAAAATAGTTATTTCTGTTTCGATGCCTTTTCGCCGTTTACCCCCGGCTATTGGTCAAAAGTTTTCGGGCTGCACCCACTTAACCCGCCTGTCACGCGACGTCACAAAACCGCAAGAATTCGCCACATGAAACTGACGTGTACGCATTAATGATGCGTTAATATGCCGAATAAAACTGATTTTTCTTCGGAATAGCCGCAGGCTGCCCCGTTCCGAAAGGAATAAAAGATGGCTGCCGTCGATAGCTTAGGCGCTGGGTACTCGCATCTTCCGAAGAGCATGGGCTTATTTGCGTGTAATAAAGCTTTTTGCGTGGCCGCGTAACGTTTTCGAGCACTTTCGACACGTTTAGGACCTCGTTCTACCAACTCTTCTTTGCTGAGAATCCGTTTCAGCGTCATCCTTGAGCTTGCGTTGCATTCCACCGCGATTTTCGACCGGCCACTGCAAGCTAAGTAAGGGAAAGCGAACCAATCGCAGACGGTATCAGCTATCGACTTTTACTGCACTGGGTCAGCCCCATTGAAGATTGAAGCCCTCTCCACTTGAGCGTGCTCCTCGCCTCTTGTCAACGAATTAGATAAAACAACCCGTTCAGTGTAGGCAATGTTATCCGTTTTTCAAGCAAACAACAGATACCTCCTATGAACGTGGAGAGCGCTTGATTAGTCTGTTCAGACAACCGTGCGGGTGAACGCCCGCTGTCTGCGTCGGCGGTTACGCAACCTTGACGTGAGGACATAGGAATAAAAACACATTGGAATAGTTTTACGTTATAGGGCCCCTTGTGGACTGTCCACTTTCGATTTTTATTCACGCTGTATTTTTGAAAGCGAGCAGTTTCAACTTTTAATATAACAGTGAACGCGTGCCGCCGGAAGCTTGTTTTGTCGCAGAAGCGATGCATGATGCAATGATGGTGCAGATTTAGCTCATCGCTGGCATCAAGACAATGCGTTGCCGCCGAGAGAAGGAAGATAACAAAAGTGAACAGCTCGGTAACTGCTCACAAAGTGGTGCCGATGGTGACGGTGCCATAGTCACTATATCTGGGGCGGTGATATTGACGTTTCAGATGCATTTTATTCTGTTTATCTCGATTTCACAAATAGATAATGTTATAAATGCAGTGTCATTCTTTCTTGTCTCGTAGGTTTAAATATAGGCTTAAATAAGCTCTATATCCCATTCTTCCGCGAGAGTAGGTGTAAGCGGGGAAATGCCTGTTCGCGCTCTCTCTGTCTCTGTGCCATACACACACAGAGAGAGAGATACGACAACTGTTCGACACATCTAACATGTAAGGGCTTCCAGGCCTTGTCAAGGTGCTAATAGCAACTTATAGCCGGCAAACCTCTCCAGAAACCCTTTTTTTGTTCTTTCTCCTCACTTTCTGGCAAATAATACAGATTTAATCAAAGCACATCGCCACCCCTAACTATGATCACCTATACCAATATAGCAGTGCCCATACCGCACCGGTCACCCGCTTTCATCCGAATTCGCGCTTATTGCTGCCCTGTCAGCAAGGAACACGTGTCGAAATCCGTCATAGGTCGTCCGACGCTGAGGTCAGAGCATTAGGTACGATTTATCGTAATTAACTCTATACCCTGCAAAGTGTAGTGCGTTTCCGGCACATGACGGTCTGTTTGGCGTGATATTCCACTTCTACGGGCCCACTTGAATGAAGTGAGAGTACGTCTGCAGAAATACATTTACATTTGAAAAAATAGGCTCCAGCATGCTCTTTGCCCCTCGCGCACCTCCTTGAGCCGCCATTTGCAAATTAGTAAAAGATCATAAAGCACCGCAAAACATTCTTTCCTCGCGTCATCTAAGCCACGACAACAGTACCAGAGGTCCCGAAAGCATGCCTGATGCACGAGTAGCATTGAAGCCTTTAAATAGCATCGGTTGCGAGCGCCGCGGCGCGGAGGAGGAGCCGGCTACGCACACCTCTGAAATTACGCTCTCTCGGTGCGGCTGGGAGGGCCGGAGGAAAACCAGCCTGCGCATGCAAATCTCGGAGCCCACGGGCTGGGCGCAATGTGCGCGTAATGTCACGGCCGCAGCCATCGCCCGCTTAGATCAGAGGGCATCGCATTCAGCCAATGGGTTTCTTCGATTTCCCCCTTCTGGCTACCCGCGGGCTGCCAGAGCCAGCCAGAGCGTCTTCGTTTTTCTCGGGTTGCTCCGCCCACCGCCTACGCACTTCCGCCGGGCGTTCGTTTTGCTCGCGCTGGGCAGTTCTGGCTACCCGCGGGCTGCCAGAACCTGCCAGGACGATTTTGGTCTGGCTGCTCTCTGGAAGTTTTATGGCTAGCAGACGACTAAAAGAGGCGATGGGCGCTCGCCGCCATCTTTACGGGGACTTCACGGATTGCAACGCGGGCGCTTGAGGACTTAAATTTACCTCGCTCAGCCAACTGTCTACGGTCATCTTCGGATTTCCTTACTTCGAGCGTTATCTTTTTGGGTGCTAACGCTCCGTTCCGCATCGCGAAGCGGTTCGGTACGAGCCGTGGTGAACCGTTTGAAGCTTTTGTGTGCGTGTATATGTGTGTGTGTCCCCTGATTGGTTCTTCGCGGCGGTGAACAGTGCGCCGCCCTCCCATGTGTGCATGTTACGTGCATCGTGTTCCACGCAAGTTGTAGATGCTCATTCACACATTGCGGTACATTTTGGGTTCGTATTTCTCTGATGGCGTTCCTTTTCACATATCTCGCGTATGTATATCTCGCCTTTCTTTGCAGTTAGCGAAGGCTTTGCAGCTACCCCGTGTTAGCTGCGCCTCCCCGTCGTATGCTTAGGTGGCAGCTCGAAACCGATATGTCATGGAACTGCAGGCTGTTGATCTAGAAATACACTGATTGCACTCGGTACATTTAGACACACGTACATTAGCTTATTGCTCTCATGATTGTGACCGATGTTATGTGGAACGTTTCGCTGGTCACAGGCGACGTGCATTTTCACGCGCCAGCCGCGTCCCCCAGCTCCTTAAATGAGAAGCACCATCAGCCGCAACAGACTTTCTGAAATCGAAGCCCAAGCAGGTCGGCGCGAAATTTTGTGCATATGAGACGTACCCAATAAACTGCTTTTTCATGTCTTGTGATGACACAATGCCAACTCATCAATGTCGCCGGTGGTCGACGTGATCGCTGCGAGCGGGGATCCTCCAGTCATCGCTTTCGAGTATACAATCACGATTTCGCGTCTTGTCATCTGCCGCGTCGGAGGCCATATGTTGCGCTGCGCAAGGCGAGGTTGGCCGAGTACGCGTCCTGCGCCGAATCGCGCGAAAGTGATCGTATCCCTGAATGCAACTATATATTTTAAAGCTGGCAACGCATAAATGAGCCGACTACGCCGAGCGCGCGCCGGCCTCGCCGGGCGCTGCCATGCTGGTAGCATGTTTACATTTGGCCAGCTGTACCGGCGTTCGATTTTGCAAACTTCGGGTAGGTTCGGGTTGTCTTGGGATCCCAGCCCACGTAACTTCCTGTCAGAACCGGAGCTAGCTCACTGCCATCTGGCTGCCAGCGGGCTGCCAGAACTCCGAAAATCGGAGAGGCCCAATGTTTGCCGTCGGGTTTACACCGTCGACGCCGAGTCGCGTTCTTCTTGGTGACAAGCGCAGCACTCCAGCTGCTGACAGCGTTTGTGGCGCAGTGTCAGAAAGGCTTTCGTTCGTTTATTTAGAGACGTAATGTGGTCGGGCATGATACAGTTCAGAAATAATCGCTTGAGAATAATTCCTCTGAACGCAACATTGGTGTTCGTGCGCCAACGTAGCTTATAGAACTTACAGTAATTTAGAGAAAATGTTTTGCAAGCAGATATTTCAGGGGTATGTGGCCGTGCTCGCGAAATGTAGCCTGTGCTGCTTCGTCAAGTGCAGTTTACATGTTTTGTGCTAGTGGGCTGGTTCGCGTCGCATTTACTAGCTGCGGTGCGGTGAACGATTGTACCATAAAAGCTGGGAAAGGAAAGATGTGTCCTGCGTTCAACTGCGCAGCATTGTTTACTGCGCAGGCATCGTTTGTTTTGGAGCACACAGAATGCGTCTCCATTCTTGCAAACTCAAATCACATGCGCAACGAGAAAGCGCGCTGGAAGATACACCCATCGACTTTCATATGTTAAGCGAGCGACGTGCCAGGACGCCTAAGCGCATCTGAGAGAGTCGCGTATGGTACTAGCGCTTTCGCCATATCCACATCACTACCACTCACCGCCAGGCGCAAGCGGCGGCTGCCTATAGGCACCATGCAAACGCTCCTATTAAGAATGTTAGACAGTTATTAGCCTTGCGGCTTTGCCAAGATTACATTGATAACGTATGCTATGCATTTATAGCTAATATAGCCGGAGTGAAATTTCGTTGCAGTTGGCCCCTTAAGTGCCGAGCAGCCCCGAGCCCTCAGTTTGTCTTAAGGAATGCTGCAATATTATTCGGCCTACGGACCCATCGAGTGCTCTGCAAATGGAAGGGCGATGTGTGCTCTATCGCTGATCTCTCTCAGTGCAGTTCACCGAACGGAAAAGGCAAATGTGGCCGCAGAGGGATGCCGGTGTACCTGTGGAGCCCTGGTGAGGAACCACAGCTCGAGAGAGAATGCCTGTCCCACGTTGTGCAGGCGCGGCAGCTCCAGGTATCCGTCGCCCGCGAAGTCTGGCACCGCCGCTCGGCCCTCGCACAGGCGGCCGGTGCGGCCCGCGGGGCAACGGCACGAGAAGGCGCTGCCCCGTGCAAGGCATGAGGCTCCCACGCCGCACGGGTCCGGCTCGCACGCACGGCGGCGGGGACGCTCACACTGGGCGCCCTGCGATGCAGAAGCACGCACTGAGATCGCCGCTGTGCTGCGGCGGCAGAGCCACGCTACATCTCTCGCTGAAATTGGTCTGAGAAAAGACCAGTGCAGGAAGAATAGAAGGGACAGATGCCACCACTCTTTGAAAAATCGACCCAGGAAAAACAACACCATCCCGACTGCTCTCTCGCCGCTATGTTTGTGTCGGATGCATACAAAAAACACAACGCTTTTCACGGGCATAAATAAAACCCGATGTAGCAGCCAAATTACAGGAAGTACGTAAAGGAAACCATTGTCCTAATTAAAACAATGTATCTGTCTGTTAACAAATTACTAAAGCACCACTTAAAATCGAAAGAAAATAGAACTTGATAGGAAGGTGGAGCTCGAATTTATTTCAATTGTGGGGCTTAACCTTCCATAAACTGCACTATGCGTTATTAGGAACGCCCTAGGTGGAGGGCTGCGGAAGGATTTTGACAGTGTCAACTTCTTTACGCGCACACAAAGCACATGACACGGGCGTTCTCGCATTTATCCCCCATCGGAATGCGGCCGGAATCGCAGGTTTGCGCTCGGCAGGATGGTTCGGTCCTACGCGGGCGTGGAGCCAACTTTCCCACTTTTTGTCGAAACACTGGCTCCAGTGACGTGCCCATGTTCCACCACTGTCAATAATTACAATCATTACTTGGATTTTACTGCTTGTAAAAAAAATTCCTGCAACGACATCCCTGAATCGCATATTGTCTGGACCCCGGGACATGAATCCTTGGAGAGAAGCCAAGCGGCTCACGCTGCCGCCAGAGAACGCCGGGCAACCCCGACATCGTCTACCACCAGACGAAATGGTACTACACCATTTGAGAACAACTGCAAGGAGAACACGAGGGAATATCCGCCACCACCCACATGACAAGCTTAACAGAGAAGAAGCCGTCACACTACGCGGACTTGAGATGCGCGATTACTTCCACGACACTCCACTACACGCAATGTACCCCTCAACATTTACAAGAGACGGCCAATTCTGCAATATGCCAAACACCCTTCACCACGTGGTCTGGCATAGCAAAAAGAACCCGCGGACAACGTCTTTCTAAGCACCAACGGAAGACCAGTGGGAGGCACTGCTGACAAGCGCAACACATGAGGACGAACACATGGTCAACCGGTGACAGCACAGTGCCACGGCTAGCTGAAGCATTGTGGCCGCCCACCTTCGGGCATCAGCAGCTTCGTCTCTGAAATAAAGCTTGTTCACTTACAGCGCCACCACCTAAGGGGCATCGAGAGGACACCAGCTAAGTTTCCTGTACGAAATCATAGTTTATGCTTTGATTGTATGCGTTGACTCTGATATTGTCGCTGCATCATTATCTCATTTCATCGAATACGTTCTAAAGGCTACATTAGCCGTGCCATAGAGAGTTCTAACAAATCGCAAATATTTGTCGTCATTCTCGAATTGGTACGGTTTTCAGACTTGTGCGATGAATGCTAATGTGCCGTTAGAGGCCTAGTCAGGTTACATCGTCAGGTTACAGTCATGTCAACCAGCATTCAGTCTTCCATACGTGTTTTTGCTGGTCTGCGTAATATATAAAGAAATAGGAAACCAGAACGACACTTTAACCCTGCAGTCAGACTTAATGACTCTTTCAGAATGGTGCAGCAAATGACAGATCAAAATTAACATTGAGAAAACTAAGCCCGGTAAATTTGGTCCCAGTCTCAACTTCTTGCCTAACGAGTACCTGGTTAACAATTCTGCAGTTGAAGCAGTTTCGTCGTATAAATACTAAGTAGTTCTGCTCATTTGCAATTTAAAATGGAATGTATATATAGAACTAATCACTAGCAAAGCTTTTAGAAAGCTTGGCGTCCTAAAACGCCGATTACGCATTGCTAATTCCGACACCAAACTTCAGGCATTTCATTCGTTAATTAGACCATCGTTAAAGGACGCCTCTAACATATGGCATCAACATGAAGCTTACCTTACTGACATGCTGGAATCAATTCAATGCAAAGCCGCTAGATTCATATCGTCCTCATATTCTCGTTATCACAGTGTGTCGTCTATAAAAAGAACCCTTGGCATTTTGCCTTTCGTAATACGCAGAACAGATTTACGATTATACTTTTTTCACAGTGTTTATTACAGTAACTGTGCCTTTTCATGCAAATTTATTCATCCAGCAGCACACATCTCCGCCCGTATTGACCACGAACTCAAGGTATACTCAACCTTCGCGTGGACTAAAAAGTATTTACACTCACCTTTAGTCATGTCAACGAATGAGTGCAACACCCTTTCGCCAGTCATTGTCAACCTTAGGGAATTACCCTCTTTGCAATCGGCCTTACTAAACTACCTTAATGAACAAGCCTGCCATCCCAGCTGATATTTTGTAAACTACCATGTTATCCTGCTTGAGCGCCCTACTACCTTTGATCACTGCCATGTATTTGTTGCATTATTCTAAATAGTGTTGTAGTTCGATGTTCTGTTATTGCATTATATAATCATTACGCCATGCTATTACTAGATTCACTCTACCTTCTTAAAGCTGAAAACAGTTATGTTTTTTATTTTGTGTTTTGATCCTAATACTTATAACCCCCCTTTTGAAATTTCTTGTTGTTTTCATCCCTCCCCCCCATGTAATGCCCTATTCTGTGCCCCTAGTGTGAATGAAACGAAATGAAACGAAATCAAATGAAATGAAAATATAACGTCACCTTATGTCCTAAGCATCACGACAATAATGTATTGTTACGCAAAACAAGTAGATCAATAACTACATGAATGAATAAGTAAACAAATCAATAATTGTGCGAGCGCGATCGTATTTTGCGAAGTCTCCGAGCCTTCCATGTCTATGCCTTGCTTATAGGCTACAAGAGCGTATCGCTTTTAATCAATCCAACCATTTTTCATATTATAATCCTCAGTGATTATTTTGATCACTTTGTATGATTCTTAATACACGTTACATATTTACTCGAGTGTTTTACATATGCTTTGTGCTGGAGGTCGCATCACTGTCTTTGATTACTGGTCTTGTGGAAGGAAGCATTCGCGCATGTTTTCGGGGGTGCATTCCTTTTGTGTAAAGGAACAAGAGAAGGTGCGGCCGATGTTTGTGCAATGACAGCAACCACACGCACAGGAGACATGGATTGCGCTAGAAAGTTTTATTGCTGAACCTTGCCACCCACCTGCTTAATCCTGTTATATCTCTTCTTGAATTTCCTGCTGCTCATTGCAGCGCAATAGCTCCCATTTTCATTTTTTTCTTTGCGTAAAAATTGATTTCATTTCTTGACTTTGGCCACCATGATTGTGTCGGCCACAGCGATTGCAATCTGCGCATGACTAGGGGATTCTTTCTTTCTTGTGGCAAAACATCGCCGTGTTCCTAGACATCCTAGGCATCAAGCTTTCAGAGGCCGAACTCGGCTCGAGCAAGCACTCTCGCACCGGCGCCCACTTCCCGCCCACCTGGAATCCCGGCGCGCACAGGCAGCTGTGGTTGCCCGGCGCCTGGTCCAGGCAGGTGGCGCCGTTCAGGCACGGTCCGCACGGCGGGCCGCACTCGCGGAGGCGCACGGCGCGCAGCACGTCGCGCGAGGCGCCCGACAGGCGGACGTCGCGCTTGCCCAGCCGCAGCCGGCGCAGGCAGCCCCGGAAGCCCCGCTCCACGCCGCCCACGTTGTCCAGGACGCCCGCGGGGGGCCCCAGGCCGCGAGGACCCGGCAGCCAGCCGACGAACAAGTTCTCGGCGAGGTCCAGAGACTGCAGCAGGCCGCCCGATCGACCGCGAATGTCTGCCTCGCCGTCCAGCGTGAGGAAGCCGTCCTGCACGCGACAGACGCACAAAATGCATCGGCAGCTTTCAAACATACACTATTCCATCTCTGCACTCAATTAGTGAGACAGCAGTGAATTCTTGCTCTCCGTCGCCCGCAGAGGGATTCTCGAAGAATGCAGTGGCTAGGAAATAAACACGCATATGCGTCGTAATAACAATATCTGAGTTCCCACAGGAAGCTCAAAAGTTGAGGATGCGGGAAAGCATATAAATGGACAACACAGAACTAAGGGAACCAGAAGAAAATATATGGAATATACTGAGCCAATTCACGCATTTTTTTGTGCTCTGCAAGCCAACCGTTCTGCAAGATGGCCTATAAATAAATTTACGAAAGGCTGCAAAACATTGCAACCCGCGTTGATAAAGTTCGTTAATTGCGATAACAATTACATGGACGCACCGAACGCATATTTGTCGTCGTCGTCGCTGTCTCTGTGAGGTCATTTATTTATTTAGGTACACGTTTCCTATATGCCACAATCTGTTACGTGACATGCAGCATACGCGCGTTATATTGCCCCCCCCCCCCCATTTTATCACTAAAGTTCTCGATAGTAGGGTCGCTATAATATAAAACTATTCCGAACTTTTTTTATCAAATTCTGCAATCAGGCCTCCTTGAGGAGGAGGAAAGAACTTTATTGTGTGCCCTGTTATTTGGTGGGGAGGGCCAAAGGCCCCGCCTAGATGACGGCCAGGAGTTCGTGGGTCCTGGCGGCATCCTCGGCCCGCTGGACGGCCCCTAGTTGATCCTCTAGGGTGGGGCTCAGCAGCACGGCTTCCCAGCGCGTGCGAAGGCTGCTGCTAGAGGCCGCATTTTCTTTGTTATTTATCCCTCGGCATTCCGATAATATCTGCTCCAGAGTGGCTCTGGGATTCACATGTTTTGCATTTGTCCGTAGGATATACATCCGCATATATGATGTGCGAGAGCGAAGGATTCGGATACGTCCTAGTTTTGTAACTGCGGCCATGCGACAGACTGCGTGAGGTCGCGGGAATATGCGCCTCTGTAACCTATAATGTTTCGTGATGTCGTTTTATGTTGTCATTCTGTCCTCCCATTCCCACTCATTTAACGCACCGTCACGTCCGGAGGGTGTGGGGGCGTCACTTGCGACTGCGGCTCGGTCCGTAAGCCCTCGAGCCGCGTCATGTGCCGCCTCGTTGTTGCCGTCCTCCGTGGGGGTGTGAGCGGGTGTCCAGGTGATGTATACCTTTCTTTTGTAATTTTGGCCTCCCGCAAGAAGAATGCGTAGTGCCTCCGCGGAGATTCGGCCGTTGGCAAAGTTTCTTATTGCCGTCTCAGAGTCGCTGTCAATCACGGTTGCGTTAGTCTGAGCTACTGCGAGCGGTATGGCTACTTCTTCAGCTATCTCGTTACTTGTGGTTCGTATCGTCGCGCACGTCTTGCACCGTTTCTCCCTATCGATTACGGCTGCCGTAAACCCCCGTCTGCGACTGTATCGAGCCGCGTCTACGAACACTGCGTCCTTGCTGCCGAATTTCTTCTGTATTTGCTTCGCTCTGTTCTCTCTTCTGTCCGTATTGTGTTCTGGGTGCATGTTCTTTGGTATGGGAGGCATTACCAATCTTTCCTTCGTCTTTCTCGGGTTGTCCACCTTGACACCGTGTTGTGTGCGGTAACCTATGTCTAATCTCTCTAGGATGTATCTGCCGGCTCTACTCTTAGAGAGGCGTTCAAATTTGCCGTACATTGTGCTTCAATGAGCTCGTCTATCGTGCTGTGTAGGCCTAATTGCAGTAAGTTGTCCGTGCTGGTGCTGATCGGTAGTCCTATGGCTAGTTTGTATATTTTCCGAACGAGCCATTCTAGTTTGATCTTGTGGCTATGGTGTTGGGCTGCTGAGCACGAGGTCGCGGGATCAAATCCCGGCCACGGCGGCCGCATTTCGATGGGGGCGAAATGCGAAAACAGTGTGCTTAGATTTAGGTGCACGTTAAAGAACCCCAGGTGGTCAAAATTTCCGGAGTCCTCCACTACGGCGTGCCTCATAATCAGAAAGTGGTTTTGGCACGTAAAACCCCAAATATTATTATTATTAGTTTGATCTTTTCCGGGATCTGGCATATTAAGTACGGCGCTACGTATACTATTCTACTTATTACAAAGGCCTGTATTAACATGATCTTGTTTTCCTCTTTCATCCCACTATTGTTTATTTGTTAGCCTCATGATTTGCGCTACAGTTCCCTCCAGTCTTCTGAGGGTCTCTCCGTTGTTGCCCTTGGCTTCAATGAGGAGCCCCAATACCCTGATCCTATCGACCTTGGGTATGGGTTTCCCATCGGCCGTCTTTAACTGTATCTCCTCTCTATGGGGGAGCTCTTCCCTTTAGTTGCCTGGTTTGCGACCTCTGCGAGTCGGTCTGTACAGCACCAGATTCGATCTCTCTGCCGAGCATGTTAACCCTGTCCCCTCTAGATATTTTTCGATTGTTTCGACTGCTATTTGAACTTTTGGCCACCCCCACTTCAACTGTATGTCATGACTCGACGTCACGACAACCGCAATAGCTCCTCATCTGATATGAAGTGTACACACTCATTATGTATGATTTCATAGAACAAAAGAAAAATAGTTATTTCTGATTCGACCACTTTGCGCCATTAGCTTTCGGCTATTGGTCAAAAGATGTTGGGCTGCACCCACTGCACTTGCCCGTCACGCGACCTCACAAAGTCGCAAGAACACCGCGTCAAAGTGAGGTGTAAGCGTTAAAAATGCATTATATGCCGAACAAAACTGAGTAACCGCAGGCTGCCCCGCTCCGAAAGGAATGAAAGATGGAAAGATGAACGATGGCTGCCGCGAATCCCTCAGGCACTGGCTTCTAGCACCTGCCAGAGAGCATAAGTTTATTTGTGTGTAATAAAGCTTTTTGCATGGCCGTGTAACGCTTTCGGGCACTTTCGGTACGTTTAGGACCTCGCCCTGCAAATCCTTCTTTGCTTCGGATCCGTTTTAGCATTATTCCAAAGCTTCCGTTGCACACCGCCGCGATTTTCGACCCGCTACCGCCAGCTAAGTAAGGGCACCAATCGCAGACGCCGGCACGACACTGGTCATCCGGTTATCGATTTTCAGTGCAGTGATTCGACCCCATCGAGTCCCTCTCCACTTGAGTGCACTCCTCACCTCTTGTCAGCCATGTAGATCAAACAAGCCGCTCAGTGTTGGCAATATTATTCGTTTTTCAAGCAAACAAAAGTGACCTCGTTTGAACAAGGAGAGCATTTGGTTGGTCTGTTCAGACAACCCTGCTGGTCACCGCCCGATGCTTGCGTCGGCTGTTACGCAAATTTTACGTCAGGACATTGGAATAAAACTATACTGGAATAGTTTTAAGTTATACGGCCCTAGGTCTTACATACTTCACAATATATTCTTCAAAATCTTGAGAATGCAGCTCACGAACAAATGCAATAAAACAAAACACCGACAGCGCAAGTCTTTTTTTTAAATCTTCTCAAATATTTAATATGTGGAACAACAGAGCTCGAACTATATAACGATGTATATTTATTGGCGCGGCTATGCACTAGCTGCAGGATCGGCCCAGAAAAGAGGTTTGTAACGCAGCCGAGATGAAAAAGTGGTGGTAAAGTCGCTAAGAAAGACGTTGACATTCAATAATAAATATATAAGAAATTGACCGCTGGCCGAAATCAAACAGAAGTCCCTTTGCACAATTACAAAGACGGCGCCGAATAAAACAACACACGAAGAAGGGGCACTTCGTGTGTTCCTTCTTGGTTGCGAATAAGGTGACCATTTTAGGGAGCTGTCGTACTCAATGAATCTAATGCTTAGGCAGAGGCTTGTCTGTCTGATGTATTTATGTCAACATAAAAAAAGGACAAGGTACACGACATTTCATGGACATGCAACGAAGTTTCTGTAGAGTCTCGTGATGCACTGAGCTTGTTCGGTATTCCTTTCCTGCGCATGCGCTTTTAAAGAGCTGGACAATTAGCGCCTAGCTTGTTCTGAGGAGTTAAAACTTCGATATTACATCGCGATGCCACTTCTGCAGTGATCTGAAAGCACATGAGTATAGGGTTTTACCGCATGCTTATGTTATCAATGCTTTCCTTTGGTGCGCACTCCGCTCCTACATTCTTGGCCCTTGAGGCTCTTAAAAGTAGCTGTGGTAATAACAGCCCCTGGCTAGACACTTCACGAAGTTTTTTTTACCTGACCTTCCACGCTTTGTTTTTCCAGATGTTGACAAGACCTAGTCACCGCGAACAGACGCAGCAAAAATCGATGCCATACTTTACAAATTTCGAATGGCACGAACGAAAGCTTAGGAGGGCTTTTACAGAACGGGACTTCTATTTCCAGCATACGTTTGATGCACAAAGCGGAAGTTACAGGTCTAGGAACCACATCTTTTGATTTTTTGGGGTCTCAAACAAAAAGATGAAAGCTAGCCGCTGCACTTTCAACATGCTAAACACTTGTGCGACCTTTTGGCTCAAGCTGATCCTATTGCCAAACTAGGCAGTTATCCACGTATATCACGACGTTGAGAGCGAAACCACTCAGATTCCTCGATATGACTGGGGCCACCTTAGCCAAAAAAATGTTACTCAGGAAAGGCTCTACTCGTGACCCCATACGTACACCTGAACGTTGAAGATCGAGATTAGCTTCCCAGGAAGTGAACGTAGAGCGAAGATAAACGGACAACTCTAAAAAATCTTTCATCGAAACACCACAACGGGAAGTGAAAGCCGCATCATCCTTGTGTTCGCTATGCACTCTTTCACGCTCTGCATCAAGGCGTCGTGTCGCATAGAATATAGTCTCTCGCCATCAATGGTAAAGGCTCTGCAATTTACACGGTTTCGCGGATACAGAAAATCTACAACATAAGCAGAGCAAGGAACTGAGAAAGGCTCCTCAACACGAAAAGATTCCAAATGATTATTAAGGAACCCTGACACCGGGAACAAGTATGTGTTCCTCTCCGATACTACTGCTTTAAACGGAAGATCAGATTTATGTGTTTTTGCGGAGAGCACTTCCCTCAACAGTCCTTTCCTTTACCTCACTTCACCCGCTAATTTCTCTAGCAAGAGATTTCTGAGAAGTTCTACAGCTCCATATCTCACCTTCGTTTCCTTTTCACACACCAACCTTGACCCCTTGACCCTCTCGTGGAATAAATACTACTCATCCGATCGTTCATAGTTTACAGTTATCGGTGGTCATCACTTCGCCATAGTTTCTGTAAATTCTACATTCCACCAGGGATCAGTTCCTGGCCCTCAACTCGTTTTAATTGATGTAAATGACTTGCTATGGAGAATTTTATCATCGATTCGAATATTCGCTGACGACTGTGTCCTGTAACGCCGCATAACCACTACTAAATGCCACGAACTACTCCAAAACTATCTCTACATGATAGAAAACTGGTGCTCGCACTGGATGATGCAGCCTAATGCTCTAAATGTAAAGTTATACGTGTATCTCGCAAGCAGTCTCACTGGGAATACAACTACTCAATAAATTCCACGAGCCTAATACATGTAGACAGGTACAAGCTCCTTGGCATCTTAACCTGTAGCAACTTCCCGTTAGCCGAACACAATAGTCAACCTCTGACTAATGCATCAAAAAAACTTGGTTATATTAGAAGAACGTTGTTTCTGTGTCCACCCTCACCCCGCCAATGAGCATACGTAACCTTCTTTCGCACTAAACTTGAATACGCGTCATCATTTTGGCGGCCTCATCAAAGCTACCTAATTAGGCTACTAGAAACAGTGCAAAAATTGTGCTGCTCGCTTCATAACGTGTAACCACAACTGCCACTCGAGCATCAATGGCATGATGAAGTCACTCGAACTGGAATCTCTAGACGTGAGACGTCAGGTATCTCGACTCTGCTTATTTCATAAATTGTACCACTACTTTCCTAACTTGCATGGCTCCTTACTACTACCTCCCGCCCTCTATTCACACCACCTACTAAACTTTGCGAGCATCCAACTACTTTTTGATAGAACCACCGCGCTTAATAAACAATTTCTTCCTGTAGCCTTTGAGGACTGGAAAAACTTTCCCCAATCGATCGTTACAGAGCGTGATCCGCGAAAATTCAAACAACTAATAGGAAACATGTTTTGCTCAGAATCACGTTATTACTCCGCCCACGCACCTTACGTTTCTATATATTTATATGTGACATTTATGTATGTTTATAACTATTGTTACTTGCTAAGCGTCTAGGTAGTACGTATGTTACTTTTCAAGCACTCTGTGCACATGCGTTTTCTGTGGCATTAATTCTACGCAAATTGTCAATTTTCTTCGCTCTGATCATTCTTTCTGCTGTTCTGACTGATGCCGCCCCCCCTCCCTTATGTAGTGCCCCTCTGGGACGTTTTGGGTATAATAAATTATGATGATGACCTTTCGTAAGTTCTTTTTCACTGCTGCCGACCCTTTCTCGTAAAAAGTATCTTCCTTCATGACGACTAAAGACCCATTTCGTACGACACGACTGCCGTGAGGCCGGACGTACCTGAGAAGTCAAGGAGAGAACCGGTGTTCCCGGTGCGAGACGACTGATGGCCAAACACGGCACTCAAGCCTTCGGCGACATATGCGCCCCTGAACTCCTCTGAGACGCGAGCCGCAACCTCCCTCGACAGCGTCAGCAGCTGTGCCGGCGTAGCATTGTGCAAAACTTGGGTCCGAGTCGCAGCGTCTTCTCTTACTCCGTAGGGATGGGCTGGCTACTGATTCAAATTTGAACCTTGTAATGTGTCTGCATTCTTTTTCCAAGGCAAACACGGGCTTGTGTGGCACCACATCCACTTGTTGGTTTGGTTGGACGCCTTTATCCAACTTTGAGAGCTTCGCGGAGAGCTCAATTCAACTCAGTTTTCTCAACTCAGCAATTTTCGAAGAATCTTACCTAGTACCATAGCTCAGCATTGAGCATCCCGCCACATCCACCTTGCGTGTCCCGTAGAAGGACGCAACACATCACAAATAACTTGTACTTCTGGCAAACATAATGAAGCCTTAGCACACCAGGAAGCTGTTATTGCGCAGCAGATGTATATTGCGATCAGCGAGGGCACATATGCATATGCGGAATTAGAGAATAGAAGTTTTCGAACACATAAAAGAGCCATGCGTACTAGAAAGTAAGCTTTTACAAGGTGAAATTTGGGCGAATTAGTGAGACTGCATACTCGGTGCACACATGATAAGGGCTTGATTCAGAGCTTGCTTCCACGTATTACGATCTCGGAGCTTTTTTGTGTGTGTTGTTGTGCACACCATCGCGATTTACTTGGAAAGCTATTTTAAACATTTTGGGGGCACTGAAGCGCGCTTGACAATGCTTTTGCTCTGTGTCGACAGATAAAAACTCGTGGCTTTCCGAGTATAAATTTTAGTTTGAAGTTAGCGCTCGTGTTGTTGTGTGTTGCTTTTTCTGTGTCTTCGTGTTATTTGAACTTCAAATGAAGTTCGCAGCTTCCTCCAAACGAAGTGAATTAAGTGATAGAACTGTACGCCGCAGAGAGAGCGCACAAGTCGGCGTAATGCGAGCGACTCAAACGACGATCTTGCTGACACGACGCGTTTTAGTGACCACGCTCAACGTAGTGCACGATTCACATTCGCGATACCAGGTCACTGTTGTTGGATTTTTTATAACGTTATGTTGATTTAACTGCTTTGCGTCAGGCGCAGAGCACCGCAAGACTGTCGACGGCTGGAAGAAAATTCTTGCGCTTAATTCACAAACACCTATGGAGACTTTGTTACGGGAAATGCGAAAAATATAGAAAGAACTTTGCAGGAATCGAGTGAAAGAAATAAGTGACACCATTTCGCCTAGATGTGATGTTAGGTCGGGGTTTGGAATAAGCATTTCCAACCAGTCGCAAGACGAATGTCTGCTGCGCGTGTTATGCTGTGAACGTTTTTCTGCGAAGAACGAAGTCACTTCCGTGATACGCGGCTGTGTGGTTACATATACAAATTCGTTTGTTTGTTTGTTTGCGTGCTTGTGTGTGTGTGAGTGTGTGTGTGTGTGTGTGTGTGTGTGTGTGTGTGTGTGTGTGTGTGTGTGTGTGTGTGTGTGTGTGTGTGTGTGTGTGTGTGTGTGTGTTCGTGTGTGTTTTTGCGTGAACGTGCGCGCGCGCGTGTGTGTGTGTGTGTGTTTGTCCGTGTGCCTGCGTGTGTGGAGCCTTAGGACTCGACCTAACCGAAGCTTCATTAAATTCACAGATATGATCTGTACATTGTCAATCACCGTAAGTGCACCCTCCTTAGTGCATTGATAAATAAATACCAACTAATAAAAGGCGAATTATTATAGGTTATTAGTCCCTGACAGGCTCGCATAAGTGCCTAGATATTATTGGGCGGTACTCTATAGTGTGTAGTTATAGCATCACCGAATGCACCTTAACAATTACCGGCAATGACAGGTGGCCGTCGTATCTCACTCTACATATTGGTTCACCGGCCGCTTTATAACGACACCCGGTTGACCTATTATTGTACGAAGCTTCATGGCGGCATGGATCTTTGTAGTTCATTTGAATCAAGTGGCATAGGCCAACCCGACAGATGTCTGCTCAAAATTTTTCACCATCAGAGACAAGTATTTGTTTCCTTTCATTTCATCCGATTACCCGCCGTGGTTGCTCAGTGGCTATGGTGTTGGGCTGCTGAGCACGAGGTCGCGGGATCGAATCCCGGCCACGGCGGCCGCATTTCGATGGGGGCGAAATGCGAAAACACCCGTGTGCTTAGATTTAGGTGCACGTTAAAGAACCCCAGGTGGTCAAAATTTCCGGAGCCCTCCACTACGGCGTGCCTCATAATCAGAAAGTGGTTTTGGCACGTAAAACCCCAAATATTATTATTACTATTCATCCGATTGGCTACAGGAGGACTCGTGGGACCATTATTCACTCCGTTCATGACATGTATTTTATTGCAGAGCTTCACGCTCGTTCGTACGTGAATTTCGCATCAATGGTGGTAGGCGATTTTATTCAGCATTTAAGTTTTTTTTTATATTGTCACGTAGTATTGACGGTAAAGAATGGAGTAGCAAGACTGTGAATAACGATACTAAGTTTCTATTGGGCGAATGTGAGCCCGCAAAGACAGGCTACACTCAAAGCACAACGATAGCGGCGAAAACAGTCGTCGATCGTCGAAATCTTAGCTGCCGGGCAAGCGGGTCGGATTTGGTGCATGAGTCATCGAAGGTTCCAGAATAATCACTGGCGCCCGAGTGTCTTCCAGAAAGTACTGAACAATTCGCATCGCGCATACAATGCGATTACACAAGGTTCCGTGACGACAGACAATGGATAGAAGCATAGATAAAATTTGCCAAACTTCCGATACGTGCAGGCGCGTCCTGCGCTGAGCTATAACGTTTAACCTTTGTTAGCCCGTGAAAAAGTGTTCATCAGACAGAGATAAGCAACTACACGTGTCAAACGGTCATGGTAGTGACCTCCCGCTTCATATCATAGAGGATTGCCGCCCGTCGCACGCATACGTTCGCTCACACCGTAGGCCAAGGGATGAGAAAGAAATGTCACGTGCAGGCACTACGTCGCTTCGAATTTGTGCTCGATGGAAACTATGAGCAATATATAAGAACGCTGAGGTTGATAGCAAGGAACACCACAGCGAATTGTCGAAAAGCAATAAGTTTTACTGCGAGAAAAAAAAAAACTTGAACCGACAAAAAGCGCATATCCCCTTTGGAATCAAGCATACAACGCACAGCTCAGTATTCATTTCCATAAAGTAAAGCATAAAACAAACGTCGAAACCGCATGATGGATGATAAGGCGCCAGTGAACAATGCGAGGCACATTCCTTCTCCTCGCGTGTGTTTCCCGGTAAAGATTACGGTTGCTTAAGCTGCTCCGGTGGGAAAGGGGCACCAGCAGCATACGAATCATTGAGTGACGTCAGCAAACTTCATATATAAATGGGGGATATGCCTACAACTCATTCACTTCATTGCAAGACCGCTATGGGTAGACCAGGCAAAGACTCACGAAGAGCAGCGGGAATACGATGAGCGTCGAAGACTGCAAAATGGTTATGCTCAGCAACGGTGTCGTGCTAAGACTAGGCAGAACAATAAAACATATACCCATCCATGACATTTGAGTGGTTTTCTACCAACTTCGCTGGCTATTTACTATCGCAGTTTCGGGACGGCTAGTCAATTTTTGATAATTTGAAACATTTAGGCGTTCATTCGCTGCTTCATCTCGCATAGAAAATTTTAGCCCACAAAAGAATCTGGAAAAATAATCATCCGCAACCCTATGAGCGAGGGAAAGCTCGAACTAGAAATTAAGACGATACAAGTGCACAAAGAAAATCAGTGAATACTTGACAATTGTCAGTGATGGACACCACTCTTCTATTTGCTACCACCCAATAGAATGTCACGAAGAGTATGATTATTCAGGCTATTGCGCGCACAGGCAAACAGAGCCTGTCAGGTACCCGCCGTGGTTGCTCAGTGGCTATGGTGTTGGGTTGCTGAGCACGAAGTCGGAGGATCGAATCCCTGCCACGGTGGTCGCATTTCTATGGGGGCTAAATGCCAAAACACCCGTGTACTTAGATTTAGGTGCACGTTAAAGAACCCTAGGTGGTCGAAATTTCAGGAGTCCTCCACTACGGCGTGCCTCATAATCAGAAAGTGGTTTTGGCACGTAAAACCCCATATATTAAAAAGAAGAGCCTGTCTGGCACTAAGCAGCGCAGCATTAATGTTACTGTCTTCAATGGCAGCGCAGGCAACTACAATTATGCTCTAAAACTGCTCAATGCACTTTGAAATGATCAGAGTGCATCCCAAATGCATAAGCACACGCCATCGTTGGTTATCAGTCAATCATTCGCCACAGCGCATTCCAACGTGTCACCTAGAGCAGCGCAGATAGACTTGCGTATGCTCGTAAGAGTACTTGAATCCTCTCGTATAAATTCCTTCCTACGTTGGCGGCTGCGTCGCCTATTTACGCTTTTTGAATTGACCCATTATTAGTATTTGCGCAAGTACTGAGGCTCGCACCTTTTCTACGATTATGTACATACGAGCCTTTTTTTTTTCGACTACAGCGCTTGTCCTTGCATAGGCGAGAATGCACCACAAGCTTGCTGATCTATGAACAGTTTTAGCATTGTAAATTCGCTGTTTTCGTATGGTTTTGCTTAATCCGAAATTTGTTCGTCAGTTTGCGTAGTGAATTCCGCCCCTTATGTCCAAGATAGGAATGCCGCAAGCACATAGAAAGTATGGTACACTTTTCTCCCTAATTGAGCGATAAGGTCGATTTCGTGGTCTGTAGAGCAGAATTCCTAATGTCATCAGAAATTTATGAGCAAATACCAAGAGAATTAGCTTCTGCGTTTTTCCATAAGCGGCGGTGACATGGTTGTATGAATAGTTGCTTGTACATGTTTTTGATTCACTGTACTATCATCATCATCACCATCAGTAGTAGCAGCAGCAGCCTATGTTATGTCCACTGCAGGACGAAGGCCTCTACCTGCGATCTCCAACTAGCCCTGTCCCGTGCCAACCGATTCCAACTACGCGAGCGAATTTCATCTCCCCATCTAGTCGGCTGCCATCCTCGACTGCATTTCCCTTCTCTTGGTACCCGAATGGTCCAACGGTTATCTAAACTGCGCATTACATGACCTGCCCAGCTCCATTTTTTTCGCTTTCTCCAAGATTGGAGAAGAATCTGCCATAGCACTTGCAATTGCAAGTACTTCAGCCAAAATTATAGTCAGCGACTCTAAGGTTGCGGTGATGAACTTTGCCAGAGGCATAATTTCTCCCGAGGCGAACAGAATCCTGCGGACCTGCAGAGATATCAGGAAAATTGAAATAATCCTGGCACTTGCGCACGCTTCCCTCGCTGGGAACGAGGCGGCCCACGAATTTGCTCGAGGACTCACATACCGAGCTGGTGGCCTAGCCGAAGGCTTCACGGGGCGGGACCGCTTAGTGTCTTACAGAGAGATCACACAACACTACAGACTAGGGCGGGTTAAATATCCTCCGGCTGATATATCCTTAAACAAGAGCCAGGCCTCCACTTGGCGTCCCCTGCAAACCAACTCGTTTCCAAGCCCGGTGTCGTGCAGCCTCTACTACTCGGGTCAGTACTTCAGCCAGCGTAAGCTTTGTAAAGTCAGGGCTAATCTTAATCACATTCTGTGGGAATGCCCACAGGCTCCATCTGAGGGAAGAATAAAGTCTTTAGAACAACGGGAGACCTTATTACTCAGCGCCGATCCGGAGATTCAACTAAAGACCGTCCGACGGGCGGAAACCGCCGCTAGGGTCCAAGGACTCCTGGTCGTCGTCTAGGTGGGAAGGCCTAAAGCCTTCCCTACATCTGTTGCACAAATGAAGTTTTACAAATACAAAAAATCTTAATGTCAATTAGAATATCGGCTATTCCCGCTTGATCTCTGATCCAAACCGTCTTCAAAACTTACGTCAATGTTGGAAATCAATGCAAATGATATGTACTAGGCCCGGTATTCTTTGAACCTGAGCATACATGTGCGGCATTTTTGATATCATAATTTTTATCTCTAAGTTGTATGGGTTCTTCCCGCGATAGCTATCGTTTTAGAATAGATGAGCCCACCAACTTGACAAATGTTCCTGCTTCCAAAAACAACAGCCAGTGTGACTTGACGATCTGTATTGCCCGGAAGCTGCGCTTCACACACATCAGCAAAGAAGGCCTCGTAAGCAGTTCTTAAGTAACCTGCGGCTTAACGCAAATGATTTATCTGAACTTCTACACCATCCCGTTCCTAACGTCTATGACCGCCACAATCTAGTTATTTTCCATTTTTTCCCCTTCTGCCCACTATAGCTCTTTACGAAGGTAAACCAATTACTTCTTCGACATTTGACCTACAACGCTCTATTTATTTCGTTTTAAAGTGTTTTAAAATGTTTTTTCGTTTAAAATGTTTTAGAACCTTTCAAAATTTTTATTTTCAAGAAGGTGAATTTTTTTTTGATAACTAAGGAATCTACATATAATGAATATCGTGGTGCAGAAAAAAATTACGTCTCTGTCCGGTTCTGGTAAAAAGGTATGTTGTTTTTTAGAACTGCCTGCAGATCTCCCTGAAACCGAAACTGATATTTCTGAAAGCAAAGCCTAGATTTCGATTATTAAAACAAGCTTACGGTTGTGCGCAGGACACTTTTGGATTAGTTGGTATGAGTTATTTTAAAGATTAATAAAACTGAATATGGGTGAGCGCTACAATTTTTCATTTAAATGACTGTACGTCTCTAAATATGTCCATGTAAGCTTATGCATCGTTTAGTTTGAAACATACTATTGTGTATATCATTTCAACAACGGAAATAGTGGCAAGCCGGATATGTTGAGGCATGCTGGCATTGATCCTGCCAACTACACCACAGTAGCTTGCCTCAGGAGGGACTGAACACTCGTGAAGAATGGCAACTGTCAGTGGACGGTTGACGACAAACAAGCTAAAAAAAACGACGAGCTATAAAACGATGTAAAGGTGAGTTCCTGGCACCTTAGGAGAGACCCACCTGGACTAGAACCCACCCGCCTGGTGGGTTCTAGTCTTCCACATCCTACCATTGATCTATATTAATCGTATAGAAAACATAACTGTTCCGTTTCTTGAAACTTCATTTTCATTTGCTTTTTGTTGCGCAGAAGCTCGTAACTTTTGAATAAAGCAGTATTATTCAATGAAACTTCACATCCTTCTTTCTTAAACAGTAAGCTATGCAATGGACTAGGAGAATTGATGTTATAGCATTTCAAATGAAATACAGCCACCTGAAGATACACAATTTTTGGTTTTTCGGGTATAACTTACGTAATACTGATGACAGCGCAAATACCCTAGTTCATCGCACAGCCTGCCTAAATTTATGCCACGCCATTTTTTTTTCATGTGGTAGGATCAGTAGTTATGACTGCTGTCGTGATTGACGTATTTTGGGTATTTTTCCTAATTAAATTGTAATTAGTTTAGATTTTTATCTAACGCACTTTAAACAGCCCTTCTGGAGGCAGATAGAAAGGAACCAGTTTTGGATCACTATCTAAAAACATTTCCGAAAAGGTGGCTCATTCCGTAGTTCCTAAATCTTCACTTTGTTCTTTCTGATGTATCGCATGGTGTTTTCTCTAGCCGCAGTCGCTTTTTACTGTGTTCCCTTGAAACTTCATTTAACAGCTTCGAAGTCTGAATAGGATAAGTCACTACGTACAATAGGCGTCACTCATGTCTAGAGCGCGGGAACAGCGGCCGCCAGGCCGCTCCGCAGCCAGCCAGCTACGTCTTTTATATACGGGTGCACAATTATTATAAGCAATTCATAGACGTGTACAGCTTCTACAACGCGACTGCCGCCTCCGCAGGTGAATAAGATTGAGCAGTGATTGTTATAATTACGCTCATATGTTGCCTCGTCCAGTCCCCAGTCTGTAGTACAAGGCACCATGTAGGAAAAGGGTTGTTCGCTCGCTCAGGAACACCGAATGGTCAAACGAATTATGTGTCAGTACTTATTGACACGTGTACTTATCTTTATCGGGCAACTACGTTTCACCGCTTAACAACTGTAATCCCACAGCGAGGGACGCGCCTGCATGTATCCGACGTTTCTGGAAAGTTATCGACGCTTCTATCCGCGTGTCTGTTGTCGCCGAACCTTGTGTTATCAGATTTCATCGCGTGACACGATTGGTGTAGAACTTTGTGGAAGACACGCGGGTCCCATCAGTTAATCTGGAACATTCGACGACTGATCTATAAAAGCCGACGCGCTTGACCCGCTGATCAGTTTTCCGACGATCGCCGACCGTGTTCGCCGCTATCGTTGTGCTATAAGTGTAGCCTGTTTTTGTGGGCACAGGTTCGCCCAATAAAAGCTAGTTTTGTATTCCACCGTATTGCTTCTTTCTTCACCGTCACTACCACGTGACATCTGGTGGAGGTGCTTTTCGTCCATGTACAGGACGCCCCCGACAAGCCGTGATCCCAGCCCAGGCCGCAAACAGAACACCAACGTAGTCCCGGACCACCGAGCAAGCCGCCGTCTTCAACAGCTGCCCCCGGAGCACGGACTTTTACCTGAGAAGACCAAGAAGATTGTGGCCAAGGCAACCGCAATGGCAGCCCCAGCGTCCCCCATCGTGCTGCAGCAGCCGAGGGAACCACCGACGTTCCGCAGTTCCACATTTGAGGACCCGGAAACCTGGCTGGAAACGTATGAGAGGGTCGCTACGTTTAACAACTGGGCAAGCGACGACAAGCTACGCCATGTCTATTTCGCACTGGAGGACGCCGCCAAGACGTGGTTCGAGAATCGAGAAGCCACCTTGACGACGTGGGACCTCTTCCGAAGCGGTTTTCTGCAAACATTTCAAAGCGTCCTGCGAAAAGAGCGAGCCCAAGCTCTACTGGAGACAAGAGCACAGCTGCCGAATGAGACGATCGCGATTTTCACTGAGGAAATGAGCCGTCTGTTCCGCCACGCCGACCCAGAAATGTCCGAGGAGAAGAAAGTACGTCTACTGATGCGTGGTGTCAAGGAGGAACTTTTCGCCGGTATGGTAAGAAGCCCACCGAAGACCGTCGACGAGTTTCTTCGTGAGGCGACGAGCATCGAGAAGACACTGGAATTGCGGAACCGGCAATTTGACCGACGCACCAAGCCAACAAGCTACTCCGGAATTCAATCACTGGCCACGGACGATTTATGCGAAACCATCAGGGCCATCGTGCGCGAAGAACTGCGCATGGTCTTGCCATCGTCGCAGCCTCAAGTGGCCTCGATCGCCGACATCGTGAAAGAAGAGGTGCACCGATCGCTAGGAGTTCCTGAGGTGCAACCACAATTACCGCAGCCCCAGCCAGAAGCGATGACTTACGCCGCCGTCGCACGCCGTCAAGCGCCCCCTCCGCGACAACGCCAGGGCCCTGTAACGCCGCAATTCCGTCGTCCACCGCCGCCGCCGCCAGCACGCCCACCCGCCGCCAGCACGCCCACCCGCCGCCAGCACGCCCACCCGTCGCCAGCACGCCCACCCGTCGCCAGCACGCCCACCCGTCGCCAGCACGCCCACCCGTCGCCCAGCGCACCTACGCGAGGAAAACGGACATTTGGCGCGCCCCCGACCACCGCCCGCTCTGCTACCACTGCGGCGAAGCCGGCCACGTGTACCGCCGATGCCCATACCGCGACCTGGGATTGCGAGGCTTCGCCGTGAACGCACAGCGCCCGAGGGAAGGTGAACGCCCCCGTGACATCGCCGACTACCTCGCCGCTACTCAGTGGAGCCCTCGACGACCGTCCCGTTCGCCGTCACCAGGCCGCTACCTGTCGCCGCAGCACCGACCATACACCGGCCCAGCCCGGGGCCGCTCTGCGAGCCCATATCCGGAAAACTAAAAGCAGCAACCGATGGAGGTGCGGTTGCTGTTTGTCGAACTGACGAAGATCCTCCGCCGCCGACGAAGACGACGAAGAAACCATCTCGACGACCTAATGACAACAGGCCGCCGTCCCGACGAAGTCGGGAAGCCAAGACTACACCGACGAAAGACGACTTGAAGAAGCGACGTTCCAGCTTCAATTCAACACGACGCAGCCGTGATCCGACGCCACGACCTAACTGCAACGCCAGACAAAGAACCACCGACCTTGACGTGCTTCTCGACGGCCACGCAGTCACTGCCTTAGTCGACACGGGGGCCGATTATTCCGTAATGAGTGGACACATCGCCGCCCACTTGAAGAAGGTTAAGACTGCATGGGAGGGCCCCCAAATTCAGACCGCTGGAGGGCACCTCATTACGCCGACTGGAATCTGCACGGCAAGAATTACCATTCATCACCGGACTTACCCTGCCACTTTCGTTATCCTGCAACAATGTTCACGAGACGTCATTCTCGGCATGGACTTCCTGAACCAACACGGCGCAATCATCGACCTGAAGTCGCAGTCAATAACGCTGTCGCAAGATCAAGCGATATCATCGGAGAGCCCTTGTAGTCACCACGCCTTGAGTGTGCTCGAAGATGAAGTGAGCATCCCGCCTCGCTCCAGCATCGTTATTTCGGTCGGCACCGAAACACCCGCTGACGTAGGAGGCGTCATCGAAGGCGACCAACGTCTACTACTCGACCGTGAAATTTGCGTCGCAAGAGGGATCGCTCGACTGCACGGAGGAAACACGAGAGTGTTGCTGACAAACTTCAGCCAGGAGTTCAAGCACATCAACAAGGGCACGACGATCGCATTCATCGAGGAAATACAGGAAACCAGCGATGCCTTTGTCCTCTCGGATTCTGTTGCATCTACCCCGACGACCGTAGTTCCCGAGCCAGACTTCAACATAAATCCAAGTCTCCCCATGATTAAGCAGCAACAGCTCAGAAGTCTGCTTCGACGATACAAAGACTGCTTTTCGACGTCATCAAGGATTCGACAAACACCAGTCGCAAAGCATCGCATAATCACCGAAGAGAGCGCTCGACCACTACACCAGAGCTCTTACCGAGTTTCGACGCGAGAACGCGAAGCTATAAGACAAGTCGACGAAATGCTGCGCGACGACATCATCCAGCCGTCGAAAAGCCCGTGGGCGTCTCCAGTTGTTTTAGTGAAGAAAAAGGACGGAACCCTACGTTTCTGCGTCGATTATCGTCGACTGAACAAAATCACGAAGAAAGACGTCTACCCCCTCCCACGGATAGACGACGCATTAGATCGGCTTTGCAATGCTAAATACTTCTCATCGATGGAGCTCAAGTCTGGCTACTGGCAAATAGAAGTCGACGAAAGGGATCGCGAAAAGACCGCCTTCATCACGCCAGACGGCCTCTATGAATTCAAGGTTATGCCATTTGCACTGTGCTCGGCGCCTGCAACGTTCCAGCGCGTGATGGACACGGTTTTAGCAGGATTGAAGTGGCAGACCTGTCTTGTTTACTTGGATGACGTCGTCGTCTTCGCCGGAAATTTCGACGATCACCTTAAGCGCCTTGCGACAGTATTAGAGGCCATCAGGGCTCACCCTGAAGCCGGAAAAGTGTCGCTTTGCTTACGATGAGCTTCTATTCCTAGGCCATGTCATCAGCAAATCTGGAGTGCGCCCCGACCCGCAGAAGACAGCTGCCATCGCAAAGTTCCCGCAGCCAATCGACAAGAAGGCAGTGCGCAGATTCCTTGGCATCTGTGCCTACTAAAGGCGCTTTGTCAAGGACTTTTCGCGCATCGCGGAGCCGCTAATACATCTCACGAAATCTGATGTCGAGTTCAATTGGGAAACGCCGCAGGCCGACGCATTTCAAGAACTCAAACGACGCATGCAGTCGCCGCCGGTACTTGCACACTTCGACGAGGACGCCGATACTGAAATCCACACTGACGCCGGTAGCCTAGGCCTCGGTGCCGTCCTAGTCCAGAGGAAAGAAGGACTTGAACGGGTGATATCGTATGCTAGCCGGTCGCTGTCAAAAGCGGAAAGCAATTATTCTACGACTGAAAAGGAATGCCTCGCCATCATTTGGGCTACAGCTAAATTCCGCCCTTACCTCTATGGCAGGCCATTCAAAGTCGTCAGCGACCACCACGCGTTGTGTTGGCTAGCTAACTTAAATGGCCCTTCAGGACGGCTGGCGCGGTGGAGCCTCAGACTACAAGAACATGACGTAACGGTAATATACAAGTCCGGAAGAAAACACTCCGACGCCGACTGCTTATCACGCGCCCCAATCGATCCCCCGTCGCAAGACGACGTGGACGACGACGCCTTCCTTGGGATAATAAGCGCGGAAGACTTCACTAAACAGCAACGAGCAGACCCGGAGCTAAAAGGCCTCGTCGAGTATTTGAAAGGGAACACCGACGTTGTCCCTGGGGCATTTAAGCGCGTGTTGTCTTCGTTCACGCTACGAAACAACCTGCTCGTGAAGAAGAACTTCTCACCAGTCCACGCCAGCTACCTTCTTGTGGTGCCGTCAGCGCTCCGTCCAGAAATACTGCATGCCCTACACGACGATCCAACCGCTGGGCACCTCGGATTCTCCCGGACGCGGTCGAGGATACAGGAAAAGTATTACTGGCCGCGTCTGACCGCCGACGTCGCCCGTTACGTCAAGACATGCAGAGACTGTCAACGACGCAAGACACCACCGACAAGGCCAGCAGGATTACTACAGCCGATCGAACCTCCTCGTCGACCATTCCAGCAGATTGGGATGGATTTGTTGGGGCCGTTTCCGATGTCAACATCCAGGAATAAGTGGATCATCGTGGCGACGGACTATCTCACCCGCTTTGCTGAAACCAAAGCTCTACCAGAAGGCAGCGCAGCCGAAGTGGCGAAATTTTTCGTCGAGAACATCCTGCTGCGACATGGTGCGCCAGAAGTCCTCATCACCGACAGAGGAACGGCTTTTACAGCAGAGCTCACCCAAGCCATTCTGCAGTACAGCCAGACGAGCCACAGGAGGACAACTGCCTACCATCCGCAGACGAATGGTCTCACGGAGCGCCTGAAAAAGACCCTCGCCGACATGCTAGCAATGTACGTCGACGTCGAGAACAAGACGTGGGACGCGGTCCTGCCGTATGTCACCTTCGCCTACAACACGGCGGTGCAAGAAACAACACAGATCACGCCATTCAAGTTGGTTTACGGCAGGAACCCGACGACGACGCTCGACGCCATGCTGCCGCACGTCACTGACGAGGAGAATCTTGACGTAGCTACCTATCTCCAGCGCGCCGAAGAAGCCCGACAGCTCGCCCGCCTACGGATCAAGACCCAGCAGCGTACCGACAGCCGACACTACAACCTCCGACGACGCTTCGTCGAGTACCAGCTCGGCGACCGTGTTTGGGTATGGACCCCGATACGCCGGCGAGGACTCAGTCAGAAGCTGCTGCGACGCTATTTCGGACCCTACAAGGTCTTCCGACGTATTGGCGCACTAGACTATGAGGTCGTGCCAGACGGCATTTCGCACTCACAGCGTCGCCGCGCACGATCTGAAGTGGTCCACGTGGTGCGCCTTAAACCATTTTACGGACGCTGATGAACTTCCTTTAGTTTGTTGTTTTCTTTGCTACGAGTGCTTTTCTTTGTTACTTTCGTTTGTTTACAGCATCGGGTCGATGCTTTTTAAGAGGGGGGTAATGACACGTGTACTTATCTTTATCGGGCAACTACGTTTCACCGCTTAACAACTGTAATCCCACAGCGAGGGACGCGCCTGCATGTATCCGACGTTTCTGGAAAGTTATCGACGCTTCTATCCGCGTGTCTGTTGTCGCCGAACCTTGTGTTATCAGATTTCATCGCGTGACACGAATGGTGTAGAACTTTGTGGAAGACACGCGGGTCCCATCAGTTAATCTGGAACATTCGACGACTGATCTATAAAAACCGACGCGCTTGACCCGCTGATCAGTTTTCCGACGATCGCCGACCGTGTTCGCCGCTATCGTTGTGCTATAAGTGTAGCCTGTTTTTGTGGGCACAGGGTTGCCCAATAAAAGCTAGTTTTGTATTCCACCGTATTGCTTCTTTCTTCACCGTTACTACCACGTGACATTATCGTCTTACTTCGATCGGGGATTGTCACTCTACTGCTCTTAACACGGCCAGCTGGGCGTGTTGGTGATTGAACATGTTCTTATGGGTGGGCAGCGCAACCCGTACGAAGGACGAAAGGAAGTACACAATACTAGTGCTCATCTCGAAATTAGACGCACAGCAGACCCGAGGAGTGTTTTCGTTAGCATAGGCACACTTAACATGGATTAATTGGTTTCATTTGTTGGCATGGCTCGAGGAGAACCCGCGCTGTAAATGAATTAAAATGCGAAAGGTCATGACTGCGCCTCTTAAAGAGTGAGTGCAGAGACTGCAAGTAACAATCCGTAGTCACGAGATTGGCACATATGTACGGGTACTATACATGGTTGTTTCGAGGAACGGCTTATGCTGATGTGGTTTACTTTTTAGCTAATTAGGAGGCCTACCATTATCGGCGGTGAGCATCTTCTCGTAGAATATACGCACCTTTAGGTAACGCTTCGCCACCACCCGGTGGAAGCGACCCATGGTGAGCGGCTTGGGTGCGCGCAGCAGCACAGGTCCGGAGCCGAGGTTGTAGCGGAACTCGAGGTGCCCGTCTCGCAACGCCAGCGACACGAAGTCCCCGGCCCCCGAAGTGGTCTGGCCGTTGTACAGGAGCAACCCATCTGGCGCGTCCGCCTTCAGCTCCAGCTCGAGCGAGAGACCCGTGTAGGCCTGCAGCCGGTGCAGCTCCAGGAAAGAGCGGCCGGAGAACTGGGGCACGCGCAGCGGCTGCAGTGGCGGGGACTCTGGCGGCGCTCGCTCTTCGTCACCACGGATGTCCTCCTCCTCCTCCTCGGTGCCAGCGACGGGAGGACGGCCTTCCTGGGGTTCTGCGTTACAGAGGAGTGTATTTCAATTGCTGCTGCAGGGTGGATCATTTCTGCCTGAGCATTGATAAGGCGTTGCCGTACGTGAGGGCGGCGTGCTGCACCGAACCGTTATAAGTACGTGGACATCTTTCCTCAGTTTGTTTATTCTAAGAAAAAGTTAACTTGCTGGTTCATCCATCCTTTCTGCGGAATGGTTCGTGACTTTGATTTATATTACGAAGCTCTGCTAAATTGCATGCATTCGCTCTTTGGTAGTATTGAATATTAAAATAACGTCTACTTTTCATACACAAGATTCTACTGAGCTCTCCGGCACTCGTAGTTGCATTCGTGTTTTGACAGTCTGTGTGTTCATTTACTAATTCATTCGTTCATTCATGCATTTTTAATACTGCGAAACAGAATGGCTCGCCAGTTGCCAGAGATATTTGACCACCAAGAAAAATGACGTGGCAATCGGCGGGGATACACATGCGGGGATAGATTTGCGGCGATACATTTAGGATCGTCTAGTACTTGATACGGTATGCCACACCTGTTCATGTTGAATTAAGTGGTTGTCAGGATGAAAGCTTCGAAAATGCGCTCGTCACAGGGATGCATTTGACTGCAACGCAAAGCTTGTGCATATCACCACATGGCGCCACGGCTATAAACTCAACTGGTTCTGCCAATCAAGAAAGAAAGGGGTCCAGTCACCATCAGTGGCCGCCGTTGGTCGCGTGCTTAGCGGCGGGAACCCGCCCAGTGGGTCGCCTCCTGGGCTGCCCTGGAACCAACCCTGGAACTCGGAGTCGACGCCGGCGTCTCTGTGGACCGTCGACCTCCGAACGGGCCCTGCCGTAGGTGACGCGGGAGCCTCCTCGCAGGGCCCAGGACTGCGCACGGTCAAGTTTCGCTGCAGACGGCACACAAACTGGCGCAGCTGGCAGGCCGACGCGTAAGTGTTGCCGTCCGAGCCACAGACGGGCCCGCCTTCCTCTGGTCCGCCCGTGCACTGCTCGCAAGTGGATGGCGGCGAAGGCGCAGAAGCTGAGGCACAACCGTGGCTGCCCAGCAGCGCCCTGGGATCCGTGCACTCGGTGCACTTCATGCCCTGCGTGACACGACGACGCACCTCCGTTTTTTTTCGTTTCGCCCGTCCGGGATGTTCGAGATCCCTGCCAGAACGGCTTGTAGCTCGCGCCCGTCATGTCACCTTGGGGACGCCAAATACTGCGGCGCCCGATGTCACCGGGCGCAAGAACTTTGAATCTATTGCACGTGCGTGCCATCGAGCGAGGGAAGTAGGCCTAAACGAGTCGTTGAACGCTTTGTTTCAGCTTCTGATAAAGATTGCGTGTTTAAACGAGGAAGAACGCGAGGGTGAATGAAATACAACGCTCCTTTTTAACATATCAATCCTGCTTGCGAAAAATGATAAACCTTTCCTTCTCAAATTTCGTTTAGACTGGATGCAAATGATTGGTTCATCACTGAGAATTGCAAGTGCTACAGACTAGAAGGCCGAAAAATTTGAAGCTCATTAGTTATACACGCGCAAACATTTACTGCCATCAATGACTAAGGCGAGATCATAGGGCGGCTATGTAACAAAATATGCAGCAGAAATTGCTGCAAGGCCTCATTGGCGCAATATGCTGTGGCAGCCTATACTGTTGCTGCACTTTTTAAATGCCCGTGCACTTGAGCGTAAAAATTCTTTATGATAAAGGCCGCGATACTTTGTATATTATCGCCTTCAGGAGGCTCAGCATTTACACATTTTGAATTTTCGTCCGTCCCTTTGAAAGTTAATTATGACTGCCGAGCTTTCTTTATTTCTAACGACAGAATGCCAAATAGTAATGATTTAGGAATTACTAACACATATTGGTTTATCATTTATGAGCAAAACCTCTCTCTTATCGCTATACGCCGAAACTGAGACAATGGCACACAAGCTGGATGGACGAAATAGGCCTTAACGGCTGACGTGTGCTGATGTAATTGGAAGTGAAAACTACCAGTGTCAGAGAGGCACGCTCGCATATTTAGAGTCTAACCAGCTTGCACTGCAGACTGCTACAGCAGCAAGCGAATAAACCTGACCATTCTGAACGAACTCCATGTTGAGTCTTGGCGCCACGCTGCAAGAACAGCACAGTCATCGTTGCAATTTACGCAAGACACTGGACTACACTCAGCGCTATAACACTCCCGCTTCTTCGGCAGAGTACACTCGCACATCTATTTGTGTTGGCATCCATCCAGCCCAGCTCTTCCCCTTCCCCAGTTCGGGAGGACGGCAGAGCGCATTAACCCGCAGTGACCTTTCTGCCTGACTAAATGTATTCGTTTTCCCTTGAATCTAATACATTCTTCCCGTTCCATCACGAGAACACTGCCAATAAATATATCTAGAACGTCTGTAACTTACGTGAGGCTAGTGGAATATGGCTGGTATATTTCTTGGGGTAAGCGGCGGCAAATAATGTACGCGCATGTACCTCGAAATCGTCAATGCTCTTTCGTTTTTCTTTGTCTTGCATTTCTCCGTCCCATATACCAAAATAGGGAACTAGGCACGCTAGTGTTTATGCACTTTCAAATTTTCTTTTGAAAGGCCCTACAATGGATGGATAGATGGATGGATGCTGTGAACATTCCCTTTGAAACGGGGTGGTGGGTTGCGCCACCTCGCTCTTGTTATTATTTTGCCTAATGCCCTAGAACACTGCCCAGGTTCGCGCTGCCCCAAGTGCCCGGGGACGGCCCAGCCTGCCGGCTGGGTCGGGCCGCCCGAAGCGTTTTTCGGCGGGCTTGGGCCAGGCCCCGGCTTGAAGCCGCGGGACTGGGCCGTGCTCGGGCATGAGATTGCAGACCCGGGCCAGACTCGGGATTGAAGCCATGGACCGGGGCCGAACATAGGCCCACTCATTAATGGGCCTAAGTCAGGCCTTCCAGCATACGCGAACGTTATCTTAGAACGAAAGCTGAGCTAGTTGGTAAGGATTCATTATGCAAAATAGAAGTGGAGGCGTGCAGAGTAGAGAACACAAGAGTAGAGAAGTGGACGTTCGTGTTGTCCCCTTCTCTACTCTTGTGTCCTGTCTGCACGCCTCACTTCTATTTTGCATTTCGAACGTTATGCATTCCAAGGTTCAAGGCATTCTGTGTAACGCTGAAGAGACACATCGAAAGCGCTGGATCTTAGTATTCCTTAGCACAATAAAAGAGCAAAACAGGTGAAGTTCGAATTTCTTTCTTTTCCAAAGAACAAACATTGCTTCCGTGTCGGAGAAAAAATAAATCATGCAATAAACCGCTCATCAAACAATTTTCTTGGCATTGGTTTGGCACCTGCAATATTTCCCTCGACACGATCATAATATTTTAGCGCTGACGCAAGGGGTGGCGCTTTCTTCTTCTGCATTTATTTTATGTTGCCCACTCGTGAAACCTGTTTCTTTATATATATATATATATATATATATATATATATTATATATATATATCTTCAGCCTGGTTCTGCCCACCTAAATTTCTGGCGCTCCCTGCTACACTTCCCTTCCTTTGGAATCCAGTCCGTAAGCCTTAATGACCATCGGTTATCTTCCCTCCTCATTACATATCCTGCCCATGTCCATGCCCATTTATTTTTCTTGATTTCAACAAAGATATCATTAACTCGCGTTTGTTCCCTCACCCAATCTGCTCTTTTCTTATCCCTTAACGTTACATCCAGCATTTTTCTTTCCATAGCTCGTTGTGTCCTCCTCAATTTGAGTAGAACCCTTTTCGTAAGCCTCCAGGTTTCTGTCCCGTACGTGAGTACTGGTAAGACACAGCTGTTTTACACTTTTCTCTTGAGGGATAATGGCAACCTGCTGTTCATGATCTGAGAATGCCTACCAAACGCTCCCGAGCCCATTTCTGTTCTTCTGATTATTTCAGTCTCATGATCCGGATCCGCGGTCACTACCTGCCATAAGTAGATGTATTCCCTTACCACTTCCACTGCCTCCCGACCTATCGTAAGCTGCTGTTCTCTCCCGATACTGTTAAACATAACTTTCGTTTTCTGCAGATCAATTTTTAGACCCACCCTTCTGCTTTGCCTCTCCACGACAGTGAGCATGGATTGCAATTGGTCCCCTTAGTTACTATGAAAGGCAATCTCATCAGCGAATCACAAGTTACTAAGGTATTCTCTATTAGCTCTTATCCTCAATTCTTCCCAATCCAGGTCTCTGAACACCTCCTGTAAACATGCTGTGAATAGCATTGGAGAGATCATATCTTCTATCTGACGGCCTTCTTCATTGGGATTTTGTTGCTTTCTTTATGGAGGACTACGGTGGCTGTAGAGCGGCTCTAGATATCTGTGAGTATATTTACATACGGCTCGTCTACAGCCTGATTCCGTAATGCCTACATGACTGCTGAGGTTTCGGCTGAATCAAATTTTTTTCTCGTAATCAATGAAAGCTATATATAAGGGTTGGTTATATTCAGCACATTTTTTTATCACCTGATTGGTAGGGTGAATATGGTCTATTGTTGAGTAGCCTTTATGGAATCCTGCCTGGTCCTTTGCTTCACACAAGCCTAAGGTGTTGCTGATTCTATTTGCGATTACCTTAGTAAATACTTTCTAGGCTACGGACAGTAAGCTGATCGGTCTAATTTTTAAGTTTGTTGGCGTCCCCTTTCTTATATATTAGGGTTATGTTAGCGTTCTTCCAAAATTCCGGTACGCTCGAAGTCATGAGAAATTGCGTATACAGGGTGGCCAGTTTTTCTAGAATAGTCTGCCCACCATCCAACCAATCTGCTGCTGCTGGATCCTCCCCAGCGGCATTCCCCCTTTGCACAGCTCCCATGGCTTCCTTTACTTCTTACGGCGTTACTTGCGGGATTTTAAAGTCCTCTAGACTATTCTCTCTTCCATTATATTCGTGGGTGTCCCTGGTACTGTGTAAACCTCTATAGAACTCCTCAGCCACTTGAACTATCTCATCCACATTAGTAATTATATTGCCGTCTTTGTCCCTTAGCGCATATGTCTGATTCTTGCCAATTCCTATTTTCTTCTTCACTGCTTTTACGCTTCCTCCGTTCCTGAGACCATGTTCAATTCAATCCATATTATAGTTCCTTATGTCAGCTGTCTTACGCTTGTTGATTAACTTCGAAAGTTCTGCCAGTTCTATTCTAGCTGTAGGGTAAGGGGCTTTGATACATTGGCGTTTCTTGGTGAGATCTTTCCTCTTTCGCGATAGCTTACTGGCATCCTAACAGAATTACCACCGACTTCTGTTGCGCACTCCTTAACGATGCCCATAAGATCGCCGTTCATTGTTTCAACACTAAGGACCTCTTCCTTAGTTAAAGCCGAATATCTGTTCTGTAGCTTGATCCGGAATCCCTCTACTTAGCTCCAACCACTAACTCATTGATCGGCTTCTTATGTACCAGTTTCTTCCGGTCCCTCCTCAGGTCTAGGCTAATTTGAGTTCTTACCATCCTATGGACATCGCAGCCCACCTTGCCGAGCACATGCATATCTTGTACGACAACAAGGTTAGCGTAGAGTACAAAGTCTATTTCGGGCTCCTCGACGTACACTTTCGCCTTGCGGAAGAAGGTATTAATTATCCGCATATTATTCTGTTCTGCAAACTCTACTAATAACTCTCCCCTGCTATTCCTAGAGCCTAAGCCATGTTCCCCCACTGACTAGTTTCCTGCCTGCTTCTTGCCTACCGTGGCATTGTAGTCGTCCATCAGTACAGTATATTTTGTTTTGGCTTTACCCATCGCCGATTCCACGTCTTCATAGAAGCTTTCGACTTCCTGGTCATCATGACTGGATGTAGGCGCGTAGACCTACCTGTACGACCTTGAATTTGTACCTTTTATTAAGTTTCACAACAACACCTGGCACCCTCTCTTTAATGCTATAGAGTTCCTGTATGTTACCAGCTATATCCTTATTAATCAAGAATCCTACTCCTAGCTCTCGTCTCTCCGCTAAGCCCCGGAAGCACAGGACGCGCCCGCTGTTTAGCAATGTATATGCTTTATTTGTCCTCCTAACTTCACTGAGCCCTGTTATATCCCATTTACTGCCCTGTAATTCCTCCAATAGCACTGCTAGACTCGCCTCACTAGATAACGTTCTTCGTTGAACGTTGCCAGGTTCAGATTCCAATGGCGGCCTGCCTGGATCCAGGGACTCTTAGCACCCTCTGCTGTGTCACAGGTCGGACCGCCGCCTTGGTGAGTTGCTTCACAGCTGCTGAGGACGGAGGGCCAGGGTTTGATTCTTCTATTCATATAGGAATTTGTGGCCAAGTTGTGCACGGGGAAGCATACGCTGGAGCTTATCATAAGTCGCATCACTGATCTGTCGGACGACGCGGTTAAGGCCAGGGTACCGGGAGAGCAGTTCTTCCGAGTCTGAGTCCCAAGGAGGACTTGGTTGACAGCAGAGAACTTGACATCACGATGACGGTTGTCATAAAGAGACTTCCTTCTTGCCTGCAACTCAGAAAGGCGACGGTGGGCAGTTTGGCATGCCTGGGCGGCTGTAGCTATAACGTCGCGAGCGTAGTTGGCAAGAGCGTGTCAAAAGGCAATGTCGGGTCACGCCCAAAGAGGAAATAGAAGGGGGAGTAGAGAGCTGTGTCGTGACATGACGAGTTGTGCCCGAATATCACAAATGGAAGCGCAACGTCCCAGTTATGATGATCTGAGGAGACACACATCGAGAGGATATCTATAAGTGTTCTGTCCAGGGGTTCAGTGAGGCCGTTCGTTTGAGGATGGTATACTGTCGGTAACTTGTGCTTCGTGGCACAAGATCGAAGTAGGTCTTCAATAACCAGGGATAAAAAGTAGCGGCCCCTGTCGGTGTGAAGCTGCCGAGGAGCTCCATGGTGTAAATGACGTCTTGGAGCAGGAAGTCCGCGACGTCGGTAGCACAACTGGTCTAGATTGCTGGAGTGACGGCATAGCGGCTTGAATATTCCGTTGCAACGGCGGTGTACTTATTTCCAACTCTGGAGGCAGGGATAGGGCCTAAGAGGTCGAGGCCAACACGACAAATCGATTCGGTGGGTATATTAATTGGCTGCAGGGTTTCAGCCGGAAGCAAAGCAGGCTTCTTAAGCCGTTGGCATGGCTCGCAAGCAGCGAGATAACGTCGCACGGTACGGGAGAGTCCAGGCCAGATAAATAAAACTTTTCGCCGGTATGGTAAGAAACCCACCGAAGACCGTCGACGAGTTTCTTCGTGAGGCGGCGAGCATCGAGAAGACACTGGAATTGCGGAACCGGCAATTCGACCGACGCACCAAGCCAACAAGCTACTCCGGAATTCAATCACTGGCCACGGACGATCTACGCGAGACCATCAGTACCATTTTGCGCGAAGAACTGCGCAAGGTCTTGCCATCGTCGTAGCCTCAAGTGGCCTCGATCGCCGACATCGTGAAAGAAGAGGTGCACCGATCGCTAGGAGTTCCTGAACTGCAACCACAATTACCGCAGCCCCAGGCAGAAGCGATGACATACGCCGCCGGCGCACGCCGTCCAGGTCCCCCTCCGCGACCACGCCAGGGCCCTGCAACGACGCAATTCCGTCGTCCACCGCCGCCGCCGCCAGCACACCCACCCGTCGCCCAGCGCACCTACGCGAGGAAGACGGACATTTGGCGCGCCCCCCACCACCGCCCGCTCTGCTACCACTGCGGCGAAGCCGGCCATGTGTACCGCCAATGCCCATACCGCGACCTGGGATTGCGAGGCTTCGCCGTCAACGCACAGCGCCCGAGGGAAGGTGAACGACCTCGTGACATCGCCGACTACCTCGCCGCTACTCAGTGGAGCACTCGACGACCATCGCGTTCGCCATCACCAGGCCGCTACCTGTCGCCGCAGCGCCGACCATACACTGGCCCAGCCCGAGGCCAGTCAGCGAGCCCATATCCGGAAAACTAAAAGCAGCAACCGATGGAGGTGCGGTTGCTGTTCGTCGAACTGATGAAGATCCTCCGCCGCCGACGAAGACGACGAAGAAACGATCTCGACGACATAACAGCGACACGCCGCCGTCCCGACGAAGTCAGGACGGCGGCGTCGACGAAGGAACACCGACGAACGACGACTTGACGACGCGACGTTCCAACTTCAGTTCAACACGACGCAGCCGTGATCCGACGCCACGACCTAACTGCAATGCCAGACAAAGAACCACCGACCTCGACGTGCTTCTCGACGGCCACGCAGTCACTGCCTTAGTCGACACAGGGGCCGATTACTCCGTAATGAGTGGACACATCGCCGCCCAGTTGAAGAAGGTTAAGACTGCATGGGAGGGCCCCCAAATTCGGACCGCTGGAGGACACCTCATTACGCCGACTGGAATCTGCACGGCAAGAATTACCATTCATGACCGGACTTAACCTGCCACCTTCGTTATCCTCCAACAGTGTTCACGAGACGTCTTTATCGCATGGACTTCCTGAATCAACGTGGCGCAGTCATCGACCTGAAGTCGAAATCGATAACGCTGTCACAAGATCAAGCGATACCGCCGGAGAACTGTCGTAGTCACCACGCCTTGAGTGTGCTCGAAGATCAAGTGAGCATCCCGCCGCGTTCCAGCATTATTATTTCCGTCGGCACTGAAACACCCGCTGACGTAGAAGGCGTCATCGAGGGCGACCAACATCTACTGCTCGACCGTGAAATTTGCGTCGCAAGAGGGATCGCTCGACTCCACGGAGGGCAAGTGGAAGTTATGCTAACCAACTTCAGCCAAGAGTTCAAGCACATCAACAAGGGCACGACAATCGCATACATCGAGGAAATTGTGGAAACCAGCAATGCCTTTGTCCTCTCGGATTCAGCCGCATCTACCCCGATGAGCATTATCCCCGAAGCAGACTTCGACGTGAATCCAAGTCTTCCTATGAGTAAGCCGCAACAGATCAGAAGTCTTCTTAGACGATACAAAGACTGCTTTTCGACGTCATCGAGGATTCGACAAACACCAGTTGCAAAGCATCGCATAATAACCGAAGAGAGCGCTCGACCACTCCGCCAGAGCCCTTACCGAGTTTCGACGCGAGAACGTGAAGCTATTAGGCAACAAGTCGACGAAATGCTGCGCGACGACATCATCCAGCCGTCGAAAAGCCCGTGGGCCTCTCCTGTAGTCCTGGTAAAGAAAAAGGACGGAACCCTACGCTTCTGCGTCGATTATCGTCGACTGAACAAGATCACGAAGAAGGATGTGTACCCCCTTCCACGGATAGACGACGCATTGGATCGGCTCTGCAACGCTAAATACTTCTCGTCGATGGACCTCAAGTCTGGCTACTGGCAAATAGAAGTCGACGAGACAGATCGCGAAAAGACTGCCTTCATCACGCCAGATGGCCTCTACGAGTTCAAGGTCATGCCATTCGGACTGTGCTCGGCGCCTGCAACGTTTCAGCGCGTCATGGACACGGTGTTAGCCGGACTGAAGTGGCAGACGTGCCTTGTTTACCTGGATGACGTCGTTGTCTTCGCCGGAAATTTCGACGATCACCTTAGGCGGCTTGCGACAGTGTTAGAAGCCATTAAGTCATCAGGGCTCACTCTGAAGCCGGAAAAGTGCCGTTTCGCTTACGATGAGCTTTTGTTCCTAGGCCACGTGATCAGCAAATCAGGAGTACGCCCCGACCCACAAAAGACAGCTGCCATCGCAAAGTTCCCGCAGCCAACCGACAAGAAGGCAGTGCGCAGATTCCTTGGCATGTGTGCCTACTATAGGCGCTTTGTCAAGGACTTTTCACGCATCGCGGAGCCGCTAACACATCTAACCAAATGTGATGTCGCGTTCAAGTGGGAAACGCCTCAGGCCAAGGCATTTCAAGAACTCAAACGACGCATGCAGTCGCCGCCGGTACTTGCACACTTCGACGAGGACGCCGATTCCGAAATCCACACTGACGCCAGTAGCCTAGGCCTCGGTGCCGTCCTAGTCCAGAAGAAAGAAGGACTTGAAAGGGTGATATCGTATGCTAGCCGGTCGCTGTCAAAAGCGGAAAGCAACTATTCTACGACTGAAAAGGAATGCCTCGCCATCATTTGGGCTACAGCTAAATTCCGCCCTTACCTCTATGGCAGGCCATTCAAAGTCGTCAGTGACCATCACGCACTGTGTTGGCTAGCTAACTTTAAGGACCCTTCAGGACGGCTGGCGCGGTGGAGCCTCAGACTACAAGAATATGACGTCACGGTAATATACAAGTCCGGGAGAAAACACTCCGACGCCGACTGCTTATCGCGCGCCCCCATCGATCCCCCGCCGCAAGACGACGAGGACGACGACGCCTTCCTTGGGATAATAAGCGCGGAAGACTTCACTAAACAGCAACGAGCCGACCCGGAGCTAAAAGGCCTCGTCGAGTATTTGGAAGGGAACACCGACGTTGTCCCTAGGGCATTTAAGCGCGGGAAGTCTTCGTTCACGCTACAAAACAACCTGCTCGTGAAGAAGAACTTTTCACCAGTCCGCGCCAGCTGCCAGCTTGTTGTACCGTCAGCGCTGCGTCCAGAAATACTGCACGCCCTACACGACGATCCAACCGCTGGGCACCTCGGATTCTCCTGGACGCTGCCGAGAATACAGGAAAGGTATTACTGGCTGCGTCTGAGCGCTGACGTCGCCCGTTACGTCAAGACATGCCGAGACTGTCAACGACGCAAGACACCACCGACAAGGCCAGCAGGATTACTACAGCCGATCGAACCTCCTCGCCGACCATTCCAGCAGATTGGGATGGATTTGTTAGGGCCGTTTCCGATATCAACATCCGGGAATAAGTGGATCGTCGTGGCGACGGACTATCTCACCCGTTTTGCTGAAACTAAAGCTCTACCAAAAGGCAGCGCAGCCGAAGTGGCGAAATTTTTCGTGGAGAACATCCTGCTGCGACATGGTGCCCCAGAAGTCCTCATCACCCACAGAGGAACGGTTTTTACAGTAGAGCTCACCCAAGCCATTCTGCAGTACAGCCAGACAAGCCACAGGAGGACAACTGCCTACCATCCGCAGACGAATGGTCTCACGGAGCGCCTGAACAAGACCCTCGCCGACATGCTAGCAATGTACGTCGACGTCGAACACAAGACGTGGGACGCGGTCCTGCCGTACGTAACCTTTGCGTACAACACGGCGGTGCAAGAAACAACACAGATCACGCCGTTTAAGCTGGTTTACGGCAGGAACCCGACGACGACGCTTGACGCCATGCTGCCGCACGTAATTGACGAAGAGAATGTTGACGTCGCTAGCTATCTCCAGCGCGCCGAAGAAGCCCGACAGCTCGCCCGCCTGCGAATCAAGAGCCAGCAGAGGACCGACAGCCGACACTACAATCTCCGACGACGCTTCGTCGAGTACCAACCTGGCGACCGTGTTTGGGTCTGGACCCCGATACGCCGACGAGGACTCAGTGAGAAACTACTCCGACGCTATTTCGGACCCTACAAGGTCATCCGACGTATTGGCGCTCTGGACTATGAGGTCGTGCCTGACGGCATTTCGCATTCACATGGGCGCCGCGCACGATCTGAAGTGGTCCACGTGGTGCGCCTTAAACCCTTTTACGGACGCTGACAAACTTCGCCATTTTTGTTCTTTTCTTTGCTACGAGTGCTTTTGTTTATTACCTTCGTTTGTTTGCAGCATCAGGTCGATGCTTTTTAAGAGGGGGGTATTGATACGTGTACTTATCTTTATCGGGCGACCACGTTTCGCCGCTTAACAAATGTAATCGCACAGCGAGGGACGCGCCTGCATGTATCCGACGTTACTGGAAAGTTATCGATGCTTCTACCCGGCTGTCTGTTGTCGCCGAACCTTGTGTTATCTGATTCCATCGCGTAACGCGAATGGTGTAGAACATTGTGGAAGGCACGCGGGTCCAAACGATTAGTCTGGAACATTCGACGACTGCTCTATAAAAGCCGACGCGCTTGACCTGCTGATCAGATTTCCGACGATCGCCGACCGTGTTCGCCGCTATCGTTGTGCTATAAGTGTAGCCTGTTTTCTGGGTACAGGTTCGCCCAATAAAAGCTAGTTTTGTATTCCACCGTACTGCTTCTTTCTTCACCGTCACTACCACGTGACAATATATATATATATATATATATATATATATATATATATATATATATGAATGCTAAAATAAGTGGCTTCATATGACGAAATCGTACGATCAATGTGCATGCATGTGCACCAGCGAAAACATAAAAGCCCAGGCAATTGGCCAAATCACTGATGTTGGCATCGGATAAAGATGTCGGTTTTAACGCGATAGCGTTGTGGGCCCCGTGTAGCAGGAAATCCGGTGTCGGCGTTGACGGAGTTGTCCGTGAGTGAAAATTTTGGTAGATATTAGGTATATGTACATGTCACGCCCTGCTGTATGACATGGGGCACATGCGGGTTATATTGCCGCACCAAGCTATCACTAAATTAGCTTATACCTCTTCTTCCATTCTTGACGAAATAATTCCTTGGAATTTTGAGAATAACAGCACACAAACAAATGTCATGAACCAAAACACCGACAGTGGATGCCTTTCGTGGTAAATATTCTCAGACTTATACATTAAAAGTGTGAAACAATAACAGAAATATGAAAATGATAGAATACTCTTTTTTTGGCGCGGCGGTGCACGACCTCCGGGATCGACCCACGCACGAGACATTTCTATCGGAAAGCTCAGTTTCGGGCCTTGCGTTCACCGCCAGCGTTTTCCGGTAAAGATTGTGGTTACATAACCTGCAGTTGCCGAGAAACGTTAGAAGCCATCCGGGTTCTTTAAATGCATTCCACTCTTTAAGACGAAGCTTCAGCGCCTTCCAAATTTTTATTGCTCATACAATACAGGTGATTAGTCCTCGAGAAGGTGTGGCCGACACATACGGTACAATCAGTAAGTAAAAACATACTCTTTCTCCCTTACAGGCCGGGCTTGGCCATGCACACTCGGCGTTAAGTGTATTAATGAACGCCCGGGCTTAGCGACACGGGCCCGGGGTGGGCCCTGGCTTAAAATTAGGGGCTCAGGCTGGGCCTAGGCTTCATAAAACTTGCCCGGTTCGGGCAAGTTTTATGCCCCAGGGCGGCAAAATCAGGCCCGTGCCATGTTCTACATATCCTACCTACATTTAATAAGAAACAAACCAACCAAACAAAAAACAGAAAAAAATACAATTTCTCGCACCAAGCTTTCGTAATCACTATAGAGAACTTTGTTTTTGTACGCCTGCATTGTTTGTGATCTCCTTGCTTATCTGACAGAAAACTTCCAATTACCTCTTACTAATCTCTATTGCGGACATGCTAACTTTCCACCTGCTCTCGCTGAACTCAAGGGTATCAAGGAGGCCAGAGGTGCCTAAATTGACCACTGCTCAGATATCTTTACATTCTCATAAAACATGCTCCATCGTATCTCCAGCTTTACCGATGCAAGCACATGCTTCTTCTTCCTTGTTGTATCTCGCTTTATATGTATGCGTTCTAATGCATAGTGATCCAACTTCGAAAAATAAAGAACTTCCATTTGAGCTATCGTAAAATGTTTCTTTCCTGATTTGGTTATTTCTTCTTAGGTAGATACTGAAAGCAGGTTTCTTTTTTCCATTGCCGCCACCGATGAGATTGTCTCAGCCTCTATGACTTTGCGTTTGTACATTCTTTGTTGCCATGTTACTCGCGATACCAGTCGCATGCTTGCAGTAAGCTTCGTAGTTCCTTTCCTCAAGTGTAAATCAATGATTTTCCTGTACAAATGTGCGAACACTCCAGCGGCCCATTTATTATCTTCAATATATATATTATCGTTGTTCAAAATCAATATTGCCCTGGGCTTTTCTCACTTCAAAATTTGTCCAGGGCATATCACCCTGCACAGCTTCATTTGTAGCGTTTTTGTGAGCACCCAAATCGAGGCAGCTGAGTGACCTTTGGTTGCTGTCGAGTCCTTATTGTGCTCCTCACTTCAAGCAAACAACAGCATTTCCAAATAGAAGTCCCGGAACCATTACAGCTTTTCGCATACTCCGGAGCACCTCATACCTAGATCGCTCTGGCTGAGGCGAGCGTCATCTGGTGGTGTTACAAGAAGCCCAGCAAAAAGCCCAACAAGACCATCACAGCGCCCGGAAAGTAAGGTGTCGGGAGAAGAGGCAAAGATAGTTTCACTTTAAAAAGCAGCGCACTCTTCTTCTCGAAACAGTCGGGACGCCACGCTAGGAGAGACCACGTGTGAGCCGTGGTCTTCAAAAGACACTTGGGCACAAGAAGACCAGCCCCGGAAATATGCCTCACCCCAAGAAAGAAAAAAGGCACATTGAAATCGTGACACAACGTCACGTTTGCGCTCGCCTACAATGTAGGAGAATGAAATGCTACTGGCGACTCTGGTTGAGAAAACGGAAGCGCCTCTGCTGCAAGGAGGTTTGCTCGCCACCGTGCAACATTGCTTCACAGCATCTCGCTGCGTCTGTGTCCTTACTAAGCCGAAAAAAAAAATGCGCACTCAAACGCTACTCGAGCAGCCCTTGACAATTTGCCATGCCAGCCAAAACTATCAACGTGGCGATGAGCGGCCCTTTAAGCATTGCCTCATTCCGGAGGCTGCGTCTAAAGGTGCGTCCACACTAGCGACAAAAACGCGCGCGACACGCCGCGCGCGCCAAGCGCCCGCGCGGCAGACACGCGCACGCAAGTCCACAGTCGCGTTTTGCGGCACGCGGCAACGGCCCGTGGGGTCCCGCGTTGTCTCGTTCCATTCGATAGTTCTCGTGACAACGGACTCTCCGTTCTGTCCATGTCGTGTTTCATTGGAAGTGTCTGTGTTTCGCCACTGCCGGCCACGCACAGGCATGTAGGATAAGGACGAGGAGCTATTAGTGACTCTGAACACTATAATACTTCTTTGTTCTTTACTTGTGCGACGCCGACGTGCCAGAAAGCGGACGAGAAAGTTTTCGGTGCGGTACAGGAACAGTGAGGGCCAGGCGCACTCTCTGCTTCCCCACCTTCACCAATTACTCACCTGTCATGCCAAATTGCCGTCCAATAATGTGCCAGCGGTTGGCGTGCAGCTCCTTGTCCGACGTTCGATTTGTCATAGAGGCACGCATATCCGCGAACTGTTTCCAAAAACGCCTCCATTGCGAGGCGACTTCTTCGTCGACGTCTCGGTGGCGGTGTAGGAAGGCTTAACAAAAACAGCCCCTTGACTGGAAATGGCCTCGAGATTTTGCGGCGCGCGTGTCACTGTTCAATCTCAAAGCCCATAGATTATGAGTCTTTGCTTATGCGACAGATGGCGTCACAACAGCGCGGCTGGCTTCTTATTGGTGCTCGTCTTGCGGCTGCCGCGAAAAAATGGGTCTCGCACCCACTCACGCGTTTCCAACGCGTCGCTGCCTCTTTTCGTGAATCTTGCCGCGCGCGGCGTGTCGTGCGCGTTTTTGTCGCTAGTGTGAACGTAGCTTTAGAACGGCGGCCAGATGTGTGCGGAGAAGCGGGTGATGGCACATCGATGCCAGAGGAGGACGGAGTGGCCCGTTTTGTTCTAGGTACAACATGATACTGCGTAAAACGTCTGATGTGCAGTTCCCGCGAGACATGAGTAAGTGGTAAACTGGTTTCCAGTGAATAATCACAAAGGGTACACTATGAATACAGCGCTTCCGCAAACAACTTAGTCGCGTGGAAACGCGGCTGCAAACAAAACAACAGGAAAAAATACACAACGCACATTTTTTTTTTAGTTAGCTTCCTATGAATGCTTCAATAAATTCGTTGGCACGTAATTAGCCAGGGATCAGGATCTAAACAATGATGTGTTATGCTTCATGAAACCCCCGACACAATCACAAATAGCTTTTTTCGCGTAGAATGAAATGCCTAATGAATGAAAAAGCCTAATGAAATTGTGAGAACAACTTCGTCACTTAACATGCGCCATGAATCCAAGTAATTCTACTGCAGGCTGTACGCAAGGCATCGTAATAAGCTGCAGTACGCTGAAACGGTTACTATACAAAGCGTACCTAGTAATTTGTGCGCGAGCTCCGTATCGGTGTTCTTCTCGAGACGTGCTCAAGTAGCAGGCTAACTGTACGGGCGATAGACGCACTTTCTTGAAGACATTCTCTGTATCGTTTCCAGCCACCGATGACGCCGTCGTGTTAGCAGCGAGATGGACACCACTAACCTGGACGCCGTGCTTGCAGACGCAGCGTCCAGTCATCTGTTCGCAGTCGTCGCGCACTGAGCCGAGCGGCGAGCACTGGCAGGGCGAGCAGCCGTTGACGCCGTCGGCGATCCGGTGCAGCCCCCAGTAGCCGGCCAGGCACCGGTCGCACCTCTGGCCACCGACGCCAGGCTTGCAGGCGCACTGGCTGCTCAGCGCGTCGCACGTGGCCGCCAGCGAGCCGAGCCGGTTGCAGTTGCACACGCCTGTCGCGCAACGGTGTGCTTAGGCTCGGACAACGGCAACGGTTGAAACAAAGAAAACCGACACGCTAGAAAAATCGCACGCGATATCACTGAAAACGTGCGTACAGCCGCTTGTAAAGCTACTGTGCTGCATGTATATATATATATATATATATATATATATATATATATATATATATATATATATATATATATATATATATATAGATATAATGTTCAAAAAACGGTGAACGACATCGCATACGTTTTATTTTGAATAATATACCTCCGGGTTTGGCGCAAAACACTGCGTCTTGTGTGTGTGTGTATATATATATATATATATATATATATATGTGTGTGTGTGTGTGTGTGTGTGTGTGTGTGTGTGTGTGTGTGTGTGTGTGTATGTGTGTGTGTGTGTGTGTGTGGACAAGCTGATCAATATGACTGCCACGTAATAGGGATGAGTACGGACACAAAAAAAAACACAGTGTAAGGAAAATTGGGTGGTGAACTAACGGAATGAAGCGCTTAGCACTGATTTAAATCATACATACAAAACGGACTTTCTTCGGCACAAATGTGCAGACTAAATCTTTCAATTGAATGAATTTCACAGTGACAGAAGAAACGCGCAATGAGCTGAGTGAGTTCATAAAAGTCGCGAGTGGGACTCTCAGCATATCTAAAGTCATTTCGGAATGAAAGTCGCCGCAGTGAAGCCTCCAGACCACGTGACGATCTTTATCGCGCACCCAAAACAGGGTTCCACCCTCCCCGCAATAGAATCGGCTTGAAATCGAACGCGTGACGGGTAGGTGTACGTTCAGAAGGCAAAACCGAAATGCTGTCAGGAATCACTTGAGAGTGACATCAGCTTATGCGATTGAAGCCTTTGCGGCTCCGTACATCTCGTATGGTAAATTACGCATGCACCTTATGGATATAAGGAAAAACTAATGCGTTGCGCGACACATAGTGTAATGCATAATTCAGCAAATGCGCTGTAACAAACATTTCTTTCCTCTTCGCGCAAACTAGGAAAACGAATAAAACAGCACAATAACGTATCTTGCACAATGTAGACTATATTCAGACAAGATGGTAATCTAAAGTGTCACATTTGCTGGGTGTAATTAGTCCTTGCCCATGACAACTCCGAGAGTTCGCAATTGCGCCCATTTAATTAATTAACTAATTAATTTATGCGGCGGACACGATGTCCATGCAGGGTGCGTATAATACAAAGTTAAATAACAAGAATTAAAGCACTGCTAATACAGCAAGATGCAGCGCTAATGCGGATACAACTTTTATAAGCGAAAGTTATGTCATTCATTAAGGTTGCACGGAAAGAAAGAGTATTTAAATGGGTTGGTTCAGGCAAATAGGGGGTTAAGTCATTTTGTTGATGTTAGCGAGTAAGTCTCGTAATTAGTTGATTTATATTGTCGGGTCGAGTGCCAGCTTGTTCTTAACTGAGGAAGAAAGTGGAGCCGTAATTTTTTGCGATGCGATTTAAGCGTAGGAACATTATTACAAATCAATAGTTCAGTTGGAGAGTCGAATGTCAAAACTTTGTTGTAAACAAACTGGATAGTCTCGCTTTGGTTTCCTTCAAGTTTCTTTGGTGTATTGAGTGTAGGGATCCTAGATAATACAGGCGTGCTCCAGCTTCGGTAGAATTTGGTAGTTTAACAGAGCATGGGGAGTGTTTAAGCTTGTATTTGAGAAAACACAGTTAAGGGAAGGCGGAGAAAGATTGAGAAAGGACAGTTTCCTGAAAAGAGTGAATACCGAATATTTGCCCTCGGTGCATGGTGAAGTTCTTCGAGAACGACGGGTCGCAGATGACGAGGAAGGACAAGCAGCAACTCGGGGCCGTCAGCGTTGATATTGCGGCGGTAGAGGATGCCGTCATGCAGCAAGGACATGCGGCACGTGTCGTCGGTGCTGCCAGATCGCACTCCGGCGATGATGGACTGTAAGGATGGCTGGCGTTGTTGTTCAGCGCGCATATCGATCATGTCAATAAAAGCCATCACGCAGGTTACCGGATCGTGCGCAAAAGGATCGGGAGGATCCACGGGGTAACGCGAGAGGCAGTCATCGTTCATGTTGAAGCGTGCAGTCTTGTAATGGACACTAAATAAAATTTTCTGGAGCCGCAAAGCTCAGCGACCAAGCCGTCCATTCGGGTCCCATAGGGAAGACAGCCAGCAGAGTGCGTCGTGGTCAGTGAGGACCGAATACGCGTGGCCGTACAAATATGGCCGGAACTTGGCGATACGCCAAACTAAAGCCAAGAACTCCCGCTCGATGATGGTGTTATTTCTCTCGGAAGGTGACAGCAATTGGCTAGCGTAAGCTGCAACGCACTCTGTACCATTCTGGTGTTGCGCGAGAACAGCGCCAATGCCATAGCCGCATGCACCAGTGTGGACTTCAGTCGGCGCTGCCGGCTAAAAGTGGGCAACTATGGAAGGAATGGTCAGAATGGTAAGAAAGAGAGCGGCGAACGCGTGAGCCTGCTCCGAGCCCCATGAAAATGGCGTGTTCTTCTTTAGAGATCAGTCAAGGGCCGAGCAACGACGGCGAAGTTTTTTTACAAACCGGCGAAAGTAAGAACTCAGGCCGACGAAGCAGCGCACGTCAGAGGTAGAACGTGGCACAGGGAAACTGCGTACGGCGTGAGCTTTTTCCAAATCTGGTTGGATACCGGATGCATCAACGAGGTGTCCCAACACGATGATCTGACGGCGCCCGAATTGACACTTCGTGGAGTTCAGCTGAAGGCCGGCTTTTCGGAAGACTGAAAGAATCACAGCGAGTCTGGTAAGGGAGAAAAACGTGGGAGAAAAAAACAATAACGTCGTCAAGGTAACAAAAACAGCTCGTCCATTTGTAGCCCCGCAGAAGAGTCCATCATACGTTCAAATGTCGCAGGAGCATTGCATAGGCCAAGCGGCATAACATTGAAGAGATATAAACCATGACGTGTAATGAAGGCTGTGTTCTCGCGGACTATTTCATCAATTGAAATCTGCCGAAAGCCGGATCGAAGATCGATGGACGAGAAGAATTCAGCTCCGTGCAAGCTCACCAAGGCGTCATCGATGCGTGGTTGTGGGTAGACGTCTTTACGCGTGATCTTGTTTAGGTGGCAATAATCGACGCAAAAACGCCAGTTATGGATGGATGGATGGATGGATGGATGGATGGATACAACTTGTACGTCCGGCAAGGTTTAACGCGACTCGGGCTAACTGTCTCCCACGAGGGAACGTCACGGGCCTGCCTCAACGCCGCCTCACGGGCTTGCTGGACTGCCGACGTCTGGATACCATCTTTCTTTTTCACAAGGACGACAGGCGAAGCCCAAGGGCTGGCTGATGGCTCAATGACCCCTTTGCGGAGCATTTTGTCCACTTCTAGTTGGATGACTCGACGTTCAGCATGCGATACACGATAGGGATGCCGACGAATAGGATTCCTAACACCAGTGTTTATACGGTGGTGAACAACCGATGTTTGGCCTAATGGCCTGTCGCAGAAATAAAAAAAAATACTGTACGATTCAACCAGGAGTCATATATCCGTGGCCAGTGCACAGGTGAGGTCAGGTGCAATCATTTTCGCGAAGTCATCCGTTAAGGAACGAGAGCTGTCTGCTGCAATTGGGGCTAATAAGCCATTCTCGGCATTCAGGTTCAATGTCAAATTCGCAACCACTAGAAACGCTGGCCAGGAACATGCCGGCCGGAAGCACTTGAAGGCACAGACTGAAATTAAAAAGCGGTACAACGACGTCGTTATTTGTTACCGTGACCAACCTATGCGGAACAGCAACGTTCCGCTTCAAAAGCATGTCGATGAAGGGGTGAAGCACATATTCACCGCCAGCAACCTGTGGCTGGGCGGTCAAAGTGCCGTAACTGCGTCGGGGGACAGACGCACACTTTGAAGCGAGCACAAGCGCTGTGGGGCGGTACTCGGATCATCGGCGAGTTGAGGCAGTTCCAACTGAAGAATGCCGGTCGCGCAGTCGATGAAAGCGAAATGAGTGGATAAAAAGTTCAATCCAAGGATATCGTTGAGAGGCCAGTTGTCGATCACAGCAAAGAGAACAGAAGTATGGCGGCCGGCTATAATTAAACGTGCAGTACACATTAGAAGAAAACCAGCAAGCCGCCGTCGGCCACACAAAGCACTCGGGCAGCTGCTAGGGTGAGGACCTTATTTAAAGTTATACGTAGGCTAGCACTCCTAACAGTAACTTGGGCTCCAGTGTCGACGAGTGCTTGGACAGGTACGAAGTCTATTTTAACGTCAAATACACATCTCGTTGTTGGCACAGACAGAGGATTTGCTGCAGTAGTCGCCAATGCAACACCGCCTCCGAGAGATGCATTTCCTAGTGTTCCGAAAGGGTGCGGCCAAAAGCCACAGTAGACGAAAGGCGACGTGGCTGCGGCAAACGGGAAGATGGGCGACGTGTTTGCGGTGAACGAGGCTGGCGTCCACGCAGCGATGATGAGCGGCTGTTCCAGGTGTTACGAGCAGAGCTGGTGGGCCTGTTAGACTCGGTGGTGGGCGAAACATTGCGACATTTTTATCGAAACGGCTCAAGTTTGTCGGCGTGCGAGGTGTTGAGGGCCACTAGTTGCGACAGTATCGGGCGTCATGACCAATGCGGCGACAGGTAAAACATATCGGCTGGTCGTCCGCAGTTCTCCACTCATTCCGGTTGCCATAACGTGGAGAGAAGCGTCGGGGGGAACGAAAATAGCAGAAGGGCTTTCGTTGGCTCTGTAATTGGTGACAGCACACACAGACTGTAAACCAATCTTTTCAAGTTCCTGGCGAACGATGGCTTGTACGAGGGGGGACTGAAAATGTGACAGTATCAGAGCTACGCGAATTGAAGGCTGCGGGCGCCATCGCATCCAGTTCACGTCTAACGATTCGCACCACGTCCTCTAATGGCGACGCGTGCTGCTGTGCGGGTTGATCTCCACACATCGACGTTGCGGCAGTATTGGGAACTCTGGCGCATGGTTGCAAGAGGCGTCGGCTTTTGGCCTGCTCGAATTGTCGGTACTCTTTAATGATTGCGCCAACTGTAGGGCAGCTGCTTTACATGAGCAGACTAAACGCGTCGTCAGCAATACCTTTAAGCCAGTGCCCGACTTTCTCAGCTTCTGTCATGTCGTGATCGGCTTTACGACAAAGTGCCAGCACGTCCTGCATGTGGGCTACATAGGACTCCGTGAGGGATTGGGCACGGGAGGCCAGTTCCTGTTTTGCGGCGATTTTACGGTCGGCTGGTGTGCCAAATAACTCTGTCAATTTCTCTTTGCATCGGCCCCAGCTAGTTAGCTCCTCTTCGTGGTTTTCGTAGCACACCTTTGCCGTGCCTCTTAGGTAGAACAAAAGGGTAGCTAGCTTAAGCGTAACGTCCCATCTATTGATTCCATTCACGCGTTCGTACATGGCCACCCACTCTTTAACGTCGGCGCCATCGGTGCCGCAGAAAGTTCCGGGATCCTTGGGTTGCACAAAGACAACCGAAGGTGACAGCGGCGTAGCTGGAGACGGTGGCGTTAATCCTGCGTGCTCACCGTCATTCATGGTGCGGACGGTGATACGACGTCCATTGCAAAGCTCTGTTTCCAGCGGTAGTACCCTGCACCTCTGACCAATATGTTACGAGGATGTTGCGAATATAGAAAAACTATATTTACACTACCAATTCAATATACTACCTACACTGCCAATATTCAATAAATGGCCGCAGTCTTTCTTCAGTAGAGAGTTATAAATACTTGGGTGTCATGATCACGCCTGATCTCAGGTGGAACACGCATATCAACTACATACAAAAAGAGGCCATGCAGAAGCTTGGGTATCTGAAACGTTCCCTACGTCGGTCGACAGAAGAAATAAAGTTACTGGCATATAAAACATTTATTAGGCCGATTCTTGAATATGCTTCCGTCTTATGGGACCCATTTACTGAATTACATATAAGTAAACTCGAAAGTGTCCAAAGGAAATCAATAAGATTCGTCTATAATTCATATAGCTAGCACACATCTCCGACTCAGCTGCTAGAAAAAGCTAATTTAGAAACACTTCAACTAAGACGCCATCGTGATAGGTTGAAATATATGTATTTAATATATCATGATAATTTGCGTATCAATAAGGAATTGTACATTCAACAGGTGACTCGTCGTTCCACACGAGGAAATGACTCGAAAAAGGTCAGAGAATTCGCCTGCAGAACCGATTGCTTCAGTAATTCATTTTTTCCTCGAACTATTCGAGAATGGAACCGTCTCAGTGCACACATTGTCGAGAAACCCACCATGCAGTCATTCTTAAGTGCTTTATAATTCCATCAGCCTTCAATTTTTCAGCAACACTTATCATCTCGCGACATATGCTATGGTTCTCCCGCAAAATGCTTCGATAAGTGATGCATTACAGCAGTTTGTCATATCGAGCGACGCGCATGTGCAGCTTGAATTGTCCATGTTCTGATTTCTTCTTTCCTTGTCAAGCACTCTGTAAATATATCATTGTACAATTTTTATATCTGTAGCACGGGTTTGTATGCAAGCGACGTGCAAACTATTGGTCTTTCGCTACTTTTCAGTGCGTAGTGCGAGCCTTCTGTAATGCGTTCTTGTCTTGTTATTTTTGATCATTTTTTCATATGTACCGTCCACTCCTGCCTACGGCCTTCTCTGAAGACTGGCAGTATTTCTCAAATAAATAAATAAATAAATATACACAGGAGGAGTCAGAGTAGTTAAGATGGGTAAACACCACCAACACACTGCAGCCAGCGTCTCCGATCTTCCTCTTCGTCTGTCTTTGTTCATCATTCCGTAAGAATATTACTAGTGAAACTCCAAGCATATGGTGTTCGAGGCATGGCATTAGAACTTATGCATAGCTAGATTGAACCTAGGGGCGTTCTAATGTAAAATTATTTAAAGCTTTTCTATTCCAATTCTGCAATGGGCCCACCGCGATTGGTCAAAAACGTTTTTTGAACCACCCCACTTCACCTGCGTGTCACGCGACGTCACGAAAACCGCGATAGGTCCCCATCTGATATGACATGTAAACACTGATTATGCGTAATTTCACCGAACGAAACAAAAATGGTTATTTCTGATTCGGCGCCTTTTTAACATTAGCCCTCGACTATTGGTCGAAAGTTTTCTGGCTGCACCCACTTTACCTGCATCTCACGCGACGTCACAAACCCGCAAAATCTGACCCCGTCAAAGTGACGCATACGAGTTAGAGAGGCATTAATATGCCCAACAAAACTGAATTTTCTTCTGAATAGCCGCAGGCTGCCCCGTTCCGAAAGGAATAAAAGATGGCTGCCGCCGATCGCTCATGCACTGGCTACTCGCCCCTGCCAGAGAGCATTGGTTTATTTGCGTGTAAGAAAACATTTTGCGTGGCTGTGTAACGCCTTTGAGAACTTTCGGCACGTTTACAACCTCGTTGAGCCAACTCTTCTTTACTGAGGATCCTTTTTAGCGTCATTCTTAAGCTTCCGTTCCATGCCGCCGCGATTGTCGACGCGTCGCCGCAAGTTAAGAGAAAGCGGACCAATCGCAGACGCCGGCACCACCCTCTTCATCCAGTTATCGATATTCAGTGCAGCTCTGCCCCATCGAATCCCTCTCCACTTGAGCGTCCTACTCGCCTGTTGTGAGCCAATTATATAAGATAATCCGCTTAGTGCAGGCAATGTTATTTGTTTTTCAAGCAAACAAAAGTGACCTATGAGCGAGGGGAGCATTTGTTTGGTTTGTTCAGTCAACCCTGCTTGTGACCGCCCTATGCTTGCGTCGGCTGTTACGCAAATTTGACGTCAGGAGATTGGAATAAAAATATATTGGAATAGTCTTACGGTACACGGCCCTAGATTTTAGTATACTTCCTTGGAAGGGTACAGTTCTGAAAAGAACAGAATTAAACATGGGGTACCATAAGGCTCCAATTTAGGGTTGTTGTTATTTCTTATTTACATAAATGGACCTAAGAAACAATCCCCTCACAGATGAAGACATACTGTACGCTGACGACACTACTGTCTTTTTTTCTGGAGTAGACCTTAACGAACTAGAAGTTACCGCATATCATTGGTTACAAGAACTTAGCGAATGGCTATATATATATAAACTTGTCTTAAATGAAAAAAGAAATACGAAGTATACAGTTTTTTATTTCAATATTACGGAAATAGATTACGACGTGGCGGGGGGAAGCATTTTTATTCTGGATTGCAACTTGAACATGTCTCAAGCCATTCGTTTCTGGGTGTTACATATCATAAAAACCTAAGCTGGACAGAGCAGATTAATAAGATACGCGCTAAGGTTGCAAGATCTGTGTGCTTGCCACAACGGATCCGATGCTTTGTGCTTGTCAGGCTTCTCAGACAACTGTACTTTTTGTTTTGTGCACTCGCACCTTAGCTATTGCCTCGTATTATGGGGGAAATGCTAATAAAACGGATATAGAAAAATTGGCAGTACTGCAACTGCGAGATTTTGGGTTATTGAACTTCTCAAAACAATACCTAGGATCTTCTATATTAACGATGCGCCAAAACATTCCTAATTTTAGAGGCTCTTACAAAACAAAGACATGCACGCGGCTATTTAAATAAATCTACAATCTCTAACAACACTGAACTATTTTAAAATCGTTACCTGAGTAGAGACACAGGATGGAACCTACATCGTACTTCAGTAGTAATGCAGAAACTAGGGACAAAACATGGCACGCAACCGATCGACTATGAAACCATATGTTTATGCAATACGTACCATAACATTGTTGACGAAGCTATAAATTATAAAACTATTCAAAATTAAAACACGCAATACAAGACATGCTATTTTCTGATGACACAATGTGTAACGAACGAAAATATTGTTTTAAATTGTTTGATGTCAATAGTGATGTTATAAATGTTATATTCCGAAAGCGTAACCTTTGTTAGTAACAGAATGTTCTTGTTTTTTGCAGTGCCGTATTTATTTAGTTACTTGTGTTCGGCTGCTGAGCACGAGGTCGCGGGATCGAATCCCGGCCACGGCGGTCGCATTTCGATGGGGGCGAAATGCGAAAACACCCGTGTGCTTAGATTTAGGTGCACGTTAAAGAACCCCAGGTGGTCAAAATTTCCGGAGTCCTCCACTACGGCGTGCCTCATAATCAGAAAGTGGTTTTGGCACGTAAAACCCCAAATATTATTATTATTATTTAGTCACTTGCTATTTTGCAAACAGTTGATACTTTTCAATGCGTTTAAAATGTTCCTGTAAAAAGTTTTGATGTTTTCTGTCTTATTAGTTCTAATTGTTTTATTAGTAAACTGCTACTTCTGCTCCAGCGAGGTAAAGGGCTTAGTCAGGAGGATGACGCCCTCCTTTTGCCTTACCTTGTGGGAAAACGTTGCATTTGTTTTGGCCAAATAAATAACTACTGCGTTACCCATCGCATGAATCTCACGCCCTATCGGTAAAAAAGTTCTTTTTTAGAATATTCTGATTAACTTTGCTCAAACACCATGGTACTTATAATGATGAGCAAAACGAGAACAAGGTGAAAGCAAGAGCCAATGTTTCGACAAGTGGACTTGTCTTCAAGGGGACATATGCTTTTCTCGCCACAGCATATATAGGTGGGGTTCTTCTAAAGGGGAGAGGCGGTAAGGCGGGTGGGTGCGGTCACGAGCGAAGGTGTGTTAGCGTGCGAAGTGAGAATAAATATGTGCCATGCACAAGGCCAGGGACCCGGCCGTCTGTCAATCACGTGTCAACGCGCGCCTGTAATGTAAGATTTCAAAGACCAACAAAAAATGTTTAAAAAGTCAGCAGAAACACTTAAGACTCCTTACATGTTAGAATGCGGAAGCATTATAATCGCTTAGATGAACTGTTTTCGATTTATGTTTTCGACATGCATTAATGATATTTCTGCTGAATATGGGTGTGTGTTTGCGCATACGTTACGCACAGGCCGGACACATTTGGGCCATTTTGCTGCAGAGTGACGATTTTTTTGGTCCCTCGCTTCCATTTCTGAGCCGGGCTTGCGTGGGCGTCCACGTGTCACAGCTGGCGCTGAGGTAGACTCTTCGGAGAATATCCCAGCACACACAGCACTGATATAATCCGAAGGCTCACATCTCATTTTATACACGCATGATTTGGCGTCGAGAATACGGCAAAGTAGACCATATTACACACAGCGCCGATGAACTCCGAAGAGCAACTGGCACGTGGGAGGCAGGGACATGGCGTGTGCAATGACGCACGCACTGGGCGCAACTCTGGTCAACCATAGCCGTGGCGTCGGGGAAGCGTGCACCCTGCAGGCCCGCGTTCAATTCCCACCCTGACTGAAATGTACGAAACTTCCTTTTGAGTTCCATTAACTGACTTTGTGTTGATAAACCTGCCTGACAAACGTCAATCCGATTATTTTTTAAGTGTTCTTACTTTTCCCGCCGTGGGCCATTTTTGGTGCCATCTGTCGGTTCTTCGCGTAATATCGCAAATAATGATTTCGTATTAACAAAATAAAGGGGGCACGTTGTACCGCTCGCTATCTATAGCTGTTCGCGTAGTTCCATGCTGTGTCTTTTGACATGATACGATGGCGCGTGGTCCCCTATGTACTGCGTATGAATAATCGGTGGACCCTGATTTCTTGCGAGTGAATGTTAAAATTTACACAAGATATACCGAGGAACGAGTAACGTGCATCACGTAATGACATAGCTATGTATGGACATCTTGCAGTATTGCATCGCGCAGCAGGCGTTTTTCGTGCGTATGAAGGGACGAGGAGACGACTTAGGGAAACGCGCCTATGTATGGACATTTTGCAGTATTGCATCGCGCAGCAGGCGTTTTTCATGCGTATGAAGGGACGAGGAGACGACTTAGGGAAACGCGCCTATGTATGGACATTTTGCAGTATTGCATCGCGCAGCAGGCGTTTTTCGTGCGTATGAAGGGACGAGGAGACGACTTAGGGAAACGCGCCTATGTATGGACATTTTGCAGTATTGCATCGCGCAGCAGGCGTTTTTCGTGCGTATGAAGGGACGAGGAGACGACTTAGGGAAACGCGCCTATGTATGGACATTTTGCAGTATTGCATCGCGTAGCAGGCGTTTTTGATGTGTATGAACTGACGAGCAGACGACTTATGGAAACGCGCCTGGAACAAAAAAGAGTATTAATAACTTTTTTTTGGTTCCCATGCTCGTCATGGTGTACACAGGGCAAGAAGAAGCTGGGAAATTAATTTTTTTTTTCGACAAAAATTTAAGCGCAAGGCGTCATGGCTTTCTAGAAGTGGCGTATATTCTGTTAAGTAGTTGGCCCGGCACAAGCAGATACATTGACGTAGGAAATTAGCAGTCCGTAAAATACGCGCAGAACCTTCGATACCAGCCTATATACATATTCAGAGGCGGAATAATGGAATTGAAACGCAGTAGCTTTTTTGTTGTTACTTTTTGCGAATATGTTCCTACGTGCATCTTTTTATTTGTATTGCCGCCTTTTAATTGAATATCAACTAATACGCCAAGTTTTACATGGGTTTGTTGCTCGGATGGCTGGTGCCATTTACGGTAACTTTTTTTTAGCTGTGAGAGAACACGTAGAATTTGTTTTGGCGCTGTTAAGAAGGTGTGCCGTAGGCCCAAATTACCACTTCAATTATGAAACTCGCCGCTGCCGGGCATTTGTGAACCGTTAGTCAGGAAGAGAAAAGAGCACATGACGCGGACTCCCGGGAGGCCCGGTCACCGCGGCACTCACTGGGGCAGCCGGCCTGGTGAACGCCCATCGCGGGCGTCACGCCGTCCGAGCAGCAGCCGAACGCGCTCTGGGCGCACGTCTTGGGTCCCTTCTTGCCCCCCGCGCAGGACTCGGGGCCGTCCGCGGGCCGCACGTCCTTCTGGCGGCGACAGGCCTCCTGCTGCACGTGGCATCTGCTCGGGTACCAGAAGCCGTCCGTGGCGCACACCCGCACGGCTCCGTGGCCCACCTGCGGCATTCGGTGAGGCGAACAAAACGACCGCTCGCCTAAGCCCCAAACGTGTGCGGAAAACTAGAAAAGCGTGCGAGTGAGAAAGTGTTCACTTTTGTACCACATACAAACAAGTCAACATAAAGAGAAGGGGATAAGCGCTGTAACTTAAGTTTTATGCGGAAACAATAGACTATACAAAACATTGAAAGAGGATATCGTATGGATAACGCGTGGGATAGATGCCACGCAATCACTAATTATCAATAGAAGCAAGCTTGTCGTTCGAAGAAGAAACTGAATGCCGACAAATGCACACGTCTTTATTCTTGATGATCCAAGCGCGCCAAAGGAGAACAAGTCGGAGAACAGCGCAAGCAGGGCTGAGATAGGAGAGGAGGATAAGCAAGTTAGAAATTATGACATGACACTGAATGAATTATTGTACAGCTGTTGTAATGGTTATAATCGAATCAAGACGATTTCCTTATTCCTAATTGTCCAAGTGATTCCTTTCTTCTTACCTAATCAAAATTTCTCCATAGTGCTTCCTTTTATATTGTCACGTGGTAGTGACTGTGAAGAAAGCAGCCAAACTTACAAAGACGAAACTAGCGTTTTATTGGGCGAACTTATGCCCTCAAAAACAGGCTACAGTCGAACAACGGCGACTGCGGCGAACACAGTCTCCTATCGTCGAAAATCTCATCATCGGGTCAAGCGCATCGGCTTTATAGATCAGTCGTCGAATGTTCCAGAGTAACCGCTGGGACCCGTGTGTCTTCCACAAAGTTCTACACTATTCGCGTCGTGTATACATGCAATCAGATTACACAAGTTGCGGGGAAAGACAGAGGATGGGACCATCGATAACATTCCAGAAATTTCTTTTACATGCAGGCGCGTCGTGCGCTGTGCGATAATGTTTGTTAGGCGGTGAGAAGTGGTCGCCCGACAAAGATAAATATGTACACGTGTCATTACCCCCCCCCCCCCCCCCCACCTGAAAAGCATCGTCCCGAAGCTACAAATATAAGAGAGCGAAACACAAAATAATAATAATAATATTTGGGGTTTTACGTGCCAAAACCACTTTCTGATTATGAGGCACGCCGTAGTGGAGGACTCCGGAAATTTTGACCACCTGGGGTTCTTTAACGTGCACCTAAATCGAAGCACACGGGCGTTTTCGCATTTCGCCCCCATCGAAATGCGGCCGCCGTGGCCGGGATTCGATCCCGCGACCTCGTGCTCAGCAGCCCAACACCATAGCCACTGAGCAACCACGGCGGGTGATGCGAAACACAAAGGGACACTTATTAAAAAAAAGTAACAAAACAACGGAAAGGAACAGAGTCCGAAGGACAGCTAGGCGAAGTCCCAAAGTTCATTAACGCTGGTAGTACGGCTTGAGTCGCACAACGTGGACTATTTCAGGTCGTGAGCGGCGCCGCTGTGACAGCGAAATGCCGTCTGGCACGACCTCATAATCCAGTGCGCCAATACGTTGGGTGATATTGTACGGTCCGAAATAGCGACGCAAAAGCTTTTCGCTCAGTTCTCGTCGGCGTATAGCGGTCCAAACCCAAACACGGTCACCGGGCTGGTACTCGACGAAGCGTCGTCGGAGGTTGTAGTGTCGGCTGTAGGTACACTGCTGGTTCTTGATCCGTAGGCGTGCGAGCTGTCGGGCTTCTTCGGCGCACTGGAGATAGCTGGCGATGTCAACATTCTCTTCATCAGTTACGTGCGGCAGCATGACGTCAAGCGTCGTCGTCGGGTTCCTGCAGTAAACCAGCTTAAACGACGTGATCTGTGTTGTTTCTTGCACCGCCGTGTTGTAAGCAAAGGTTACGTACGGCAGGACCGCGTCCCACGTCTTGTGCTCGACGTCGACGTATATTGGTAGCATGTCGGCGAGGGTCTTGTTCAAGCGCTCCGTGAGACCATTCGTCTGCGGGTGGTAGGCAGTTGTCCTCCTGTGGCTTGTATGGCTGTACTGCAGAATGGCTTGGGTGAGCTCTGCTGTAAGCGCTGTTCCTCTGTCGGTGATGCGGACTTCCGGCGCACCAGGTGGCAGCAGGATGTTGTCGACGAAAAATTTCGCCACTTCGGCTGCGCGGCCGTTTGGTAGAGCTTTAGTTTCAGCGAAGCGGGTGAGATAGTCCGTTGCCACGACGATCCACTTATTTCCGGATGTTGACGCAGGAAACGGTCCCAAAATATACATACCAATCTGCTGAAATGGTCAGCAAGGAGGTTTGATCGCCTGTAGTAATCCTGTTGGCATTGTTGGTGGTGTCTTGCGTCGCTGACACTCTCGGCATGTCTTGACTTAACGGGCGACGTCGGCGGTCAGACGCGGCCGGTAATACCTTTCCTGTATCCTCGACAGCGTTCGGGAGAATCCGAGGTGCCCAGCGGTTGGATCGTCATGGAGGGCGTACAGTACTTCTGGACGCAGCGCTTTTGAACAACAAGAAGGTAGCTGGCGCGGACTCGTGAGAAGTTCTTCTTTACGAGCAGGTTGTTTTGTAATGTGAACGAAAGCAATCCACGCTTAAATGCCCTAGGTACTACGTCGATGTTCCCTTCCTAGTACTCGACGAGGCACTTTAGCTCCGGGTCTGCTCATTGCTGTTTAGTGAAATCTTCTGCGCCTATTATTCCAAGGAAAGTGTCGTCATCCTCGTCGTCTTCCGGCGGGAGATCAATGTTGGCGCGTGATAGGCAGTCGGCATCTGAGTGTTTCTTCCGGACTTATATATTACCGCGACGTCATGTTCTTGCAGTCTGAGGGTCCAGCGCGCCGGCCGTCCTGAAGCGTCTTTTAAGTTAGCTAGCCAACACAACGCGTGATGGTCGCTGAGAACTTTGAATGGCCTGCCATACAGGTAAGGGCAGAATTTTGCTGTAGCACAAATGATGGCGAGGCATTCCTTTGAAGTCGTAGAATAATTGCCTTCCGCTTTTGACAGCGACCGGCTAGCGTACGATATTGCGACACGTTAATGAAGAATATGTTTTAATCATCGTCTGAAGAACACGATGTTCTGGTCCTCGCGCGCTGTCAAACACAAAACGTTTACTTTTAAACTAACACGCTCAAATTGTTAACCCCCTTGTTATGATTATTATTTTTATGTACCTAATTAAACCACCCGATTCTTGCCCAATCCCCCACTGTGGGTTTGTGCCACGGCCACTCAGGATGACAACAACAACTACCAGCTTGACAGCTGATATAATTATTGTAAATATTCTGTAAATACACGTCTGACTGTTTTTAACCCCGTAACGTTTTTGGTGTAGGTTGCGGGATAATTATCAAGACGGATTTACGCAGCGGACGCTTCTCGGGCGCATCTACAATGCCAGCTCAAGGCGAGGACGCTTGGGGCCCGTCGGCACCCACACCCACCGTCATTATTGCACAACCCCGCGACCCAGGAACCTTTTCTGGCACCGACGACACTGATGTTGAAGACTGGCTTGAACTATATGAACGGGTGAGCGCCAGCAACCACTGGGACCAGACCATCATGCTCGCGAATCTGATATTTTACCTCGTGGGAACGGCACGCGTCAGGTTTCAGACCCACGAGGAGGAACTTACCAGCTGGTACCTTTGTAAACGGAAGCTCAAAGAATTGTTTGGCAAGCCAGTTGGACGTCAGCGCGCCGCCCAAAAAGACCTGGCTTCGCTTGTCCAGACGTGCACAGAATTCTATCTCACTTACATCCAGGACGTGCTCGCTCTGTGCCGCAAAATGGATCCGAAGATGTCCGAACCTGATAAGCTTTCACGTTTCTTTAAGGGCATAGCAAATGATGCCTTCCATCTCCTTGTCTTCAAAAATTCTTCCACTCTGCAAGCCATCATTACCGAATGCCGCCGGTTTGAAGAAGCCAAGAGTCGCCGCATTTCCCAGCCATTTCCCCGCCTTCCCAACACGGCTGCTACGTCCACCTGCGAAGACCTCCGCAGTCCACCCACACCCAATCGCTCTGATGGCATCCTCCATGTCATTTGACGTAAAATAGAAGCCGCATCTCTTGTCACGACCCCAACCCATGGCCCCGACAATTTCCATGCGACCGTCTCATTGATACAGTCCCTCGCGCGCCAAGAATTGGCCAACGTTGTCTTGACCAACGTCTGCTCAGTTGTTCAGCCTGAGTACACTCAGGCCAGCACTCTCATACGCACCCGCAGCCTGAATGCCCCAACGCGGTATCGCAATCCGGCCGAATAGCGTACTCCAGACGACAGGCTTATATGCTCCACTTGTGCCCGTATCGGCCATATTTCACGTCATTGCCAGTCTTCGTGGAATTCGACCCCCTAGTCCTACGAACCATCGCATGGCTCTCGGTTCGCCCCGCAAACGCAGCCAGCAAATGCTGGCAACACTTCTCGTCCTACCCGCATAGGCGCTCTCCTTCACCACGTCACCGCTTCTCCCGATCGCCCCCATCTCGCCGATCACCGTCCCCTAGTTCCTTCTGGTGCACCCTTCCGGAAAACTAACGGGTGCAGCAACTGGAGGTGATGCTGCCAAACCGACCCGACGCAAAAATCCTCTTTTGACGTGGCCCACACATCGGAACCTCCTTAACGTGAACGTGGACGGTGTGTCTGTTACGGCTCTGATTGACACTGGCGCGCAGTTATCTATGACGAATGTTCAGCTGCGGAATCGTCTCAAGAAAGTCCTCACTCCTGCTCATTCGCCTGTGGTCCAAGTCGCCGACAGTTGAACACCAGCCGTTATTGGCGTGTGTCCGGCTCACGTGAGTGTCGCCGGACATCATACTTCTGTTTTATTTTATGTATTAGAGCACTGCCCTCACGACCTCATCCTGGGCCTTGACTTTCTGTCTACACATACCGCTTTGATGGACTGTTCTGCTGGTGTTGTGCAACTCGCTCTACCTGGTGCTATTGACCCTCCCGATAGTGCTCCGATACGGCTATGTTCCACAGAGCATATTCGCCTCCCTCACCGTGCCATTACCTACATAGGTGTCTCCCACGTTCCACCTGTCCGAGACGGTGACTACATTGTATCTCCTAATCCAGATGTCCTGCTCTCGCATAACGTCGCTTTCCCTCACACCGTCGTTACCATTTCGGACAACACATCTTGCTTGTGAACTTTGGACTCTGTACACAAGTACTCCCGCGCGGAATATCCCTGGCGCAAATAACGCCAGCCAGAGACTACCACAATTCGGCTTTAACTTGTGACAGCTTCTCGTGTTCAACTCTTGCTTCGCCCCCTGTCCCTTCAGATTTGAATGCCCTAACAAAAATGATAGCTCCCGACCTTCCCACCAGCGTGCTCAAGAACTACGTTGCCTCCTTGCCTCGTACTGGGATATATTCGGCCTTGGAGAACGCCCTCTTGGACAAACATCTGTCGTAAAACATCGAAAAAACACCGGTGATGCGATCCCGACCCATCGGCGACCCTACCGCGTCTCGCCTACTGAGCGACATACCATCCAAAACGAGATTGACAAGATGCATTCACGAGACATCATCGAACCGTCTTGCAGCCCATGGGCATTCCCTGCTGTACTAGTTAAAAAGAAGGACAACAGTTGGCGATTTTGCGTCGGTTATCGACACCTCAACAATGTAAGGTTGAAGTTTATTTTATTATTTTTACATCGCCAAAAAATCAACGATGCGGGTAGGCCCGGGCAAAAAGTGAACACAATCACTTGAGGGACGCCCCAGCCCCCCTGTACATGGCACACAGCGAAAACGCAAAGTGTAAAAGTCATAGTAACACTCTGGCTATTTGACAAGGGCAAAAATATCTCGTGTATGCATGAGTTTGTGAACAAAGCATAAACAGAAAAAACACAGCATAATAGTAAAAAAAACACAGAAATGCATAGCAGCAAGATAAAATTACACAGGATACATCGCAGCAACATACGAAAAAAATACATGAACGCGGCTTTCAAGAAGAAGATATTAGTGAATTAATGCACTTCTCATGTCAACAAGTGAACATGTTTCAGGAGTTATACCCCTTGACAATAATTTATTCAAAACAGTGGGCAGGCTATGTCGGAGCATCTGTTGCCCGTACATTGTACGGGAAAAGGGAATGTGCCAAATTTCTTTTTTGCGAAAGGAGTATTCTGAAAGATTTTGACTGAGACAGGGTAATTCAAGAAAACTAAGCTGGTTATTTTGGATACAACGCTTATATTTCAATGCTAAGTAATATTCGTACACGGTATTAATCGGCACAATTTGGTAACGAGCAAACAGTTCCTGAGTGTGAACAAGGTAATCTACGTTTGCAATGTAGCGTACAGCTTTCTTTTGAAGCATGTATATTTTATTAATATTTGTTGTAGTGGTAGTACCCCAAACCAAGAAACAATAATTTAGGTGGGACACAAACAGCGCATTGTAAATAATTAATTTTATACGTTCGGGCAGAAAATGCCGACATTTTGCGAGAATTCCGGTGCACGTTGCCAGTTTACTCATAACGAACTGAACTTCAGTGTCCCAGCTCATGGTCTTGCTAAAAATTACCCCTAAAATCTTGACAGTGTCTACAAACTGGACACGTGAATCGCCTATGTATATATGTATATCGGGTTGAGTGGGAAACTGTCTTGTACTGAATAGAAGCGCTTTAGTTTTTTTCGTGTTTATGAGTAAAGAGTTTGCTTCAGACCATTCCTTAAGTTTATCAATAATAATAATAATAATATTTGGGGTTTTACGTGCCAAAACCACTTTCTGATTATGAGGCACGCCGTAGTGGAGCACTCCGGAAATTTTGACCACCTGGGGTTCTTTAACGTGCACCTAAATCTAAGCACACGGGTGTTTTCGCATTAAGTTTATCAAGAGCATTGTTAGTAACAGAAACCAGAGATTTTATGGAACCACCTGTGAAAAATAAACTTGCATCGTCAGCATAAATTACATATTTCGGCTGGCTAACAGTCAAAACAAGGTCATTTATATATAAAATGAAAAGTAGAGGTCGTAAAATACTACCCTGTGGGACACCAGCAGTAATAGTTTGAAATGAAGATACATGTGGCCCTATTTTAACGCATTATAGACGATGACGCAAGTACGATTTCAGTAGTTCAAGTGGAGTGCCACGTATGCCATAAAGGTCTAATTTTTTAAGTAAGGTATTATGATTAAGGCGATCGAAAGCCTTTGAGAAAACTATGAAGATGCCGATGCACAATTTTTTATTTTCAAAAGCGTTAAGAACAATATCTTTATGGGACAATAAAGCTGATTCGGTAGATTTACCTCGCAAAAAGCCATGTTGTGCTGTTGATAACAATTTAAACCTATTGCATAATTTCATTAACCGTTGTTCAATAATTTTCTCCAACCCTTTCGAGAAAAGCGGTAAAATGGAAATCGGTCGGTAAATTGACATGCTATTTTTATCACCGCTTTTATATAATACTATTACTTTAGATTTCTGCATCTGCTTCGGAAAGGACCCGCTTGATAAGGCAAGGTTATAAATATAAGTTAATACTGGTGCTATTAGAGTGAGGACAAATTTTACCGGTGAGATTTGAATGCCATCTATATCACAAGACCTGTTGTTCTTAAAGGAAGTAAAAGTACTGCACACTTCAGTGTCACCCGTAGGTTCCAAAAATATACTATTGCTATTCCGTCGTATAGTGTTGCAAGCGAAATCTGAACTCAGACCAGTATTTACATTATCTTTGAAAAACGTATTAAATTTATCTGCAAGTGCAACACCTTCAATACGTTCACCTTCAAACCAAAGCTCTGTAACTCTTGACGTAGACTGTGCTCGGTTTAATAATTTATTAACTTTTTTCCAAACTTGTGCGCTACCATTACAGAACTCCCTGTCAAACCCATTGTACAAAAAGTTTCTTTTTTCGTTTCTGAGAAAAGACGTCACTTTATTGCGGTATTGTTTAAACTTGCCTAGGTCAGCAAGGGACTTGGTCCTCATAAATTTCTTGTATAACTGGTCTTTCTTTTTAATCATTCTAAGGCAATCTCGATTTATCCATGGCTTACGACTTCTAGGGGACTTTTTTACAGTTTTCTCAGGGTAATGATCATGGTATAGGCGTTTAAAACAGGTGATGAATGCCTCATACGCCACATCTACAGTCTCAGAAGAAAAGACGTCATCCCAGTTTTGATTTGAAAGAATAGAAAAAAAGGACGCGAGGGTGTCCGGAGTAATATTTTGCACAGTATTCTGCGCCGATAGGTTGTGTTGTTTATTTGCGGCACATTTCAGGAGCACATAAATGGGATAATGGTCGCTGATAGAACTGTGTAATACACCTGAAAGTAAGCTACTAGTATTTAGGTTAGAGATAAATACATCAATAAGTGTGGCTGTCTGCATCGTAACGCGTGTAGCCGTCTGAGTCAGTATGCAATTACCACTTGATTCTACAGTTAGTAAAAGAGCTTCCTGCGCAGGAGATCGTTTCAGGAGATCAATGTTAAAATCGCCCACAAGAAATAAATTGAACTTGTTGTCGCTTACGTAGCTGAAGAGGCGGGCTAGAAATTCAATAAAGGTACTTATGTCAGCATTAGGGGGTCGGTACGCTACGGAATAAATATAATTTTGTGATAACAAAGTTAAACATTCAACTTCATTGCATATAAATAAAAATTCCGAAAGAACTTCACAGTCGAACTTATTTTTAACCAAGATAGCAAGCCCACCCCCCATCCTACGGGATCGATTTGCAAAGAAGCTCTGATATCCGTCCAGCTTGTAAATTTCTTCGCCACATGTATACCATGTGGCGAAGAATGTGGTAGAAAGACGTCTATCCGCTACCACGCATTGACGATGCCCTGGATTGCCTGCATGGAGCACAATATTTTTCGTCCATCGACCTTCGCTCCGGCTACTGGCAAATTGCCGTCGATGACATGGACCGCGAGAAGACAGCTTTCACTACTCCCTATGGCCTGTATCAGTTCAAAGTAATGCCTTTCGGTTTATGTAATGCCCCGGCCACACGATCATATCTGTTTTCTGTCAGGCGGGGCTACAACTAAAGTCGTCCAAGTGCCACTTCGGTCGTCGTGAAATTTCTGTGCTTGGGCATCTCGTTGATTCTTCTGGTGTACGCCCTCATCGTGATAAAATACGGGCAGGCAGACTTTCACGTGCCAACATGTGCCAAGGATGTCCGCAGCTTGTTAGGCCTTTGCTCCTACTTCCGTCGGTTTGTCCGAAATTTTGCGAACGTTGCGCGCCCTCTGAATGAGCTCCTCAAAAAAGACGCTGCGTTCATTTGGGGCCCTGAGCAAGCTGGTGCTTTCACCAAGGTGATTGGACTGCTTACGTCCCGCCCATTCTCACTCACTTTGATGCGTCAGCTCCAAGAGAAGTCCGTGCCGATTCCAGTGGCCATGGTATTGGAGCTATCATGGCACAGAAACAACAAGGCGGAGAACGTGTTATTGCCTACGCCAGCCTCCTTCTTTCCTCTGCAGAGAGCAATTATTCTACCACCGAACGCGAGTGTCTGAATCTCGTTTGGGCAGTGGGTAAATTCCATCCCTATTTGTACGGCCGCCAATTCACCGTCATCACTGATCACCACGCTCTGTGTTGGCTTTTGTCCCTCAAAGATCTCTAAGGCGCCTTGGCCGCTGGGCGTGCCTCCAAAAATATCCCGTTGTATACAAGACCGGCCGGTTACTCAAGATGCGGACTGCTTGTCGCGCCATCCTGTCGACCCTCCTGACGTTTCTGCGGCCGGCATACCTGTCACCGTTGTCTCTCTGGCTGCTTTTCGCGACATAGGAGCCGAACAACGTCGGGACCCCTCATTGCAGCACCATATTAAACGGCTCACTTCAACGACGCCTGATCCTTCCCTTCGCATTTTTGAACTTCAGGATGGTATGTTGTACCGCTCCAACATGCGCTTGGACGGCCCTGCCCGACTCTTCGTTGTGTCTGAGCATCTGCGTCAGACTGTTCTCACCCAGCTTCATGATGTACCGCCTGCAGGTCACCTTGACGTGTCACGGACTTATGACCGCGTTCGTCGCCGCTTCTTTTGGCCTGGTCTATACCTTGACATCTGCCGTTATGTCGCTGCGTGTTATCTCTGTCAACGACGCAAAAAGCCGACCACACTGCCTGCTGGTCGCCTTCAACCACTTGACGTACCATCAGAACCATTCTTATGTGTAAGTGTTGATCTTTTAGGCCCTTTTCCTTCGTCTGCTTCGGGAAAGAAGTGGATTGCTGGAGCAACAGACTACGCCACCCAATATGCAATCGCACGGGCTCTTCCGACAAGCTGTGTAACCGATGTCGCCGACTTCCTCCTAGAAAACGCCATCCTTCACCACGGCGCCCCTCAAGAGCTCCTCACCGACCGAGGCCGCTACTTTCTTTCTAAAGTTGTCAATGACATTCTACACTCGTGCGCGACTAAACACAAACTTGCTACTGCTTACCATCCACAAACTAACGGTCTAACCGAGCCCCTTAACCGCACCCTTACTGACATGCTGTCCATGTACGTCTCCGATGACCATCGCGACTGGGACGTTGCGCTACCGCTCGTTACATTCGCCTATAATTCGTCTCGCCGTGATACCGCAGGCTTCTCTCCATATTCCTCTTGTTTGGCCGTGACCTTACGTTACCTTTCGACACCGCTCTGCCTGCTAGTCAGAATTCCACATCCGAGTACGCCCGTGAAGCCATCCTCAAAGCACAAGAAGCAGGCCATATTGCTCGACGTCCACTTGTGGAGTCGCAGGACAATCAGCGGCGCTTGTATGACGCCCGCCATTGTGATGTCCATTACACAGCGGGGGCCCTGGTTCTCCTTTGGTCGCCATCGCGACGCGTTGGCCTCTCGGAGAAGTTACTTTCACGCTACTCCGGCCTTTACCTTGTCTTACGTCAAGTAACTGACGTCACATACGAAATCGCCCCTCCTGAGCCAACCGTGGCTCAGCATCACTCTGATGGGGTCCACGTCGCGCTTCTTAAGTTGTATCATTCGCTCACCTCCTAACCAGCACCGAGCCGGTGCTTCAGCCGCCGGGGGTCATGTGACACATTGACGAAGATGTTTTAATCATCGTCGGAAGAAGACGATGTTCTCGTCTTCGCGCGCTGTCTACCATCTTGACAGCTGATATAGTTATTGTAAATAATCCGTAAATACACGTCTGACTGGTTTTAACCCCGTAACAATATCACCCGTTTATGTCCGTCGTTCTTCTTGACTAGGACGGCACCGAGGCCTAGGCTACTGGCGTCAGTGTGCATTTCGGTATCGGCGAAATGTGCAAGTAGCGGCGGTGACTGCATGCGTCGTTTTGTTCTTGAAATGCGTCGGCCTGCAGCGTTTGCCACTTGACCTCGACGTCAGATTTCGTTAGATGCGTTAGCGGCTAAGCTATGCGTGAAGAGTCTTTGACAAAGCGCCTGTAGTAGGCACACATGCCAAGAAATCTACGCACTGCCTTCTTGTCGATGCGCTGCAGGAACATTGCGATGGCAGCTATTTTCTGCGGGTCGGGGCGTACTCCGGATTTTCTGATGACGTGGCCTAGGAACAGAAGCTCAGCGTAAGCGAAGCGGCACTCTTTCAGCTTCAAAATGAGCCCTGATGACTTGATGGCCTCTACTACTGTTGCAAGCTGCCTAAGGTGATCGTCCAAATTTCCAGCGAAGACAACGACGTCATGCAAAGAAACAAGACACGGCTGCCACTTCAATCCAGATAACACCATGTCAATGACGCGCTGAAACATTGCAGGCGCCGAGCACAGACCGAATGGCATGACCTTGAACTCGTAGAGGCCGTCTGGTGTGATCAAGGCGGTCTTTTCGCGTTCTCTCTCGTCGACATATTGTTACGTCCAAGCGCGTAAAAGGGACGCGTGGATCAAGAAGAGAAAGAAAGAAGAGAACGAAGACTGTGCAGCGGCCATTCCTGTTGTTCGTAGCCTGCCGTTCCTGCTCTCGCACGCCTAAATAAACCCCTTTTCCCCGTGCTTGTAACAAATTGGTGGACGGTGCGGGGTACACCTCGTAACCACGGAGCCTACGCTGCTACAACTTCGCCGAAGCCGTCGACTTGCCGGACTTCCGCCACCATCGCCTGACATGACTGAATACGCCTGCCAGATTCCCGAAGGTTCTGACGCGGCTTCAAGGCCAGCACCTGGCGTTCCGTGGCAATACTACCGGGTGCCACTCACTTTCGGAGGAAAAGCCGGAGAAGATGTCGACGAGTGGCTCACAAACTACCGAAGGGTGAGCCGATCTAACGGTTGGAACTCGACAGCACAGTTGTCAAATGTTGTGTTTTCCCTTACCGACACAGCACTCGTCTGGTATGAGAATCACGAAGACACGCTCACTTCATGGGAGCTTTTCGTAGAGGAGCTCAGAGCGTGTTTTGGAGACTCTAGCGCAAAAAAGAAACGCGCCGAACAGACGCTTTCGCAAAGAGCTCAGATTCCCGGCGAGACCTGTACAACTTATATCGAAGAAGTGCTGAAACTGTGCAAAATAGTGAACTCTCAAATGTCTGAAGAGGACAAAGTTGGACATTTGTTGAAAGGGATAGCCGAAGACGTCTACAATTTTTTGATCGGCAAAGAAAGCTTGGATTCCGTGTCTGACGTCATTCGCCACTGCAGGACCTTTGAGACGCTGAAGATGCGACGGATAATACCGAAGTTTAGTCGCCTGGCTAATGTCACAACGGTGGCAAGTGTAGACCCGAGTTCGTGTGTTGACCTTCCAGCAACAATACGGCAGATTGTTCGCGAAGAGTTGCTCCATCGGGAAGAGATGTACCGTTGCACACCCGGCATCGCTGGTGCGTACTTACCACACGAGATGCGAAACACGGCCGTTTCGCCCGCATGGCAACCCACGGTTCCCTCAGCGACGGTCGAGTATAGGTCTACCCCACAAACGAGAGCGACCCTAAGCTATCAAGATCATGACTACGACCGACGCCCTCGCCGCACGCACGCCTCCGTGCGGCCGATGCCTAGCCATGATGAAGGGGACACACCTGCTGGCTATGCAGTCGACAGCAACATGCGTGACTACGTGCAAGAACATCGAAATTTGCGGCATCTGCCGGTGTGTTTCCAATGCGGTGTCGCGGGCCACATAGCGAGATTTTGCAATCGTCGCCCAACAACGTGCAATCGTAGATCGGGGTCTTCAACAAGGACCACACCTCCTACGAGGACAACTCAACAGCCATGCACCACCTCTTGGTCAGCTGGCGTCCCTCCTGGCAACGATTACTGGCAGAGAAGCTTCCGGAGCCGCTCGCCGGCATCTGACAGGAGTTTGACGCCACCGCCAACTTCTCGTGCACCGCGTTTACGTCAATCTCCATCGCCAGTGCGCCGCTCAGCCTCGCCTTCACAACCGGAAAAATAGCTAGCGCGGCCGATGGGGGTGAGGTCGCTCGACACGTGCTATGGACAGAAATGCCCCCAGCAGTTGCTATGATTAAGAACAAAGTGCATGTACTTGTTGATGGTGTTCCTACAATGGCTTTAGTGGATACCGGGGCAACTGTATCCGTACTGAGTCTCGGTTTTAAAGGTCGGTTGGGGCGCAAAGTTGTATTTCCGTGGAACCAGGCGGCAACATTTTGTGGAGTGAGCGGCGAGTCGTTGCGTCCTGTTTGTGTGTGCACTGCTGAAGTGTCCCTGGCTGGTGGAGTTTTCGCGACGGAGTTTGTAGTTATCCCCCGATCGACGCACGAAGTGATTTTGGGCATCGACTTTTTGCGGCAGTGTGGTGCGACCGTTGATTGTCGCACGGGGGAAGTTTGCGTCGATGACCATGTTTCGTCCGGGCTCTTAGCGGAGACTTGCAGTCAAGGTGAACTTTGTGTGTCTGCAGATACTGTTGTGCCTGCGTACACCTCGGTGTGCGTGCCGGTTGTATGTCGCGGTGAAGTTCCAGACAGTTTCGACGCCTCCGTAGAGCCAATGCATCTAAATTGTATGAAGAAGAACATTTTTGTCCCTCATTGTGTGGTATCCATCGGCAACGGGCGTGCTGGCTTGTGGACGGCCAACTGCTCGGCAGAACCCGTCCTGCTTCCAGACGGCTTGAAACTCGCCTACTTTACAGAATACACGTCTTCGTCCGTAGCCGTACTAAGAGATCCGCCGTGTGAACCTGCTGACCCTCGCCAAGTCTCAGACAAAAAGCTTCTGTCTATGATAAACAAGTCGCTCAGCACAAGGGAGCGCCATACCTTGGTGGATACGCTTTCTAAGCATCTGTCAGTGTTTGACTTTGCGCAGCCGGACAAAGCGTTCTCGATTCCCGAGTTACGAACGCGCCATACTATCGATACGGGATCTGCGCGCCCGATCAGGCAAAAGCCTTATCGCGTGTCGCCTAACGAGCGCAAGATAATCGGGGAACAAGTGAGTGACATGACGAAAAATGGGATAATACAAGAGTCCTCGAGTCCTTGGGCAGCTCCGGTCATACTCGTCAGAAAGAAAGACGGTAACTGGAGATTTTGCGTTGATTATCGAAGATTAAACGCCGTGACTAAGAAGGATGTCTAGCCGCTGCCCCGGATTGATGATGCAATTGATTGCCTTCATTCGGCCTCTTATTTTTCTTCAGTGGACCTGCGCTCAGGATATTGGCAAATCCCGATACACCCGACAGACAGAGAGAAAACAGCCTTCATAACCCCGGATGGATTATTCGAATTCAATGTGATGCCATTTGGGTTGTGCAACGCTACAACAACCTTTTAAAGGTTCATGGACACCATTCTGCGTGGGTTAAAATGGAACATCTGTATGTGCTATCTTGACGACGTTGTTATATTCGGGCGCACATTCAATGAGCACAATACGCGCCTGGATATTGTCCTCGACTGCATCAAAAACGCCGGCCTGGTTCTGAACTCCAAGAAATGTAAATTTGGTGACCGTCAAACCCTTGTGCTGGGTCATCTTGTTGACAAAGACGGTATCCGGCCTGATCCCCTCAAGACGGCAGCTGTTGAGGCATTCAGTGCGCCGCAGTCAGTGAAGCAACTTCGTAGTTTTCTGGGTCTTTGCTCTTACTTTCGCCGATTTATTCCTGGTTTTGCTGACGTCGCTTATCCTCTGACAAATCTGCTACATAAAGACGCACGGTTTGAGTGGACACCCGAGTGCGAGTCTGCATTTCGTCAGTTGAAGTTCCTGCTGACCTCCCGACCTATCCTTCGCCAGTTCAATCCTACTGCGCCGACAGAAATCCACACAGATGCTAGTGACGTCGGTTTGGGTGCCGTCTTGGTCCAACGTTTTGACGACCGTCAGCACGTGATTGCTTATGCAAGCCGCTCATTAAGCAAACCTGAACGAAATTACACGGTGATAGAGCAAGAATTCCTCGCTATAATCTTTGCAGTTCAGCAATTTCGCTCGTACTTGTACGGACCTCCATTCCTAGTCGTCACAGGCCACCATTCCCTGTGCTGGCTCGTGAATCTTCGCGACCCTTGTGGTCGCCTTGCGCGCTGGGCTTTGAGGTTGCAGGAATATAACTTCACTGTTGCCTACAAGAGTGGCCGAAAACATGCTGACGCAGACTGCCTTTCCCGTATGCCGCTTACTACGACGGACTGCGACGCAGACGATTTTGATCATCTCGTCGCTTCTGTGACATCCGGTTTTCCAGAAATCGATGCGTTCAAAGCAGAACAACGGACAGACACCAAATTGGAGCCACTCTTCACTTCTGCCCATTCATGTGCAACAAGCAGCTACTGTCTACGTGACGGGCCCCTGTACAAAAGGAACTACTCAAGCACGGGTGCACGCTTTCTTCTAGTGGTGCCGGAGCGTCCCCGGCCAGCAATCCTTCAGGCTATGCACGATGACCCTACCTCCGGTCACTTAGGCACTGTGCGCACCCTTTATCGCATTCAAGAACGCTTTTACTGGCCCCGGATGCGACATTCGGTTGAGTTGTATGTCGCCAGCTGCATACAGTGTCAACGTCGGAAACGCCCAACCACTGCCCCATCTGGTCTCCTTCAACCTGTGCCGCCTCCCAGCTCACCGTTTCGGCAAGTTGGAATTGATCTGTTAGGCCCTTTTCCAAAGTCATCTAAAGGGAACCGCTGGATAATTGTCTGCGCCGACTATTTCACGCGCTATTGCGAGACGGCGGCTATACCATCAGCCAACGCCACCGAAGTATCGCTCTTCTTACTTCACGTTATTGCTCTGCGACATGGACCGCCTGGTGTTATTATAAGTGACCGGGGACGTTAATTCACGGCGGATATCGTGGAAGAGCTTGTGCGTTTATGTAACTCGCACCTCAGGCACTCGACGCCGTATCATCCGCAAACGAACGGCCTCACTGAGCGCACTAATCGGACAATCACAAATATGCTTTCCATGTATGTTGCGTCCGATCACAAGAATTGGGATGAAGTTCTACCGTTTATTACTTACGCCTACAACACCGCCAAGCACGAGACAACCGGCTACAGCCCCTTCTTCCTTCTATATGCTCGGCCGCCCCCGTATACGCTCGACACTGTCCTCCCTTTTTACCACCACGACAATCCTACGGTCGCCGATACGCTATGCCTTGCTGAAGAGGCTCGGAGACTTGCGCGTCTGCGGACTTTGGCATCACAAGAAAACTCCAAAGCCCGCTACGATGCACGATATCGGCCTGTTGCATATCACCTTGGTGATCTCGTTTGGCTTTGGACTCCTACAAGGAAGCGCGGTTTGTGCCAAAAGCTGCTGGCAAACTACGATGGACCGTATGTTGTCATCGACAAAGTCAGCGAAGTGAACTATACTCTCGCGCGCCTCACGAACAATGGTAGACGTTCTGCTAGGACACAAGTCGCGCATGTAGCACGGTTGAAATCATGCACGCCACGTCAAGCTTGTTGACTCGCCCAGTGGGCTTTGTCTGCGAGGAGAGGTATATGTTACGTCCAAGCGCGTAAAAGGGACGCGTGGATCAAGAAGAGAAAGAAAGAGGAGAACGAAGACTGTGCAGCGGCCATTCCTGTTGTTCGTAGCCTGCCGTTCCTGCTCTCGCACGCCTAAATAAACCCCTTTTCCCCGTGCTTGTAACAATATATTTGCCAGTAGCCAGACTTGAGGTCCATCGACGAGAAGTATTTAGCGTTGCAGAGCCGATCCAATGCGTCGTCAATCTGTGGAAGGGGGTACACATCCTTCTTTGTCATCTTGTTCATTTGACGATAATTGACGCAGAAGCGTAGGTTGTATTTGTGCAGCGAAGACGGGTTTTGCAATCTACACCATGAATTACTAATATGTAATCTGATCCACACGTATAGGTGTTGTGTATGCCCATCGAAGCTTCAAGGCCGGCTGTTGAACGGTGCGTTTGGTAGCCGAACTTAAAACTCCTGGCTCACACGAGAGTTACGAGTGAATCGCTGTACATAATAGTAATTGAAGGCGTGTATTGCCTAACCTGCCTTCCATACCTGCCATTCCTGCCTTTCCGGTGTGCCTTCCATGCACACCGGAAATAAAAGGGTGTACACCCTTCCAACACCCACATAAATGGGTGTTAATGTGGACTAGCACCCTTACACCCTAAATTTATTTTGCTGGACACCCTTCATCTAGGGTGCTTTAATTGCACCTCAACTGTAGGGTGTAGGCAACAGCACCCTTAGCGTGTCGGTCTGGTGACAAACCGATTTACACCCTTGAGGGTGTTAAACTGTTTAGTGTGTAAGAGCTGCGCTCTAAATCCAGTTTACTGAGGAGATCGTCATAGTGTGCGTGGTATTTTTTGGAGCTGCTTATCTCCTAAAACACGGCAGCTTTGGCTTCGAGGGTAGGCTTCATTAGTAGTGATTACGCGCTATATTTAATTCCCCGATAGCGACATTCTGCTCCAGTTTTTTTTTTTGGTTTCCCCTGCGGGACGAAGGCCACTCCCGCCACTATTAGCGCTTATAAGTGCTTCTCCCTTTCGTTTGTACCTCCTTGCAGCTGGCGCGTACGATCACTGCGCGTGGAGAGAAACGGCTTACCGTGTCGCAGTGGATGTCGCACTGGCAGTCTCCGCCGGGCGCACACAGCGCGCCAAAGCGGCAGCTGCACCCGTCCCCACTGCCGCCGTCCGGGTCCTGGTCGAGGCCAGCGCCCGCGCAGGGCCTGGGAGGCCCCAAGTCGCGTCCCTGCTGGCATGAGGCCCTGCGCAGCTGGCACTCGTTGGCGTACGGCTGGCCGCGGGTGTCGCACACGGGCTCCAACCCTTCGGGGCAGTCTCGCGGGCACACGCAGACGCCGCTCTCGCAGCGTGCGCCGAGCTCACAGCGCACTCCGCGGCACACGTCGCAGGCGCCCCGCGACGCCACCGCGATGGCCCGCTGGTGGCGGCACGACGCGCGCCGCAGCTCGCACTCGTTGGCGTACGTCAGGCCGTCCGAGCCGCACACCGCGTCGTCCACGGGAGACGGGCACGGCGGCGGGCACCCGCAGCGGGCGCCACCCTGCGCGGCGCGACTTCTGTGCAGTACCGTACACGCTTCCCCGGAACGCCAACGTTCAACGTGCTGGCCTGCGGACAATCCTCTTCTCGCTCACCTAAACTGCATTCACGCTTCTCTGCCCGTGGCTGCTTCTAAATCCAGAGTCTTCCTGGGTTTGTGCAATTCTATCTTCTATTTGTGGCCAAACAGTGCTTGTTGTATGATAAATTAGTAATAAATTGCTTCCCTGGTTTACAAATGTTTTCTACATTGTTCCCCTATATATGTTCTACGCGTTCAAATTCGCTGCATACACGTAGGTTCGTATGCGGTATACAGGCTGTCCCAACTATCTTGCACCAAGACTTAAAAGTATGCAAATGCCACGTCGATGCACAAAATCATGTCAGTGTTGTTTGCGGTCCCTTGGAGATACTGAAATTATTTCTTGCATTGCGCCTAATTGCATAATTTTGCGTAAATATTTATTCAAATTCTTAAATGTAGAATTAGATGAAAATTGTCAATGAGAAAATTTTAGAGCAATATGAAACCTCCCCATACAGCTTTCTGTTGTTCAATCCGTGGTACATAACACTGTTTCTCGGAGCGTGAAAGAAGCCCGCTAATACACTCAAAGTGCCTCGAAAGGCCAGGCGTGTGGCAATTTTGCCTGCCAAGTTTTGAGAAGGGGCCAAGTGGTAATTCATGGAGATGTGTACGGCGCGAAAGTGCGCAAAGAACGGAGAGGCGAGGAGGGAACAAGAGCTCACTATCGACTTCAAGTGCGATTCCCGAGTTGGATGTCAGCGTCTGTCCACGTCGTGCCTTCCCGTTGTTTGCCCGCTGTAGCAGTCTGCACATCATCTACTTTCATGATGTTTAGATTAGTTCATGGTTCTCCGTAGCCGTGATGAAGAATATACGTGCAGTAGCTCACGTCGATGATAAACAGTGTTGGCATGGGTGGTCAGAGGCGTTACAGATAAAAGGTTAAACTATAAAGTAGGTAAAAGGCACAAAATTGGTTTCTAGAATGGCCAAAATAAAAAATAACAATATGCCGCAGAAACCTGCACAGCTTGCACGGAATATTACAAGTACATCAAGAACCGGAAGTCGCACGTTTTGTTAATGTGGCGGTAAGGTTACCGCTCGCTAAGCTGGGTCTACGTTGGTACCAATACACTGAATATATTATTGCGAAAAGCATTCGTTCCCTATGTCAGCCGTTTTGGTCTATCTATCTATGGTGCCAAGAAAACGTGCACCCTCCAGAAATAAAAGAAAAATAAAGAACATGATGTTTCGAACGCCCTGGCGTAACATCGCGAACTAACCGGACACAGCATTGACTGGAACTCGGCAGTCATCATCACAATCAGAAACACTTATGCGCCCGTTTGCTTTTAGAATCATACTACATTTAATCAACTAGACACACGATAAACAGGACGCGGGGTAATCTTCGCGAGATATACACCCGTAGGCTGCGCCACCTCACCGATAAATAGCCGCGCGCCCATGCTTATACCTTCACTGTTATCAAGGGACCCGAGGGGGGCCCGAAGCGTCCAGTTCTTTATTTTTCCTTTATTCTTGGCGAGCGCATGCTTTTTGGCACCAGTATGTTTCCTCGCCAGACCAGTTCTCGTCGAACACTTAACTATCTTTCTATCTATCTCATCAGAATCATCATCACCACCACCACCATCATCATAATCATCATCATCATCCCATATTAATAATATTTGGGGTTTTATGCGCCAAAACCACTTTCTGATTATGAGGCACGCCGTAGTGGAGGACTCCGGAAATTTTGACCACCTGGGGTTCTTTAACGTGCACCTAAATCTAAGCACACGGGTGTTTTCGCATTTCGCCCCCATCGAAATGCGGCCGCCGTGGCCGGGATTCGATCCCGTGACCTCGTGCTCAGCAGCCCAACACCATAGCCACTGAGCAACCCCGGCGGGTGTCATCCCATATTATGCTCACTGCACGACCAATGCCTCTCCCTGCAATCTCCATTACCCTTGTCCTGCGCCAAGCGATTCCAACTAGCGCCCGCGAATTTCCAAATTCAATCGCCCCACCTATACTTGTACCGTCCTCGACTGCGCTTTCCTTCACTTGGCACCAATTCTGTAACCGTGGTCGTCCAGCGGTTATTTAGCCGGCACAGTACAAGACATTCCCACTTCATTTTTTTGTCTTAATGTGAATTAGAATATCGGCTATACTCGTTTGCGCTCTGATCCAAAAGGCTTTCTATCTGTCTCTTAACGTTAAGCCTAACATTCTTCATTCCGTCTCTGTTTGCGCGGTCCTTAACTTGTTCTCAAGCTTCTTTGTAAGTCTCCAAGTTTTTTGCCCCATATGTCAGCAACAGCAAAATGCACTGATTGTACACTTTCCTTTTCAATGATAATGGAAAGTTTCCAGTCATGAGCTGAAGATGTTGGCCCTATGCTTTCCAACACATTTTTATTCTTCAGTGAATTTCCTTCTCATTGTCAGGGTTTCCTGTGAATAACTGACCTGGACAAACGTACTCCTTCACAGACTCTAGAGGCTGACTGTCCATCCTGAACCCTTGTTCCCTTGCCCTGCTATTTATCATTTTCTTTGTCTTCTGCACATTAATATTCACCTCACTCTTAAGCTTTCTCTGTTAAAGTACTCAATCATTTGTTGCTGCTCATCTCCAGTGTTGCTGAACAGAACAATGTTATCTGCAAACCGAATGTTGCAGAGATATTCGCCGTCGATCCTTATGCCTAAACTTTCCCAGTTAAATAGTTTGAATACTTCTGCCAAGTAGGGAGAGAAAAGCGCGCTTTGTCGACGCAGCCGAATATCCGAACGGCCATATATACACCGCCGTAGTCATAGACACCGAACCCAAAATCAAAATGGCATGCCGTGTATACACCAAACACTCTGAAATAGAGGAGAGAGTAGCGATTGCGCTGGCCCTCACAGAACAGGAATGCGAAGTTGTACTAAGCAACTCGCCAACGGCAGTAAAGAACTACGCCAAAACTACGCTCCCGAACCTAAACGAGACGGAGCACCGGACGACGCAAGACATGACCCACTGCGCCGAACAGGGGCAATGCCTTTCGCACGATAGAGAACACTGATCGCGGAGAATGGGACAGGCTCCCTAGATACAATAACATAACCAGTGCATATCTAAACGACAGAACGATATACCCATTGACGAGCCCCAAATTTAACAGGAGGCAGGCAGTCACCTGGAAACAGTTCCAAACGAACACCTTCTTTAACCAATTCTATCTGAAACGTATCTTCCCAGTTAAGGATCTGAACGACACGTGGAAATTTGGCCAGGAAGGACCAACAACACTCAAACACATGCTGTGGGAGGGCAATGCAGTTATAGGAAGGATGTCTCCGGACACCCTGTCGTCGAGGTGGCCCGCCGCTCTTCCCAGCTCAGAGCTCGGCATCCAGACGTAGGCAATGAAGCAAGCCCGTGAGGCGGCGCTGAGGCAGGGCCTTGAATGGATGGATGGAAAAACTTTATTTTCGTCAGAACGCATGCGCGGACGATTCCGTGCTAGATGGCCATCAGCTCATGGCTGTCGGCGACCTGGGTGTCCCACTTCACGGCCCTGGTCTGGACGACCGGGTCTGAGCTGGCCAACACGGCCTCCCACTGCTCGAGAGAAGGATCACGCATAATATCCGCCGGTGGCGGCGCTATGCTACAGCTTCATAATATGTGATCATAGGTGGCCAGTTCCTGGCACCATTTGCATTGCGGCTGAACGTCCGGGTGATGTTGTTTAACACGTATGGGTTATAGAAAGATCTCGTCTGCAATCTTCGCCAGACGCTTTCCTGCGCCTTTTCCAATTGCTTGTTCGGTGGAGGGTAAATTCTCCGCTCAACTTTGTAATGGTTATTAATGTCGTGAAAGGACACCAGCCCATCTCTCGTGGCCCTTTCCAGAATGTCCGGCTCACCTGCTCGGCTGACGAAACCTCGAGCATTCATGTGAGCCGCCTCGTTCCCAGGCTTCCCAGAGTGTGCCCAGACAATTTCCACCTCCGTAGTCCCTCGCCCCGTGGCCCGCTTTAGTAATCCTGCCGCTGTGACAGAGATTCGGCCCCTCGCCAAATTTCGGATGGCTGTTTTACAGTCGCTGAAAATCAGGTCAGCTTCAGTATTACCTAGAGCTAGCGCTATCGCCGCCTCCTCTGTAGTTTCTGAGGAGCGGGTTTTGACTGATCCAGAGGTGACTAAGCGTCCCCGCCCGTCCACCACCACAACTGCAAGTGCGTCCTTGTTCTTATACTCGGCGACATCTACGTAGACTGCCCCGTTGTACTTCCCGTACTTAGAATATAAAGCTCTGGCTCTTGCCTTCCTACGATTCTCGTGATGTATCGGATGCATATTTTTAGGCAAAGGTTTTATGTACAAGCCCTTGTGCATTTCTCGCTTCACCTGAATTTTCATGTCCCCGGCTGGAGGATCAACTCCAATGCCGATCCTCTCCAATATAACCCTCCCTACTCTCGTTTTGGAAAGCCTACTGAGTTGCATCGCCAAGTGTGCCTCCCGCAGTTCTTCCAAGGTGTTGTGCGCCCCTAATCCCAGCAGCCTTTCGGTAGAAGTATTGTTAGGCAACCCAAGGGCCGCCTTATACGCCTGTCTAATCATAGCCTCCACCTTGCCTTTCTCCGTCGCGTCCAACTTCATGTAAGGCGTCGCATACACTATTCTACTTAGCACAAATGCGTGTACCAGATTACACAAGTCCTTTTCCTTGACGCCTTGCTTACGATTGGCGATTCTCCTGATTAGTCTCACGGAACCATTGACCGTATTTTTGAGCCTTTCCAAGGCCTCCCTATTCTTCCTGTTAGTCTGCAGATACAGACCCAGGATCCTGATCGTTTGGACCTCAGCGACTGTGCACCCCCCACTTTCACCTTCAGCGGTGGTGGCGGCACATAGTGCCTCGCATGTATCCCTCTTGGTTCCCTGCCTCCCCCACTAGCTCCTCCACAATATCCACTGCCTGTTGTAAAGTTTCCTCCAATTGTGCGCCGCTACCCGTTGTTACCAATAGAGTAATGTCATCCGCCTAAAATGTACGTTTAAGTCCCGATATCCTTGCCAGCCTGGGCGGTATCTTGATCAAGGCGAGATTAAACAAGAACGGCGATAAAACCGACCCTTGTGGTGTCCCCCTGCCCCCCAACGGGAAAGGATCCGATTTAAATTCTCCGACTGCAATCACCGCAGTCCTGTCCTCCAGAAATGATCTGATGTATTGGAAGGTTCTACCCCCCGGTCCTATGTCCGATAGGTTCTTTAATATTGCCTCATGGGTGACATTGTCAAAGGCCTTTGTGAGGTCGAGCCTCAAGATAGCCTTGGTGCCCGTGCCGTACCCATGATCAACCACGTCCTTTTTGAGCTGTATCATGACGTCCTGCGTTGATATATCAGCCCTGAAGCCAATCATCGTTTTAGGTATCGACTCCTTGTCCTCCACATAACCCTGAAGCCTGTTGAGGACCACATGCTCCATCAATTTGGCCAAACAGGACGTCAGCGAGATGGGTCGAAGATTCTCAATACACATCTTCTTCCCTGGTTTAGGAATAAATGTAATCCTAGCATGCTTCCACTCTGCCGGGATCTCCACGGCCGCCCAATATTTGTTCATCAAGTCCGTGAGCCGTGACTTGAAATCCGTGACTTGAAATCCGTGAGTCCGTGACTTGAAATCCAGGTTCCTCAGCATTTTATTAGTAACCCCGTCCGGACCCGCTGCCGACGTAGTACGAAGCTGCCCCATTGCAAACTCCACCTCAGCCACCGTAAAGTCCGCATCTAATTCGAGGTTTTCCTCTCCCGAGTAATGCGGCAAGCAACCGCCCGCCTCCCCATTTATGTAACGACTTCGGGGTTCTTGAATGAACTCCCCAGTCGTGCCTTGATACTGATGAACTAACCTAGCCATTTGACCCTTCTGCGCCGATTTGGTTGCCGCCGGATCTAAAAGGTGCCTCAACAACTGCCACGATTTTTTGCATCCGAATTGCCCATTCATCCTGTCACAAATCTGCCCCCATTGTTTGCACTGCAAGTCCAAGGTGTAGGTTTCGATTTCTCGTTCTAGCTTGGCCACCTTCCTACGGATGACCCCATTATGCTTTTGTTTCTTCCACCTCCGAAGGAGACTCGCATGCGCTTCCCACATGTGTAACAGTCTAGAGTCCGCCGCAAAGCCCTCCTCCACCATCGGAACCTCTTCAGTGGTACCCTTCACGTCCTGCTTGAGCGCCTCAACCCAGGCTCCCAAGTCCTCGATTTCCCCGCTCACTGTGTCTTTCCTAACTTTCCGAAATCTGTCCCAATCCGTCACTCTAGTTTCTTTTACCCTGTCTTTGTGCTTAGCAGCACTAAATACCGTGGAAAGGATATAGTGATCACTGCCCAGTGGCTGTCCCGTGTTTACCCACTTTGCATCCCTAATTCCTTTAACAAATGTGAGATCCGGAGAGGTGTCTATGCTAACGCTGTTGCCTATCCTCATATAATCTAGCGGGTTGTTCAAGATCGTCCATTGTAGGTCGTGAGCAACCCGCCAAAGCGTATTTCCCTTCGGAGTGGCTCGGATGTAGCCCCACTCCGGATGAGGCGCGTTGAAATCTCCAACCACGATGAGTTGAGCCCTAGCCGTTGCGTCTTTATCAAGAGGTCTGGCAAGCCCACCCCTTCATCTTTCGGAGAACAATATGCATTAAGAACAAAGAGACTCTTATCGTCCTTTCTTTTGGGCAGAACCTCTAGCAGGACGTAGTCCTCTCTACTGCTATCTATGGTACGCTGAATCGCCGTGGCGTTGCGATGGACTAGCATGGCAGTGAAGACGCTCGATACACCCCCCCCCCCCCGATCAATCTCTGGCGGTGTAAATGCCTTAAATCCCGGTAATTTCACCCAGCCACTAGCCTCTTGCAAAGCTATAATGTGAGACTTACTGTCCAGATTTTGTATGAGCAATTGCAGGTTCCCCCGCTTGCGACGGAAGCCCCTGCAGTTCCACTGCCAAACCTCAATTTGCTGGCGAGGGGCCATGATTAGGCACTAGGTTCACTAACATCGGCGCTTGGCCGACTACGGGAGGCAATCTAGGCTGTAGCGTAGCATTGAGCTGTTGAAACATGCCCATAACCTGTGTTTGGAAAGCCCGCATGTCATTGGTGAAGGCGTCAAGACGCTCCTCAATCTTGTGTAGTCCGGCTTCGATCCTGTCGATCCGAGCTTCCAACCTATCCTGTCTTTCCTCCAGTTTTCCTATTCTGTCCGCAAGGGCAGACATTTACCCCCTAAGACTAGTGACTTTAACGACTGGCTGCTGCGTGTCCGCCGTTGAAGTTTCTGCCACTCTTTTTGCATTAGCTCCGTCATCCGCCGATGGTGGCCTCTTAATGTTCCCCCAATTCTCCACCTCCATAGCTGTGCTCTCGCTCTCGCGAGAAGCAGTCGCCTGTGCCGCTTTCAGTGGGGCCTGGACCACCGGCGTTTGTACCCTTTGTCCTTTGTCGCTTTTAAGCACGCGTTCCATCTCTCCCATCCTGACTTCCATCTTTTTAATCGTCTCAGCCTGCTGCTGCACCTGCCTTTGTAGCTCCTTCTCTCGAGCAGTCTCACTCTGGGAGGCCACGTAGGGCCAGCTCACCTTTTTTCTCGTGGCACTGGGACTTCTTCCATGACTGGAGCCCTGTTCTCCTTTGCCACGCTCGGGTCCGGGCAGTGGTGGGAAGTGGACCGGTCCCTGCTCTTGTTATCGTCTCTCGCACCACTGGATGACCGCTTCCTGGGCCTCGAGCGCCGCTCCTCCTTGTCAGTTTGGCCCTTGTCCTCACTGCCCTGCTGCAGGCCCGTCGGCTGCTTACGGGCTAGACGAAACTTGCAGTTCCGGCTCCCCGTGTTGTGCGCCCCATGGCACACGATTCAGTCCAGGGTGCAGGTCAGCGGCTCTCCTTCCGGTGGCGCAGGATGGTCTTTTCCGCAGCGGTGACACAAATTAGTCTTCGGACGATAACAAACGTCCGCCCGATGTCCCACTCGTCTGCAGTTATAGCAGGTCTCGACTAACTCTCTGTACCGAATTACAGCGTACAAACAGTTCCAGTAAATAAATTGCCGGGGAACATGCTTCCCCCCGAACGTTATCTGAATCGCCTTCGACTTTCTCAAAGGTCTGGCATCCAAAATTTCTATGCCGTCATTCCTCTTCAAGAATCCCGCCCGAACTTCTGCCAGTGGGCATCCGTTGTACGCGTTGTAAATGACTCCGCGCACAGAGTTCTCCGGCGCCGCCACGTACGCCGAAATCTCAAGGTCATGACCGCTCAGCTTGAGCGTCTTTACATTCGCATATGCCCACAGCGATGCATACACGGCGTGCTCACCGTCATCGTATTGTTTGTCTCGTTGACCCGCACCAGGTCTTCCTGCGCCGCAGTCGCATTCGTCAGCTCCGCTGCTACTCTCAAGGCATTTCCGAGTTCCCTCGACGTCACTATACTCAAGTCCCAATTCTTGGGTTGGCACACAACCTTGAAGCCCTTGGCTGGCATCTTCAGAAACGGTCCCCGTTTCTTCCACACCGGCGCTTTCCCACGCTTGACTTGTTCTGCTCCGTGCGTCTGGCGCCCGTCGCTGCCCGCCTGCGTCTGGCTAGGGCTACTCTCGGGATGGTTCTCGTATACAGATTTCTTGAATCGATCTTGAGCCCGCAAAACCCAGGCCCATCCTCCCGCCTCGAACTCTTCGGGCGTTATAGTCTCTCCCTCAATGGAGTACTCCATTGTCTTCAGCCTCACAGAGGTCCAAGACCACAAGTCACCGCCCCGGAGCCCGGTGCCGTCGGCGGCGGCTCGGCCTAATGATGAGGCCTAACTTTGCCGCGCCGTGGTTGAGCACGAAAAGCGTTGAAAAACCCCAAAAAAGGGGGCAAACTTGCCGAAATTAGGTGTCCGCAGGGACAGGGCAACTTCCTGTAGACAATCCAAGCAAAAGCAAGTCCACAGCACAGGGAGTTCCACCGAAAAATGGTCTCAAAGCGGGAGCCCATGCGGAGCACGTCCGCGATCTTCGACTTCGTCGTCTTCCACCTGCAGGGCCTTGAAGTTTTCCCGTGGGAGACCTGAGCCCGGGTTGCGTTAAACCTTGCCGGATTCCAATAAACTTGTATCCATCCATTCATCTTCCAAGAACGCAATGAATAGCGTTGGACAGACTGTGTCTCCCTGTCTGTCCCCTTTCTTTAAAGGCATCTTTCTATCATTATGAAACTTCGTTCCACCGCACAATTGAACATGGACGAGAAGAGAAAGACAACACGAACGCCGGTAATGTACTAGAAAGTATATCGCTAAGTATGGACAGCTGGGCTGGACAGCTGGGTATGGACAATTGTGCGCTGGAACGATGTTTCATAGTGCTAATCATAACCAACCGGCGTTCGTGTTGTCTTTCTCTTCTCGTCCGTGGTCAATTGTGCGCTGGAACGATGTTTCATAGTGGTAATCATAACCAACTAGCCCAGCTGTCCATACTTAGAGTATCTTTCTACTTTTCTGGTGTAGAATTGAGGTAGCTGCTGAATCTCTGTAGATATTTTCTAAGATGTTGACGTAAGCGGCCTGTACACCTTGATTACGTAATGCCTCTATGACTGCTGGTATGTCTATTGAATCAAATGCCTTTCGTTATTCTGTGAAGGCCATACAGGGAGGCAGATTTTACTCTGCGGATTTTTCGATTACCCAATTGATGACAAGGATGTGATTCATTGTAGAGTATCCCTTCCTGAACACTGCCTATTTCCTTGGTTGAATAATGTCCGAAGTTTACCTTATTCTATTGCAGATTATCTTGGTGAATATTTTATATAATACTGAAAGTAAGCTAATGGGCCTAAAATTTTTTCACTTCTTTAACGTCTCTTTTTTTTGTGGGTTGTTACAACGTTTTCATTCTTCCAGTTTTCTGGGACTATTGAAGTCGATAGACACTTCGTATAGAGAGCCGGAAGCTTTTCAATCGTAATGTCTCCTCCATCTTTCCTTAAATGGGCGGTTATTCCGTCTTCTCCTGCCAGTTTTCCCCGCTTCATGTCTTGCAAGGCGCTTCTGAGCTCATCACAATCAACTATAGCTTGTCTATAGTTGTCTATAGTTGTCTATAGCTTTGGTCAGCATGACCAACGCTATAGACAACTTGTTACCAAACAATGACCAAACGTGAGTGGGCTTGGCGGCACCGTTCGGCGCACGATGTTAAACTTCGTGCTCTTCTTTGTCCAGGTGCTCGTGGATGTACGCTGGCCAAGCAATGACACCTTGCCGTTGCTCTTGGATTACCACAGTTCGACAAGCAGCTACCAACCGGTGATGTCTTGCCCGATAGTCAACCTGATGCGTCTACGGACGCCATCGCATCACGAAGAAGCGCTGCAGATAACTTCCCGACTGGACCCGCCTTTTGGATTACGAGCGGCATCGATAACATCGTGGGAAACGCTTAAAAACCGAGAAAAGCGGCACGGACAGGCCAGTGGGCTTGGCGGCACCGTTCGGCGCACGTTGGTAAACTTCGTGCTCTTCTTTGTCCAGGTTAGTGACAAATGATCTTTCTCAAATTGCACGAAAAGCAACTGCGTAGGCCTCATTGTGCTGCCAAGCCCACTGTGTCTGCTATATTATTGCTACGAGTCGTTCTGTGTTGTCCAATTGCTTTCACAACTGAGTGGTGATGTGGAGAAGAATCCCGGTCCAGATAAGCTGGACCAAATTCTTTCCATGGTCGCTTCAATTAAGACTTCACAGGCTACTCTAGAAAGTGGACTCGAGGGTGTACATCAAAGGTTAACGCAAGTAGAAACTGCATTGTCTACATTAAGACAATACCACGAAAAAGTCGATGAGGGCGTCGCAACAGTCAAAGCGATGCGCGCATATGTGAACCAAATTAACAACAAAATCTGTGATTTAGAAAACCGCAGTCGAAGAAATAACACGCACTAAGATAATGCTAACAGGGGATTTCAACTTACAGGACATGAATTGGGAAGACCTAACGGTGAGCACGAAAGGAAAGCAGAGTTCTGAGCAATTTTTGGATATAATGTTCAGTTTTTCTTTATCTCGAATTGTCAAAGAACTCACACGTGTGCAGGGAGACACGTCGTCGCTGCTAGACCTGGCTCTCGTGTCAGGATCATTATCAACAAGTATTAGCATAGCTGATGGTATCTCGGATCATAAGATTTTAGTGTTGACAGTACGCAACACAAATATGGGCCGAAACAGTTATACTAACCCCTCGCGTATTGAAATTAAAGACTGCAACCGGGCTGCCGATGAAAGCGTAATAGATTACTTTGAGCAGGCACTAGATAATTTTTCAATTGAGTCTTTCGGCACTGTTAATGAGCTGTGGGTGCAATTAAAAGAAGCTATCGTGCACTGTGAAAAAACCTTCATACCTACGAAACTAGAGAGAATTGGGAATAGGTCTCCTTGGATAGCACGCCAAATAATACACCTTAAACGGAAATGGAAAAGAATGAGGAATAAAAGGAATACCTGCAAAGACATACGTGAACTTTCGCAGTCGTTAAAATCGGAGATTAGAACTGCGAGAAATAGCTTCTTTTCAAATACCCTAGTGAACTTCATGCAGAACCAACCACAAAAGTTCTGGAGGTATCTATCGAAACCAGAGGATCGTACTAGTAACTTAGAAATTAATGGCTCTGTTGTAACAAATGAAGGCGCTATATCAAATACATTCAATAATTATTTTCAATCGGTATTCACTCGTTCACCTGTAATAAGCACATCCTTGGCTGAAGCTGCCCTCGTTATGCCAGAGCTTCTGATAACAGAGTCAGGCGTGTTGAAACTGCTTTTACTAAGTGATACCAAGAAAGCGCCCGGTCCTGATGACATATCTAACACGTTCCTGAGACGATATGCCCAACAGTTCACACCCATCTTATACACCATATTCACCGAATCGATTAGTACAGCCACGTTACCTGCGGACTGGTTATGCGCAAAGGTTGCTCCTAATCACAAAGAAGGAAAAAAGACACTGGTAGACAAATATCGGCCCACATCACTCACAAGTTACTTTTGCAAATTACTCGTGCATATAATCAACAAAGCAATCGTGACACACTTAGAACAAGATAATTTATTATGCCCAATACAACATGATTTTAGAAAAGGGTTATCTGCAGCAACACAACATTTAGAAATTACAAAAGTCTTCGCTTCAGCAATTAATGATAGGTCGGAAATCGAAGCTATATTCATTGATTTTTCAAAAGCATTTGACCGCGTTATACATATTAAATTAATTGAGAAACTTAGGTCTATTGGTATAGAACCAATATTCTTAGCCTGGATCACTGCCTATCTGTCCAATAGTACACAATATGTGATCATCAATAATAGCAAGTCTGATTTACTTGAGGTATACTCCGGAGTACTACAGGGATCAGTGTTAGGGCCGCTATTATTTCTTATTCATATCAATGACGTTGCTAATTGTGTTGAAGCAGGCGTGAAAGTTGGGTTATTCGCTGATGACCGGGTTGTGTATACATGTGTGCGTGATGCTGCGGATCAGAAGCTCCTAAATGCCTCCTTAGATAAGATTACTCAATGGTGTGTAACCTGGGGCATGGAAATTAACGTCAGAAAAACAAAGTGCATGACTATTATCCGTAGGAAGTCCTTTATTACATTCAATTATAGAATAGCGGGCTCCGACATAACACGAACAGACGCTATGAAATATTTGGGCTTAACAATTACAAGTAACTTAAAGTGGAACGTTCACATAGAGAATACATGCGCAAAAGCTTTTAAAACACTCGGGTTTCTACGAACAAAGTTGGCTGCGGCTCCTCCTTACGTTATTACCCTATAAAACTTTAGTGCGGCCCATTCTCGAATATGGCAGTATAGTTTGGAACCCTCATCATATAGAGAGATTGGAAACAATCCAAAATAAGGCATTACGTTTCGTCTATTGAAAATATTCCCGTCAGAACAGCGTCACTACTCTTCGAAATGCCGCAGGCATTCCTACACTTGCCTGTCGGCGGCGTGTGGCAGCAATGAAGTTCCTTTTTTTTTGCTCTATCATGATCGTATAAAAATAGATAAACACGTCCACTTGAAACCACCACATCGTCATTTCCGTAGAAAATGTCATGATAAACATATCAGGCAATACGTCACACGCTGCCGCATGTTCAAAGTTTCATTTTTTCCTGCTGCCATTGAAATATGGAACGCTTCGCCCCGGGAAATTATTGGCAGGGATAGCGTAGCGAAATTTGTGGAGAGGGTAGAAGAATACCTTCTTATGCTATAACATTGATGTGTTATACTTGGTTATATTATGTCTACTTATCTTTCATGCTTACTTATGAGACTTACGATTTGTTTGTTATCGGTTGCATAGAATTTTGTATCGTTGCTGTTGTATCGGTTATGATTACTGATGTGTAGTTGATAAATTGCACTCCTACGTGTACCGACCCGTCGACTCCCTGTAATGGCCTGTATAAGGCTGACAGTAGTTTTCAAATAAATAATAAATAAATAAACATGTATGGTGTCGGGGTCATGATGCCGTCGTGGTCGTTGCATCGCCGCCATACCAGCTTTGTCATTGGACTTTCGTCATGCCGTCGTCGTCACGCTGTCGTTTCATCATTGTAATGATTTCACTAAAGTGATCCAATTATCGTCATGTCGTTGTCGTCATACAGCTTTTGTCGTTGAGTCGACTTCAATCTTTCTTCTTTATGGGGGCGAAATGTGAAACCACCCGTGTGCTTACATTTAGGTGCACGTTAAAGAATTTCAGGTAGCCAAATTCCCGGAGTCCTCCACTACGGCGTGCCTCATAATCAGAAAGTGGTTTTGCCCGTAAAATCCTACAATTTACAATCTTTCTTCTTTGAGGTACGTAGGCGCGGCGCGATATGGAGGAAGGAGAAGCGCACACGCGATAGCGGTTGTAGACCGCTCAGGTAAGTGCCTCGGGAGCGCCACGGTGACCACGGGACACACGGAGGCGGCTGAATAAGCCGCGATAGCCCAAGCACTCGTCGCAGTGCCGAACGCTGCGATCGTGATCAGCGACTCGAAGGCGGCAATCCGCGGCTTCGCGCGCGGTCGTGTCTCGCGGGAAGCGGCCCGCATACTCCAAATTTCTGTCGACGGCGGCTCGTCATCGCCCTCGCAACCCCAAAATTCTACAGTCTTCCTCCTCTGGACCACGGCACACACCGATGTTCCGCTCGCGGGCAACGAGGCGGCCCACGCAACGGCTTGAGGTCTCACACGCCGAGCCGCCGCTGATTATGTGGCCGCCTCCGCCCCCGAGAGCGGGGCATCGGATTTGCCGGATCGGGACACTACAACAGAAACACAGCAACAAGAACACACTGGGCGTGGGGCGGTCGCCTAACCACGTTCAGCGACCTCACCCAACACTACAGACTCTAAAGACGCACATTCCCGCCACCGCACGATAAATTGGACAGGAACGAGGCCGTAACTTTACGCTTGCTCCAGACACACACCTACCCTAGCCCCGCTATCTTACACCACTGCTATCCGCGTTTATATCCGACAGACGCGTGTAAAACATGCGGACAGAGAGCAGCGCTGCGACATATGCTCTGGGAGTGTGCCGGCAACAACGGTAATCAAACCAGCTCCGTTCGCAACGCGTCCATAATCGCGGCCGTTGCCAGAGTAGGAGAAGGCTCGAGCTCGCTTCTTCCCGACGCCGCCCCGGATGCGGGAGCCACCGCGGACCTTCTCCGTAGCCGTCGCCGCCACTGAGAGGCGGCTATCAGAAGTTCAGAGCTGGCAGACCAGCTCTGGGCCGTCCGGCCAGCCGAAGATGCCGCTCGAGTCCAAGGACTTCGAGCCGTCACCTGAGGCCACTACAGCAAGAACAGCCGGACTATTCTTTAATAAAGTTTCTTCTTCTTCTTATTCTTCTTCCTCTTCTTCTTCTTCTACTTCTTCTTTGAGGTATTGTATACATACTGCTGGGATTGAATCTTTTTCATTTTAATTTGATTACCTTAAAGACCCCTATCGGGGTATTACATAAGGGGCGGTTGACAGGTATACACAAGGAAAGGCAGGGGTTACAGTGAAATAGAAGTTTGAACAGTTTCCAGAAATTCTGAATGACATGTGATGGCAGCGTCATTGAGGCGTAGGCCGTTCCAGTCTTTGGCAGCTCGTTGTAACAATGAAGCTTGAAAAGTGGCAGTTCGTGTTGGAGGACGAGAACCTTGGAGTTGATGGCTGGTGCGCGTTGACATGCGTGAAGATGGTGGCGTAATGTAAGTTTTGTAATGTAGTGTCTAGTTTCGTGATAATCTCGTCATGCGAGCTGTGAAAATTTTGTGACACAGAAAGAGTGTGGCGATAAGACAACGAAAAGCAAGAGATGTCAAGCTAGATTCTGCCTCTAAGAGCGAAATGCTGATGTATGTGAAGATGAAGAATGGATGAATCTAGTCGCACTGTTCTGAACTGACTCGAGTGCGTTGACGATATATGTTTGATGAGGGTTGCAGATGCCCGCGGCATATTCGAGTTGTGGCCTGGCAAATGATTCGTATTCGAGTAGCATAACGAGCTGTGGAGCATCACGATGGTGACGTTTCATGAACTCAAGGGTCTCATTCGATGACATAGTTACGTTAGTGGCATGCGCATTCCAGAAATGTCATGGGAAAGGGTTATGCCTAAGTACTTATAGGATAGAACTGATTCCATTCGGACGTTTCCAATAGAGATAAGGATTATGACGGCGGAAAACTGAAATAAATTGGCCCCTGTTAGTATTCAAGGCCATTTGCCAACTGTTGCACCAGTTTTGCACGTTATTAAGGTCATTTTGGAGAGATGCTTGGTCAGAGGTGTCAGTCACAGTACGACAGATTCCGCAGTCGTCAGTGAACAAGCGAATACGACAAGATACATGCAGTGGAAGATCGTTAATGTATATCAAGAAAGGAACCGGTCCCAATCGTGATTGTGCCGCCCTTGCCATGCCGTAATCGTCAGTCGCTATCATGCCAGCATTGTCAGACCGTCGTCGTGGCGCCGTCGTCCTTGTTCCGTCGTCGTCATTCAAGCTTCCTCATCCAACTCCAATCACGGCACTGTCGTCCCGCCATCGTCGGCATACAGGTTATGTGATACAGTCTTCGTCACACAATTGTCACTATACGTTCATTTTTATCTCATTGTCACCAAGTCGTGGCTTCACAATCGTCCTCCTTGCCTCGTCGTCATGTAGTCATACTCATGCATTGCTCGTCATATCATCTCTGGGTTGTTGCGGTCGTTCCATCTTCATCATTAAAGCTTGGACATGTGACTATCGTCATCCCGCAGTCTTCACAACGCCATCGTCATATCCTTGTCGTCACGCCGTCAACGTCACGCTGCAATATCACCATTATCATCCCTTCAATATCGTCATCCCATTATCTTCATGCCGTCACCGTCATACAGGCTTCATAGATCCGTCGACGTCATTTCTTGTTAGTCATTCTACTGTATCACGCTGTCGCCATTCAATCGTGATTATGCCATTATTGTCATGTCACCCTCGCCATTGCGTTGTCGTCACATAGACGCTATTATGCATCCGTTATACCGTCGTCGCCATTCTCTCTTGGTCATGCCATTATCACCATTCCCATTTCCTCATGCACTATTTCTATTCGTCCGTCCGTCCGTCCGTCCGTACGTCCGTCCGTCTGTCCGTCCGTCCGTCCATCTGTCTGGGCCTGTCTGTCTTGTTCTATGGTTTCTTTGTTATTGGCTCGTTATTTATTCTGACGAGTCAATGCGGTTGCTTTCAGAACCACTAAATGAATAGCTATTTCCGAGAGATCTTCATTCGGATGCACAACTTGGAAACAGAGAACACGCCCAGCGGAAGATCAGTTGAAATGCAGGAGATGAGGATAGCGATAGGGGCTTGTTGGTACGGCATAACTTTTTTGTTATAGCGCAAGCTTGACACGGACAACAGAAGGCACATCTGACACGCACAGCGCAATGGACGCACACAGCGCAATGACACACACAGCACAAGCACTGTGTGTGTCAGATGTGCCTTCTGTTGTCCGTGTCAAGCTTGCGCTATAACAAAATCAGAAATGCAGGAGCTCACGAAAGACGTCTCCCAACCAAGCGCACCCTTGGTCTCCAACTTGTGCTGTGGCCGCAGCGACCGGAGTACTAACCACAGCAATGCGCTGAACACTGCCGCTTGTGACAGTGAAAATAAACTGGGAAATCCCAAAGCAATACATACTGCAGCCTGCGAAAAAAAAACAAGTGAAAAAATTTAACGTAGAATCTCTTGTGGGAGTCATCTAAATGATGCCTAAGCATTAGCTACTAATCACCTGTTTTTTCGTCTTCGTACGCCATACTGACTGCGTTTGGTTTAATTGCAAGAAACACCGCGAAAGAATCGTGACACGGCAAAGCGCGGCTGCAGAACCCAAATGCTAATTGAGACCAGCAGGAGACGACGAAGAAGATGCGAGTAGTAGCAATAATCACTGATGTTATATGATTGTGCGTTTAGATGATGCTCATGCTTCGTGGATGGCATCCAATGGCCGATGCGTGGTGTAATCGAACAGTGTAACGTTTGGTAGACCTCATACGTAGCCGCGGTCGATGACGCTGCCTCCTCTCGATGCAAACCATTATTAACCGTTATCAAGCGCGCACCGGGGGCGGCCGCGTGGACCTATCTTGAAAGCGATTTGCGATGTGGGCGGGGGGCACCGAGTCTCGATGGCTCCGTGGCCGCTGTATTCTTGGCGTTGAAACGAGAAGCAGCACGAAGGTGGACTCGCTCGCCGCTACCGGCCCCGCCTTGAAAATGACGACACACGGACGGACGGGTTTTCTCGTTGGGTTGTGATAACAATGCTATCGCATTGCAAACGCCGGATGCATGAGGTGCAGGAATAAGCAAAAAATTTTAATATTATGCGCATACCAAGCACCATGGGAATCGATGTATGCGCGGCTTTGTTTGCTGTTTGCTTTCATTGAAAATAATTAGCGGTGATGTTAGCAGCGAATGTGTAATCTCTTCAGCGTTTAGTTCAATACAAGAGCGGTGAGTTGACACTAAACGTTACCTTGGGTGGACCAATGCTGCTTGTCTGCGTAGTCCACCGAACGTGCTTGCTTGAGCCGTTGTTGTGCGTCATTGTTCTTAATTTCTGAGACTTGAGCATTAACACTGCCTCGCATGGCACATCGCATCGTGGTAGAAGTGTTAAACTTAATTAAATTATGGGGCTGTACATAATTCCATTTTTTATTATAAAATTAAATTTATAAATTGCATACATACATTCGCTCTCTGCACCACGTTTCACTGCGTAGGGAAGACGCTCCTCTTCCGCGCGACGCTTTTTTCTGGCCTGGCTGTCTTCGACGCAGAGTGCACGGTTTGGAGCTATTTCGCTGGCGCCTGTTTACGCGCCCCTTCAGCATACGCGACCAGCACGCTATTGAGACGCCAGCTCCAAGGGCTCCCTTGTAGGCTATGGACGATTCTAATGTTTACGCTACTAGAGACCAGCACGAGACCTCCACAGCCCGGCATTCTTGTCGCACAAGAAAGCAAGCACAGCACGGGATATACGCACAAACTACGCATCCCGGATGGATGGACGGACGGACGGACGGGTGCTATGAGCGTGCCCTTTGGTGGGCTGCGCCACGAAGCTCTTGTTATTACATTGCCGAATGTTCTACATATGTTAAAAAACAAAAAGAAATAAAAAACAAAACAAGAATTTTCTGAACCCCTGTTGGGAACTTTTCTTTTTGCGCCTCCATTGTATCTCGTTTGCCCGCTTTTCTTCCACCAATTTTCTAATCGCCCCTTACTCATCTCTATTGCTGACATTCTTACATTCCAACTACTCTCGCCGAACCCAGAGGCCAAATGTGCCTAAATCGATCGCTCGGCAAATATTTTGGATTCTAATAAAACATGCTCCATCGTTTTCCTAGATTTTTATCGCAGCAAGCACATGCTTCTTCCTCCTTGCATCTCGCTTTACATGTGCGTTTTCTAACGCACCCTGATCTCACTTTGAAAAGTAATGAGCTTCCCGTTGAGTTATAATTTTTTTCTTCCCTGATTTCATTTTTTTCCTCTTAAGTAGTTACTCATAGCAGGTATGTTTTCCATTGCCGCCATCCATGAGATTATTTGAGCCACTATGACTTTCCGCTTGACGTTCTCTATTGCTGTGTTGCTCACCATACCGATCGTATAGTTTCTTGTAAGTTTCTTGCAAGTTTCCTAGTTATTTTCCTCCACTGTGAATCAATGTTTTTACTGTACAGATACCTGAACACTCTCTCAGGCCATTTGCTTTCTGCCATATCCCTCAGTCGTTCATCATAATAAATTTTACTCTGAGCTTCTCCCACTTCAAAACTTCTCCAGCCCATATCACCCTGCACATCTTCATTTGTAGCCTTCCCGTGAGTGCCCAATGGGAGGCATCCCACTGGCCTTTAGTTGCCATCGAGTCCTCATTGTACCCCTGACTTCAAAGGAAACAACCGCTATTCCAAATGTAAGTCCTGGAACCATCACACCTTTCTGCATAAGCCGGAGCACCTCGTACCTATTGTGTCCCCATTTCTCCTCCCCTTTCTGTTATTGTTTTTTCCTGTGTTTCCATATATTTATTGCGTTGGTTTATCCGCGTAGCAAGGTATATATATTGTTTCACCTAGGTATTTCCTGACCCTGAATTGACGCTGCCAGTTAGCTGTTGTCATTGAGTACCATGACATTTTATTTTATAACGGTAAATTTCAGACCTATGTTCTCGTCTTTCTGTGCACAGATATTAGCCAGACAATGCGCACCACTTTGCTTGCTAGCTAGCAACATAATATGGTCCACATAAAACAAACATGGAAGGTGCCGATCTGCTACTGTATCCGCCTGTTTGTATGAGAGATTAAACCCAAATTTACTTCCCTCCTGCGCCCTTGGAATCCTCGCCATGTACATCATATACAGCAGTGGGGGTAAAGGGCACCCTGCCTCAGTGCCCTGTTGACAATAACTTTCTCCTCGCTCCTCATCCCTTCCCATTAAACGCAAACCATATTTTCTAAGTAAATCTTTCTCAAAAGCTGTAGACAATCGTCACCTAAGCATTCCGAGGCGAGCGCCATCTGATGGTATAGCGATAACCCCAGCGGCAAGGCCACCACAGCAGCGCCCGGCAAAAAAGGCGTCGCTTTGAGAAACGGTACTTGCCTCGCAGACACCATAGAAGGGGCACTGGCGGCCGTCGCACGGGTCCGAGCAGAGCCCAGGGTGCGCGACGGCCACGGGAGGCAGCGCAGAGCCTCCTGGGGCTGTGCTCCGCTGGCAGGTCTCGCGCCTGAGCTTGCACTCGTTCGGGTACGAGATTCCATCCGAGCCGCACACGGGTTCGAACTCCTCCGAACAGGGCGGGCAGCGGCACGACGGTTGGCCGCTGCCGTCGGGCGCACAGAAGGCGCCCGGCGGGCAGCGGAAGCCGTGGCAGGGCGCGGCGGCGTCGCACGGTCCCGCGTACGAGACCCGCAGCTCGGCGTCCCCCGCCAGGCACGCCTCGCGCCGGAGATGGCAGGCTGAGTCGTACGTCTTGTCGTCCGAGCCGCAAACGGGTCTCAGCACCTGCGCGCCGAGTAGTGTCTCCATACACCTTGACGGGGTCGTAGCATTGCTCAAGAAGAAGGCAGAATCACTTTTTGTCCCGTGCGTTCCACAATAAGGTGAAATTGAAAGTTCCGCTGCGCAGCTAACTCGGCATTTCTTAATTGCACGAAGCAAATTCAGACTCACCTGTTCACAAGGAGGCGGGCAGGTACACGAGGCTTTTCCGAATCGGTCGATGGAGCACTCGAACGGGCACTGCAGGTCTCCGCAGGGATTCAGGCCTTGCGAGCAGGCACCCGCATACACGAGCCGCAGTGACCTGCGCGAGCGGCATGCTTCGACTCGGAGCAGGCACTCGTTGGGGTAGGTGCGTCCGTCAGACCCACAAACGGGCCGCAGATCCCCGGGGCAGGCACCGTTGCAGCGGCAGATTGGGTTGCGCTGCTCGTCCAGCTGGCACACTTGCGACGCCGGGCACTGGACGCCACGGCACGGGTCTGCGCGAGACAGCAGGCGGCGCAGGTGATTCGCTCCCGTTTGCGTTTGTTGAGCGATGGCCACTTTTCTCGAGTGTCGTGTGTGTTTCTTCAACCCTAATGGATACAGACTGGAATAATGCAGCTAAATAATGGCCTATTCAATATTTTTCCTTGTAAGGGAACGTCTTCAGTTCTCGTGTCACAAGTAATAATTGTCGGAAATGCATTTCGGCACTTATTATTTCTAGCATACTACGCCACACTACTTGCTGACATTCGCCTTAGATGCTGCAGAAGACAACAGACGCGCGGTGCATTCGAGAACCGAACACCAGGAGTTGCTGGTGCAGGAGAGACATATTGACCCTAAGGAAGTCAACAGTGCCAAAATATTGCACACACAACACTGAAATAAAAAAAGATGACACCACTAGCAATCAGCACGCTGTTTGTCGCTGCTTTATTCCAAATTCACAAGAGCGCCGGCAGAGTGTCTTGTACTTCGCGCCACCTATCATTTTTGCTACGCTGAGTTTTATACCTCAAAACCTATGTTTAGGCGTAGAGGCCACAATTAGGCAAAGCTATATACATAGTTGCAGCGTTTTGAATAACCTACCACACGATTTATGTTGTGCGCAGTTTATCAAACCAGCTTCTGCTATCCACGGACTATACTAATTGATTTCAACGCATATAATGTTTCGTTTCTTTAAACCTACGAATAAACTCCGCATGGCGAAAAATTAATGCGGACGATCTCTGCCAAATTGCCTTGAGTTGGCATGGTGTGTTGGATTATTTAGTGTCACTTTACAATGAAACGTACAAGTTTCATGTCATGACGACGCTAATTGCAGTGTAACCTGCAAAGACTTCTTTTATTATCTTATTATCACGGTATCCTGCTCGCGGTATCTTTGCCAACTATGCTTTAAAAGTGCAGCCTTCTAAGCACGACGAACCGGCTCTCGCATTATCGGCCACATTTTTTCTGTGTTGGTGAATTTTACCAACCGTTGCAATTGGTGATGCCAGTCTTGGCGGTATAGTGTAAACCAGCAGCTCTTTGAGACTCTGGTTTTATAATGGCGCTCACATTCCCGTATGCCTTCGTAATTCTATGAAGTGAAATTTCGAGGTTTCGTCGATACTTCCCCACGTTTAGAAAGCTAATATGGAAGTGCTTCTGTATCTGTCGTTCGTCCAAGCGATTTAAAATTGGCGTCAGCATAACACTTCAGAAATACGAGCATTGTGAACTTCTTGAAAATGTCAATTAAGACTTTTTGCTCTCTGTCTCTCCTCGATACATAAAAGAAAAGACAAACTTGCAAGCATCTTAGCACCTTACACTATTAGGAAGGGCCGCCTTTCTTTTTTTACAAAAAAATCCAAGTAAAAAAACAAAAAGAGAGAGAAAACGTATTCACTTATCCGTTATATATAGTTACGCGCAGTTACGGGTTCACCCTTGTCATTACAATTAATTCGATATCATATAATGTTCACGCGAATAAATTTCCAGTGAAACTACCCGTATACACAGAAAATGGCTTAGAGGTAACGTAAAATGAATAGCTTAAAAGGCAATGTACACTGGTAGTTTAAAAGATTTGTTTTTATGCTTTGAAAACGAATCCGAAATTGAAATGATTTACACCGACAGGTGCCGCGGGGTGCTGTGCGTGTTGAGCGTGACAGCGTTAAAGTTTTATGTTGTTAGATTGTTTCGGCTGCGTTTAGTTTCCGCGCCCCATTATTTTCATGCACTTTTATGGTCATCCACGCAAAGTGAACGTCCGGAGTGAAGGCGACGCAACTTGCGCGAGAAAGGCTGCAGTGGCCTACAACATCGGTGTTTCTTTGTGACCGTGCGCGTACTGTGTCTACGACGGCCCTTATTCGTGGCAAAGTACAAAAAAGCTTCCTTTCGGCCTGAACAGTGATAAAGTGGACACTTTTTCTTTCGGCGGAATCTATCTTCAACAACGTCCATCCATTACTTAGATGCAATGGCGTGCCCAGAGTGCACATCGTGACAGCACTTCGCCTTCGAACAGAGGGGCAAATTCAAGGCGCATGGACTGCTCATATAAGAAGTACGCACGTAGTCCTGTTCAGCGTCGTGTTTTTGTGGTGCGTTACTGTGGCAGAAATTTTCGCGTAATTGCTTCAAAGGACAGAACAACGTGTGTTGGGTGCAGGTGTAGTATGTGTGCTCCAGGGGGAGCCTACGGGCACTCAATGGTGACAGCACCTACAGTTGTAGAGAATTAAGTTCTGCTACGCATCAGTAATCGGCGCATGCATGTAAATAATACTTTGGATGTGCTAGTTGGTTCATTCTCTAAAAAAAGATGGGCGTGGAGTCCCACCACTGTCGCACGGCCACTTTTGATCGCGATGAAGCCCGTTCTGGATCGAAATTTTCGACCGCGATTGGCTCCCGTCCGCAAATTGAGCAAGGAAGCCCAATGCGACCAGAAATTCGATCCGAATCTGGATAGAACGCGATCAAAAGTCTGCATTGTGACACTCGCAATAAATGTCCGTTCTGTACTTGCACTGAATACTTCTTTTTGGTTGGAGATCACTTGCTAGGTAATGGCGCAGGTAGCTTGCAGTGCTTGTGCATTCGTCGCTAGAACAGAACAAAAGAACCACGACCATCCCAACTGCGTACTCATCCTTCGTCTTCAGTTCTGCTCGTTCGTTCTAGAAACTCACGTGCTCTTCCGCACGAACGCGCGATTACGCGATTTGTTAATAAATTTGTCTTTATTGTATCAGCACACGGAGGCAAAACAAATATTTCTTATCCTTCAATTTCTTTCTAGGTTTCACGCAGGCATACTTATTACTACTGCTATGTATGTTTCTTCTTGTATGACTGAACCCTGCCCAAAGATATCGTACCAGTGGTCGGAAGATATCGTACCGAGTGGGCGCGGCAGCAGTGCCGAGATGCATAGGTCAAATCTATTCTTGTTTGCCATCCATGTTACGCTTGGTTTGCTGCTCACTGTAACCGGACCTTCACCAGGGAATTCGTCGACGCAACTGTTCCGCCTACCTGATATCCCCGGACGTGACTGGCCTTATCGTCGGACACCAGATGGTGCCAAAGGCTACTTGCCTCCGACCAGTTCAACTCTATCAGAGCACAAGGTCATGACGTCACAGGAATGCTATTTAAGGACCTGCTTCTGCGAGGGATCCTTCAGTGGGCGCGGCAGCAGTGCCGAGAGGCATCGGTCAAATCCATTCTTGTTTGCCATCCAGGTTACGCTTGGTTTGCTGCTCACTGTAACCGGACCTTCACCAGGGAATTCGTCGACGCAACTGTTCCGCCTACCTGATATCCCCGGACGTCACTGGCCTTATCGTCGGACACCAGATGGTGCCAGAGGCTACTTGCCCCCGACCAGTTCAACTCTATCAGAGCACAAGGCCATGACGTCACGGGAATGCTATTTAAGGACCTGCTTCTGCGAGGGATC